>NC_133537.1:274776237-275401237 GCF_048544455.1 Silene latifolia | reverse complement strand
CAAGTTGGGGCATGACCTCGTTACTTATTCTAATTATCTCATTAATGAACCTAAAATGACGAACAATGCATGGAAAACCGCGAAACAAGCAACGGGCCGACCCGGGCCAGCCGTGGGCCAGCCATGGGCCTGCCGTCTGCTGCCGCCACCTATTACTCCTCTTTTTTTTCCGTTTTTGTTCATTTTAACATCGTCTAAACATTAATTAATCGTTCCCATACTAATATCCTAACTTAAACTAACCAAAAGGCATAAATTAAGCATGCATGCATCAAATTTGAACATGTGAAAATTTCTACTCAAACCAAAAATCACAAAACATCCAAAAACAACAAAGCATGTGACGATCTTTCGTCGAGTAACTCGAAATATGTTACCTTAAGCTAGAAAATGAGCAATTAGCACCTTAAAAACCAAACCCTAACAAGCACTAGCCGCTATCCTCGATAATATACGAGTCCCCAAACTCGTCCTCCAATTCTTCACCTAATTAAACAATAAAAACACCATAATAAGTACATAAATACCGAAATTACCGAAAATTCGTCTTAAAACAACTTCAAGAAAACTGAAATTAAAACATACAAGGTTGTAGATCTCGACGAGAGGATTCCAGAAATGTAAATTTCGTGAAAATCCGAGTAGAAATGAGGGAGATGTGACGATTTTAGCTTGAAATTATGTAAAAATGGTGTTTTCTTTTGGTTTTTGGGAAAGATGATGATGAACATAAGAAAATCAGAAAAAAGAAAAGAAAGGGGGAGGGGGTTTGGTCCGCGGGAAAGGGAGAAAGAAAAGGAGGGAGTCGGGTTTGAGTCGGGATTTTTCGAGTCGGTTTTGACTCGTTTCGATAATAATTAAAACCGTAAGTCAAATGCAAATTCCGACAAGACCAAAGTTTTTAAACACGAGATTACAAGAAAATTGAGTATTCATACGACCCATTTCCAAATTCGTTTACCCAACGTTCAAAAGAATTGTCATTTTCCCCCCGATACGCCCTTATTTCGAAATAAAAAGTTTTACACGGTTTAAACTATTTTTAAACATTTCGAAACTATCAAAATAAATACTTTTCTTCAAAATATAATAAAATTATATTTCTTTGAATTATTTTTACTTTAAATACTTAAATATCAAATTTTATTTGATTAATAAATTATTTTCGAAATATATTAACGGTCCGAAATTACGGGGCGTTACAACGACGATCAGAGCCAGCTTATGTCCACTAAATCACCGATGAAGAGGAAGTCACAGAGGAACCTTGGTTCCAAGCAATCCTAAATTTCAAGCTCAACGGTACCTATCCACCGGATATGGACAAAAGGGGACAACGTGCTATACGCCTACTAGCTTCCCAATACGTTCTCATGCAAGGAGAGCTATACAAAAGAACACCTCTTGGTGTAGTCCTACGTTGCCTTGATCATTCACAGGCACGGAAAGTGATGGAAGAAGTCCATGATGGAGAATGCGGTCCTCACATGAGTGGGCCTATGATGGCAATGAAAATCACACGTTTAGGGTATTATTGGACCACAATGGAATCCGATTGCATCAAATACGTAAGACATTGCCACAATTGCCAAATCTTCGGGAATGTACAACATGTCCCTCCTTCATTACTCTATACGATGACATCTCCTTGGCCATTTTCTGCCTGGGGAATTGATATAATCGGGAAGATAACTCCAGCCAGAACAGGAGGTCACTGTTTCATCCTCATGGCAATTGACTATTTCACTAAATGGGTAGAAGCGGCTTCCTACACTAGTCTCACGGCTAAAAATGTGGCAAAGTTCATACAAAACAACATCATCTGTCGATACGGTTGCCCGCATGAGATCATTAGTGATAATGGATCGCATTTCCAAGCCGAGACTGAGCAATTGCTAGCCAAGTACAAAATTAGGCATCACCACTCTTCGCCATATAGACCACAGACTAATGGCGCGGTAGAGGCGGCAAACAAGAACGTTGTCACTATTCTCAATAAAATGATTGACAACTATCGAGATTGGCCAAGCAAAATACCCTTTGCTTTGTGGGGATATCGCACATCTGTAAGGACGCCCACTGGGGCCACCCCTTTCTATTTGACCTATGGCATGGAAGTCGTACAGCCAGTCGAGTTAGAAATACCATCATTGCGTATCTTACTCGAAAGTCAAATCCCGGAAGCCGATTGGAAGAGGGATAGATATGAAGAACTCATCCTCTTAGATGAACGTAGGCTACGCGCATTACATAATGTCCAAACATATCAAGCACGTATCAAACGAGCCTTCAACAAAAGGGTCAAGCCAAGGAACATCAAGGAAGGAGACTTAGTACTCAAGTCGGTTAGAGCTCTTTTACCTGTCGATCCACGGGGAAAATTCAAACCTAATTGGGCCGGGCCATTTCTAGTCAAGTCCATACTTCCAGGGGGTGCGGTTAGAATCACAGACCTAGATGGAAATGAATTTGCCAACCCGACGAACCTTGACAAACTAAAGCGGTATTATGCCTAGAATAGGAACAAAAACGCGCCTCGTGTAACCTTACGTGTCGCTCTTGTGGCACTAAATAAACGGCTCCTTGCCAAGCTGAAATAAGCTAATGTCACTCTGCTCTTGCATTTTAACAATTTGTCATCCTCACATCATCAAATAAACTGGAATTGTATCTTAAGACTAAGTAAAAAGCTCATGCTTATCTTTTAAGTTCATTACAAGCTCTCGCTTAGAACAATTATTCTTTTACATTTACTCGAACTACGCGCAAGGGTTTGATTTCATTTTTTTAATGAATACGTAGGCAATCCTTCACAGGATACAACCCATTAATTTCAAAATATAAATAGAAGGACATTTGCAGTTGCATTTGAAATTCGACAAGAATAATAAATAGAAAATCATAACGGTTTCATAACCAATTAACCTCCTTTATTTCATTCAATAATAATAATACGTTACATAATAATAATAATAGTAAAGAAAAGAAAATAGGCTAGGATTCTAAAAACCCCACCTTCTTATTACAATAATAAAATAAATAATAACAAAGACTAGGGCTATTCCTCCATTTCCCCTTTGCCCTTGTCATTTTTGTCATATTTCTTGTCACGACCTCGAGCCGGACGCTCTTGCGCCACTTCGGACCTAATCACCAACGGTCTTTCTCGAGGCCTAGCCTTCCCATTCTTGCCAATCACTTTGTCCACGACAGGAGAGGTCTTCGGTTTCTTCGAAGGGTGAACAACTCGAAACCCGGCTTCCTCCTCTCCCTCAGTCAGATACTTCTCTTTCTCCTTTTCTACCTCGTGAACCTTGTAGTCAACGGGCTCGCGCTTCCTCAATCTCTCGCGCTCCTCCGGAGTAGTAGCTTTCCTCCACCGCAGATAGGAGTCCGACACCCATAAAGCACTAACAGAAGAGTTCAAGAACCACACGTTTCTTTGAGCCCATTTAATGGCCCACTCCCTTCGGCTCTCAGTAGTAAGCGCCACGGCGTCATGGGACAGTGTCAAGCTTTGGGATTGTCTGCTTCAGTCCAACTTGTCTCATCAGCCTCTCCGGGAAGATGCATACCATAAATTCTAAGCCAGGAATGCGCACAGATCGGGTAGGATCCAAGGAAGATACTCCAGTGACAGATTTGAGATGCCACCATGGTAAAACCCACCTAATCAAAGGGCCATCATCACTCTTCAATTTGTTTTCCCAGTAATTGCACACTCGAGAGAAGTCCGCCATGTAAAGCCTGGTCCTCATTGCAATTGAGCGAGCATGATAAGAAGGAACATGAACTGGGGGCTCGATCAATCGAAGACACTCCATAAGCCAGAACTACCAAAAGCAGGTGTCAGAAAAAACAACAAAAAAAAAAAACGAAAAAAGAGAAGAAACGAAAAAGAAAAAAGAAAAGTGTTCTTTTACCTGCAAAATAACGGGACTTCCCAAATAAGGTAGGTCACGATTGGCTTTCCTGTTATCCAAACTCAATAGGGTCTCTTCTAAACATAAACAGGCTGGGCTCCTGCGCAGTTCCATTTGCTCAACTAGGCCCAGGAGACGGGGATCACCTCTCAAATCCTCATCAACATGTCCTTGAAGGACATACACATGTAACAAGAAAAATCCGAATGCCCTTCGCCTAGCAACATAAGAGATGGTGGGGTCGGCCTTGTTAATGAATCGGTCAATAAAGTCCAACATTCGCACTCCTTTCGAGGTCAGCAAACGGTCCACCTCAATTCTTGTCAACCCAAGCAAGTCCCTAAACTTGTTCTTATACCCTTGTGAAGTAGAAGGAATAGAAGGCAAGTGTTCTGGGTCCCACCCACTGATCGCAGCAATTTCTTCAGGAAATGGGCAAATGTCACCTCCGGGGAAAGCAAAAACGTGATAATTCGGCTCCCAATAATCAAGACAAGCATCTAGGAATGGCTTGACTACCTTGATAAGCTTCAAACTCAACAATGATCCAAGATTAAATCACCCATGTCGTGTTTCTCCATGTTGGAAAACTCGTTGGTCCACTCATTTAGGCGAATCTCTAAAGTATTCATAATGAAGGATTATTTTGAGAATTTTATGTAATAAGACGAAGGAAGAGACGGAAGAATTGTGTGAATAAAACCTCTATCGACGTTTCTATTTATACTAAAATCTGTTTCCTAAAATCCGTCAGGACGGATAATTCCTTAGCGAATAATTTCCTATTCATACGGGTTATTATTTTGGTAAACACGCCAAAGTTACCATATTTCGTGTTTCCCAATTTCGCGGATGCGCATTTCGAGACGATATCGACATTTTCGTCATTTTAGCACATTCGTACATTTCTTTTAATTTTCTTTTCAGGGAATCATTTCACTTTCAATTTCAAACTTATATGTTTTTATTTTTTTCTTTTTTTAGGGGGTAACCCTCCCTACCGTCCGGTCATTTCCGACCAAATTTTTGCATTACATTTTTTGCATTTTCGAGTCAAACCCTCCTTACCGTCCGGTCATTTCCGACCAAATTTTTGCATTTTCAAGTCATTGTTTTGCGCTAATTTAGGCCATATGTACAAATGCATGTCCTATGTGATTTCTATGTAAATTTCGGCAACATGACAGCGTAAACCGTCATCTACCAAACCTGTTCAAAAACTAACCTGCAGGTACAAACAAAGAAACCCAGCAGCAAAGGCACTCAGGCCGTCGTATATACAACCAAAAAGGGATATGTACACCAAACTGGGGGCTCGAGCCCCAAGCAAAGTCCAAAATGTCCAAAATGTAGGTCCTAAAATGTACAAATGTGCAAGATACAAACAACAACAAAACAAAACTACTGCCGGTCGCCGCCTAACTCCGCAACTCTCGCCTCGAGAGTAGCAACCTCGGCGTCGCGGACCTCGAGCTCCCTCAGCAAACGAGCTGTCTCCTCCCGAGACTGGGCCAGCTCTCGCTCCAGCTCACGCTCCCTCTGCAAACAACAAAATTGGCTCATGTCAATCACTTCAAGCAATCATAAGAAAAGTTAGAAAACTAGAAAATGGAATGGGCGAAAGGTTCATACCTGACGACCTCGACCGCCGACAAGTGCCTCGGCGACAGTAGCTCGCAGCCGGTTGGCCACCCTCCATAACGGCACAAACCGGGACGGCGCAACCTGCATTTTCAAAAAGAAGTTCTTAATAATTGGATATGTTCAATCAAATGTGTTCTTACAAAAAAATCATACAAATTAGAGGCTCACCCTCTGAATCAGATGCTGCCAATTGTCCAAGCCAGCATCCGTCACAGCCACGTCAAAGTCACGCAGCTCAGAGATCGTCGTCCTCCCGGTCGCGTCAGTGTACTCGAGGGTCTCGGGGTACTCTAGGGGCTCGATGCCCGCCGCCTCAACCTCCTGCAAAGACAAAGGATTGCCATTAAATTTGGTCATAAGGAGAGTAAATGCTCACCACAACCAGCCAGTACGCCAACCTCCAGTAGAGGAACGCCGAGTAGTCCTCACCAGGAAGCAGAAGGGCGTCACCACCAACGCCAGCCAAGTCAGCCTCCCTCTCAGCCTCATAAGGCTCCCTAAACATCGTCCAAGGAGGATCGATGGGAACCGTCATGATATCCCGAGAGCACTGACGAGCCAAGCGCTCGCCCAAGTACCACACAGGACCCATCGACGTCCTCAACAGCAACCGGCTCGAGCTCCTAGGTCGAAGGACCTCAGCCACGAAAGGAGGAGCGCTAGCGTACTCCGCCCAAGGCCTGGGCACCCAATGGGAAAAGACAAGCAAGAAATCATTCTTATGATCTGTAAAAGTAATAAAGAAGCAAAATTAATATAAGCGAGATGCTCACGCTGTCCAGCTGAAGAGCATTCACGTCCCGCCGGTAAACACCGTGAGAGGAACGCTTGCTCCTCGTGCGACACATCACCCAATCCCTCATGACGGGATAGGCCTTCTCCAGCGGCTCCGTCCTCTTGCGCGAGAGGCTCGGAAAGTAGGAGTACACCCACGTCTGTGAAGCAAGATAGTCAATAACGATCTTTCGTAATTAGATAAGGAAAAGAAGTGATTTTAAACCAAATGAAGGTTCATACCTCCAACAGTAGTCCAGGGCCGACAGCACCAGGAGAAGTCCCCTTCTCCATCAACTCCGGACGAACCATGGCCCTCATGAAGCGGATGAGGACCACAAAACCAGCAGTGACCCACTCCCAACGTCCTAGGGAGCTCAGGTCAGAAAGGAAGGAAAGGAGCTTCGTCGACAACCTCTCTCCCTTGTCTCCGAGGTAGATCGAAGACAGAAACCACCAAAGCCACAAACAGGCCCTCTGCTCAGCTGTACAGGGAGGAGGAGCCGTCTCCCTCCAGTCAATCACCACCCGCGCCGGAGTCTTCCCCGCAAAGTAGTCTCGAACATAGGAACTGGGCACCAAACCAGGCACTGTAATAGCCTTCGGCGACAAGTTCCAGCCGATCAACCTCCTAGCCTCGGCCGAGTCCACCCTCATGGCACTCTCCGGCCACTCCACCTCCTCAGTCCCACATGGCAGACCAGAGATCTTGTCGTAGTCCTCCAACGTGACTCCCACCTTACCAAAAGGCGTGTGAAAAGTGGAAGTCATATCCCATAATCGGTCCAAGAAAGCGCGGACCAGGGTGAGGTTAGCCCGCAGCTTCCTCTTCGCGATATCCCTCCAAGCCTGCACCAGGGCGCCAAATGCTCCTCGCTCGATCATGGCCCGCTCCTCCGCCGACAGCCTCTCGTAGCACTCCATCGCCGTCGTGTAGCCCGAGAACGATCTGATGTTCCCGACCTTCTATTGTGATTTGAAACAAAGGCTATCTTTAGTTTGAATTAAATTTGGAAAAGATATGAGCAAATGAAATGAAAGAAGGTGAGTAATGGGTAATGAATTCAAGATTACCAAGCTCTTCACCGTCCTATAGGACAGGTGACCATCCGCAGCCCAAAGCAAGTGTATGCTGTCCCAGGTCTCAGCCCACGCAGGTGCTCCCCTCAGCTGACGACCGCCTCGCCCAACATTGGCCCGCCTTGGGGCCTCCTCCTCCTCCTCCTCGAGGATCTCGTCCTCAGCAACCTCACCAGCTGCCCTAGCCGCAGCGAAAGCCTCCTTGAGAGCACAAGAAGCGTCAACGGCTGTGTCTACGTCCATGGGAACTCTCCCAGAAGTAGAAGCCTCGTCACCTGCAACGTTAAAGTAATTTTAGACCGCGTCAAGTGACGACAAGCCTTGGTTAGGGGATTTTCGAGTCTTAGAAGCCCCGAAATCGTTCTTTTCTCGCCACCTTTGGAAATATTCCCACAAACCCGATCACTCATGTGGTAATTTGGGTCAAGTCAAGCCTAAGTTGAAGCCTAGTCAAGGGTTCGAGTCAAAATTTCGGCAGCATTTCGTTATAACGGCGATTATGCCCTAGAAAAGTGTCCTGAAAAAGCCGTCACAAACCAAAATTCCGAGATGGTAGGAAGTTTACCCATCATCCAAGGATTCCAAATATAAAGTTTCATCGTAAATGGGCAATCCTAAGGCCATTTTCGAAGCAATTTACGGTTTAGCTGTGAAACCGTCTCAATTTCACTCAAATGCCCAAAACTCAACGAAAATTCGAAACAAATTCATGGTTATGATCCTTATACTACCAATTAGCTATTTACAAGGTCAATTTTACAAGGCAAGATCATTTGGAGGAAAAGCCCCAAATTTTTGACATTTTAGGGTTGAAAACCCTAAATTTTGTCGATCCAATTCGTCCATTATAGAAGATTAATGCAAGAATGATATACATACCTCGATTAGTCATGGCGAATGCAAGATTTTAGATTAAATTTTGGCAGAAATGGTTGAAATTTGAGAGAGAAATTGAGGAATTGTGTTTCGAAACAAATGAAATGAATCCCTGTTTCATCGCGTTTTTACGCAGGAAAAGACACCCTCAGGAACAGACGCAGCAGGTGCTGCACCTCTTCCAAGAGACGCAGCTCTTGCTGCGCCTCTTCCTAAGCTTCCCTTCATACGAATTTTCAAAAATTCGTTATGAGTTCGTTATTTGTGGGCCCATCTTTGGTGCGCCTCTTCCCCGATGCCATTTATCTTTTTTTGGTCCGTTTGACGGTTATTTTTCGCTCAAGCCCGCATTTCTAAGCCAACTGCAGACTATCATACATTATTTATCGCTTCCAAGACCTTGCTTGTCACAACGAGTAAGTATTCCCCGACAGGTGTTTCGACACGCCTTCATTATATTTCCCCCAGCGAGAGTAAGCGGATAGACAATCCCTCTCGAGACATGGAGATAAGTTCCTGATAAGGTTTCCCCAACGAGAGTTCACAACATACAATCGTCTTTCTCAAGTTCTTCTGAAGTTTGTTTGAAGACGACCCAAGCAGATTTCTCCCGCGGTTCCACTTTGTGTCCTGCTACTCACGATATTTCTTGTTTCCCCGCGGAGTGCGATAAAGGTGTCGTTCTCCAGAGGTTCCCAGACCGGTAGAGTTCTTACACTCAAGCCTTAGTTACCCCCTCAGGTTGAAATTATATTTGGGCCTCCTTCCCATTGATGCGTTCCTTTGGGATCCCACACCCTAGAACACAATCCTTACTTATCTTTTAGGTCTTACCCTTAGCTCCTACGCTTACCCTTATCTTTTAGGTCTTACCCTTAGCTCTTACGCTTATCCTTTAGCTCTTACGCTTACCTTTAGCTCCTATGCACCTCCGGAAGCATCTCGAGAAAGAAGTCTCAGGTATGGTTTCTTCTTATGGCTGGCGAGCCTCCTTATATAGTCTAATGGACTTTAAACGACCCTCCCTGATAGTCGACAGACTCTAAAATGTTCCCGACGACAGGTCCTTGGCTCAGACCCCTTGAGCCGCCTCGCGTCGCCATAGTCGTCAGGTTGTAATCTTCGATTGATCTGATGGCTATACTTTGACTTTCGCCTTGTTTAAGCCTCAGTCAAAGTGGGGGCTCTGTAGATACCTCATTTCTGCACCTCCCGCAAACCACCCGGTGATGATTGGGCCGCATGTTTGGTACGCGGAACGATTTGTGACAGTTTGTAAGTTTATCGTCAAGTGATTTCTCAAATACTGATGTCTACCTTTTAATTGCCATCTACGCGCCGATACGGTCGTTTTGACAGTAATTAGAGTACATTTGGAGTCCGGGCCTAAAACCGTCTTCATTTTCTGATAACTGCTAAATCCCGAGTCAGAATGTTCTGGAATGTTCCGGATATTTCTATTCCATATTTCAAATCTTTTAATCTTTGGTAAAGGATTTCCCGTAATATTCATAGAAAATATTAAGGAAAATAAGATTAATCCGTTATTCCATAAACTAAACACGGAAATCTTTCTTCCGCAGGAGGAAACCACACTGGGAACAGACGCGCAATGTCAAGCTCTTCCAAGAGACGCAGATGTTCACGCGCCTCTTCCCAGTCCGTTCTGCGTATTTTTCGTATCTTTTCATATCTTTTCGAGATTCACTTCCAAAGTTTCTCCAAAAACCCTAATTCCTCCACGTGATTAGTATAAATAGGAGCCTTCGCTCCTCATATTTCTCACGCGAGTGTCCGCCCTTCTCTTATCCCTTTGCATTCTAGACCACATTCTTACTTTTTGGCGTCTACGTGCTTGAACATTCGACCACGTAAGCTCGGATCTTTCTAAGTACCAGCCTCGTTTGCATGACCGACCAATTTGACCAACTCCACAATCAATCAACTTAATAAATCTTAATCGTTTTCCTCTTACGAGGGCACTTTCGTTACATTCGAGTCGAGCATCACTAAAACGTTAACTTAGTTCATCTCGTTTCGTCAAACATGTAAGTATGAGGGTGTATAATCCCTATTTTATTATTGTTATTTACTTTTTGTTTCATTAATGTAAGATTTATGTCGAAAATACTTCTAAAACCGATTTATAAAACCCTTTGTTTAAATCCCTTTTTACGGATTATCAGAGAACAACTGCCGAGAAAGGACGCAGAATCGCCGCGCCTCTTGAAGGGACGCAGCACTGCCGCGCTCTTCGTGAGGGCCGCCAGATTCTCGCTTCCTTTCTTCTTCCTTCGTCCTCTGTCAATTCGTTATTTTTTGTTTATTTTCGTTTGTTCTTCAATTTCTTGACATAATAGCATAATAATTTCACATGTGCATTGTTCATCATCATTAATACATATAATTCATCATTAATTCTCGACTTAAATCCCTTATAATCCAATATATGCGGGTTTTCGTCATTAAAATCCATCTGGGTTGTAGAGATTCGATTCATCCATATTGAGTCTCTGGAATTCGATCTTTGGTATATTTTCGTCTGTCTATTGTCGTATCCGTCATTAATTCGTTATATTCACCCTATTTAGTTCATCTATGTCACTAATCAATATTTCACTCATGTAATTAATTCATCCACATTCGTTTCATCCATGTTTTATCGCTTTTATGACTCATTCGCATGTAATTAACCTATTAATCACTTTCATCCAAGTCGAATATCATATTCAATCATTAAATTCACCCACGAATATTAACGATTTGCGCTCAACCTTCCGGCAGAACTCACCACCCTTGGAATGCATTTAGTAACCGCTGCGTCTCTTCTGCAAGGCGGCAGCTGCTGCGCTGCTCCAGTTGATTTCTCTCTGAACTTCCGTTCTGCTTTGACCTAGTTTAATTAGTTTACGTATTTAATTAACTATTAATCGTGTTATCGCCTAATTCATGTTCGTTAATTCGTTTGTTTATTCTTTCTGAAATTATCCGTTCTGAAAGTATTTTCGACATAAATCATTGAATCCGATGTAATTATTGTAATTATTTTATTGTATTTCTTTTATTGTACCATTTGTATGCCTTCACATGTAATTGAATCTAAATTCCTACTTCGACCTAATTATTTGCTAATTAATTGTTCACCGACTTAGTTAATTCCTCACATGTTAGGATTAAAACTTGGATGTTGCATTGCATGCATATAATCGACGATATATCAAGTACGAATAACTTCCCTAATCATTAGTAGAGGCCGCTATCGAGGCGGGCGGGATTAGGTGTTCGATCAAAAGAGCTTCCTAATACGTACCCTCACCCTTACTCTAGATCTCTTGTGAACATCCGTGTTCATTGGCATCCACGAGAGTCATTCTAGACATAGAATGCTAAGGGTAACGAGTTCTTAGTGTTCATGTCACTACTTTGTGTCTTGACATGACACGAGGTATTCGAACGGTTTCCAATTTTCCACAATAAATTGGTGGCGACTCCACAAATGCAAACGCTTGTTCTCCTCCCAAGCGCCCCCGTGGGCCCGCATCCACAACTACAACTAAGCTCAATAACGAAAAAGAGAATTTACCAACTCAATATCACAACTACTCCATTCTAGCCAATCATCGAGGAATTAATTTTAGGACAAAATTGACTATGAGCCACTATTCAATAGTCCTAATTCTAATCGAATTTTCTCAAATTGTTCCCTAGCCAATGGTTTAGTGAAAAAATCGGAAAACCGATCTTCAGTTTTACAAAATTTTAAGCATATGTTCTCTTTTTCTACATGATCACAAAGAAAGTGATAACAAATTTTAAAAGTTTTTTCATGAAATATTAAACGGGATTTTTTGAAAAATTAATTGCACTCGTGTTATCACAAAATAATAAATCACACACTTAATAATCATACCAAAATATCGTAATTGTTGTCTAACCCATAGGATTTGAGAGCCACAATGAGTAGCGTCAATATATCCACTTCCTTTGGTGGCTATGGTTGAGCTCTACCTGCATAACCAAAATTCAATCGGAATCATTAAAATCATTTTTAACATTAGGAGGTTCTAATTCAAAAAGAAATAATGAGCACAAAAGTTATGTAATGAAGATCTCGTTTTGACTCCCATGAATATTGGTCAAGATGTTATCCAAAGGATGCGAGCTTTGATGCTTCCAACGTACAGGAACAAATGTCTCTGGTTAGGAGTGGATACAATAGCAATGGTGTCTGTTTGATTATGCTCAGCTTCTCTATTTGTGTTTCCTGATTCGTCTGAGCCACTGGATGTCTGGTTTTTATCTACATTAAACTGTCTATTGGTCTGTTCTTTTTCAGCTGCACTCGTAGATTCATCAGAGCGGACAATTCCATATTCTGTTCAGTTCCCCCTGAATTTGTAGACTCTTCAACATTTGTTCCCTCCAACAACAAGGGTGTAGATACCCGTATCCGTCGATATTGGAATTTATAGAGAACCCGACAAACACCCGATGATGATAGGACACATGTATTCTTTAGTTGTCATTGTCATTATTTGGAGCTCGTTTTACGATGTAGAATGGCGTCGTCGATGAAGTATTTTATTAATTTAAATGATATTTAAATTAATGTTTTTTAAGTGATTTCATTTTATTAATTTAAATGATTTTTTTTAAATTAGTGTTTTTTTTAATGAGTTCATTTTGTTGATTTAAATGATATTTAAATTATGGTTTTTTAGATAAATTCAATTTATGATGTTTTATTTTGAATTTATTTTCCTGAGTTTATTTTATTGAAAATAAAATAAATATTTGATTTGAAAAATCATTTTATGAATATATTTGATTTGAAAAGTCATTTATTTCAATTTATTATTTGATTTGAAAAATCGATTTTTAAAAGCGAAGAATTCGTTTTGGACACTCGTTTTTGAGCTCGTTTTTAGCTCCGTTTTTAAGCCCGTTTCCTTTGCGAATTGGCACGAATCTCGAGTACACTAACCCACCTAAGCCTCTACCCATCAACCCATGTTCGAACCCCCTCACAAGCAGCCCAAAATCTCGTTCAAAACCAACCCCAAGCAGCCCGCATAAACCGCAAACCCTCCCCTGTTTTGCGAGCCAATTCCCGAGCCCAAACCCGCTTCAAACACTACCAAGACCCGTACCCATTAACCCTAACCCATACCCTAGTATCCTACCCATATTATCCTAGCTTGATCACCAAGAAATCCCCCAAAACGAACCCTAGAAACCCCTCCCAAAACCGATGGACAGCAGCCATGTTCAATGAGCCCGACTGCTCCTTACTCCTTTTAACCTATTTTAAACCCTTATAAATACCACCCCTTCACCATACAATCATTCCTCTAAGTTCTCCATACATCCAACCATCACCCACAAGCTTTAAACCTCAGAAACAAACCCTAAACATCCTCCAAAAACCCTAAACAAAACCGACACACAAACTGAAACTGTTTGTGTGTCTCCTTCGAAAACCCTTTCGTTCCTCCATCAAATCACCATAAAAATTCGAGTTTCTTGTTCCTAATTAACCACATAACATCCATCTACACATTAGACAAAGATTTACGAGCCGAATTGACCTTGAGAGCACACGAGATCCCTCGAAAAACAGAGTGAAATAACACTCTGTTTTCGCGGTTTACTCTTGTCTGTCCAGTTCTGTTTGTGCTCGTTTTTCGTGCCCAATAACCCAAATCGAGCAGGGGTCGCTTTAATATCCTTGTTCTCCTCTCTTTCTAGTTTCCAAAACATCTTTCGGATCGAATTTTCGTCGTGAAACGAGGGAGATATCACTGTTTTAAAACTGCTGTCCAGAAACTTTCCAAAACGCGTGTTGCTTTGTTACTTCGTCGACGACGGCCTCTCGAGATAAAATCTACCATCGATTACGACCCAAGACGGTGTCAACGATACATGTAGGTTGAGGGTGCATCAAATCCCCTTCTCTTCTCTCTTTTTATTTCGTTTTTTTGCGCCTTTTTTATTGTCCTTTTTTGTTTGTTTTTCGTTTTAATTATCGTTTGTTTTAAATTAACTACGAAACTAGTTAGTCCGAGTATGAGTTAAAGTACCACCATGAACACCCGCGTTGACTTGAGATGGGAAAAGAAACCGCTCCTTCTGTCGGTCGTACACCCCCGTCTCATTTACATATCCTCGTGTTCAAGGTAGGGCATAAATAAAACAAGTTATCTAACTTCGATCTTCGCTTTCGACCCTCTTCTTCAAGTTTCGCCAAATCGATGGACCTTAGGACCCGTTGCATGTTAGTTTAACTTCTGATTGTTAACCTATGACGTAATTAGATGACTTTAAATCAATTTAATAATCTAATTAGACACTTTAGGTGGCTTCGACGCAAGTTATAAAATCAATCGACGATTTCTGTAAATAATTGAATGCATCTATCTCTTTCACCTAATTTCTCGCTAGTATAAGAGTGCGTGATTAGCACCTTCTTATTGACACTCGATGAGTTAAATTAATTAGCGAATTTAACCTAATTTGACCCTTTAGGCCGTGTAGAATGCACCCTTGCGCGACAATCAATCAACATCGTTTTTAACTCGTTTTCTAACTTGTTTTCGATTCCTTTTCGCAATCATTCGATCTAATCAATAAATCTAACTTAGGAACTAGGTTGGCTTTGGTTGGGCCGTGGTTGGCCGTGAGTTTGGCCGTGTGTTTGGCCTTTCCTATTTCGTTTGTTTTTTGCATCGTTCGTTCTTTATTTGTTTTATCACTTGTAATTAATTTATGTTTCTTTGAGTCACGTTTTGTAATCTATTTGTAATTAGTTCTCCTTTTTGAGTCAAAACCTTTTCTGAAAACCTTGGTTTTATTTGGTTAGACGCTTGTTCCCAATGCTTGTAGGAGCGTAGTATACCGCATGTTGTTTAAAGCAACATGGCCCGGTTTATGCTAATGCATGCTTTGGTGCGTAGCCCGATGTCTAATTCGATGGGATTAAGTGAGAGCACGCAACACGAGGAGGGACCCACGGCCGTGTGTCATGTAGGCCGTGAGTCACCTCCCCCATGTGCACGGTTTTCAAGGTCAGATGGCCGTGTGTTTTGTGTCGTGTTTTGAGTTGTATGTAGCAATTGTATTTAGATCGAGTTGTATCTTTAATTTGTTGTTGTGTCGGCATGAAATGCCTGGGGTTGTAATAGGTAGATCCCAACGGCTCCCCCATTCCCCCTTAAGCCTTGTTTGCTTTATTTGTATGTTGTTAGATCAATCAACCCACATGCTAAATTACAACTTTGACAAAGTTAGTATAGTTGCATCTAAATCAACATAGAAACTTCACATGTTAGGGTTTAAAACAACGTTTGCATTTCATACATCGTAGTAGCTATGACCTTGTTTGAAATCCGACACTTGACTTAGTAGAGGCCGTTATTGACGGGCGGGGTTGGGTGTCCTTATGGGCTTCCCAACACGTACCCTCACCCCTTACTCAAGATCTATGGTTTGTGGATCCGTCTAAATACCATTGGATTACGAGAGTCATTCAAATCGAGTGATATAGGGTACAAGTCTTTATCTTTAATCACTCGTAGTCGATTGGCTTTATGCTTTTCGATGAAAGGTGTAAAGTTGACTTGAACGGTTCCAAGTTCCCAAAAAACTTGGTGGCGACTCTAATATGTCTTAATTCGATTCGAAAGAACCTCGAGTCGATTATGTCAGGTGTGGATCCCTCGAACGCAGTTCCCGAGGGCCTTGTCCACAGTTGGGCGACTCCGCTGGGGAAAAGAGGACTAGTTACACTGTGTTTCTAGGGTCTTTTCCTCCGAGGTGAAACTTGAAAAGAAAGTGTTGGAAAGTAAAACATTACTCATAGTGCTACGATTCATGCATAAACCCTTAAGGACTTGCCCGGGCCGTCCCAGCGTTTCTTCGTGATGCGTGGGGGGCGACGTCCCACTATGCCAGGAAGCTGCACATTGCTCGCTTCCACTTCGCCTCGCGTGGTTCTTGGGAATGGGGACGATCTTCTAGGTACTTTACCTTAAGACACCTCGCTTTATAAGACCGCAAAAGGATGGAGGGCATAGACCTTCTTGTAGAAGACTTGCCGAGACTTAGAGATGTCTAGGAGCATACATCCTTATAACATGAGAATGACAATGTGCAATATGTTTTCCCGAGTCTTTTTTTTTTTCGAAAATTCCAAGTCCTTTTCAAAACCGAACTTTTGAACAACTTACTTTCAAACCTAGCATGATTTTCAAAACGCGGAATGCTGCCCAAATAGGACTAGAATTTCGGCCCAAATTGAGCTTTTATAGCAGATGCGCCCATTTCAAATCTCATTTTCAAATCAATCCTTCGTTTTTCAAAATCAATCCAAAATGTTTCTCGAACCTCAACCAAGCATGAAATGCGTCAAGTCGTGTCCGGGTCATGGCCATGTTAGGCCGGGTATGTTTCATTTTAAGGGTCTAGAACACGACCCTGTTGGGTCACCCAAACTCACCTCTTGGGCTTTGAGTCATGTTGGTCGACCTTTTGGTCTAGAATAGTCCATATATAAAAAAAAAAAAAAAACGTCCAGGCTAGGCCTTATGGACGTTTCACGCGAACCCATGGGCTATGTTAGCCCAATCACGGGTTTGGTCACACCAAGTCCAGTTTAGAATCGAGTTATGACAGCTTGAGTCATGTCGTTTTTGTCGAGTCTAAAATGAACCGATGTCTAAATCAAACCGTGAGTCGAACCTTTGGTTAACCAATCTCAAGTCGAGTCTGTGTTTGAGTCAAGTTGGGGTCGTGTCCTTAAGTGTGCAGGGGCTCTTACTTTAAATATTGACTCGCACGACGGGTTTTCTTGAAAGGCCGCCCAAAACCCGACGTCAAGCAATGGAAGATGTTGTTAACAAGCTTACTGAGGCCGTGAACCTCATGATGACCCGAATGGAAGCAATCGAATCTAGGCCGAGTGAAGATTCACCTCCACCCCCTCCACCGACGATGATCCGGAGAAACGGTTCAAGTTCATCGAAGACCGTTTGAAGCTCTCCTAGGGGAAGAACATCCACTATGAGAATGCTAGGACCTACGCCCCCGCCAGATAAGTTGCCCACGAACATGGTACTCACCGACATCCCAAAGTTCAAGGGCACTCAAGATCCATCCACCATGTTAAGGCCTATAAAGGGTACTTAGCACTTAAGGGAGTACCTGCTGATATGCTCTCTGAAATCTTCGCCCAATCTCTGGGTGAACACCCAAAGGCTTGGTTCTACAATCTTGACCTCAAGAACTTCCCCACTTTCGAAGATGTTACGGTGGAGTTCTCAGTAAGCACTATGCTGACAATGTTGAGATTCAAACCAACATAAGAACCTTGGAAGTCATGACACAGAAAGAGAAAGAGGGCTTTACCGAATTCCTCGCAAGATGGCGCCAAAAAAGCGTGAAACTAGCTAAGAAGCCCGACGAAGTTGAAATGGTGGATAAGTTCGTAAAGAATCTACGACCTGTTTACCGTAATGCTCTGAAATACCAGAATTTTGGTTCTTTCAAAGAATTGATAAGGATCGGGATAAAGGTAGAGGACGATGTCCGAATTGCTGAAGCTGAGAAGCCAAAGGGATACCAAGGGGCTTCGTCATCTAAAGCAAAAGCGCCCGCAGCGGCCCACTTTGTTGAAACTGTCAATCTCTTAGATGGACAGTCAAAAAGGCCTCCGCGCCAAGCTCCGAGGGTATTCACTGATATCGGGTGCACTTACGCCTATGCTCTCCAAAGGCTCATGGCCCAAGGAAAGTTGAAGCCCATTGGTCCAACTCCGGACCCTCCCGCTGATCAACAAGGTAAATGGTATAAACCAAAGCCTACTGTGCCTTTCATCAAGGGAAAGGCCATGATACTGAAAGGTGCTATCGACTGAAGCACGAAATTCAAGACATGATTGAGAACGGAACGCTCCCGATCCCAGCTGTCAAACCCAATAACATCACCAATCCATTTGGCGATCACTCCAACTTTATTTCTGTCGAAGACAATGTCGATTATTCCCATCTTATACGCCCATGTCACTTGAAAGGGGTGTTTATCGGGAAGATATTTGTGGATTGCTTTGAATTCTTGCCAAACCCGAAGAATGAAATTCAAGTCGGGAGTCTTGCTCTAGAATGTACTCCTCTCATTAACGAAGTTAATAAAAGACAATTCGATTCACCAACCTTTATCACTGGCGTAGATCCTCAGAGGATTACCTCAGGATGGAGGCAGACCATCAAAGGGATCAAGGATCAAAGCCGGGCATCTAAGCTGACAGCTGAACAAGAGAAAGCTCAAGACCAGATTTGAAAATTATGAGTCGGGATCTGTTTTCTTATCTTAGTCGAGTCGAGTCTAGGACTTTCTTTTCTTGAATTTGAGTCGTTTGTTCCGCGATGACCTAGGATGTGTCCTAGGAATCGTTTCTTCGAGTCTGTTAAGCATTTCTCATTCCAATAAAAGTCGCAGTTTCGTTTCCAAATATGTTTTGTTTCCAATCCTCAATCATTCCGAAACATGATAAAATGCACAACACACTCAAAGGCATCCCTGGGGTAGAAATATGTCCTGTTTCAAAATGTAAGGTACACTAGGATCCCGTGTTTGATTCCTTTACCTATTCCATGTCTGGTGGTAGAAAACCTCCATCTGAACCAATGTTTGTGACAAGCTTTTAGATGATTCTATGACAAACCCGGACTAGCTCCTTGTTTCCCCTATCGATGATGGAAGGCAAGCCTTTTCCCCAACAAAATCATCCCATCTCGAAGAGAGAAGATATCAACCCGTTCTAACAAGGAATTGTTAGTTCCTACCCAAATTAGTTGGCGAAGCCCAGTTTTCAAGGTGTATCCATTTATGACTAAGAGAATGAATAGAAGATCATTTTCAAAAAGAGAAAAATTGGAAAAATGAAAAAAGATGAAAAAAAAAGAAAAATGAAAAAAAGATGAAAGAAAAAAGGAAAAAAGGAAAAAAGATGTTGAAGTTATTGCGGAATGCTTTTTGGTTGAATGTCGAAGTTACGACGGCTTAAATCAAGTCAAGTACCCATAGTTGAAGTTCAATGGGCGAAGCCCAAAAGCTTAAGTAGTAACCTCTTTACCCCTAAGTCCTTCCCGAGACATTCAAGGGGATAGTCGGGAATTTTGAGAATTATTCCGCTTGTGTTGTTACACCCAGCCTTTAGGGTCCAGACATGGAAATTTGAACCCACATCATTTTTCAACCCATTTGCACTCGTGGTTCATCAAAACCGAGACACCTTTTCCAACCACGATGTAAGCCATAACCCGTTGGCCTTAGCACCACAAAACAAACCTTCAGAATGATGGTTAACCATTCCAACTTGTTATTACCAAGCTCCACATCCCAAAAGATCCAAGCCTTTTACACCTAACCCCAAACACGGGATTTAACTTGGCATTTACAAAGGCTAGAATGGGATATGACATGATACCATAGGTGAAACCTTCGAGTGTGTACACACAATTAAAATGCCATGTTTATGCACCATGATCGAACTACGTCGGATTTGATTTCGCTCCACGCGAATACGTAGGCAGTCCTTCAGAATAAGGGATTCAATCCACTCATCAACCAAGTTGTCATCTTGTCGGTTTATTACGGGTCTTAACCAAGTCCAAATGAAGCCACCTTTGTTTGAGTCGGTCTTAGCACTCGATGTAAGCTAGGATAAGGATATAGGTTCAGATGAATAGTATCAAGTCTCAGAATGAGCTTTATCTAATGGTTTAGGCAAAGATGCTGAGTCATATAGATGTGTGTTTGTGTTGGGAACAGAAAAAATGAAAAACCCGCTGAAAAGAAAGAAGGCGTGGAAGAAAAATAGTAAAAACCCGCTGAAAAGAAAGAAGGCGGTGGTAAGAAATGATGAAAACTCGCTGAAAAGAAAGGAGGCGAGGAGAAGAGTGACAGAATGTTCCCAACAAGAGTGATGTGTGATGTCTAAGTGCTTTAATAAGATCAGTCTGTGTTTAGTGTCGGGCGAAGCCAACGTTGTTGCTCCGTGAGTTTAATCCACCTTGTCAATGTCAAGTGATCTTGATTCCCATGTGCCCTCGGGAGCACGCCCATGCCATACGATATCTCCGTCCCAAGTCCGATGGCCTTGTGATTCCCATTTGCCATCTTTTGGCGCCGGAACGGCCAATTTACATTTCTACCCCCAACAAGTCAATAATTGAATTAAAACCCGTGCACACTTACGGTTTTATTTTCTTTTTTTGTTTTACGGTAGCGGGCTACGCCCACGTTTGTTTACGGGTCATACAGAGTGTCTGAGTCGTATTTCATGCTCACCCATCAAGGTTCGATTTCAAAATGCCAAATATTTCAAAATTTCAAAATTTCAAAAACTTTTTGCGCATTATGGATAGATGATCAGAGTCAAGGTTCAAACTTTCAAAATTTCAAAAACTTTTTGGGTCGACGACCCAGCATCCAAGTGTTTCATTTCAAATTCAAAATTTGGGTCGATGACCCAGTCTTTCAAATTCAATTTTCGGGTCGATGACCCAATCACTCAAAATTTTCAAATTCAATTTTCGGGTCGATGGCCCAATTATTTCAAAATTATCAAATTCAATTTTCGGGTCGATGACCCAGTATTTCAAATGATTCAATTTCAAGATCGATGATCCAAATGTGCTTATGTGATGATTATTGCTAGTACATTTTCTATGTTTTAAATGTAGCAGGATATGCTTCAACATATGCTTCAACTGGGGGCTCTAAAGTCTTCGACTTTAGAGCCATTGCAAACTGGGGGCTCTGAAGCCGTTGGCTTCAGAGACCATTGTCAAGATGAAATGGATGACATCCACCGAGAATTCAATTCAATTACAAGAGTATGAAATGGAAGAATTCCTTAGCCGAAAGCAAATGATGAAAGCGACAAACCTCCTCGGAAGTCCCGTCCCATTTAGACAAGTGCCAGCAGATGATAAATTTTGGGCCAATGTCGTAGATGATGAATTTTGGACATACGCCAAACAGATGATAAACTTTGGGCCTGTGTCAGCAGTTGCCGAACTACGACGCGGGTTTGATTCCGTCAGAAACGGATACGTAGGCGCCTAAGGATAAGGCTCAACCCACCATTTATGCAATTCATGGGTCGATGACCAACGAAGATAATTCGACGCAATAGAAGGAAGAGTTAATCCCCGACGAAGTTTCGGTATGATCTCTTCTTATGGTCAAGTAGCTTATATACGCAAGTCTAATGGACTATAAACGACCAAGAATCCTCGGTCGAAAGGGACCTGGGGTATACTTTGACTTTCGCCTTGTCCAAGCCTCGGTCAAAGTGGGGCTCAGAGATACCCGTATCCGTCGATATTGGAATTTATAGAGAACCCGACAAACACCCGATGATGATAGGACACATGTATTCTTTAGTTGTCATTGTCATTATTTGGAGCTCGTTTTACGATGTAGAATGGCGTCGCCGATGAAGTATTTTATTAATTTAAATGATATTTAAATTAATGTTTTTTAAGTGATTTCATTTTATTAATTTAAATGATTTTTTTTAAATTAGTGTTTTTTTTAATGAGTACATTTTGTTGATTTAAATGATATTTAAATTATGGTTTTTTAGATAAATTCAATTTATGATGTTTTATTTTGAATTTATTTTCCCGAGTTTATTTTATTGAAAATAAAATAAATATTTGATTTGAAAAATCATTTTATGAATATATTTGATTTGAAAAGTCATTTATTTCAATTTATTATTTGATTTGAAAAATCGATTTTTAAAAGCGAAGAATTCGTTTTGGACACTCGTTTTTGAGCTCGTTTTTAGCTCCGTTTTTAAGCCCGTTTCCTTTGCGAATTGGCACGAATCTCGAGTACACTAACCCACCTAAGCCTCTACCCATCAACCCATGTTCGAACCCCCTCACAAGCAGCCCAAAATCTCGTTCAAAACCAACCCCAAGCAGCCCGCATAAACCGCAAACCCTCCCCTGTTTTGCGAGCCAATTCCCGAGCCCAAACCCGCTTCAAACACTACCAAGACCCGTACCCATTAACCCTAACCCATACCCTAGTATCCTACCCATATTATCCTAGCTTGATCACCAAGAAATCCCCCAAAACGAACCCTAGAAACCCCTCCCAAAACCGATGGACAGCAGCCATGTTCAATGAGCCCGACTGCTCCTTACTCCTTTTTAACCTATTTTAAACCCTTATAAATACCACCCCTTCACCATACAATCATTCCTCTAAGTTCTCCATACATCCAACCATCACCCACAAGCTTTAAACCTCAGAAACAAACCCTAAACATCCTCCAAAAACCCTAAACAAAACCGACACACAAACTGAAACTGTTTGTGTGTCTCCTTCGAAAACCCTTTCGTTCCTCCATCAAATCACCATAAAAATTCGAGTTTCTTGTTCCTAATTAACCACATAACATCCATCTACACATTAGACAAAGATTTACGAGCCGAATTGACCTTGAGAGCACACGAGATCCCTCGAAAAACAGAGTGAAATAACACTCTGTTTTCGCGGTTTACTCTTGTCTGTCCAGTTCTGTTTGTGCTCGTTTTTCGTGCCCAATAACCCAAATCGAGCAGGGGTCGCTTTAAGATCCTTGTTCTCCTCTCTTTCTAGTTTCCAAAACATCTTTCGGATCGAATTTTCGTCGTGAAACGAGGGAGATATCACTGTTTTAAAACTGCTGTCCAGAAACTTTCCAAAACGCGTGTTGCTTTGTTACTTCGTCGACGACGGCCTCTCGAGATAAAATCTACCATCGATTACGACCCAAGACGGTGTCAACGATACATGTAGGTTGAGGGTGCATCAAATCCCCTTCTCTTCTCTCTTTTTATTTCGTTTTTTTGTGCCTTTTTTATTGTCCTTTTTTTGTTTGTTTTTCGTTTTAATTATCGTTTGTTTTAAATTAACTACGAAACTAGTTAGTCCGAGTATGAGTTAAAGTACCACCATGAACACCCGCGTTGACTTGAGATGGGAAAAGAAACCGCTACTTCTGTCGGTCGTACACCCCGTCTCATTTACATATCCTCGTGTTCAAGGTAGGGCATAAATAAAACAAGTTATCTAACTTCGATCTTCGCTTTCGACCCTCTTCTTGTTTCGCCAAATCGATGGACCTTAGGACCCGTTGCATGTTAGTTTAACTTCTGATTGTTAACCTATGACGTAATTAGATGACTTTAAATCAATTTAATAATCTAATTAGACACTTTAGGTGGCTTCGACGCAAGTTATAAAATCAATCGACGATTTCTGTAAATAATTGAATGCATCTATCTCTTTCACCTAATTTCTCGCTAGTATAAGAGTGCGTGATTAGCACCTTCTTATTGACACTCGATGAGTTAAATTAATTAGCGAATTTAACCTAATTTGACCCTTTAGGCCGTGTAGAATGCACCCTTGCGCGACAATCAATCAACATCGTTTTTAACTCGTTTTCTAACTTGTTTTCGATTCCTTTTCGCAATCATTCGATCTAATCAATAAATCTAACTTAGGAACTAGGTTGGCTTTGGTTGGGCCGTGGTTGGCCGTGAGTTTGGCCGTGTGTTTGGCCTTTCCTATTTCGTTTGTTTTTGCATCGTTCGTTCTTTATTTGTTTTATCACTTGTAATTAATTTATGTTTCTTTGAGTCACGTTTTGTAATCTATTTGTAATTAGTTCTCCTTTTTGAGTCAAAACCTTTTCTGAAAACCTTGGTTTTATTTGGTTAGACGCTTGTTCCCAATGCTTGTAGGAGCGTAGTATACCGCATGTTGTTTAAAGCAACATGGCCCGGTTTATGCTAATGCATGCTTTGGTGCGTAGCCCGATGTCTAATTCGATGGGATTAAGTGAGAGCACGCAACACGAGGAGGGACCCACGGCCGTGTGTCATGTAGGCCGTGAGTCACCTCCCCCATGTGCACGGTTTTCAAGGTCAGATGGCCGTGTGTTTTGTGTCGTGTTTTGAGTTGTATGTAGCAATTGTATTTAGATCGAGTTGTATCTTTAATTTGTTGTTGTGTCGGCATGAAATGCCTGGGTTGTAATAGGTAGATCCCAACGGCTCCCCCATTCCCCCTTAAGCCTTGTTTGCTTTATTTGTATGTTGTTAGATCAATCAACCCACATGCTAAATTACAACTTTGACAAAGTTAGTATAGTTGCATCTAAATCAACATAGAAACTTCACATGTTAGGGTTTAAAACAACGTTTGCATTTCATACATCGTAGTAGCTATGACCTTGTTTGAAATCCGACACTTGACTTAGTAGAGGCCGTTATTGACGGGCGGGGTTGGGTGTCCTTATGGGCTTCCCAACACGTACCCTCACCCCTTACTCAAGATCTATGGTTTGTGGATCCGTCTAAATACCATTGGATTACGAGAGTCATTCAAATCGAGTGATATAGGGTACAAGTCTTTATCTTTAATCACTCGTAGTCGATTGGCTTTATGCTTTTCGATGAAAGGTGTAAAGTTGACTTGAACGGTTCCAAGTTCCCAAAAAACTTGGTGGCGACTCTAATATGTCTTAATTCGATTCGAAAGAACCTCGAGTCGATTATGTCAGGTGTGGATCCCTCGGACGCAGTTCCCGAGGGCCTTGTACACAAAGGGCCTCTTCTTCTAACTCAAGGGGATCATCATCTACAAATCTAATCTCAAAATCATCATCATCCTTTATTTCAGCACTGAGAGCATTAGTTTCATCAAAGATTATATGCACATTGTCTTCAAAGCACATGGTTCTCTTAGTGTAAACTTTATAAGCTTTGCTTTCTTTTGAATATCCTATGAAAACCGCCTCATCGCTTCTTGGATCAAATTTTCCCAAATTATTTTTGCCATTATTGTGAACAAAATATTTTGATCCAAAGCAGCGGAAATGTGATATGTTTGGCTTTCGCACATAAAGAAGCTCATAAGGCGTTTTCTTAAGGATAGTTCTAATAGAAGCATGATAATGAATATAACAAGTGTTCACAGCTTCTGCCCAGAATTGAGCCTTTTTCCTGAAGAAAACAGTTCAGAAGTCTGTTCTATTTTACTGTCTTGAGAACGATGTTATCACGAGAGTTGAGTGGACGGTCTGACAGGCTTCAGTCTGGTTTTACTCATCAACTCCTTGTAAGCTCTCTCTTCTTCTTCTTGTCCTTATTCTTCTCTTTCTTCTTCATCTGCACATATGCTTAATGATGTTAGATATATGTTTATAAACGAGATGAAGAATATAACATAATAGGTAGTAAGCCAAGAGCTTAAGAATATACATACCAACCACCCTTTTATACTTCTCATGATATTTGTTTAACATCAATATTAAGAGTTGAGAAGTTCTTACCATCCTTACTTGAAGTGTGAATAACCTTGAAACACCTTACCAATTCATGTATCACACCTCCACTTTGTAGGCTCTATGTGAGAGGTAAAAAAAACATCGTCTCATATGTACCTTGAGCAACGAAAGTTATTTGATCAAAGCATGTTGCTTCCTCTCACTTTAGCCTGTAAAACAAATTATACTTTAATTTGCACTTGGGCATCCAAATTAATTTGGGTCCCTTTTGGTTAGTCACTTATGTTAATAAGTCTTTTCGAATCCACATTTTCTTGACAATCTTTGATTCGGTCGAAACTTTGTTGTGTAAGCTTACCAATCAAAACACTATTTATAATCTCAACTAACTACTCTTAGTAGAGTGGCAAGTAAAGGTCGGATCCCAAGGTATGGGTATTATATTGATTTATCGGTTGTAGAGAGTTATGTCTTAGGGTGTCACAATTTAGGTTGGTTTTGAGGTTTGCAATCTAAACTACTTAACAATGAAAAGTAAACAAAGCGAAGCAAGTAAATAGGGTTTGTAAACAATTGATTAAGGCACTAGGGTGTCATGGGTTCATAAGGGAATCATGGTGAGATCTCGTAAACAAGTTTCATAGATGCAAGCAAATTATTGTTGTAATGGAGTCGAGTTAGTTTATATCTTACAACTCCTAGGAAGGTTTGGGTCTCGGAGCCGAGTCGGTCAAGACTTTACAATACCTACAAGTCGACTTAATTTCTTCCTATTCAACTATATGCATAGTCTAACAAGCCTTGAGTTGGTTTATGTCTTACAAGTCTTATTGAATGGATAAGAGATTCATGGTAGGTTGTCAATCAAGAATTTCATCAAGCATAACATGTGCATAAGCTAAAATTACAACAAGCAAGCAATCATATGAACTTATTAAGTTAAGATCTACCCCATGATAAATTCTCCTAATCACCCATTAACCTTAGCTAGAAGACTACTCACTCATGATCATGGTAAACATGCTAATAAGGGTGGCAATCATACTAGCAAGGTTAAACATGGTGAATGTGTAAAGCAATAAACTATAACTAAGCAAAGGATAAAAGGAATCGTACCAACTTTGGATGATCCAAATACTAAGCAAAGAATAATAGAAGAGAACTTGATGAATGATGAAGAGTTGTTAATTCTCCAATAAACCCAAATAGTCTTCAAATTACCCAACTAAATCTAAGAACACTTGAATGATTAAAGAAAGATTAAGATTTAATTAAGATTAAATTGTGTAATTATAACTTGATTAATACTAATAAAATCTACTAAAACTAGATTAGGAATTGGTGTCTAATCCCCTAGTACAATGGGATATTTATACTAAGTACAAGTATAACTAAGGGCTTAAATGACGATTAAGTCCCTAAGATGAAGATTAGTGTCTTGCAAGTCCCTAAGGAGCCCCACGACCTGTCCATGTTGGACGCTCATAATGCGTAGGGAAACGCCCGTCCTGCGTGTGGGACGCTCGGGCTTAGCCTTGGGACGCTCGATTTGCTCTTCAGGACGCTCGGGCTGAGCTCGAAACGCCCGGATCATGGGTCAGCTTGGCTTCCTCTTCTCTTGACTGCCTCAAGATCCGTGGAGATCATTGAGGAGCCTTGAGGGTCCTTCATTATTGCCCAAATACTTATTCTATCTACTTAGGCCTTTAGTATCGGTCTCCTCCTTGTTGCTTGATCGTTAGATGCAATCCATTTAGCTCCAAATTGCTCCATATATGCAAGGTTAGCCTTTCTCTCCTACCAAGGACACAAAACCTCAAAGAATATGCAAAGTAGGAAGCTAAAGATAAGAAACGACTCTAATACATGCAAGAAAGCATAAGAACGAGGCTAGTTCGGGGACTAAAAGTGTGCAAATATGAGTCACATCAAATATCTCCAAACCGAACATTTGCTCGTCCCGAGTAAAGAGGTGACTAAAAATATGACCTTTATTAATACTACTAGCCGATGTGAGATAATTAACGGGTCTCACTCCGCCCCTTCAACTCACAACAAGACATCTATGAGGTAAGATGCCTCGTTGCAAGGCAAGGTGGGGCTTGCCAAAATGGCGATGCATCCTATCATTTAAGCACACAAAAACAAGTAAAGGATGCATCTACAAAAAGAATAGCCACTTTCCTCATCTAAGTGGCGGAAATCATCTAAAAGGGAAGTAATCTAAGGGTACACATTCCATTGTAGATATTATTTCTCCAAGTTACTAAGCCTAAAAGGATACCAACAAATCACCTCCAAGTTGTGTAAAACTAGGGTACTTTTGTCCACAAACGCTAAATGCTTTCGTCAATAGTACACTCCCTATGGTTTTAGAAACACTGTAGGATCGCGAAATTCCCCCTCTTACCTAGGCAAGAAGAAGGGTCGTCCCCTCTCCACATGCAACAAAAATGAGATCAATGGGTAAAAGGGATCAATATGTTTTGAGTTTCACAATGGTAGTTTGCTTTTGATTTGTTTTTCCCCCTAATTTCTTGTGGCATTTGTCATTGAAGAATATTTCTTTGCATTTTTTATGTTTGGCATTTTGATACTTGGCAATTCTTTTCAATTTTGCATTCTTTTTGAACATTTTCAAAGTAACTCCATTTGTAGCAAGGGTACTTTTATTGAAGCATAGGAGTCTATTTTTGCTCCTCTTTTCATTGATTCATTTTTTTTTTGCAAACTTTTTGACTTTTATTTCCGTACTTGAACTCAAATTGGAGATTTTTGTGCCCATTCCTTTTTTGTTGACAAAATATGATGATAGAAATAAAAGAACGGTTGCATGGCATTAAGGGTCACCTTAGAATAAACGGTAGCCAAGGAGCTATCACACCACAAGGTACTCTTGAGTCTTGATTAGGCCTTAATCCATGGGTCAAAAGATACTAGTATGACACATCCTAGGGTGTCTTGAGGTTATTCTAGAAAACAAAGTCTCAAGGAGAAAATTTATCTACAAGGGCCCTATATACACTTGCCAAGCTTCCCAACTAGACATTTTCACAAAAATTTTCCTAATATTCAACTACATGTCATGATACAACTATCATATATACAACTCTGATGCATATGCTACTATTAACTAAGATGCTATATAAGCTAAATGTAAACTCTTAACAACACATTGGTTTGTACCGCATCAATCAAAATATAGTCACATTGTCATTAACATATAAAAGGAGGAAGGAGATTTGGAAAAATCATACCATGCGGTCTTCTATTTCTTTCATGCCTCAAATGTGGCGTAGTCGGCCCAATGTGATAAGAGTGACAAACAAGCAAACAAATATGGACAATATATACAATTCTACACTACAAAGGAAAAAACATGTTTTTGGATTTTTTAATTATTCAAATTTTTATCATTTTTTGAAATAAGTATTAGAATTCCCCATCCCCACACTTAGAGTGGACATTGTCCCCAATGGACAAAACAATAGGGAATTATGCAAATGAATGATATGATATGATGCATGATTATATACTAAATGCAAACTATGTGTGACATATTTACATGTGATGAGTATATATAAGTGATGCAAACTAAGCTAGGATATATGATGCATGCTTTCAATTGTTCGCAGAGCTAATTTATATTAACTCGGTTTGCTTATGAATGAACTTCCCCAAACCAAACCAAACACTATCTCTAGTGTAAAAAAGAGGGAAGTTTATTCACAAGCATACAAATGCAATGCATGAGAAGTAAGTTGTCATTTTGGATTATTTACGGTGGGAGCAAAAAAAGATAGCCACTTCAATGTTACCGAGGTGTGAGTCCTTTGGTGGTGCTAGGACTCAAAAACTCTCATCCATCAAAGAGTGCAAAATGACTCTCTAGATGCTCTAAACTAAATGTTATATAAGCTATACAAGTCATGTCAATAATGTAAAACAAGAGGTAAAAACAAACCAAAAGGAGGGGTAGGAGACACACAATGGAATAGGTCGAAATGCTAGCATAAGCTATCAACCACGCATATGTATCATCCTCCTTCATGCTTTGTGATAAGGCTAAAGTCGTATCACCAATATCAAAATAAATCTATCTCAGTACTAACGAAATAGCTAGTGGTAAGACAGGTATCGAATCCACAGGGAGGCGGTAATAATCAGTTCGCTAATATTTAAAGTGTCTTAAAGGTAACAATTTCTGGGGGTTTTGATTTGTTTGTTTTCTACCAATTAATAGCAAGTAATTAAAAGGTGATTAACAATAATATTAAAGAGTCTGGGATTCCGGTTCACTAGGTCAATTATATGGGGTTTCTTAATCAATTGCTAGGTCAATCAATTTATCTAAGGTCAGAAGATTGGTTAATTCTATTATGTCCTTTAGATTAAGTCTAACATGCAATCGCTAATATTAAACACAATCTAATTGATTATCGCAGCCTATATTAATTCTAACCCTGTCGGTGAAAGTATTAATTCGATAAACTAATTATCAATTCAGGCCTAAATCAAATAATTAGAATAAGAACAATAATCAAACGATAATTCATGTGAGATTACTAGCAATCAATTAATATTCCCCGTTTTAATCAACCTAGATCCCCTTCATCCTAGATGAAGAATTTAGCAACTCATGGTGAATTCAACAACAACGATAAAGATAGATAACAACATAATTGAAGACATGAAATAATAACAATGAATTGAAAGCATGAAACTTGAATGATTAATTAATGAAGAATGATTAGTACCTTCGTAATTAACAAGGAAAGATTAAGAACAAAGTATGAATGCCAAAGTATGTTTCCAGCCGTCTAAAAGTAAGTAAAAAGCGTACCCTAATAAATCCTACGAGTTTAGAATTTATATTACAAACAATACGAGTTTTAGGAAAATACGGAAATAAGACCGACAAAGAGGTTCCTCGATCGAGCCTCATCATACTCGATCGAGGAAGGTTACTCGATCGAGGAACCAAGACATCCAGCTTGATTTCTTCTTTACTTCTCTTATCGTCTTCAAGTCTCCTCGTTTCTCGTGCCATGGCTCGTGTATTCCACTATGCCATAACCGCAATGCTCATCTTAACTTGACTCACCTCGTAATGCGTCATTTCTGCATTAAAACATAAAGAAGCGGCAGTATCGACAATTCACTATAAAAGGCATATAAATGATATAATAGGCACAAAAACGGTATATAAATCAACATGAAAGGAGTTATAAAAGTTCATATAAAAGTGATACATCAAAATCCCCCAAACCAAACCTTTGCTTGTCCCCCAAGCAAAGCTATCAAACCATACAAAAGACAAACAAACAAATGGTGAATGAATAACTAAGAGCAAATGTCAAGGCACATACAAATCCCAGCTATCCATATCTATAACAAAGTAATGGCCAAAAAGATTGTTCCAATAAAACAAATTCAAAGGCACGGGTAATAGAATAACGCAACTCAACTCAAGATGTGACATGATACCGAGACTCAACGAAATACTTTAAATCTTACAAGACAATTTAGTTGGATTCTCGCGATTTCACTCATGCACTCATAAGGGGTGAGATATATGTAAGATAGAAAGAATAAAGACACTCACTCAACTTATGAAACATGCATGCAATCTAATGTGATAGAAATTTCTCCAACTAGTACGCATTCATAATAAAGACTAAGTACATGTATCAAGGATAAAAGGGTGGCAAATGGGCAAAGGTATAGAAGTGGTTTGTGCAAAGGCACGTATGGATATGAGAGGCTAAGACGGTAGTCGCAGCGCTAAACCAATAACCAAATCTAATAATAATAATCACAACATCCCAACTAGAGAAATCATCTCAACTTTGACAACATATGAGAGAATATAAAGACTCTCCAAATGTGCATTAGACTCTACTATACACCACTTATGATCTCCTAACAAAACCGATGAAGCAATTCCTTTTTTTTTTCCTTCTTTTCTTTCTTTTTTTTTTTCGGAATTTTCAATTTTTTTTTCTTTTTCTTCGCTTCATAATTCTTTTTTTTTTTCAACATAGGAGATCAACACAATTGCTAACAAAATTAAAGCTACAACCCACATGACATAAATGTCCCAATCCCAACCAAAGTAGCTAAAATAACATGAGACTCAAGCAACTGCGACTGTCCCGAAAAGGTAGGTAAATTCTAGATTGTAGCTATGAAATAGGATATGAAATGGCTATAAGGTTCAAACGGGGCTAACAAAACAAGGTAATGTATGGCTTATTTGAACGGTAAGAACCACCTTTCCCCATGTACTTAATCATATGAACGCGCAAAAAGCTAAGAAACTAATGTCACACTTATGCAGTTTAATATTATATATTTCACAAGGACACCACATTCTTTAGCCTAAATAACAAATGAGACCAGTTTATTAATGTTACTGGCCTAGGAAGCTCTAAAGACCTCAGAAATTTAAGTGGTTTACCAACATAATATTGTCAAATTTACTTGGCATAAGGCATATTGTGACGGTCAAGACTTGAGTTATGAGCTTTGTTTATCATAGCTAACATGTCAAAATAATGTACATGGATAACTTAATGGGATTCAAATGCAAAGAAAAAGCAAATCATATATTATATTAAAGCAGAAACCATCTGCCACGTGTCATCGACAGATGGCTTCTGCCATGTGTCAGTTGCAAATTAAGTATTCCATTTCCGTATAATCAACATAATTTCCATATTTGAAAGATTTTTAGAAGATTTTCCAAAACAAGATGAGTATTTTTTCGAAAATCTATCCTTTTAAACTCATTATCATATATTACCTATAAATCAAAAAAAGAATCTTTTCTAAAATCCCTAAAATCATGTGCAAAGATGATCATATAACTTGGGCAAATATTATAACTTTGATTATAATTATCCTTTTCAGTGAATCAATATTAAAATTTATTTACATTAGAAGAGATTGAAATACAGGTAATTTTGAAGATAGAGTTTGTTTGATGAGTAGAATGAAGCATTAAGAGTTGATGATAATTATGAAAGTCCGAGTCATCCGTTAATACTTAATAGCGCTGCTTCATCTTTTATTCTTTAGGATTTTTGGAAATTTAAATACTTTTCCTAATTTTAAAACTCTTCTTCTTCTTTTTTTTTTTTACAAAAAATATTATTTCATCCATTATAATTTTGAAAGATTTAAAGACGATTTTAATTGTTGAGAAAACGATTAAACGTTATGTATTAGTTATATCATTCTAAAATCACAACAGTTTCACATATAAGGCGTCTTTTTATCTAAGAAAACAATAATTTAATGCTATTAGTGAATAAATATGTGTTTTTTAGATAATGTAAATCACATTGTAAGACCGTTTTACACAGCAATTATGGAAAAACCTTATAAATAACATCACTATTTGTGAGATGATTACTATATGAGAGGTTATATTCTATAAAAAAAATGTTACTATTAATAAATATATTATATAGATAATTAGACATTGAGCAATATTTTACGAAGATATGAAAGTATTGCTACTTGGTGGCACAAAAAAGAGTATATTTTTTAATTTCATATATTAATGTGTATCCTTAACGCACACGTTCAAAAAGCATTTTTACTATTTATAGGAAACATATTTAAGTAAAATGAAACTGTTTCATTCCACTTTTAATGTCTTACTTTCTATTTTGAAAAAAAATTAAGAGAATTCGGTAAAATAATAGTTCTACCCTTTAATTAAAATGGACGGGGACAATGTCATTTTGAGAAAGGGAGTGGACGAGTGGTAGTTACACTTTTATGACTAACATTGGCTGTTAATCCATTTAACATACTAAATTTAAAAATGATGCAATTAATTTGGGTTAAATTTTAGAGTATGAATAACATTGTTTGTTAATCCATTTAACATACTAAATTTTAAAATGAGACAATTAATTTGGATTAAATTTTGGAAAAAAGAAAAAAATGAAATGGAAGAGTAATTACTCAAAAATATTACCAAGACAAACGTATAGCAAAAAAAAATGAGTTATTTTTGCAACTTAGGAAGCTTGAACCTTAAGAGAATATCAGTCAGTCACTTACGGGGTACGAGGTAATTAATCATGAGACTATTACATCAAAGAATGGAAAAATAGCTAATTAAAATTGTGAAATAGCTAATCAACCGACCAGTAAGAAACTGATTAATTTTGTTACAAATACAAATTTTTTTGTTTGTGTCAAAATATAAACGACGAAAATAGAATTGAGGCAAATGGAAAAAAAATGGTTTACGACTGGTGAAGGAAATACTAAAACCTAAGAATAAATATCTTTAGCATATAAAGAGTTTTGGCCAATTAAATTTTAGTTTGATCAATTTAGATACTTAGTCTGTAAATTTAAACATATCATTATTTCACACCTAATATATGAACATACAAGAACATTTTAACATTGTGTACGAAAAAAAACATTTTAATAACATTTCTCCAAATGTGTCCATAATATATCAAGTCATTAGCAATAGATAATATAGAGTTCTCAAAAAAATCAATTTAAAAACTTAGTATTATTTTCAATTTATAAAAGTTGGAGTGACTTTAAAAAAATTAGTCCATAATATATCAAGTTATAAGGTACGAGACGTACGGGGATGGTGAAGGGCAAGATGGGACAGTGCAGTTGGAGGACGTATGATACAAGAGGGGGGTGGGGGGGTGGGGGGGTTGAGACAAGGTTTGAGATAGACGTCGGGTCTGAGGTGTTGGGTGCGGCCAGGGAGGTCACCAATGTGGTGGAAGGTCTGTTGGTGAATCTCGAGGTAATCGGTCAGTGATAGTAAACGCTAGCTGCTTTCACATATTCAGACGATTGTGGGTGGGAGAGAAAATGACAGATAAGGTAGAGAATTGAGAGGATACCAAATAATAGGGGTAATATGATATAAAAAAAACGTACAATGATGAATCAATACTATATATTAATTCCAGAAACCAAGGGACTTCAATATAATTAAAGAAATCTATACAAATTAATTATACTATATAGTTTTAAATCGACAGCACCGTGTGATGGACCTAATAAAGTGACCTCAATGTAAATATTATATAGTTTTGGTAAAAGTATAATATAAAGATGCCTTGATGAAGAATATTTATGGAAATTACATTAAATTAAAGTAATTAAATTTAGAAAACACAAGAATATAGTGATTTTCCTTAAAATTAACATGCCCCACTTATGGAATTAATTAGTATCATCGTAGAATTATACATAAAATTTAAATGTAGTAAAAGTAATAGTAGCAGCAACGAGATTAATAAAATTAACGTTATTAATATGCGAGTAGTGTCAGTTATAATAATGATAGTGGGAGTAGTGAAAGTAACTACGAATGTAGTGAAAGTAACAGTGGTAACAATGAGTAAAAGGATGAACAATTAAATAACCAATCGACTCTAGGAAATATTTTATTTATTTAAATATATGCCGGATAAAATTAACGCGGGAATAATGAATTTAACAGAAAAAAAAATGAAGGAATTAGTAAAAGAAACAATAGTAACCAACTAACCACGGGAGCTGTGAACGTGATGATATTAAGAAAGAATGTCGTGAAAGTAATAATATTAATAGCGGGGTAGTGAACGTGTCTCATAATTTGAAAATAAATTTTACATTTCATCATAATTACAAGATATGCCGTAGAAAAATATATTACAAATAGTAAAAATGTGAGTTAGACAACTCCAACATAGTTTATTTCATTGAAAATAAAATTTAAAGGTAAATAGAGGTAGCCCGGGCGAAGCCGGGCACCAAACCTAGTAAAATTAAATGTATATTGCCTAAATCAACAGGTTATAAAATATCCAATAACTTTATATCCGCTTTTCAGATTTTACCTCTCATATGTTAAAAACTCTAAAGAAAAAAAAGCAGGGTACTTCGATTAAAATTAAGCATCATAAAAGCGAACTATTCTTAAAATTTAGTTATTTACTAAATTAAAAAATACATAAATTTTTACTTTTAATAATACTTTTTATTACTACCCGTGCAGTGCACGGGTTCAAAGACTAGTATTATATTAAAGTTGAAACCGGGTGCCTCTTTGGTTGCCACTTCTCATAGCTATTATTGGTTGCCACGTGTTGTATCCGTAAAAAAAACATATTAAATATTAAACAAAATCTCATAATATTAGGTGACATGGTCTAATTAAGGTCAGTATACACGTTTGACTATATTTTTCTTCATTTACCCAAAATACTTGGCTATACTTACGCAACTTCATTCATGTTTACCTAAATTAAACCAAAGCTTATCCAATATAAATGGAAGATTTTCTCTATTAATACACAAAATATTTCCAAGATGAAACAAAACTTAATAGAAATTTAAAAACGAAGTATCATGAGAATAATCTTTTCCACTTTTTATATATACATTGTAATATTTTGCAATATGTTTTTCATTTTATGCATTAATATATAGTCCCAAATCTTTTTATGTTCACATAATCACTTATAGCTCACATTCTTAAATCTTACGTAGTAAATTTAAGTATACTAAACTAATACAGTACTACTCTTATACTAAACTACTACAGTACTACTCTGTATGTAGTTCGTACTACCCTTTAGTCATTTACGACAATGTTGTTGAACAAATACCAAAAGCTTTCTTCAAATTTTATATTGCCATGATTATCCACCCTTAGAGTTATAAGTTATAACAACATCAAAAGGAATGAAGTCGAAAAGATGGTCCAACAAAGAAGACCTCGGCAAATACATGGATAGCGATAATTTAGGTGAAAGAATGGAAGGAAATAAATTCTTTAATTTATAATAGCGTTAAATTCTTTAATTTATAAACGTTGAAATATTATAGGCATGGCGTTTTATAATGCTTATGCCCTACAACATTGAGTAATTGGTTCTAATGGAAGATATTTAATCATAATTTTTATAATTAAGTACATACAATTTATATTTGGTTAGTTTTTTTTTTTTTAAGAAAAAAACATTCTAATTTAAATGAAACGACAAAAGCGGACCTCTCTAACACGCCTACTTCAAGTTACACCGGTTTCGAATTGTGTCAGGATTAGTATACATGTTATAAACGGGTTAATCAGGTCGGGCCAATACGGGTCGGGTCAGTGTAGGTCTCTCATTGATTTCAGGTTTAATTCGGGTCGGGTCGGTCACTTCGGGTTTCGGGTCTGTTTCTGTTTTGTTGGTCAGGTCTGTTTCGGGTTATTTCGGGTCGGGTCATTTCAGGTCAATGAATAAGAGAGAAAAAGTCATTTCAAGCCATTTCGGTTAAATTAGAGTTATGTTCTGTCAGGTCATATTCGGGTTTAGTGGCTTCAGATCGGGTCATTTTCAGGTCGGGTTAGTTACGGGTCAATAAAGCTCGGGTCATTTTCAGCCAGGGTCGGGTCAATCCGGGTTTCGGGCCACAATTGGGTGATGTAGTTCGGGTCAATTTCGGGTCTCGGGTCAGCCTTTTTGGGTCGGGTTGCTTTTGTGAGGTCTACTTTTAAGATTAAATTTTAATTGAAAATAATATTTAATCGTATTAAATATTTTAACAATTACTATTTTTGAAATTTGTTTAAAATATCTCTCTATATCATGTCATTTTTTGTCTTTTTTGTTTTAAAAAATGAAAATATAGTTAACATTAATTTAGTTTCGAGGTGATACCTTGACTGTAAATTATCGAATCATTACGAGTTTTAGTTGTTTTAGGTACCTTGATAAAAATGGGTCGGTTGAGCCGAGTAAAGTTTTAACCAGTCTACTTGAAAATTCTCTATATATATAAATCTTAATAACTAATTAATTATATTAAAATTTTTAAAAACAGCCTCGCGTAGTACGCGGGTTTAAGACTAGTTATCATCATTGCTATACAATTCACCAAGACTCGATTTAAAATAAATAAAAACATGTTTTTGTATTTTATAATTTTTTTAATTTTTATGGAATTTTTTAATTTTAAAGCATGCAACAATAAATAAAATACACAATTGAAATAAATCACACAACAGAAATAAATACTCTCCCCCAAACCTAAATGTTACAGTGTCTTCATTGTGACGCCTACAGCATAGCAATCACACAGAAAATCCAGCAACATAAAGGACACTACTAACAAAGGAAAGAGGGAAATAAGAAATACAATAAAATAGATACAAGGAAGGATAGTACCAGCTGTGTAGCAAAAGCTCCCCCAAACCAGCTGGAAAGTGAGAGATGTAGTGACCAGCTGTCACTATTGCGCTCCATCATCATCATCATCAAGGCCACCATGGATGGCCTCATCAAACCCATAAATCTCCTCAAACATAGCCTGCAACTCAGGATCATGAACACGGCCTCCATGGCCCCTAGCATGGCTACCTCGTCTACCATGGCCTCTAGCACGGCCTCCTCCAGGAACAGCTGCTGCAGTAGAAGTAGAAGCTGCAAACTGGCCAAATGGCCCTCTCTAAGTAATAGGAACACGAACATCCTCTGGAAAGACACTGGTAGGCTGGTGAGGACGAATAAGAGTGTAAAATGGGCGACCCAGAGCACCATAATCCCTACTAAATTGTCCATACTCCACAGGAGTAACACCGTAAAGATGAAAGACACGACTCTCATCGCCAGGTGTAGTGTAAAAGCTCGGAGCAGTACCAGTGTACTTACCTCCCCCAGAAATAGTAGTGGCCTCCATCTGCTCCCACAAACGCCGATGTGTCAAGGTGTTGTTAATACCCTCATGAACCCTCACTTCCCTCTCAACAACTGGGTCAAAGTGGTAACCAAAGTGGGAAATGGGTGCAACAGAAGAAGCAGTAGGCTAGGGCTGGTAAGAACCAGGCAAGTGAGTGGGAGGTCGACGCCGCTGTCTACGACGCCCACCAGTGGTAGCTGTAGTTCTAGAACCAGGTAAAGTAACTAAAAGCTCATCTGGTATCAAATAAGTGACAGGTGCAAGGCGCTCTCTAGACTCATTCTCCTCAAGAGGTGCGATTTGTGGCAACTGAGGGTTAGGCAAAAGCATGTAATAATGATCTATGACCTTCCAATAATTGTCCTTTCCACCGATAACATCAATATAAGAAATGTCATAACGTAGATAATCATCATCTACCACAGGCTCAGGGTCCTCCATAGGCTCATAGTGAACATCACCCTCAAAATCACATAAAACCCTAGCAATCCGAGTAACAATGGCCCCGCAATCCAAATCCCCATATTTCCCAGTCATGCGGTCTAAGGCCTGGCAAACAAGGGCTAGTGGAGAGAACTGGAAGGTCGCCTCCTGATATGGGTTAAAAAAACTAGCCAAAATCAAGACCTCCAAAGATGAGGCCAAAATCATGCCTCCCATACAACAAATAGCTCAGTACCGCAAAAAGAGCCTAAGGCAAACATGCTGCACAGCAAGTAAAGCCATGGAACTCACATCTGCATCCGCAAAACCCGTAAACAAAGGAAAATATCGGACATCAGACAACCCAGAAGCATTATATAAATCGCCATTAGTATGCTTATCTATGCCTAATATCTCAGAAAGTCTATAAAAAGTCAAAGATCGCTCAACATTAAGCAATCTAAACCAAATCAAATGTTGCTTAGGAAGATAGACATATGAACTAAGAAATTCAAGAGTTAAGGCACGATAAGATAGTTTGTGCAAAAGAAAGAGACCCTGCAACCCAACTTCAACAAACATGCCAAACATGGTATCATCAATTTTGAAAAGGCGCAAAATCTTACGATCCACGCACCGAGTTGGAAGCATAGTCTTAGCAGTCATTAATTCCACAAACTTATCCCGTTGCTCCTGGTCCCAGAACTCAACAAAAGGAAACTCGTCTATAGGTAGTAGCTCTTCCTCCTCCTCGGAAGACTCTACTACCATCGGCTGACGAACGGGAGCGCGCCTCTCTCGTGGCCTCTTGTTCACTAGTCGACATATCTACAAAAAGACAAGTATACAATCACAACCCAATTTAATTGCCAAAACAGTCCACGTTTTTAAGACCACATGAGTCGGAAAATTCGATTTTGAGGCCGAAAATCACACATAAACCATCTAAAAGGCAAGGAAATTGTAATTATATAACAAAAGGTGAAGATTCCAAGCATAAGAACACAATTCCTAACCAATTTGATGCTAAAAACCAACCCGGATTTTATGAACCCTAATTCCTAAATTAGTAAATTATGGTTTTAATTCATCAACTAAAGGGCTAATAAGTAAGGAAATAGCAATTGTATATGAGCAATAGAACATTCAAGGCAATAAACATAAGATTTAAGCAAGAAAAGGGCAAATTTTCGGACCAAATAAGAGGGAAAACGGGACTTATTTGAACAAATAAAAGCAATGAATTACACAAATAAGCAAAGAGGAGTGATTTAAATCACTAGCAAGCAATCTTAGCACAAAATATGATGAAAGTTTGATGATGATATGAAGATTGAGGGATGAGAATAGGAAGAATAATGAGAGAATGGGGGAGTATTAATGACGGATGAACAAAAGAATAGAACAAATATGACAAATTACATACGAAAAACCGGCTGAGAAAAACGCGGAACCCGGTTCAATCATGGTTCCTCGATCGAGCTTACCCCCTACTCGATCGAGGCACCAAAATCCAAAAAGGCCAACTTTCGACATTTGATTGTTTTAATTCAATTATTGGTTCCTCGATCGAGCCTACCCTTTACTCGATCGAGGCACCAAATGTCAGCCTCTTTCTCACAAATCCGTTAACGCATTGTCTAGAAATCCATCATGAGATGCAAAATTACTTGAAATTCATTAAATTCTCTCCCTCACATCACTCAAAACATTGAAATAACTTAATTAAAATATGATTAATGAAATTTAAATTCCTAAATTACAAAATATTACAAGGCAAAATCCGAGCTGCCTCTCGGTAGCGCTGGTTTAAGCTGTCCCTCACAGCCGTATTACCTCATCAGTAAGAGGAATCAATGGTAAAGAGGTCAACGACCTCTATTACCCCGATATGAGCACCTTCATAATAATGTTTCAAACATTGCCCATTCACTTTGAAAGTCTCACCTTTGTCAGTTTGTAGTGTAACTGACCCAAATTTGTTCACCTTAATAGCTGTGAACGGTCCAGACCATCTACTCCTTATCTTACCTGGGAAAAAACGCAAACGAGAATTAAACAACAATACCTTTTCACCAACATGAAATTCCCTTTGTAAAATATGCTTGTCATGCCACTTCTTCGTTCGTTCCTTGTAAACTTGAGCACTATCATAGGCATGCAGTCGAAACTCATCAAGCTCATTCAACTGCATCAATATTTTCTCACCCGCCAGTGAGGGATCCATATTCAGCTCCTTTATGGCCCACATAGCCTTGTACTCAAGCTCCACAGGTAAATGGCAACATTTGCCATACACTAAGCAGTAAGGTGATGCTTCAATCGGCGTCTTGTATGCAGTACGGTAAGCCCATAGGGTGTCATCAAGCTTCCGACTCCAATCTTTTCTATTCTTGCTCACTACCTTCTCCAAGATTTGTTTCAATTCTCTGTTGGAAATCTCCACTTGTCCACTAGTTTGAGGATGATATGCCAATCCTCTACGGTGCGTAATGCCATATTTCTTCAATAAAGAATTAAGATGACGTTCATTGAAATGCTTTCCTTCATCACTAATCACCGCGCGAGGCACTCCAAACCATGGAAAGATGATTTTCTGAAACAACTTAACAACAGATTTAGCATCACAAGTGGGGGTGGCAATTGCCTCCACCCATTTAGAAACATAATCTACAGCTACTAATATATATTGATTCCCATGAGAAGTAGGAATGGCCCTTGGTAGTCAATGCCCCAAACATCAAAAATCTCCACCTCAGAGATTCTAGTTTGAGGCATCTCGCGCCTTTGTGAAATATTACCTATTCTTTAACACGCATCACAAGAACGGACAAAAGTAGTAGCATCTTTCAATATAGTTGGCCAAAAGAAACCCGATTGCATTACCTTAGCAAATGTCCTAGAAGGACCATGATGACCACCATAAGAAGAAGAGTGGCAATGAGAAAGGATGGCATGTACCTCACCCTTAGGAATACATCGTCTGTAAATACCGTATGCGTACTCCCGGAACAAGTATGGATCATTCCAGAAGTACCGCTTCACATCATGCATAAATCTCTTCTTCTGTGATAAGACAAGTCAAGAGGAACAATACCTCCAACTAAGTAATTGGCATAGTCTGCAAACCATGGAGTGTTTGCAGCAACAGCTAGAAGATGGTCATCTAGAAAAGAGTCATCAATAGGTAAAATCTCTCTTCCTGCAAATCTCAAACGAGATAAATGACCTGCAACAACATTCTCAGCACCAGACTTATCATGAATTTCTAAATCAAATTCTTGCAATAATAAAATCCATCTAATAAGTCGTGGTTTAGCTTCTTGTTTAGTTAAAAGATACTTTAATGCTGCATGGTCAGTATGAACAATAACTTTATAACCAACAAGATAGGCACTAAATTTGTCTAAAGCATAGACAACTGCAAGAAGCTCCTTCTCCGTAGTAGCATAGTTGATATGTGTATCATCAATAGTCTTACTTGCATAGTAAATAGCATGCAACACCTTATCCTTTCTTTGCCCCAAAACAGCTCCAACTGCATAGTCACTGGCATCACACATAATCTCAAAAGGAAGGCTCCAATCCGGAGATCGGATTATAGGGGCTGAGATAAGAGCTTGTTTAATCCTGTCAAAAGACTTAACACATATATTAGTAAACATAAAAGGTGAATCTTTATGAAGCAGCTGAGTTAGAGGTTGAGCAATTTTTGAAAAATCATTAATAAAGCGGCGATAGAAACCTGAATGACCAAGAAAACTACGCACACTCTTAACATTAACCGGGTACGGGAGTTGCTCAATTACCTCAACCTTAGCTTTATCCACTTGGATACCTTTACCTGACACCAAATGACCAAGTATCACCCCTTCAGTAACCATAAAGTGGCACTTCTCCCAGTTGAGCACAAGATTGCTCTCCTCACAGCGCTGCAACACCTTAGTCAAGTTTCTCAAGCAAACATCAAAATCAGTACCATAAACACTGAAATCATCCATAAAGACTTCTGATATGTAAAAAACTAGGTCGTCGTAAGTACTAGAATTAACTATCAAATTAACAATTTATAAAGCCAAACTCAACACTACACTCTGCAATTAGGAATATTAGTACAGCATAAGTAAGGGTCGAACCCAAGAGAAGATCTAACAACTAAAACTTGAATGGCCGGTAAACAACTTAAGACTCCAAGCAATAATCTACTACTAATTAAGACCCTATTGACAATTTAACTTTAACAAATGGGACTAATCATAAACAATGGATATTAACAATGTTCAACTAGTAGGAAACATAAATGGAAAAGGCATGGGTTTGTAGACAAACAAGGAAATTGAGTAAAAATGGAGAATTTCTTATTGAGACAATTCTACAAACAACTAGTATGCAAGATCTAATATAAAGGGAAAAACTTGATGTAATTCTCTCTTAGTAATCCAACAATGATAAAGTTTGACTCTTTTTACTCTCATACAACTATCTACCCAATATTACCATCTCAAGATGTTGATACATGCAAATTAAACCATCTAAATATACCCTTCAAACTTAGACAACAAGTCATTAAACCATGAAAGGAGACTAAGCATGAGCATTAAGAGTTTAACCAAGAGATGGAGCTAGGATCAATTCCTCATAAGATTAAACCATACAAATGAGAAAAAGACATAAACTTTATTTCCTATTTGTTATATGAATCATTTAAACCAAATCAACATACAACAAACTTGCTTCAACAATCCTAGATAGATTAAACCATTTCTCTAGGATTTGCAATAGTTGAACAACAATAAGCATGGATGGCCAACCAAAACATAAACATCATTCAACATATGAAATTAAGCACAAGGAAAGGATATTAGATAAATTAAGAGAGGTTTAAGAGTCTTACAACATCAAAGTTGGATACTTTGATCAAATTATATCAAGTTGAAAGCTTAGCCTTACATATCCTTAGAAGAACCCAGGAAATGTGGAAAGATTGGCATCAAAAATCAACAAAAGATTACAATTTTCACCCAAATACTCAATCTTTTTCTCCTACAAGTTTTTGAGATTATTTCAATAATAATGTGCTTAGATGAGAGTAGGAGTCTCCCTCTAAGATCTCATCATGTGGGTATTTATACCCTTGGCTCTTGGAATTAGGTTAAGGCAAAATTGGTTCTTCAACTTAGTGAATCACGAGACTAAAAACAGTACAAAGCGCAGCCTGCGGGTTAGAGCGCAGCCTGCGCATTTCAGCCTTGCAGCCCGTTTTTGCGAGAGCCATATTTCCCTCGTTTCTTGGATAAATAAGGCGTGTGACCTACCGTTGGAAATCTAAGATCACAAGCTTTCACCTCCAATTGGCCTTGCATCGATAGGAAGTCTAGACCTCCATATATAATCGTTTGAAGTTGACCCTTGTGAAACCGAGTTTTCAATTCTTCATTTTGGCTCTTGTTTGTGCATGTCAAGACTTCAATTCTTCTTTTTGCTTGCTTCTCTTGATTTTTCACTTATTCCCTTGGCTTTCCTTTTGCTCTCCTTCTTTTCCTTGGTAAGTTATAAGCGAAAACTCTAAAATTACAACAAAAAAGTGCAGACCGGCATATTACAACAAGTCCAACTAAAACCCGGTATTAAGCATGTTTATTGTGATAACATGAATTTATTGACTCATCACAATTTGACACTATCAAATTCCCCCACACTTGGACTTTACTCGTCCCGAGTAAAACTCAAAACTAAGTAGAAAGGTACATAAGTCCAACAAGTGAGTGTAGGAGAATCCGATCACTCTTCCCTCACTACAACCTTCTTATAACTTCCTCATTGACAACCACCGATCAAAAATAAAATATAGACTCAAAGTTGACACACTCTCTTCTCTCACACCCTCTCCTTATATCATCCCTCAAAACAAGACACGACACAACTCCAACTCCGACTCATCGTGCCAATCCTCCCTTCTGATGTCACCTAACAAAGTAGTAATGGTCACCTTAACCTTATCCCAAGGCAATAGCAAAGTGACCCATCAATCCTCCTACCAAACACAACTCATCACTACTTATAACACCCCCTTATCACTCCATATAAATGCAAGCCATGGTTACTAAGTTGGACAACGCCACAACATTCACAACTTAGCAACCCAAGAAGAAACTGCCAATTTGGGATATATTGTGACTCAAAAAGAAATTAAATCCTAGTCTAACCTCCTTCCAAGACCCTCCTTATCGCTCCCTTCTTATCCCTCCATCTTTTTGGTGTTTTTTTTTTTTTTTTTTTGAAAATCCCTCATTTTGCCTAAGGTGCCCTTTCGGGTTTTCACCTTAACTTTTTCCTTACCTCTCATTGGTAGCTCGCACTCTATTCTTCATTTTGCCCGGAATGCCCTTTCGAGTTTTCATTCCGTCCTCGGCCACCTTTTCCAATCTTGCCTAGGTGCCCACCCTTGTGTTTTTTTTGGCATCAAAACATGAAATAAAGCTTACATATATTACAACCAATCTCCTCCCCCACACTTAGTTTCCACATTGTCCTCAATGTGGAGAAGAGTACTACAAATGCAAAGGGAAATAAAGAAATGTAAAATGAGTACGGATTGCCTCCCGTAAAGCGCTTTTGGTTTTCGTCGTTTGCTCGACGCCGTTTAATATCTTCTTCTTTTCAAGAGTCAAGAGTGGAACAAGTCAAAGCCCTTAGCAACTTATCAAATGCGTTATCCCATACACAAGAGCTTTGATAATAGAAAATACCGCTCATGTAGCAAGCATAAGTAAGGTATGAGTGTGCACAAAACACATATTTCAACTTTTCATACCCAAGGAACGGTTTCTTGTCACGATAAGGCTCTTCGAATGATGGAATAGACTTGGTGAAGACCAAGTAAGGATGATGGGAGTCATGAACTTCTTTGGGGAATAAATTGGATGGCACTTCAAAGCGAACCTTAAGGGGGTACACCTCTACAAACTCATTTTCTATTTCTTCTTTAGCATATTCCTTGACCCCCACACTTACAAGTTTCATAGGCTTTGGAGGTTCCCAAATCACGTCTTCAAGAGCCTCCACCTTCTCTTTTTCTATCCCAACCACCTCAAAAATCATTGCTCCTTGGTAATTCTTCTCAAACACTTCACTCCCCGATTCTTTAAAGGTCAATTTCGGGCAAGAGGTACTACAAACCAATGAGTTGTTTCCACGGTGTGAGTCGTCAACTTCGGTACAAGGAATGTGAATAGGGATCTCAATGGATGGCAAGGCCCAAGAAGGTTTCAAGTCACACATATCATCTTCTTCATCAAATAGATCCTCAAAATAAGAGTTGTTAAGGGTGAAAACAACCTCTTCCTCAACCTTACTTCCCTCATGTTCATCTTTTTCAACAATTTGACCCAATGACTCCTCACACGACAACTCCTTACCAAGGCCACTAAGGACCGAGGAGTTGTCCTCATCCACATGACTATTACTCGAGGAACCATCATCACTAATGCACAAGGTGTCGGTAGATAGCACAACGGGGGAGTGGCATGGAAGTGTGGTGAAAACATAAGCATCCTTCTCATCATCCCAAAAACAATACTCTTTATAAGAGTAGCTTGTATCAAGATTAAGAGGAGGAGGGTTTTCAACCTCAAGATCATTCTCTTTATCATAGGAACTATCATCAAAACACTCATTGTCTAAAGTGTGAAGAACCTCTTCATCGATTTTATTTCCATCAATATCACCACGAATTTGGTTCATTTGGTTATTGAAGATGTCCATTTCCAGCGTGTTGGGCTCAATTTGCCTATCAAAATTTTGATTCATTTCCTTTTGACCCTTGATAAGAACTTGAAGCAATTCTTGGATGCTCATTGAAGATGTATCATGGGTGGGAATTGTCTCACTTTGTTAATATTCGGTTTGACAAGAGTTTTGAGACTCCCATTCCCTAGTATCATTGGCTAAGTAGTGAAAGAGTTCCCATTTATCATCACAACTCCCTTCAAGGAATCTTCCATTACTCAAGTAATTCACATAATACATACTTTCAACATTTAGCCCATTAAAAACCACATGACAAAGTTCCCATACTTCAAAGGAATAATTGTAATTCAAGACATATTGCTCAAGTCTATCATAGTAATTGCAAAACAATTCACCATCATATCGTGGGAGAGAGAGATTAGCCATTTAATCAAACAAGTAAACAATCTATGGCAAATAAATGAGTCCTAATATTTACAAAGACTAACTACACTAATTAAAGACCAATAGTTCAAAAACAAGTTTTAGCTATGTTGCCTTCCCCGGCAACGGCGCCAAACTTTGATATGTAAAAAACTAGGTCGTCGTAAGTACTAGAATTAACTATGAAATTAACAATTTATAAAGCCAAACTCAACACTACACTCTGCAAATAAGAATATTAGTACAGCATAAGTAAGGGTCGAATCCAAGAAAAGATCTAACAACTAAAACTTGAATGGTCGGTAAACTACTTAAGACTCTAAGCAAGACTCTACTACTAATTAAGACCCTAATGATAATTTAACTTTAACAAATGGGACTAATCATAAACAATGGATATTAACAATGTTCAACTAGTAGGAAACACAAATGGAAAAGGCATGGGTTTGGAGATAAACAAGGAAATTGAGTAAAAATGGAGAATTTCTTATTGAGACAATTCTACAAACAACTAGTATGCAAGATCTAATATAAAGGGGAAAGCTTGATGTAATTCTCTCTTAGTAATCCAACAATGATAAAGTTTGACTCTTTTTACTCTCATACAACTATCTACCCAATATTACCATCTCAAGATGTTGATACATGCAAATTAAACCATCTACATATACCCTTCAAACTTAGACAACAAGTCATTAAACCATGAAAGGAGACTAAGCATGAGCAATAAGATTTTAACCAAGAGATGGAGCTAGGATCAATTCCTCATAAGATTAAGCCATACAAATGAGAAAAAGACATAAACTTTCCTATTTGTTATATGAATCCTTTAAACTAAATAAACATACAACAAACTTGCTTCAACAATCCTACATAGATTAAACCATTTCTCTAGGATTTGCAATAGTTGAACAACAATAAGCATGGATGGTCAGCCCAAACATAAACATAATTCAACATATGAAATTAAGCACAAGGAAAGGATATTAGATAAATTAAGAGAGGTTTAAGAGTCTTACAACATCAAAGTTGGATACTTTGATCAAATTACATCAAGTTGAAAGCTTAGCCTTCCATATCCTTAGAAGAACCGAAGAAATTTGGAAAGATTGGCATCAAAAATCAACAAAAGATTACAATTTTCACCCAAATACTCAATCTTTTTCTCCTACAAGTTTTTGAGATTATTTCAATAATAATGTGCTTAGATGAGAGTAGGAGTCTCCCTCTAAGATCTCATAATATGGGTATTTATACCCTTGGCTCTTGGCATTAGGTTAAGGCAAAATTGGTTCTTCAAATTAGTGAATCACGAGACTCAAAACAATACAAAGCGCAGCCTGCGGGTTGGAGCGCAGCCTGCGCATTTCAGCCTTGCAGCGCGTTTTTGCGAGAGCCATATCTTCCTCGTTTCTTGGACAAATAAGGCGTGTGACCTATCGTTGAAAAGATAAGATCACAAGATTTCACCTCCAATTGGCCTTGAATCGATACGAGGTTTAGAACTCAAGATATAATCATTTGAAGTTGACCCTTGTGAAACCGAGTTTTCAATTCTTCATTTTGGCTCTTGTTTGTGCATGTCAAGACTTCAATTCTTCCTTTTGCTTGCTTCTCTTGATTTTTCACTTATTCTCTTGGCTTTCCTTTTGCTCTCCTTCTTCACCTTGGACACAAATTAAACCATCTATGTGTCCCCTTCAAATTTAGTCAACAATTCATTAAACCATGAAAGATAACTAAACATGAGAATTAAGAACTTTGCCAAGATATTCAAGCTAGGATCAATTCCTCATAAGATTAAACCATACAAATGAGAAAAAGACATAAACTTTCCTATTTGTCATATGAATCCTTTAAACCAAATTAACATACAACAAACTTGCTTCAAACAATCCTAGATAGATTAAACTATTTTTCTAGGATTTGCAATAGTTGAACAACAATAAGCATGGATGGCCAGCCCAAACATAAACATCATTCAACAAATGAATTTAAGCACAAGGAAAGAGTATTAGATAAATTAAGAGAGATTAGAGAGTCTTACAATACCAAAGTTGGGAACTTTGAATGAAATTACACCAATTAAAGAAGGATTTAGCCTTCCATAATCTTGTTACAACCCACAAATTGAAGAAAGATTAACATAAAATTAGAGAGAGTTATTGTCTTAATTATTACAAGCTTAAGATTAAAAATAAGCATCTTTAGATGAGAGTACTAGAATTTTAGATCTCAAAATTTTAGATCTCAAAATTTTAGATATATATATAGGGGGGCACTAGAATCTAGGTTAAGTCCCTCAAGAAAGCCCAAAATACGGAACTAGAGTTGCGATTTCAGAGCAGAGCGCAGGCTGCGCATATTTGCGCAGGCTGCGTCATATGTTGCAGGCTGCATTTCAGACTGACAGCAGCATCTTTCGAAGGCCATATCTCCCTCGTTTATTGGAAAAATGAGGCGTGTGACCTACCTTTAGAAAGGTAAGATCATAAGCTTTCACTTCCAATTGGCCTTGCGTCGATACGAAGTCTAGAACTCGAGATATAATCGTTTGAAGTTGACCCTTGTGAAACCGAGTTTTTAATTCTTCATTTTGGCTCTTGTTTGTGCATGTCAAGACTTCAATTCTTCCTTTTGCTTGCTTCTCTTGATTTTTCACTTATTCCCTTGGCTTTCCTTTTGCTCTCCTTATTTGCCTTGGTAAGTTATAAGCTAAGACTCTAAAATTACAACCAAAAGTGCAAACCGGCATATTACAACAAGTCCAACTAAAACCCGTTATTAAGCATGTTTATTGTGATAACATGAACTTATTGACTCGTCACAATTTGACACTATCAACTTCCATAATAGACTCTATGTAATCAGAAAATATGGCCATCATATAACGCTAAAAAGTAGCTGGGGCATTACATAAACCAAAAGGCATCCTCCTATAAGAAAATACACCATATGGACATGTGAAAGTAGTCTTTTCCTGATCGTCAGGATGAATGGGTATCTGAAAGAAACCGGAGTAGCCATCTAGGTAATAGAAATAACTATGGCATGCTAATCTCTCTAACATTTGATCAATATAAGGAAGTGGGAAGTGGTCTTTCTTAGTAGCTGTGTTCAACTTCCTATAATCAATACACATCCTCCAACCTGTAACAAGTCTAGTAGCAAATAATTCATTCTTATCATTCTTTACTACTGTAGTACCTCCCTTCTTAGGTACAACTTGGATAGGACTGACCCACTTAGAATCAGATATAGAGTAAATAATGCCAGAATCAAGTAGTTTCTGTACCTTTTTCCTTACCACCTCCTGCATTGGAGGATTTAGTCGTCTCTGACCTTATGCACTAGGCTTGTGGCCTTCTTCCAAGTGAATACGATGCATACAAAAGTCAGGACTAATGCCTTGTAAGTCATCAATGCTATACCCAATGGCCTATTTATGAGTTTTCAAAACAGTCAACAAAGCAGAAAGTTGGCCTTCAGTTAGGCTAGCATTGACAATTACTGGGTTCATTTCACAATCATCTAGAAACTAATATTTAAAGTAAGAGGGAAGGGGTTTAAGTTCAGGTTTCTTTACCTCGATAACCTTGGATGGGACACCTAAACTGTATACCTTTTGATGTGGGCATTCCTCTCCAGTTATCAATTTCTCAATCTCATCCACTTCTTGACTCTATGAACCCGTCTCAGCAGCTGAATCAGAAATAAGGGCAATCTCAAGAGGATCCCTGTTTAAACACATAGCAAGACACTCATCAATAGTAAAATCAACAATATCAATACTATGACAAGTTTCTTCTATCATGGGATGTTTTAAGCCTTTTCTAAGTTAAAAACAATTGTATCATCCCCCACAGCTAAAGTCAGTCTCCCTTGCCTAACATCTATAACCATCCCCGCTGTGTGAAGGAATGGTCTACCCAAGATGATAGGAATTTGGTTGTCCTCAGCCATATCTAAGACAACAAAATCAACGGGAATGAAGAATTTCCCAACTCGAACGGGAACATCCTCCAACACCCCCAATGGGTGTTTAATAGATCGATCAGCCATCTGCAAAATCATATTAGTAACAGTCAATTGACCCATATTTTATTTCTTACAAATAGAATAAGGCATGACACTAACGCTAGCTCCTAAATCGCAAAGAGCTTTACTAATAGCAAGATGACCAATATGACAAGGGATAGAAAAACTCCTTGGATCCTTAAGCTTGGGTGGTGAATTAGCTTGCAACACGGCGCTGCACTTTTGAGTAAAAGCAATGGACTCCACCGCATCAAAGGATCTCTTCCTTGTCAATATCTCCTTCATAAACTTCGCATAAGCCGGCACTTAAGTGATTAACTCAGTAAAAGGAACACTTACCTATAAGATCTTCACTACCTCCATAAATTTTCCAAACTGCTTGTCCAGCTTAGACTTTTGTTGACAATGCGGAAAAGGTAGTGCAATAGCAATCGGCTCGGCTTCCTTCACTTTAGAATCAACTTTTGAAACACCGTCATCAACCAGAGAGCTTCCTCGATCGAGCCCTGACTTTACTCGATCGAGTACTGAAGTTCCTCGATCGAGCCTAATGCTACTCGATCGAGGAACCTTAGCAGATTCGTTTTTTTAATTTTTCTCGCTTTTATTCTCAGCTCGTGTTTCAACTTCGTCAGCTTCTTTTTCATCATCACTTAGCTCCAAATTACCCAATCCCTTAGGATGCATGTAGGGTATCTCATCATCATTAGTGGGCAATTCTTCTTCATGACTTGGCAACTTCGGATTTTGATATATGGTACCGCTCCTCAATTGAATGACATTAGCTTGCTCATGAGCTTGCTTACCTTAAGGAGGAAGATTTCCGGGCTGTTTTGAAGAATTATGAACCGCCATCTGAGCCACTTGGGTATCTATCATTTTATTATGGGCAATCAGCTCAGAGATTTGAGCCATCTGCTTTTGTTGCATAGCCAAGGTTTGTTGTAGGAGAGCTCTCAACTCCGCCATCTCATTGTTTGGAGCTTGTTGAGGAATTTGTTGCGGAGTTTATTGAGTAGGTTGTTGATATTGATTATTAAACTGCTGACCTTCTTGACTTTGCCTTTGGTATCCTCCTTGTATTTGATTACCACGATTATTAGGAGGTATATAAGTATTCTTTTGTGGTTGTTGTTGCTGCGAATTTTGCACATTCTGACTAGACCATTAAAGGAAAGGATGCTCCTTCGTTCTTTCATTGTAAAAGTTAGAGAAAGGTGTACCTTGCCTAAAATATTGATAGGCATTAACCTGCTCCAATGTGCTCAAATACTCAGCTGTATTGTGACCATCCATACCACATCTAGCACAAGACTCCTCCTGTTGACTCATAGCATGAACCATCTCCTTATTACCCAAGGATTGGGTAGTCTTCATCTCAGTAATTTTGGCAGAAATAGCCTCTAATTGTGCCGCAAGAGCACTATCTCCACCATTCCCACGCATACTTCCCCTAGGATTTCCATACTTTGCAGTATGAGTAGCAATCTGATCAATTAACTTCCACGCGATATTATCGTTAGTGTTGTCCTGAAACCTCCCATTAGCTAAAGAATCTAGTAAAGCACGATGATCGTCATACAACCCATTATAAAACTGGTTGCAAAGAAACCACTGTTGAAAGCCATGATGGGGAACTGAACGGACCAACCGTTTGAAGCGAATCCATGCTTCATTCAAATCTTCAGTTGGTCCTTGCTTGAAACTAGTAATTTGACTTCTCAGCGCATTAGTTTTCTGAGGTGGGAAGTACCTGCAGCAGGAGGGTTTACACTACAGTACCTCTTGTAGAAAGCAAGAGCTAAAGTATTCCAGTCAATAACTCTTTCATCCTCCATATCCATTTCTCGCAACCACTCCGCAGCACCATCTTTTAGAGAAAAAGGAAAAAGTACCTGCTTCACCTAATCTTGTGTCACCCCAACTATTAAAGGGATGGAGCAACAATAAGTAATGAATTTCTCCATATACTTTGCAGGGTCCTCAGTAGCTCCTCCTCCAAATAAATTCCGTTCCACCAAATTGATGTAAGATGGACGAATCTCAAAAGTTTCATTGTCTGAGGTAGGAAGCTTGAATCCTTTTGGGATGGAAGCCAATGTAGGCTCGGAATGACTGGCTAAGGTAGGCATGATGGTAATCTCAGAAACTGTGATTTCAACTGGAATTTCAAAATCAGAAGAAATGTCCTCTTCAAAGGACTGATTTTCTGAAGTAGTAGAATGCTCCGTCTCAACGTCAAGTATACTCAAGTCTTCTACTTGACCCACTTCTTTCTGAAACTTTCGTCTGTAGCGAAAAGTCTTCTCTGGCTCGGGATCTATTGGAAGAATCTCGGACCTAGCTGACCTGGGCATACACGAAACAAACAAGAAAGGTGTGAGAACAGTCTCAAGGAACTAGGTTCCCTGAGACAAAAAGACAAAATAAACTAAAACAAATAAGAAAATTGTTGCCTCTCCGGCAACGGCGCCAAATTTGATAAGGCTAAAGTCGTATCACCAATATCAACATAAATCTATCTCACTACTAACAAAATAGCTAGTGGTAAGACAGGTATCGAATCCATAGGGAGGCGATAATAATCAGTTTGCTAATATTTAAAGTGTCTTAAAGGTAACAATTTCTGGGGCTTTTGATTTGTTTGTTTTCTACCAATTAATAGCAAGTAATTAAAAGGTGATTAACAATAATATTAAAGAGTCTAGGATTCCGGTTCACTAGGTCAATTATATGGGGTTTCTTAATCAATTGCTAGGTCAATCAAATTATCTAAGGTCACAAGATTGGTTAATTCTATTATGTCCTTTAGATTAAGTCTAACATGCAATCGCTAATATTAAACACAATCTATTTGATTATTGCAGCCTATATTAATTCTAACCCTGTCGGTGAAAATTTTAATTCGCTACACTAATTATCAATTCAGGCCTAAATTAAATAATTAGAATAAGAACAATAATGAAACGATAATTTATGTGAGATTACTAGCAATCAATTAATATTCCCTTTTCCAATCAACCTAGATCTCATTCATCCTAGATGAAGAATTTAGCTACTCATGGTGAATTCAACAACAATGATAAAGATAGATAACAACATAAATGAAGACACGAAATAATAACAATGAATTGAAAGCATAAAACTTGAATGATTAATTAATGAAGAATGATTAGTACCTTCGTAATTAACAAAGAAAGATTAAGAACAAAGTATGAATGCCAAAGTATGTTTTCAGCCGTCTAAAAGTAAGTAAAAAGAGTACCCTAATAAATCCTACGAGTTTAGAATTTATATTACAAACAATACGAGTTTTAGGAAAATACGGAAATAAGACCGACAAAGAGGTTCCTCGATCGAGCCTCGGCATACTCGATCGAGGAAGGTTACTCGATCGAGCCCTCTCGTACTCGATCGAGGAAACAAGGCATCCAGCTTGATTTCTTCTTTACTTCTCTTCTCGTCTTCAAGTCTCGTCGTTTCTCATGACATGCCTCGTGTATTCCACTATGCTATAACCGCAATGCTCATCTTAACTTGATTCACCTCGCAATGCGTCATTTCTGCATTAAAACATAAAGAAGCGGCAGTATCGACAATTCACTATAAAACGCATATAAATGATATAATAGGCAAAAAAACGGTATTTAAATCAACATGAAAGGAGTTATAAAAGTGCATATAAAAGTGATACATCACTTTGTTCAACCATCTATCCTCAATCATATCATCATCACTTTCCTCCATAAAACCGAAGGATTCACCATCATCTTCTTCTTCACTTTCACTTGAACCTTGCTCTTCATCATCATCATGGATAGACCCACTACCTTCCCCATCCTCATCATCAACAACCTCCTGAATCTCCCTAGTTTCGCGGGCATCCCCTTCTTCATCTCTAGAAGCTTGAGGAAAGAACACTTTCCTATCCGCCCATTCCAGCAAAGAACTCTTGGGATCAAGGAGTCCTTGCTTAGCAAGTTGGTAAAGGGGCGGATATTGGGCGTAATAAGCGTTCACCCGATCATTGTAGGCTTCTTTATGGATATACTTCATGAATTGTACCAAGTAGTCATTGCCCGTCACAACACTAGAATCATTTGTTGTGAACTCTTTGTAGGCAAAGGGGTAAGGAGATACCACTAAGGAGGAGGTTTCTTCATTTGGACATTATTGCTGTTTGATGATGTTCTTGGCATTCTTTGAGACGGGGAGAAGGTAATTGCTCCGGTGAGCGGAAATGCGACAAATATTACTTGGCAAGAAAATAGAGTCGGCATCCTTGATAATCCATTCATATCCTTGGGCGGAATTCTCATGTTTTACCCAGTGAAATTTGTGAATCAATGAGTTCATATCAAGGAGATTGCTTCCTTTAACCGGTTTATATGCTTTGTCTTTGTTGAATTGTGGGTTAAAGTGCTTTGCCAACCTTGTTATCAAGCCTCCATTAACAATAAAAGTCGCGCCATCCTTCCCATTTTCAATTTCCAACCATCTTTTAATCAATAAATGAAGAATACTGTAGTCATTGTCGGACTTCCCATTGACACTCATGAAGGATTCAAGGTAGACAAGATCTATCTCGGTCAAGTTATTAGCTTCTTTTCAAGCTATCAAGGTATTAGCCACAAACTTATGCCAATACCTAATACCCGGATCATGAATGTATAAGGCATGGCATTCCTGGAAGGTGGTCAACTCACGACCGGCAATGGCTTTCCAAAGGGGTTGGGCATTAAACTCCGGAGGCTTTTTGAAGAAGCTTCGATAGTCTTTAAGCCCGAATACCTCACCTAGATCACTTTTGTACATTGTCCTACTCTTGTTTTCAAGGCAAAATTCGACATATTTTCGAGTCTCGGTGTTATACTCCCTCAAAGAACTAATGAATTCCAAGGTTAAGGAAGATTAAGTTAACTCATTCATCTCAAATAGGGTAGATAACCCCATGAACTTGAAAAATGCCTTTGTTTGTTCAAGCACACCTAATTTATCTAAGGTATCTTGGCACACAAATTTAGTAGCAATAATATTTTTCTTAGCTAGGGATTCGAATGCAGTTCTATGCTTATCGGAAATAAAAGTTACCTCCGGAAAATCTTTCAATTGCTCAACCTCTGGGATAGTGGTAGTAACTTCTTCACTAGCATCAATGGTATTCCTAGCTTGCTCCCTTTGATGTTGAACCACTACTAATTCTTTTGATGCAAGAGCTTGTTGCCTCTTGGATAAAGTTGGGGCTTTGGGTGCTTTGGTATTGCCTTTGGTCCTTGACATGATGATTCTCCTTTCAATTTGATATCAACAAACCTAGAATAAGCTTGAATGCTCCTTCCTTCTTCCAATTTCAATCAAATGTTCAATCAATTTGAGGTTTTCGGATTTCACCCTAACCCTAGAAATTTTGATTGATTTTGTGTAGATTTTGATGTTTGAAGGTCTTGTTGCTGACAAAGGAGTGATTTGTTTTTATTATTAGCAAGTTTGCAATTGATTTGGATGAATTTGGTTGAGAAATTTGTGTTTTTGGATGAGAGGATTGATTGTTGTAGTGAGGGAAATTGTTGTGTTTGTGTTTGAAGAAGAAGAAAAATGAAGAATGAAGAATAGAAGTCCTGCGTTTTTGGTCTAACAAAAGATCGGGACGGGCGGCTCCAAATGGGGACGGGCGGATTCTTAGGTAGTGAAAAATCTTGCACTCTGGGGACGTTCGTCCTAGTATTAGGTCGAGCGGGTTAACGCTGGGACGCTTGTGTCGTGCTGGGGACGGGCAGATTTTTATGCAGTACATTTTAAGCACATTGGGGACTCCCGTCCCAGAATGAGGTCGAGCGGGCTGAGCCTGAGGAACGCTCGTCTCATAGACGACTTGGGCGGATTTCTTCACAGCAGTTGATTTAAATTCTTGCCTTGCTCCATCCTCACGGGCTCAGGTCTGCTCGTGGGGATCCCTTTCCCACGCCATTTTCTTCTTCAATTCTTATTCTTTCATGGGTTGCACTACAAAGGCTTGGTTAGCCTAGGCATGTGCTTCCCCACACTTGATCATCAAACACTACACATTTTAAGCACATTAAAATCGCTCCCTCACTTGCTCTCTTGTTACAAAAGTTAAATAAAAAGGCATATAAAATGCATCGCAAAAATTGAATAATGTACAAGTTAAATGAAATGCAAGTTAAGAGGTTAGAATATTTACAAATGGTGGTTTAGGGAGGACTCCATCAAACTCTCCTTTTCTTGAGAGGTGTCAAGGGAGTAAAGCAAGGGCATTGTTGATGTTGCTCAACGCCTTGAAGAAGTAGTCAAATGCTTGTCCATTGTCATGATAGAGGTCTTGCATAGACCTTGGCACATTGTTGTCTTCATTCATGTAGTAACCCGAGTCAAAGAGATGACAAGGATCTAGAAAGCCTTGGTCTAGAGTCATAGCATTCCCAATGTAAGGGTTAACAAGTCCTTCAAACTCATCATCCCATAGACCACATACTTCCCTTGCTTCTTTCCCTATGTTGGGCGGATCAAGAGTTGGCAAGAGCAACTCTTCTTACTTGTTGTCATGGCCAAAGAGGCCTCCATTGATACTTGTCATTGGTGAGCTTTGCAAGCTCTCATTCTTGTTGTAAAAAATTCCATGCTCTCCGAATAGAGCCACTTCAACGTCATCAATATCTTTCTTCCAATTGGGCGGTGTTTCTTTGCCCTTGAGATTTCTTGTAACACCCCAACTATCCGGCCAAGATAATTGGAGCGTTACCATCTTGGTTTCCCGAGGTAGGGTTTCAAAACTCCAATCAAAGAACATTTTATTAATGTAGTGTTTCATGATTTACATAAACGTAAATAAATGAATAAATAAAATACAACTCGTGACATCTATACTCTTCTAGCCAACTAGACTCGTCTCGTGATATCATCAAGCTCGTCCCGTCTCCCACGTACTATCCAAACAACTTGAACATAAATTGCTCCCCATATGACCAAAGGATATCATATGGATCGACACAGGCCACCCCAAAAGAGATAGGTGACAATGCACAGATATATAAACGTCAGTTTCATTAAATAAATAAAGTGTGACACGACTCGAGTGTGTGACCATACAACGTGACCATGATATGAATGAACCACTGTCAAGCAACCTCCACCACGGTACCGGGACACGCCCAGACATACCGACAACCACAATGGTACCGGGACACGCCTAGATATACCGATATCCACAAACAGGTACCGGGACACGCCCAGACGTACCGGGTCCGGAAGCCAACCGGATCCCCTGCCAGACGTCGTGTCTCAACCACACGAGTCCCTCCGTAACTCAAGCCATTAATGTGCACATCCCTATTGGAGTGGGAAGCTTCAAGAGGCGACTTAAGCGCAAGATGGTCTCCCAACCGTCTTACGTCTCCAAAACAAGTAACCAAACAAACCACCGTGTCCTCCGACATACAAGACAACACAACAAATACGATATACCAAATAACATGTCAATTACCGACTCACTCAATGCAAATGAATGATAAAAGACTCATTTTATATATAAATGCGACAATGAAACTGAGCTGGATAAATCTACCTCACAGCAAATCCGCATAAGCAAACCATCACACAAGCTAGGCCCGTCTCGTTAAACCGTCTTACAAAACACATTTCCTAAAATACGATAATAATACAAAAATGTATAATTATACTAATCTAATCATACAAATACGTATACAGATATGTATAAATATACTAATATACTTATACAAATACGTATAAATATACTAATATATTTATTCAATTACGTATACGACCAAATAAACCCGTCATGTATAAATACCCAGAAACCCGACTCACTCAAGACCCCACTACACCACTTTCGCTGCCACCATGGACCACCACCACCAGCCATGGTGGCCACGACCAGCAGCAGCCACCCACGGCCCCACCAACAACCGACACCACTAACAACAACAACAAACACAAACAACACCACCCGTGCCACCCACCACACGCACAACCCAACACCACCGTGGCTGCCACCACCACCATGGTGCCGCCCTGACCACGGTGGGTCTAAGGGTGGCCGCCATGCCGGCAGCCACCACCCAGAACAGCAGCAACAACCGCAACAACAACAGCTACAACAACAACAACAACAAACCCGACATCCCTCCTTCTTCATATGAAACTGCCACCACCAGCCACCCTCACGACCACCCACAACCACCACTCAACTCCTCTTACCACCCTCGACCTAGATCCGCCCATACCCAGACCCAAACCAACCCGCAACCCCATCAAAACCGAAGCCCTAACTCGCGACACACAAACCCCCCAAAACCCTTTTTTTTAAACTCGATCAAACCCCCATATACACGGTCAACGGTGGTCAAGGACACGGGTCAGAGGTGAATCAGGGTCGGGACGGGTCAAAGGTATAAAAATAATAACCTAAAGGCTAGTATAAGACGGTTTATCTTACGATCTCAAGGCGGAGGGCAAAAGACGATCTTTGTCTTTCTTTCTCTCTTTCTCTCTTTTCTCTCTAATGTTTGATGGTGGATTTTTGGTGGATTGCAAATGGATAGGGTTGGGTGGATAAGGTATGAGGGAGTATATATATGGGGTGAGAGTAGTATAGGTGAGTGTATAAATACATATATATTATATTATTATATTACTATTATTATTCCGTCTCAACATAACTCGTATAATTCCAATAAAATATTATTATTATATAATTATTAAATACGGAGTATTACAATCTCCCCCCCCCCCCCCTTAAAATAAACTTCGTCCCCGAAGTTTCACTTCACTCTTCCCTTTCCGGATATTCCCTCGATTCTCATGTGTACTCTCTTCCCAATGTTCGGTGTTCCATTCTCACTACTTCCTCACAACTCTCGCTATATCCTCACATTCCGTACTTCCTTTTTCCTAAACTTCCGAATTATTACATTCACTCCCTCTAAAAGAGAACTTTTTCCCGAAGTTCAACTATCAACCTCAACATACGGTGTCATACACTCATTACTAAATTCCACAAATGACCATGTTCCAGGTTCAACACTCTCTCCTACTTATTGCAAATCCATAAATAAATTAGATATGGTCCCAATGCCATTGATATAACCCTACTCTACGAGCCTCCCAAACGTCAAGGTATAAGGTCGAGCCCATGGTTCGAAACCCTAATCCCATAACAACTCCCAACTCAATTGGTTCTAAGTCAACGCATAAATCTCGGGGTATAACTCGATTATTACTACGCACATATATATCACGTCTAATCTCTTCATGCACACGTATGCAAATCAACCACAAACATGCAAACTCTAAGAAACAACCAAATGGTGCAACATCATTCGTCATACGACTAAACTATGCTCAACATTCCAATTTTCCAAATACTATGCCACGCATATACCGCCTCAAATCCACCACATGATCACACATGTGTTTTCAATCATCCATTCCCATCTATTACCAACACTTCCGCTCATACGGAAGACCACAATCACAATCATGCAAATGATTACTATGCAACACACAACTTGTATTTTTCATCTTACTTTTATGCAACGAAATGAATTCACGTCGATTAACATACATCAAACAAGGTTATCACATCATTAATGTCATAAATCCACCCATGCCGAATCAACAATTTCCATTTACTTTGAAAAATGTCACACCACGTAGCAAAACGTAAACAATTCACACATATCACCCATGTAAGGTCAATCATGGTCATTCAACCCAAGTTAACTAATATAAATCGTGAAATGAGGGTACATGCTCAATATTTGGTCAAAACAAGGGTTAAAGCAGACCACTCGGTCGAGTGTAGAAGGTCACTCGGCCGAGTAGGCGGCCACTCGGTCAACTGCATAGTTCACTCGGTCGAGTGTCACCTGGGTATAACATTTCCGTTCTTAAACCCATAACCAGACTTTCCTATTCCTTCACATAGATGCTAATAAATCTCGATGGTGACTTATATAACATTAGACAACCGAATCAAACACGGGTAGTGCGACACCAACACGTAAATAAAACGTCCAAGGCATAATACCAACACAACCATACTAGTTCATTCCCAACAATTGCACTGTAGTGCGACACTCTAGTCACAACGGTAAACACAACACTTACTCTAACTAAGGGGCATGACCTAATCACTCATCACTCTTAGGGAATAACATCAACATCATCTCTCACTTAAGCACTACAACAAGGTCACGATGTACACTGTAGGCGTTTTACAATAACGCTTGGGAGGCAATTTTACAAATAAAATTTATACTACCACTCTCAGGGTCGGAGTCCAACACAACCACTTTTACCTATCATGCCTACGTACTTAGGTTAACGGTTATACTATGTATCACAAATGATCAAGTTTATCAACAATAAACTGAATCCTTAAGCATCAAATGCTCCACTCTTACTCTCATGACCCCAAACCAAACTTGGCAGTACTAAATCCACAATTGCATAGATCCAATTATTAGAACTCAACTCATCCATAATTAGGTCACCTCACACGGATTCACTTGAAACTTAAAACAAATTCCTCACTAAATGACAAGTTACTATTTGCAAAATCTCCAACTCATCTCTCGCTCTAGTACTCTCTCTCTCTCTCTCTCTCTCTCTCTCTCGTATTCCAGATCTCTAAATCTTATCACCATTTATTCAACTCACATCATTCCCTAAGCTAAATTTCACACCATCAAACTACTTTTACCATTCGTACTATCAATCCTCTTTTAACTCTCTGAGTACTTCAACTAATCCCTCATCATTTCACAAGTTCTAACTCAACCATATGCCAGCCAAAATTTCTGAGTTGCGCTCAACAGGTCATCATCACGTGTCCTCAAATGGCTTTCACTACCTATAAGTCCACATAACCGCTAAGTATCCAATTTTGATTGCACTCCATTACCGTCCTAGTTGTCTTTCCTGGTCAATTCACCATACTCAAAGCATTATATGGGCCAACTACCGTCCTAGTGTTCTCAAATCCTCAAACCTGACGACTATGTCCAAAATCACTCATCTTGTCGGAAATATATGCCTAAGGGCTAGGGTGAGAAAATACTCTTTTGAGCCTCACACAGAACTCTATGCCCGGATATCCCGAGTTAACTCAACGGATAAGGATGATGGGAATTAAAATAAGCCAGAACGGATATGGAAAGGTAGCAAGCAGATTAAACAACATGGAGGGGATAGGGAATCCATGACTGACACCGTAAAATTGCTCTAATAGCGCACTTGAAACATGATGAATTTTGTAAAATGATGCAATTTCAAAACTCAACTCTAATGCAAATTTTACTCAGACATGACTCAAATGCGAATGCTATATTAAAACTATTAGCATAAAGGTCATTTGTATCACATTTCTCGAAGACTTTAATACGGAGTAATCCGTCATAGGATGGTACATGTCACATTAGACCAAGTTCAAAGTATTACTATTCGATTAATGCAAAACATGACTTAGAAAAATCAAATCCTGGTACTTGTATCCTTCACTTTCAAAAGAAATATCTTAAGACGGAAAATTTCACATATACGATTTCACAAGACATTGTAATCGAAGATTAGAATAATAAGGAATAAACTAATTACGTCACGAGCGAAAAATCAATGCTTATTTGTATTTTCTCAACATTTTTGGGAAATTTGTCAACCTTCAAGACGGAAATTTTTGATTCACACCATTTTATAGTAAAATTCCAAAACAATATTACAGTTTTACAATATTAATAAACCATATTCAGGAAAAAATCACAATTGTTCATATTCCTCACTTGGTTCAAAATTTTAGGGTAAAATTTGCAATGAAATATTCGTTTCTAAGATAATATACCGCACTACTAGGGATGATAGTAGTCTTTGTAAGACGATTAAGACAAGTTTCACTCATGAAAATGAAAAGTAAGTCAAACTTTTAAATTGAAATTTTCGCATACAAGGTAAAAATCCAACATTAACAACAAGTGTTAAGCTTTTCTTGTTCAATATGACCCAACAACAAGCATGAAAATTTGGTTATCGACTCAAAAGCACAAGTTTCTAAGCTCATCCATGGTGGAAAAAAAATTATCGTAAAAAATCGATTTTTGACCACTCTAATGACATAGAAAATCAATCATTACTATGAAACTGAACAAAGTCATGCAATTATTTGATAAAACTTGAATAAACATGTCTATACATAAAACATTTCGAATAGCAAAATGAAGAAGATGAATTCAACTACATGGTCGAAATTGAGAAAACGAATCAAGAAAAGTGGAGTAGCAAGTGTAATTCAAACAACAAATCACAATATGAAAACTTTGAATTATTTTAAGGTAAATCGATGTTGAAGTTACGAGGTTCAAGATAGAAATGAAAAGATAAGGTAGAAAAGGCAATTTTACACGAATTTCTCAACTAAACAGGCCCACTCGGCCGAGTACTTAGGGCACTCGGTCGAGTGCAACTCCACTCGGTCTAGTGACAGGTTACTCGATCGAGTGGAAACCTTTCCAGAATTTTCCATTTTCTTAAATTTGGCCACTCGGTCGAGTGACAGGTCCACTCGGTCGAGTGAATTGTCCACTCGGTCGAGTGACTCATCCACTAGGTCGAGTGACTGGTTAACACGCTCGAGTACTACTCTACTCGATTGGGTTTGGTCTCACACTCACTATCTTTGTCACATTACTCTCATAATCATAGCTATTCTGAAACTTAAAGTTTGTGAAGAAGTATATGATAAAGTGCTAGACGACCTCTTACAATAGATGAATTTCTTGCAAAAATAGTTCAAAGCCCCAGATCCATTTCTTTAAAAAAACTAAAATGAAGTGGTTAATCTTAGGCTCTTCTTTCTGGTCATTCTAGTTTTATTGTCTACATTTGCCCAATAGGATGGCAAAGTATCTTGTTCCCCCTCTGGCATTATTTTTAAAACTTATTCTTGTATGATAGCTGGACTAAAGGAGCGAGTATTGGTTGGCATAGCGATGAAAACAGATCCTATCTCAAGCGGCGTGATTTCATGGTATGTATGCAATGTCTTTTCATTTATTAAGCTATGCAATAGTGCATGAAGAATTTGTTACTAAAATCTTATTAATGTGCGCCTGCCGCCTCCTGACATATATCCATTGTGCATTTGAGTTAGTGCTAATCATAAGGAGGTTTGATAGTTCATTATATATAATGTCTTACATTGATTTTAGTAATGTTGAGGTTGTTTTTCTTACTATTGGTTTGCTAAATGTTGTTATTGCAGATTCAACAATACAATATTGATTGACGAGATGAAAGATGTTAAGGACGTGTGGCTATCAAATATTTAGAGAACATGAAATGTTGATTAGTTTATTAACTAAGACGTGTATGTGATTATTTATACACTTGGATGTATAATTTTGAACATCGACATTATTGTTGTGTCGCATGATATGCAAGTTCATTGGTTGGCATTCTTTTGTATGCATTGTTTGTTTATTTAGCTATTTGGCTTGTCAACTCTATAGAATATTGCTGCCGAAATTTTGGTAGCAAATATTTTTTTTTAGAAAAAAAATATCTATCTATGGTGGCGGTTCTTAAGTATGAAACGCCACTATTAGTTCACCTTTAGTGGCGGTTTTCAAAGAATAACCGTCACTATAGATGAGTTAAAGCGGTGGTTCTTGTCTAACAACCGTCGTTTTATATAAGCCTATAATGGCGGTTTTATTTAAAAACCGCCACTAAAGGTAAGCTATTGTGGCGGTTGTACAACTGCCGCAAAGTATAAACAACCCCGTAATATACGGCGCACCCAAAATCTGTAAGAACCGCCACAAAAAGGTCATTTATGACCGCCACTATAGGAGTTTTTTCTACTAGTGAACAATCATTATCATTCATGCATTAACAACGACAATAGCAAGCTCAATTACGTATATGATATCTACGTGCCAAGATTCGGGACTACCGTCCCTCATATCAACACATACTAATCATATATACAGCATATTCATGTTATTCCACTCATTCATCCATCACATGTTATCATATTCTACACAAACGATTCTATCATATGATAAACCTATTACGGGCAACAACACACACGTATGCATACCACCTTCACTAATGATCACATTCCATGCCATAATCAAACACACATTAAAGTAATAACACATTCCTATTACGATTCATATAGCGATTCCCATACTCCTAACCACCCGTGTAGTGACCAACTAAGACGATAGGCAGTAGCTTTGGCATGAGGGCGCCTACTCATCCAAAACCGATCTCCTATTATACTCACGTCGGGTTCATTACTTAGACTCTACTAGATTCATTTTGGTTCATTGGTTTTAGGTTCCAAAATCGTCGCTCTGATACTACTTTGTAACACCCCAACTATCCGCCCAAGATAATTGGAGCGTTACCATCTCAGTTTCCCGAGGTAGGGTTTCAAAACTCCAATCAAAGAACATTTTATTAATGTGGTGTTTAATGATTTACATAAACGTAAACAAATGAATAAATAAAATACAACTCGTGACATATATACTCTTCTAGCCAACTAGACTTGTCTCGTGATATCATCAAGCTCGTCCCGTCTCCCGCGTACTATCCAAACAACCTGAACATAACCTACTCCCCATATGACCAAAGGATATCATTATGGATCGACACAGGCCACTCCAAAAGAGATATGTGACAATGCACAGACATACAAAAGTCAGTTTCATTAAATAAATAAAGTGTGACACGACTCGAGTGTGTGAACATATAATGTGACCATGATATGAATGAACCACTGTCAAGCAACCTCCACCACGGTACTGGGACACGCCCAGACATACCGACAACCACACTGGTACCGGGACACGCCCAGACATATCGATATCCACAAACAGGTACCGGGACACGCCCAGACGTACCGGGTCTGGAAGCCAAACGGATCCCCTGCCAGACGTCGTGTCTCAACCACACGAGTCCCTCCGTAACTCAAGCCATTAATGTGCATATCCCTCTTAGAGTGGAAAGCTCCAAGAGGCGACTTAAGCGCAAGACGGTGTCCCAACCGTCTTACGTCTCCAAAACAAGTAACCAAACAAACCACCATGTCCTCCGACATACAAGATAACACAACAAATACGATATACCACATAACATGCCAATTACCGACTCACTCAATGCAAATGAATGATAAAAGACTCATTTTATAAATAAATACGACAATGAAACTGGGTAGGATAAACCTATCTCACATCAAATCCGCATAAGCAAACTGTCACACAAGCTAGGCTCGTCTCGTAAAACCATCTCACTAAACACATTTCCTAAAATACGATAATAATACAAATACATATAATTATACTCATCTAATCATACAAATACGTATAAATATACTAATATACTTTTACAAATACGCATAAATATACTAATATATTTATACAATTACGTATACGACCAAATAAACCCGTCATGTATAAATACCCAAAAACTCGACTCACTCAAGCCCCAACTACACCACCTCCGCTGCCACCGTGGACCACCACCACCAGTGTTGGCGGCCACGACTAGTAGCAGCCACCCATGGCCCCACCAACAACCGACACCACAAACAACAACAACAACAAACACCAACAACACCACATGTGCCACCCACCACACGCACAACCCAACACCACCATGGCTGCCACCACCACCATGGTGCCGCCCTGACCATGGTGGGTCCAAGTGTGGCCACCATGCTGGCAGCCACCACCCACAACAACATCAACAACCGCAACAACAACCGCTACAACAACAACAACAAACCCGACATCCCTCCTTCTTCCTCTGAAACCGCCACCATAAGCCACCCTCGTGGCCGCCCACAACCACCAATCTACTCCTCTCACCACCCTCAACCTAGATCCGCCCATATCCAGACCCAAACCAACCCACAACCCCTTCAAAATCGAAGCCCTAACCCGCGATACACAAACCCCCAAAAACTCCTTTTTTAAAACTCGGTCAAACCCCCATATCCACGGTCACCGGGGGTCAAGGACACGGGTCAGAGGTGAGTCGGGGTCGGGACGGGTCAAAGGTATAAAAATAATAACCTAAAGGCTAGTATAAGACGGTTTACCTTACGATCTCAAGGCGGAGGGCAAAAGACGATCTTTGTCTTCTTTTCTTTCTCTCTCTTTTCTGTCTAATGTTTGATGTTGGATTTTTGGTAGATTGCAAATGGATAAGGTTGGGTGGATAAGGTATGAGGGAGTATATATGGGGTGAGTGTAATATAGGTGAGTGTATAAATACAAGTATATTATATTATTATATTTCTATTATTATTCTGTCTCAACATAACTCGTATAATTACAATAAAATATTATTATTATATAATTATTAAATACGGAGTATTACATTTCCATCTTTCACTTGACTCTTGAATGGAGATTCCATCTTCTTCTTATCACCTTCCTGGTTATAGTGATCAACCATAAAGCATGGCTCAAGCAAGTTAGGAGCTCTCATAGTCTTGTCAAGATTAAAGGTGATTGTTTCATCACCAACTTCAAGTGTGAGCATCCCGTGCTTTACATCAGTCACCGCTCCGGCGGTGTGTAGGAATGGTTTTCCTAGAATGATTGGAATGTTGGAATCTTCCTCCATATCAACAATAACAAAGTCTACCGGTATGAAAAACTTTCCAATCCTCACGAGCCCATCTTCCCATACCGCAAGTGGTTTCTTTGTTGTCTGGTCCGCCATTTGTAATGTCATGTTAGTGCACTTGAGCTCTCCCACTCCTAGCTGTTCACATACCGAGTATGCCATGACACTCACACTTGCACCTAGATCATATAGTGCCTTGTTGATTGTGGTGTCACCAATGGTACATGGAATGGAGAAGCTTCCCGGATCCTTGAGCTTAGGTGGGGAATTCCCTTGAAGAATTGCACTACTTATCTTTGTGAAGGCAATGGTTTCCAACTTCCTTATGGACTTCTTCTTGGTAAGGATATCTTTCATGTATTTTTCATAGGCCGGAACATGGTTGATTAGCTCCGTGAATGGTATAGAAACCTCTAGGTTCTTCACAATCTCCATGAACTTCCAAGTTGCTCATCAAGCTTGGGCTTGGCTTAGCGAATTGGGAACGGAAGTATAATCACAATAGGCTCTTTCATAACTTCTTTGGCCTTCTGTTCATTTCTCTTCTTTGATGAGTCATTGGTAGTTGATTCTACTACCTTAGGATTTCTTCTCAATGGTTCCATCGCACCACTTTGCTTGACACTTTCCTCAATAACATCCTCTTCAATTGGCATCTTAGGTCCCTCATATATTGTACCACTCCTCAAGTGGATGGCATTGATAGTTTCATGTCTTGTAGGAGGATTACCTTGAGGAGGTAATTGTCCTCTTTGTCTTTGGAAACTTGAAGAGGCCAATTGGGACAATTGTGTTTCCAACATCTTGGTGTGAGCAAGGATATTGTTGATAGTAGTGTCTTTGGCTTAGCTATCTCTTTGCATTTGAGCAAAGAAATCTTGTTGGCTCTTTTGCATTTGGAGGACAGCTTTTTGAACATCAAAAGCTTGGTCATTGGGTTGATTGTAAGAGGGTTGGTTTTGGTTGAAGTATGGTCTTTGAGTAGAATTTCTCATTGGAGGTGGAGTGTATGTGGGTTGAGGATTTTGAACATTTTGGCTTTTGTATGAGAAGTTTGGGTGAAATTTGGTGTTTTCATTGTAATAGTTGGAGTAAGGGGTGTCATTCTTGTATGCTTGGAAAGCATTCACTTGCTCACTTGTGCCCCTACACTCTTGTTGATCATGTCCCTAAGTTCCACAATTCTCACACACTCCATTTGGAATAGAAGATGTTGCCACCATGGCATTGACATGTTGCTTGGATGATTGAGAAGCTTCATTCATCTTGGCTATGGCTTTCTCAAATTTCAAGTTCATTGTGTCAATATGGGAGCTTAGTTGGGCACCCAAATCGGCACTCAATTGTGTGACGGAGTTAACTTCATGTCTCCCTCCCCTAGTAGCTTTTCTTGGCCTACTATATTGAGAGTTGTGAACTGCCATCTCCTCTATATTTACCCAAGTTTGGTTGTCATCAACCTCGGTGAATTTTCTATTAGAACCCATGTTGAGCACATTCCTTGAATCTTCATACAACCCATTCCAAAGTTGTTGAACAAGAAACCATTTACTTAGTCCATGATGAGGACAAGAGCGACATGTATCTTTGAATCTCTCGCAAGCCTTATATAGAGACTCTTCATCTCTTTTCTTGAACCCGGTGATTTGGGCTCTTAACATGTTGGTCTTCTCCGGAGGTTAGAACTTCTTGTAAAAGGCAAGTGCTAACTTCTTCCATGAATCAATTCCAAGAGTGGCCTTGTCTAGGCTCTTTGACCATTGTTTTTCGGTTCCGGTCAAGGAAAAAGGAAACAATACCCATCGAATTTTGTCTTGAGTTACCCCCGTTTGGAAAATTGCATCACAATAGTCACGAAAGTCTCCATGTGTAGATGAGGACCTTCACTAGGCATTCCTCCAAATTGACTCCTCTCAACTAATTGTATGAATGCGGATTTGGCAATGAAATTACCGGTCAAGTGGGGTGGTGTTGGAGTACCATTTGGTAGGTTCTCCTCGGTTGGTACGGAATGAGATAAAAATTTAGGCATTGTAGGTTGGTTTTGTGGTTGGTTTGGAATTGGGGTTTCCTCTCCTTGTCTTGCAAAAGGGTTGGTAAACTCAACACTATCCGATTGGACAATACCAATGTCCACAACTTCTCCAATACCCACAATTGTTGAAGTCCCTCTAACGGTTCTTCTAATATTGGTCAAGGTTCTTTCAATCTCGGGATCAATAGGCAAAAGACCGCCTTGTGATCTCCTAGACATGCAAAAATCAAACAACTAGAAAACAATTAAAACTACCTTGAGGAGTTTGACTTCCCAAAGGTTAAGAAAGACACAACTAAAAACAACAAATGATAACAATTCAATTGAACACCATCCCCGGCAACGGCGCCATTTTTGATTCGGTCTAAACTTTGTCGTCTAAGCTTACCAATCAAAACACTATTTATAATCTCAACTAACTACTATTAGTAGATTGGCAAGTAAAGGTCGGATCCCAAGGGACGGGTATTGTATTGATTTATCGGTTGTAGAGAGTTATGTCTTAGGGTGTCAAAATTTGGGTTGAGTTTGAGGTTTGCAATCTAAACTACTTAACAATGAAAAGTAAACAAAGCAAAACAAGTAAATAGGGTTTGTAAACTATTGATTAAGGCACTAGGGTGTCATGAGTTCATAAGAAAATCATGTTGAGATCTCGTAAACAAGTTTCATAGATGCAAGCAAATTATTGTTGTAATGGAGTCGAGTTAGTTTATATCTTACAACTCCTAGGAAGGTTTGGGTCTCGGAGCCGAGTCGGTCAAGACTTTAAAACACCTACAAGTCGACTTAATTTCTTCTTATTCAACTATATGCATGGTCTAACAAGCCTTGAGTTAGTTTATGTCTTACAAGTCTTGTTGAATAGATAAGAGATTCATGCTAGGTTGTCAATCAAGCAATTCATCGAGCATAACATGTGCATAAGTTGAAACTACAATAAGCAAGCAATCATATGAATTTATTAAGTTAATATCTACCCTAATTCCCCTAATCCCCCATTAACCCTAGCTAGGATACTACTCACTCATGATCATGGTAAACATGCTAATAAGGGTGTCAATCATACTAACAAGGTTAAACATGGTCAATGAGTAAAGCAATAAACAATAATTAAGCAAAGGATAAAAGGAATTGTACCAACTTAAGATGATCCAAATAATAAGTAAAGAATAATAGAAGAGAACTTGATGAATGATGAAGAGTTGTCAATTCTCCAATAAACCCAAATAGTCTTCAAATTACCCAACTAAATCTAAGAACACTTGAATGATTAAAGAAATATTAATATTTGATTAAGATTTAATTATGTAATTATAACTTGATTAATACTAATAAGCTCTACTAAAACTAGATTAGGAATTGGTGTATAATCCCCTAGTACAATGGAGTATTTATACTAAGTACAAGTATTAGGGTAACTAAGGACTTAAATGACGATTAAGTCCCTAAGATGAAGATTAGTGCCTTGCAAGTCCCTAAGGAGCCCCACGACCTGTCCATGTTGGACGCTCATACTGCATAGGGAAACGCTCGTCTTGCGTGTGGGACGCTCGGGCTGAGCCTTAGAACGCCCGGTTTGTTCTTCAGGACGCTCGGGCTGAGCTCAAGACTCCCAGATCATGGGTCAGCTTGGCTTCCTCTTCTCTGTACTGCCTCAAGATCCATGGGGATTATTGAGGAGCCTTGGGGGTCCTTTATCATTGCCCAAATACTTGTTCTATCTACTTAGGCCTTTAGTATCGGTCTCCTCCTTGTTGCTTGGTCGTTAGATGCGATCCATTTAGCTCCGAATTGCTCCATATATGCAAGGTTAGCATTCCTCTCCTACCAAGGACACAAAACCTCAAACAATATGCAAAGTAGGAAGCTAAAGATAAGAAACGACCCTAATACATGCAAGAAAGCATAGTAACGAGGCTAGTTCGGGGACTAAAAGTGTGCAAATATGAGTCACATCAATCTTAAAATTTTGTTCCAAGTAACATAACCGCTTCTTACAAGCATTAAATACATGTCCTGTTTTCCCGCAAAATTTATACATGATATATTCAGGTAGACCCACATACTTACGCTTGCGAAAGTCTCTTTCGTTGGGCTCTTGTCTTTTAAAGCCAGCAGTACTAGAGTCGTTCTGTTTTGAATAGTCCGGAGGTATGTTTACTTTCTGTTCTGGGACCCAAGCAGTATGGTGTGGTGAACTGTTTTATTTGAAGTCAGAACGAGAGTCATAACCTAATCCAAGTTTATTAGTGTTCTTAGATTGATTAACCTGAAAGTTTAGCACAATACCACTAACTTCCCATTTAGCAACAACATTTCGGACATTACTCAAATCGGTCTCCAAATTCCTAAATTTTACAACTAATTTCTTATTCTTATCAAGGAGAGAGTCATAATAAACATTAAGTCTATCAAATTTAGAGCAAATTACAGGATAGGTGGTTGAACTAGTAACATGCATCTTTTTTATCTCATCTAGTTCCTTAGTTAAAACATGGATTTTATTAACAAGAGACTCGTTCTCAGCAGTAAGTTCAGAATGAACAGACTGATCGACTGTTCGTTTAGTTATGTCCTTCAGATCACGTTTTAACTGAAAGTTCTCCTCCGCTATACTTTCTATTTCATATTACATTGCATCAAGATGCCTTTTTTGTTCATAACTAGTATCCAAGGTCTCATCAAGTAATCTCACAATTTTCTTCTTAGATAAAGACCTAATTTTAACTTTGAGATCTAAGAGACTTACCTCATCTTCAGATTCGCTATCAGAAGTTTCTGAGTGAGCCATGAGACACCTTAGGGAATCCTCATAAGTTCTGCGTTGAGACCTTGGCTTGTAGGTAGATCGGAGGCAGAAATTCTCCTCTTTTCCTTCTTTAGGCGGTTCATCATCCTCTGAATCAGACTCACCCCAAACAGCAGCAATCATTGCACGTTTGTACTTATGCTTAGACTTTTCACGTCTATCCTTAGATATTTCCTCTTCCCATTTGGGACAGTTTTGAACTTGGTGATCTTGATCACCACATCCAAAACAACCCATTTTAGACTTTAGACGTGAAGATGAAACATAATTTTTGGGTTTATAACCATTGAACTTTCCTAGGTTTTGTTTTTTAATGATATTGGCAATTCTTTTAGGCAATAGATCAACTTCCTCTTAAAGATCACTTTCATTATCACTTGAGAAGGCGTTCAAAGCTAATCCCTTAGCTTTAGGATTCTCATCGGCATTATTATCGATGAATAGTTCGTGTGACATGAGAGATCCCATCAAAGCTTGGTAAGATAGAGTGGATAAGTCCTTGGCTTCTTCAATAGCCTTGACCTTTTGTCGCCATCTCTTGGTAACACTTCTTAAGATTTTACAGACAATGTCCTCAGTTTGAAATTGTCGACCAACATTTGAAAGTTCGTTAGTTATGTTTGAAAAACAGGAAGACATACTCTTTATAGACTCGTCATCTTGCATTTTAAAGGACTCGCATTGTTGCATTAAGAGATCAATGTGATGTTTTTTTACTTGCGATGTTCCCTCATGGGCTAGTTCAAGGCTATCCCATATTTCTTTTGCTGTTTTACATCCTGCAATATGGCTAGTTTCCACATTGGTAATGCCGGATTGCAGGAGCGATATGGCTCTAGCGTTCTTCTCCGCCTTTTTATAATCATCGGTGATGAGGTCCTTGTGCACTTTTACAGTTTCAACACCATTAACATCGGTGGTTGTAATAGCAAGGGGGCCATTTTGGATGATTATCCAATACTCATAATTTGTTCCTTGTATGAAATACATCATACGATTTTTCCACCAGCCATAGTCTGTGCCATCAAAGACAGGACATTTGACACATTTGGAATTCATAGAGAAAAGAAAGAAAAACAAATAAACTCAAAAGGAGCAAACTCTTTGCGGTAAGGCAATCAAGAGCACGATGCTCTAATACCAATTGTTGAGTTTATCGATCCGGTACTTGAGAGGGGGAGGGGGTGAATTAAGTACCCTTTTAAAACTTTAAACGAAAAGCACGTTCACAAAACAATTACGAATCAGTACACAGGCAAATTAAACAGTTCAGACGACTGTTTAAACAATAAGAATTGTGTTATACTGCTGTTTGTATGTGTGAGTGATAAATGTAAAAAGTAACGAGAAATAACGTTAACACAAGAATTTTTAATGTGGTTCGACCTACTCTCTAAAGGTCTACGTCTACACTCTCTTTTATTATTATTTCCTTTATAACCAAACCCGATTACAAAGAAAATCCCCACGACCAACCCGATCGTGAGACTCGAGTACAACCCCGTACCCCAAAAACACTCTCTCACAAAATGAAAATTACAACTCTTATTGTCTCCTTATACGGTTCACAAATTAGAACAATGATAAACCTTAGAGATGTAACTTTTGAGAACTTGAAAGTTAATTAAAAGGCACAACTCAAAAACGATTTGCAAAGCGACACGAATATACAATTGCCCGGGGATATGAATTCATCAGGAACAAAGGGGGAAAGGCTCAATAGTCTAAACTTATATGGAATAAGTTCACTATCCCTAAACATGGGGTTTTGGCCTGGATCTACCAACACAACAGTTTTAATACAAATGAGAAATTGCATAAACTGGGTATTAATGAGGTAGATACCTAGCATGTTGTATTTGCGGTACTGATGTTGAAAGTATTGCTCATCTCTTCTTCGAGTGCAGCTACAGCCGAGGAATAATTTCCCTTCTTGGAGAGCAGATGGGGATCTTAATCCCGTACAGGGACACCGTAAACTAGAGACTACATATGTCAGGTATAAACCTGAGGAAAGGTGTGATCAATGCTACCTTTAATGCAAGAATATACTATGCTTGGCGACAACGTAATTTGAGTAAACATGAGCGCGTCATTCTTCGACCGGAAAAAGTGACGAAGCGAATTATAACAGACATTGTTTGATGCCTTTTGAGCTTCCCCGTACTCCAGGTGGGGGTTCAGGGTAGGCTTTGATTGATCGACTTCAAAAAAGACGATGATCGAGGTATAAAGGAGTAGTAGGAGTGATTTGCTAAGGATTTGAGGATGAAAAAGAGAAGGGACCTGATTTTGTTTCAATCTGATTTTGATGTAATAATGTTTTAGGGTTCCTTTTGTTTTGTGTTTTGTCTGGTTGGGCTCGATGTTTGGGATGGTTAAGTATTGTTTGGGTCGAGTAGTAGGGATGGGTCTCGTGACCACTTTCTCCTTGATGTATGGTGACGATTTTTTCATTAATATACTTACATTTTAACAGAAAAAAAAACGATTTGCAAAACTCTTTGAATTAAACTTTTGAAAAACTTGTTTGCAATGGAGAATACTACGTGAAAGTGTGTTGCGTTTTTGTTTGCTTACTCAAGTCATCTTGTTGATTTCCAACATCTTAATATATATATATAAGGTTTGTTTTGAAAAGATCTTCTATAAAATAAATAATTATTCTATGAGATAACTATAATTATCTTATAAGATAATTATGATTATCTTAAGAGATAAAATCAAATCTTTTCATTACGACCACTTTGACTAAATCTTTGATAAAACATACTTTCTTTTATCTTAACCAAATATTTTTACAAAATAAGAAAGATAATGTAAACTCATATTCTCGTTCAAAGATAAGAAAGTATTTTCGAAATCAGCAAAGATTTTTATGTCGTGCCTTTAAAAAACTGATCTGAGCTGAAGAGTCTTTGAGACTGTTCAGTACAGACACCACAAGTTACCTCAGAACTTACATCTTTAAATAAGCTAGACTCAAGGACAAGGACATAACCAAAGTCTTCAATTTTCTTCCAAGCATGAATAAAGTCCTTGTAAAACCTGTGCATATACCATCTAGCATACAAGCATTAGTTTATAGGGAATTAAAGATTAAGGACTTGTCATCATCAACATAATTAGTTTAACAGACTTGAGTATGGAATTAGGGAAAAGGCAACTGATACGCGTCTCCGCTAGTCATATTGAAAAAAAAAAAATGATATCGGCGGTCAGGATCTTAACGCTCTGATGCCATGGCTTTGATAATTTGAATATGATGAATTGGAATTATATTGAATTACTCGATTATATTACAGAATCTACGTTTATATACACCAACAAGCTATAACCTAGCGGCCGACTTCCGTAATTGCTCTTCTACAATTAAGGCAACTATATTATACACCAATACCACATCTAATATCTAATTTATTAGCATATTACAAATATACCGAATAATATCAAATATACCGAATTTGTTTGTAATGTTACCCACCTATTGTAAATAGGTATATACTGAATTATATCGGTATGTATATCAGGCAGACGGCCAATGACGTGGCGAATTAGAGTTAACAACTATTGGTTAGTGTAGGGTTAAGTTAGTAATTTTAGATGTGTGGTTAACTTGTTAAGTTAATCTAATTAACTATATTTAGATCAAAAATGTTTTTGATGAGGCTCGAACTCATGACCCTTGGTGGACATACACTTGCTATTATCATTGTGACACATCCATCTCTTTGCTAAATATGTATCTCTTTTGTTATTTGTATGTTAAAAGTAGAGTTAAAATAATATTTACTTATAATAATTATTAAATATATACTTCTAGCTTATATTTATTGTAATGTATTTACTGAGTTAGTTAAGTATACTTGAAAAAAAAAATGAACAAAATATTTTATTTACTTATGATAATTATCATCTGTACCTTTAGTTTACATTTAACTAGGTTTGGTGTCCGGCCCCACCGAGCTGCCTCTATTTACCATTTAAATTTTATTTTTTTATGAAATATAATTGCTTTAGTATTTTTTAACACATACATTTACGATTTAATATATCTTGAAATTATGATGAGATTAAAATTTATCAACAAATTATATGAAACACGTTCACTTATTCTCCCGTCGTTGATATTATTACATCCACGACATACCCCTATTAATACTATTACGTTTACTACTCCTTCGGTTACTGTTGTTTCTTTGACTATTCCCGCTATTTTTATAGTTAAATTCACTATTCCCGTTAATTTTATCAAATTTATATATTTAAATAAATAAAATATTTTCCTTAAACCGAATTGTTAGCTAACTTTCTCCGTTGTTCATACTGTTACTTTTATAGCATTTGTTGTCACTACTGTTACTTTCACTACTCCCGCCATATTTATTTATTTTTTTCACTACTCCCGCGTGTAATACTGTTAATTTCACTATTCTCATTCTTGCTACTATGACTTTCACTACTCTAACTGCTATTATTGTCACTTTTACCATTCAAATGGGTGATTACTATCATATTTATTACATCACATGTTCCTACAATTATTTTTACTATTAATAGAGTTACTTTTGCTACTTACACAATTTTAACAGGCTTATATATTTAAATTAGAGGTGTTCAAATGCGGACTTAGGTCGGACGTGAGCCGGCCTAGCATGATTTTTTGCCCCACAGACATGTTAGCAAGTTTTGAGCGGGTTCGTGGGCCGGGGCTTTGTAAAATTTGGAAAATACGCTGTCCAAACCCTCTTTGTTAGCGGGAATAGGCTCGTCCCGTCCATGAACAGCTCTAATATAAATAAATATATCAAATATTTGTTAAATCTTTCTCTTGCTTATTTTTATCAAATCAAATTTTATATTAGTTTATTATATGAATTTATTAGAGTTATATATTTAAATAAATATGAAATATTATACTAAAATATTATTTAAGAGCGATCATTATTATTCACTAACTAAAGTACAAATCTAATGTATTATGAAATAGTGTATCTGTTGGAAATATTTATTTTATATATCCCTTTATAGTTTTCATAACCCATTTCATTTATCATTAATTTAGTTCATTCAAGTATAGTATTGGGTGAAATTAAACTTAATTTATTTATATAACAAAAAAAATATATACTTTGTACAAAAATACAATGACACACTAAAACAGGCTCTAGATGCATGAAAAAGAGTACTAGGTTCATGAAAAGTGTTACATACATGAAAATGATTATTATTAGGTGCATGAAAATTAGTAAAATGTATTTCGCCTCAATTTCCGTCTATAACCTCTAATTTCTTACCAAGAAATATATTATCTAGATATTAAATTGTACGTCGAATCCAAATATATCGTTATTTTAAAAATATAATTTTGTAAGGGGAGTTCTCATGGTTCTCATTATCTTAGTGGTTCTCACTGGATCTCAAATCTATATATGTACCCCTTATATATCTAAGATGCACTTAATGAGTTAATGATTTTATATATATATATATATATATATATATATATATATATATATATATATGAAGTCGAATCCAGGTGAAACAGTCACTCGGTGAAGCAGTGAAACGATAAGCAATAACCTCTCGCTCCTACTATTTAATCTGTAAGTCGTTTTAACCCAAGTTTACCACTTCATCTCCCTCTTCTCCTGAAAATCTAGCTTCTTTCATATAATCCAACTTCAAACAGCCGTATTAAGAACAAATTACAACAATCAAGTCATCAAATTACAATTATAATTGCATTAACTATGATAGCTAATCTAGCTAGGTGATTGATAAAATTACAATCAGATCATCCATCACATTTAGTTGATTAGGTGATTGATAAAAGGATTAGTTACAATTATATTTGTACCTTCAAATTCCAGATCATCTAGCACGAAAATGGCAATGATAATCAATTGATTATTTCATCAAACCTTGAATGCTGGTACTCCTCAAAGGGTAGTCATTTCAAATTCCGGAAATGATTCGCCGCACTCAAGATCATCTTTAGCAAGAACTCCGGTATGTTAGGCCACGAAACTACATTGATTTAAGTTCGACTCAGCTTTCGTCGCCATCCTTGCAACAACGGTGGAGCATGACTCGACGCATGACCTCTCCAATACTGACACATGCTGCTCATTTTTTTTTTCTGATGATTTCGTTGTTGAGTAAGGGCGGATTCAAGCGTAGTATAACGAAAGTTTGTCGCGACTGTATGCCAATTATATTCTTATTATTTGGTCATTTGCGATTCTGGCTGTGGCCTTGCCAAATGGAGTAATTGCAACTTGTCCTTTACTGGATTTGTGGCAACTTGGATATCCTGATTATGGTCATTCGCATTATTGCTACCAAATTAATTGAGAATGAATTTGGGTTGTTCATTTGTTTAATCATAGAACTGAATCATTTTTAGTGCTTACGATTTTGGATTTGTGGTATTGACTGTACGGTGATGTATAATCCCGATTTGCAAACCCCATATCTGGTTTCTCCTTTATCCGATTGCAGACGCTGATGATGACCACCAGTAAGACGGCGAACCACTGACGAACCACCACAATACCGACTACTCCGGCGATGGCCCATTTCATAAACCTCTAACATTCCCGATTATCGAACCCCTATCATTCCCGATTTTAGAGTTTCACCTCTTCTAAAGCCAGTGTATCTAGGAACAATTTTGATGTATCTCAAAGCACTTTTAATGTATCTAGGAAATTTTTTGATGTATTTATGGTAGATGCATAAAAATAGTTTGTAGATACATAAAATAATGGTGTAGATACATTGTTTTGAGAGACGATGAAGGTCAGGTGGTCCAGCCGGACGGGCATAGGTAGTGCTGCTAGTGCTGGTGAGCGGCAACAAGATGGTTTGCGGGTGAGTAAAAATGGAATTGTTCGATGGAAGCCAGTGAAGAAGAAAAGGAGAGAGGTAGATAGAAAATGCGACAATTTCTGTGGTCACGGTGGTCGTAAGTGGGAGGTGGTCGTACTTGGGTGGTGGCTGGTAGGCGTCGGTCGTCGGCAATGGCATTGATGTCGTCTGGGGTTAAGATACTCGTGGTATAACTATTGATACCAGGGGAGAGTTTAGGAGTGAGAGAGTAAATTGATAGGATGGTTATGTTTAATAGATCTAATATCAGCCCTTGATATGATGTTAATCTAATGGTACATGCTTGTTCTCACCGTTCTCACCGAATGTTCGTTCTCACCGGATCCTAAATCTATATATATATATATATATATATATATATATATATATATATATATATATAGAGAGAGAGAGAGAGAGAGTTAGAGTTAGGTTAACAAGTTTTGTTTTTAACATGGTGAGTTTGTCTTTGAAATCTTAGCCACTAGATTAGGCCAAAATCTAATCTTACATGTCATATAAACCATTGTCATTTACTTATTTTCTCTTTTTTCTAGTGTTACTCTTTTTTTTTTTTACTTTTTTTTTATCTCATTTTTTTTACCTCGTGTTATTATGCTGTTATTTTTTACCACTTTGATTTTTTTTTTCTCTTATGTTTTTCTCTAATTTTCTCATTATGTTACCTTTTTTTCTTTTTCTTTTTGTACCAGATTTTTTTTTACTTTAATTTTTTTTTCTCTTTTTTTTTACCTCGTGTTATTATGCTGTTATTGTGCTTTTTTTTACTTTGATTTTTTTTACGACTGATTGTTTTTTTTTTCTCTTTTTTTTACCACGTGTTATTGTCCTGTTATTGTGTTGTTATTGTTATTCTGGTGTTATTGTGATGTTATTCCGGTGTCACTTTGATTTTTTTACTATTGATTTTTTTTACTTTTTTCTACCACATGTTATTGTGTTGTTATTCTGGTGTTATTGTTATTCTGGTGTTATTGTGATGTTATTCCGGTGTCACTTAGATTTTTTCACTACTTTGATTTTTTTTTACCTTTTCTTTTACTACATGTTATTGTGCTGTTATTCTGGTGTTATTGGTATTCTGGTGTTATTGTGATGTTATTTCGGTGTCACTTTGATTTTTTTTACTACTTTGATTTTTTTACTCTTTTTTTACCACGTGTTATTGTGCTACTATTGTGCTGTTATTCTGGTATTATTGTTATTCTGGTGTTATTGTGATGTTATTTCGGTGTCACTTTGATTTTTTTTTTTACTACTTTGATTTTTTTACTCTTTTTTACCACGTGTTATTGTGTTATTATTGTGTTGTTATTGTTATTCTGGTGTTATTGTGATGTTATTCCGGTGCCACTTTGATTTTTTTTACTACTTTCATTTTATTACTTTTTTTACCACGTGTTATTGTACTGTTATTCTGGTGTTATTGTGATGTTATTCCGGTGTCACTTTGATTTTTTTTTACTAATTTGATTTTTTTTACTCTTTTTTTGGCGTTATTGTACTGTTATTTTGGTGTTATTGTAGTGTTATTCTTGTATTATTGTGGTGTTACTCTGACGTTATTGTAGTGTTACTTTGACGTTATTGTAGTGTTACTCTGGCGTTATTGTAGTGTTATTCCATTATTAGTTTATTACTCTACATTTCTCATTGTTATTATGTGTTACTCATATGTTACCCGTGAAGTAATTTGGATCTTAACCTTGATGTTGGAAGCTTCTACTATAAGAATTGACAATTCTCCTTAGAATGTAGCGCATTAAAGTGAAGCATATGGTAAAAAAACTCGTTTTAAACGTATCATTTATCAACAAAAGATCGCGTAAAATATATTTCTGTACATAAATCCTAAAATACCAATATCTAAGATGGAGCTTTGAAACTATAAAATGAGATTACTTTTACCATTTCTCCTCTTAATTTTACTACATTGTTCAATGTACCAAATTTTTTGTCACTAGCGATCCACATGTACCCGAATCCGAATCGGAGCAAAAATAGCATTCACCCCCCCAGCTTTGAAACTATAAAATGAGATTACTTTTACCATTTCTCCTCTTAATTTTACTACATTGTTCAATGTACCAAATTATTTGTCACTAGCGATCCACATGTACCCGAATCCGAATCGGAGCAAAAATAGCATTCAACCCCCCCAGCCCCACACACACACACACACACACACACAATAATGAAATGAGCATGAATGTTGACCCTGACTTTGTCAAAACATAAGCCCAACTCCTTCCTCCTCCTTCACTCAACTCTGACCATCAACAATGAGCAATTCACTTCTATCAACAGTTTATTACTTTTTTTTACACAAATGCTAAGATACAGCAGTCAACAGAAAATCATTGAAGTTTTGCTTAGTTCTTAAGAAATTACTACGTAAAAGTGCAAATCATTGAAGTTTTGGCCAATTATTAATAAATTGCTACATAACAGCAGAAGTTTTGGTCAATTCTTAATTAATTGCTACGTCGCATCAAAACTACTAGACAACCCACCTTCCAAACGATGAATGACAAGTGCAAGTTAACCAAACCCGGAAACGGCTCGGACTCGAAAAATCAGGTATTCTGGAAAAATCGGGTATTCTGATGTTAGGCTGTCCGGAACCACCAGTATTACCTCTCGTCACGAAACTGCGGCTAGCATCGTAACACTACACACAAGCCACCATCCCTTGGCCAACATCAGGCGAGTGGGAGCCAGCAGCATTGACGCGACACTGATACCACCAAACACATCACCAACAATTCACCTTGATTCAATTAATCCGTACCTGCTCTCTCGACTACGGAGTGAACTGCACCACCGCCATTCATGGTGACCCAGAAAACGAGGACCAGAACATGGCAACAAGACGTACTAGGAATTCGGGACGAATATGCAGGACAAACTATCCTCGACGATCGATCGTGAGCTTATCTTCATCATAATCATATCATCGTGTATATCAAGCTCAATATAATTTAGGTTTTCCTTTCAATTCAATATTGAATTCCAGATTTTAAAGTACCTAAATTATACACAATCAATTAATCGATTCAATCAGAACAATAATAAAGCTATTTCATATTGAAAAAAAAAAAAAGATACTAACGGAGAGATGCAAGAATACAATATAAGCTGAAAAAGGGAACAAATCGCGATAAAATTGAAGAAATCTGAAGTCGATTTCGATTTTGGACAAAGAAAACAGGACGTAATAGAGAGGAGAGAGAATAGTAATAGTCACATAATTGGCTGAATGAAGAAATTTAGGAAATTAATGATTCACATGCTTTAATTGGAGACCGTTGATTGTATTATTTTCAATGGTCTAGATTTTAAAGCACAAACTCACCATAAGAACCAAACTCACGAGATCCCGCATATATATATATATATATATATATATATATATATATATATATATATATATATATATAAATATATATAAAAAAATCAAAACTAAAGAAACGATGTAATTAAAGAAAGTTATACAAATTAATTATACTATATAGTTTTAAATCACTAGCACCGTGTGATAGACCCTATTAAGGGATCTCAATGCAAATATTATATAATTTGGGTTAAAATTAAATTATATAGAAGCTTGGTAATTTTCCTAAACATTTGTAAGAGACTAAAACATGGTGAATGTCCATAAAATAAAATAATTAATTAAGATGGTCAATTTCCTTAAATAAAATAATTAATTAAAATTGTCAATTTCAATGAGACTAAGAGAAAGAAGATGCTTGGTAATTTTCCTAAATATTTATAGAAAACTAGAAGATGGTCAATTTCCTTAAAATAAAATAATTAATTAGTATAAACATGCACACTTATGGTATTAGTTATTATCATCATAAAATTATATATTAAATATAAAATCTATGCAGTTTTATTAAACTTTATAGTTTATTAAATGTATAGAGATGTTAATTATTTAACATAAAAAAATATAATATAAGTAGGTTATAAATATTTCAAGTTAGATTCCATAAATATAATATTGCATAATTCTTTCGATTTGATTTAATGCATATATGTAATATATTTATATAAATATATAATCCTCTTAAAATTGCATGCCTAAGTAGTAAAAGTAATTTCGTCAGTAAAGAAAATAATTGTAGTAACATTGGATATAGTTATATGATAGTAATCACTCATTTGAATAATAAAAGTAACAATATTATCAGCGAAATTAGTGAAAGTAGTAGAAATAACGGGAGTAGTGAAATCATCAATATTAATGCGGCAATAGTGAAAGTAACAATAAATTACGGCGGGAGTAGTGAAATTATCAATATTAATGCGACAGTAGTGATAGTAATAATAATTACGGCGGGAGTAGTGAATGTAACAATGATTACGGGCAAGTAGTGAAATGTTATTACTATTGTTTCATTAATAAGAGTAAAATATTAATACCGGGAGCGGTGAATTTGTCTCAAAATTTATTTCATCGTAATTTTAGTGTCATAGAAAAATATATTAATGATAAATTTATGGGTTATGCAACTAAGTAGAGGTAGCTCGGGCGAAGCCGGGCACCAATACTAGTGTGTGTGTGTGTGTGTGTGTGTGTGTGTGTGTGTGTGTGTGTGTGTGTGTGTGTGTGTGTGTGTGTGTGTGTGTGTGTGTGTGTGTGTGTGTGTGTGTGTGTGTGTGTGTGTGTGTGTGTGTGTGTGTGTGTGTGTGTGTGTGTGTGTGTGTGTGTGTGTGTGTGTGTGTGTGTGTGTGTGTGTGTGTGTGTGTGTGTGTGTGTGTGTGTGTGTGTGTGTGTGTGTGTGTGTGTGTGTGTGTGTGTGTGTGTGTAGTAATAAGATCAAATGAGTCCTCCTCTTACATGTGAGTCCATAAATCCCATTATGGGCCATTGGATCTTGAAAATGGAGGACTAAGATGAGAACAAAAAAATTAAGGTTAATGCTCGAATTTTGCCATCTTCCTCTAATTTTCTCATTAACTATATTAATCCTCCTCATCTTTCATTCATCATCTCATTATCACATCTCCTCATTCTCTCTCTATATCTCACTTCTCCATATTCTCTCCAAAAAAACCAAGAAAAAAAAACCAAAAAACCAAACAAATAAAAAACCCAAAAAATCCAAATAAATCATTTAGTCATCTATTCCTCATTCACCATCCACCTACCACCACTCACCGGAAACCACCACAGTCGCCAACCGCCACCGCCGCCACTACCACCGCCGCCGCCTCCACCGCCTCACGATGTAATTTTTTTTTTTTTAAAAAAAACTTCATTTTTTAATTTTAATCTTGGTGTTGTTTTTATTTTTATTTTTGTTTTTTTCTCAAATATCGTCTTGTTATATAATATTGTTTCAAATTTGTGAGTTTTTTATTTTAATCTTAGATCTACTAAAATAGATCAATTTTCATTGACCGTTTTTTTTTTCAATTTTGGTGTTTTGGTCTTTTTTTTTTCGGTTATTGGCATTCTTACAAATTATAGTTTGATTTTAGTACCAAATCTATTAATTATGAAATCTCATTGTTTACTTTTTTTTTTACTAGATCTTTGATTTGTTTTACCATTTTTCATATTTGACTTTTCAAATCTCATTTTTTACTTTTTTGTTGTTGATATCGCTTTGTTAATATCCGTCTTATTATATATATTTGCCAATTTTCGTATTTAAAATTTTGTCTTGATATTGTGTGATTTAGGATCTATTAAAATTACTTTTTCTGTTAAAATTACACTTTTTCCGTTAAAATTACACTTTTTCTGTTAAAATTACATTTTTTACCGTTAAAACTACACTTTTTTCCATTAAAATTACACTTTTTTCCGTTAAAATTACACTTTTTTTCCGGTTAAAAATATACTTTTTTTGTTAAAATTACACTTTTTTCCGTTAAAATTACACTTTTTCTGTTAAAATTACACTTTTTTCTGTAAAAATTACACTTTTTACTGTTAAAATTACACTTTTTTCTGTTAAAGGTTATCCTCTCAATGACTAAAGTTACACTCTTGGACTAAAGTTATACTAATTTGGACTAACTAATTTCGACTAATTTGGACTATTTGGACTGACTAATGGACTAAAATTACATAATTTGGACTAAAATTACACCAATTTGGACTGAAATTACATAATTTGGACTAAAATTACACCAATTTGGATTGAAATTACATAATTTGGACTAAAGGTACACAAAGAGTAGGTCTCCTGAGAGACGGTCTCTTAATAAGCTTTATTGAGAGACCATTGTATAATTTTTAGAAAAAGTGGTACTAAATGTAATAAAATAAGTACAAATCATGATTAATGATAAAATGGGTACATTTATTATGTAAATAGGTACGAAATTACTATGTTACGATCAACAACAAAAAGGGTACGAAATACAAATAAAAGGGTACGAAAGATTGGTCTCTCAATAACTTAGTGAGAGACCGTCTCTCCCAAGTTTTAGTGGTACACAAATTACATAATTTGGACTAAAGGTAAAATTTTGACTAAAGTTATACAATTTGGACTAAAGTTACACAATTTGGACTAGAATTACACAATTTTGACTAAAATTACACAATTTTGACTAAAATTACACAAATTTGGACTGAAATTATACTTCCGTGGACAAAAATTACACTTTTGGTGGACTAAAATTACACTTTTATGAACTAAAATTAAGTGATAAAAGATACACACTATCAATTTACTAAAGTTACACTTTAGTGGACAATGATTGAAATTGCACAATCTTAATGACTCAAAATAAATGAATTGTGTAACTTTAGTCCAAAATGTGTATTTTTACTCTAAATTTAGTCGTAAATAGTGTATTATTAGTTCAAATTTATTCGAAAATAGTGTATTTTCAGTCCAAAATTGTATAATTTTAGTCCAAATTTAGTTGTAAATATTGTATTTTTAGTCCAAATTTAGTCGTAAATAACTCAATTAGTTAGTCCAAATAGTCCAAATTAGTCCATATTAGTTAGTCACATTGTCCAAATTGTCCAAATAGTCCAAATTAGTCCGTCTAACTTTAGTCCAGTAACTTTAGTCATTGAAAGGGTAACCTTAATAGAGATAAAGTGTAACTTTAACAGAAAAAAGTGTAATTTTAACAGAAAAAAAATATAATTTTAACAACAAAAAAGTGTAATTTTGACAAAAAAAAAGTGTAATTTTTACAGAAAAAAGTGTAATGTTAACAGAAAAAAAATATAATTTTAACAAAATAAAAGTGTAATTTTGACAAAAAAAAAAGTGTAATTTTAACCAAAAAAAAGTGTAATTTTAACAGAAAAAAAAAAGTAATTTTAACAAAAAAAAGTGTAATTTTAACAAAAAAAAGTGTAATTTTAACAGAAAAAAAATGTAATTTTAAGGGATATTAACAAGACAAGATTTGTTTTAACACTAAACACAACAATTTTTGTTTTAACACAACAAATAAGCACAAAATAAACACCAACCAAACCAAAATAAACACCAACCAAAATAAACACAAAATAAAATGTACTCTGAAAAAAAAAACAATTTTGTTTTAACACTAAATACAACACTTTAATAATAGAGAAAATGTAACTTTTAACAGAAAAAATGTAACTTTAATAGGAAAAAGATCTAAAAAAATTCATAAGTAGATCGAAAAAGAATAAAGGAAAAATATAAACAAGATCTAAAAAATTTCATAATTAGATCTAAAAAGAATAAAGCAAAAATCTAAACAAAAAAAAAAAAAAAGGAAAACAAAAATCAAAGAAAACAAAAACCCATATCATTGACCGAACAAAAAAAGAATTGGAGGAAACAACGATGACGTTCAGGAAACAACGATGACGTTAATTCAAGCTATTTTAACAACAATAAGATGCAGGAAGGACGACTTGTCGTCGTGATGTGCGTGGGATAGGGTGCGTTTGTTGGTGGTGGTGGTACTAATGACGGGTGTTGTTGTTGTGCGGTGGTTGAAGGACAGCCGGATGGTGGTGGGGGAACAGATCTGGAAAAAAAAGAAGGGGAGGTGGTGTGGTTGGTGGAGGTCGTGATGGTGGAAAGGAGGGAGTGAATGCGTCGAGTGGTGGCCGTTGTCTTGGGTGTGAGGAGAAGGCGGCGTGTGTGCTGGCGGCGGTGCGTGAGGGTGGTTGTCGGTGGTGTGCTTGAGGGTGAGTCGTGAGGGTGGTCGTGGTGGTGTGCGTGAGGGTGAGTGGTGGTTGTGATTGTCGGGGTGGTGAGGATGAGTGGTGGTTTTATGGTTTTTATTTTATGTAGATCTAGGGGTGAGTGGTGGTTTTTTGGGTTTTTTTTTCCAGATTTTTTTTTGGTTTTGTTAGATGAGAGAAAAAGGAGAGATTGTGAGATTTAGAGAGAGGGAATGAGTTTGTGATAATGAGGGATGAATGGATTAGTGAGTTACTTAATTGCAATGAGAAGCTAATTAGACTAGATTGATTTGTGGCCATCCATTCAGATGTAATCTCATCCCTACATTCCCTTCATCCAAGAGCCCTTATAAGGACTTAAGGACTCAATAGATGTAAGGGACTTAGGAGAACTTCACTATATATATATATATATATATATATATATATATATATATATATATATATATATATATATATATATATATATATATATATATATATATAGGCAAGATCCGGTGAGTTTGCCATTTTTCGTGAGTTACCCCCGCATTTATATACCATTGGATCTAACAAGATCAAGGGCTGAGATTAGACCAAAAAAATTGTCCTAGTCTACCTAAATATGACGTTGCCAGTATTCTTCATCTTCTTCTTTTTTCTACCCTATTTTTTCCATTCTTTCTTTCTCCTTTTCCCAATTTCTTCAATTTAATAACATTATTCAATCAAATCATCACAAAAATTGGAGTAATTCAAGTCGAAAACACAAATTAATTCATTATTTTCGTTCTATTTGATTTATACACGCATCAATCGTCAATTTTTGCCCAAAATTTGCAGAAACCCTAGCGCGAATCGACAAAACGAAGGTAAGCGTAGATTATATAAGTCAATATATGTTATTTTGCGAGTTATTTCAATTTATACTCCATTAGTATGCTTGTTTATCATACCGTTGACATTTGATTGATGATTTATTATCATAATCCTGAAAATTTGTTGGTAGCCTAGATTAGCACACCAACTGTTTGTTAAAATTCTAGTTGAATTTAGTAACTCAATTGTTGTAGTAAAAAAACGTGGTTATTTAAATGCAGAAACGCAGTTATTGTAATGTACAAACTCAGTTATTGTAATGTACAAACTCAGTTATTGTAGTGTAGAAACTCTGGTATTTGTAGTTATTGTAATGTAGAAACGCAGTTATTGTAATGAATAAATTGTGTTATTGTATTGAGATGAAACTCAAATATATTCAAATTTCCTGTTCACTCGTTAGTTGTTGTAACATTACATCTCGATTATTGTATTACTTAAACCCAGTTATTCTATTATTAAAGATCAGATATTGTATCTCATAGTTACTTCCTGGGTGTTCTGGTAAGTAATATTCTGCTTTTTAGTGATTTGTAGGTCGAATCACGATAGACGCGGATAACTGACGTTCAATGGAAAAATTGATGTATATACTTAGTCATTTTAATGAAGAAATGTAGTTATTTCATAGTTAACTCGGTTGTTTAGTAAGAATAATATTTTTTAATATTTACAGTTATTGTAATGTAGAAACTGAGTTATTGTAATGTATAAACTCTGCTATTTGTAGCTATTGTAATGTTGAAACTCTGGTATTTGTAGTTATTGTAATGTAGAAAGTCAGTTATTGTAATGAATAAATTGTGTTATTGTATTGAGATGACACTCAAATATATTCAAATTTCTTGTTCACTCGTTAGTTGTCGTAACATTACATCTCGATTATTGTATTACTTTAATCTGTTTATTGTATTATTAAAACTTGGTTATTGTATATTGTAGTTGCTTCTTGGGTGTTCTGGTAAGTTATATTATGCTTTTGGGTGATTTGCAGGTGGAATCACGATAGACGCGGATAATTGACATTCAATGGAATATATACTTGGTCATTTTAATGAAGAAATTTAATTATTTTATAGTTAACTCAGTTGTTTAGTGAGAATAATGTTCTCTGGTATTTTCAGTTATTGTAATGTAGAAACTCGGTTTATTGTAATGTATAAACTATGCAATTTGTACTTATTGTAATGTAAAAACTCAGTTATTGTAATGTAAAAACTCGGATATTTGTAGTTATTGTAATGTAGAAACTCAGTTATTGTAATGTAAAAACTCTGATATTTGTAATTATTGTAATGTAGAAAATCAGTTATTGTAATGAATAAAACGTGTTATTGTATTGAGATGAAACTCAAATATATTCAGTGTTCTATCTTTTGTTGATTCCATCTTGTTTAATTGAATAACTAGTCATTTTCATTCAATTAATCATTGAGATTGGTTAATGCAATAGCAAAATTTGAAAAATGAAATAATCATTTAAACAAGATTAAAAAAATCATTTACTTTCATTATATAACTATTTTGTTTCCAGCACATTACACTTAAACATCTCTAACAAATTATATCCATCCATCATCATTACATCTAAGAATTTCAAATAATTTATCTAACAATAGTAACATCACAAATATTACATATATTTATCTCCTATACTACGTCTAAAAGTAATTTTCCATCGAGAACTGTGTCTTGTCGTTGTTTTCACCCTTCTTCCACCAATATTTCTTCCCGGCGAGAACCATGTTTTGCCTATTGATGAGGGTTCTTCTTAGAATAACTAGTGCTACAATATACAATAACTACTATTACTCTGTAGAATAATTTCGATTACTCTATAAAATAACCACCAATTATACAACATTAAATAATCAGTCATGTTAGTTCTATACTGAATAACTAGCGCTACAATATAAAATAACTATAATTGCTCTATAAAATAACTACTATTGCTCTATAAAATAACTGTTGGTAACACATTATAAAATTAATTGGTCATGTTAGTTCTTCTTAGAATAACTAGTGCTACAATATACAATAACTACTATTACTCTATAGAATAACTTCGATTACTCTATAAAATAACTACCAATGATAAAACATTAAATAATCAGTCATGTTAGTTCTATATAGAATCACTAGCGCTACAATATACAATAACTATGATTGCGCTATAAAATAACTACTATTGCTCTATAAAATAACTGGTGGTAACACATTAATAACTTATGTTAATTCGTCTATGTGGGATTCGAACCCACACCTTATGCAATTAGCACAATGCTCTACCTTTTGAGCTAATAGACGACAAAGTAGCACAATCCTATTTGTCTTTACTATAATATTAGCGTTGCGTTTTTTTACATCAATGGGCAAAGACATTTCATTCTAATAGTGTATGAAAAAGATTCATCTAAGAAAAAAAATACTATTAATTCACAACGACGAACTAGTATGTACACTAAAATCAATAAAAAGGAAGCAAATTAATAAGTATGAAGTACTCCTAATCAATCGAAGGCTATGAACTATCGCAAATCAATCATATTACATATGAACTCCTAATTTATTCATCTATGAACTACTCCCAATCAATCATTGAAGTGAAAATCGAAACTGGCCTAAATTGATTCGTAACAATTAAATGAATCAAAACATATGTAATTAACTGCAATATCAAATATGTTAAAGGTAGATATAAGGAATACAATTATAGAGAGATCATACCGTTTTTGCGATTTTATAAAGAGTTTGATCTACTGAGATAAGGTTGAGTTGAAATATGAAAATTAATGAAGAAATTGATGAAATAATGAAGGGATTGAAAAACCATGGAGAAAGAGGAAATAGAACGAGATGAGAAATGTGTAGTATACTGGGAAAAGAGGGAGAGCAAGATAGAGAGGGAAAATGGGAGGAGAGAGAGAATAAAATAGGAAAAAATGATAAAAGAGTGGAAGGGAGTGTCGTAATCAGCTTGTTATATGCAGGACATAAGATTAAATCTTAGCCATCTATCTTAGCTTAGATCAAAGGTCCAGATTTAGAGGGGTAACTCACCAAGAATGACCTAACTCATATGATCCTATTTCTATATATATACTAGTATTGGTGCCCGGCTTCGCCTGGGCTACCTCTGTTTACCATTAATTTTTTTTTATTAAATAAAATTACTTAAAGTTGCATAACCCATAAATTTATCATTAATATATTTTTTATAACATATCCTAAAATTACGATGAAATAAATTTTGAGACAAATTTACTACTCCCGCTATTAATATTTTACTCTTATTAATGAAAAAATAGTAATAACATTTCACTAACTGCCCGTAATCATTGTTACTTTCACTAATCCCGCTGTAATTATTGTTACTGTCACTACTGCCGCATTAATATTGATAATATCACTACTCCCGCCGTAATTATTGTTACTTTCACTATTGTCCCATTAATATTGATTATTTCACTACTCCCGCCGTAATTATTGTTACTTTCACTATTGCCGCATTAATATTGATTATTTCACTACTCCCGTTGTTGTTTCTACCACTCTCACCAATCTCGTTGATAATATTGTTACTTTTACTATTCAAATGAGTGATTACTTTCATATAACTATATCCAATGTTACTACAATTTTTTTTCTTTACTGACGAAATTACTTTTACTACTTAGGCATGCAATTTTAAAAGGATTATATATTTATAAAAATATATTACATATATGCATTAAATCAAATCAAAAGAATTATGTAATATTATATATTATGGTCTAACTTGAATTATTTATAACCTATTTCTTATATTTTTGTATGTTAAATAATTAACATCTCTATACATCTAATAAACTATAATAAAGTTTAATAAAATTGCATAGATTTTAAATTTAATATATAATTTTATGATGATAATAATTAATACCATAAGTGTGCATGTTTATACTAATTAATTATTTTATTTTAAGGAAATTGACCATCTTCTAGTCTTCTATAAATATTTAGGAAAATTATCAGGCATCTTCTTTCTTTTAGTCTCCTTAAAATTGGCAATCTTAATTAATTATTTTATTTTAAGGTAATTGACCATCTTAGTTAATTATTTTATTTTAAAGAAATTGACCATGTTTAGGAAAATTATCAAGCTTCTATATAATTTAATTTTAACCCAAACTATATAATATTTGCATTGAGATCTCTTAATCGGGTCCATCACACGGTGCTGTTGATTTAAAACTATATAGTATAATTAATTTGTATAACTTTCTTTAATTACATTGAAGTCCCTTGGTTTTGGGATTTAATATATAGTATATATATATATATATATATATATATATATATATATATATATATATATATATATATATATATATATATATATATATATATATATATATATATATATATATATATATATATATATATATATATATATATATATATATAGATTTAGGATCCGGTGAGAACGATCACTCGGTGAGAACGAATGTATATGTACTCTACCACTGACCCACCCCTTAAATTAAGGTTATTATTAAATTAAACCCAAATTTCACTCACATCTCTCAAATCTTAATCTCCATTTACGCTTCCCAGCTAACCCGACAACGACATGACCATCTCCTTCACCGGCAGCCACCTAACACACCACCGTCGATGCCCAAAGGCTCCCACCGTGCCATCACCACCCACGGCGGCACAACTCACCGAGTCACCGTCTATTCTTCCCTCTCTTCCTACCTCATCGTCCCACTATCCACGATCACCATCACCTTCTTCAGCTATCACCAACAACACCCCAAACCACCGTCCAATCAACAAAGACCGCCCATTACACCTTCGCGCAATGATTTGCAAAAAAGATAATGACAAAGGTGAGAATGCTCCACTAATTTGCAAAAAATCCACCTCCAAATCAGATTAATTACAAACAGATATTGACAGTACGCCGGAGTGACGCCTGAGATGGGAAGGGACTGCCGGAGCTACAAATCAATTTAAGCTTTCCAAAATTAGTGTATCTGGGTTCTATATTGATGTATCTAAAGACCAATTTTTATGTACCTAGAAATTAATTTTGTGTATCTATATTAGATACATTAAAACAATGGTTAGATGCATAAGAAATTGGTGTAGATGCATTAAAAATAGACGAGAAATCAACAAAGCGGACGACGTGAGCTAATTATTGCCGACAACTTGTCTGACACTCATTGCCACGCCTCCATCATCAGAAATGTCGTACCTGCAGAACCACCACCACCAACTACCAGGCACATGCGACAATGCTCCAAAGCGGAAATTCAGATCTGAAAGTACGAAGGCGAATGCGACTACTGACTGCCGGAGGTTCGACGTCGGACATCAGTAGTTCGCAAACAACGGCTGATCATCAGCGCAACTTCTTGGCTCGATGACAGTACCGGTCATCGTCGGTGATGCCACAACGTCTTCAGAGCTGACTGCCGATGTCTTCACAGTGGTGCTCGCCGGCGCGTTGAACGACAGCTGCTTCGTGATATGTCAAGAAGGAGATGGTGATAGTGTTAGTATGTGGCTGACATAGCTTTATGGTTAACAATGAACTAAACGAAATTGTCAATTTAATTGATTTGGCTTCCTTAATTAGAAAATGGAGTTTGGGTTTCATTAAAACGAAGGAACAGGGGGAGGGAGTTCATGGTTTGCTGGGTTTAATTAAGAGAAAATTGTTGATTACAGCCTTTTAAAAATCACTTTTTGAAAATTACAGCCTTATAAAATTTTTTTTGAAAATTACATCCAAAATATTACTTTTCTTCTAAAATTGCACCAACTTGAGGTTTTCGGTGAATTTTGATGATGTTTTTATGATGTACCATTTATTATTTGAGAGCCTACTTACCCAGATTTCTTACCTCTCCTTAACACAAACCAATTAATCACCCCAAACATCATAAAAACATCATCAAAATTCACCAAAAACCTCAAGTTGGTGCAATTTTAGAAGAAAAGTAATATTTTGGATGTAATTTTCAAAAAAAAATTTATAAGGCTGTAATTTTCAAAAAGTGATTTTTAAAAGGCTGTAATCAAAAATTTTCTCTTTAATTAATTAAAACTTTATTAGCCGTACAGTAACTCTAATCTAAGGGATTGGGTCGTTCTCACCGTTCTCACCGAATGGTCGTTCTCACCAGATCCTACCTCTATATATATAGAGAGAGAGAGAGAGAGAGACAAGTTTAAACGAGTCCACTTAAAATGGTGAGTCCACTAAGTCCTAATCCTAGCTATTGATCTTCTAAGATTGATGGTTGAGATTTTAAAATTTTAAGATGAAAACTTTAATGTTTTATAAATGAAACTTTAATTTATTAGTGTAACTTCAATTCTTTACAATTAGAACTTTAATATTTAAGGTTATTTTATAAATAAAAATTAAAATTTATGTAATAAAATTTATTTTAAATATATAAAATTGATTTTTGATTTTAACTTTAGTGTTTTACAAGTAAAACTTTAATGCTAAAATTTGAAACTTTAATTTTTTTTGACAATTTCTAACATAAAAATTTGAAATTATTTAATTCTACTGGTTTAAAAATGTAACTTTAGTGTTTTACAAGTATAACTTTAATCTCAAAAAGTTAAAACTTTAAATTTTTTAGCCATTTTCTAATATAAAAATTTAAATTTATTTAATTTAAATGATTTATAAATGTAACTTTAATGTTTACAAGTGAAACTTTAATGCTAAAAATTAAAACTTTAATTTTTTTGACATTTTCTAATATAAAAGTTTGATTTTAATTATTTTTACTGATTTATAAATTTTATGTAAATATTTTAATTTTATGAATGTAACTTTAATGTTTTAAAATTGTAACAATCATAATTTTTGAAATTTTATTATTTTTTAGGATTATAACTTTATACTGATTTGAATTTATGTAATGTATTTTTAATGGTTTACTTTATTCTCTTAGAAATGTAATTTTAGTACATGTGATGTAAAATTTGAGTCCATATCAGTGAAATTAATTTTAGTCCGTGTAACAGCTCTACGTGTAGGTGAAACTTTAGTCAATGTCAGTGAAACTTTTAGTCCATATCTTTGAACCTTTAATCCACAACAACCAAACCAGCACATTCATCATCAACAAACGATGACCACCCACCACAACCAACTGCCGGCCCACCCACCACAATCACCTAACTGACCAACCACCACCACCACACAATGGATCTGGAAAAAAAATGAACAAAAAAAAGGATGATGGAGGCAACGATGACCCCACGACCTACCTGGCCGACCACAAAAACACCCAACACCAACACCATTACCAGTGACAAATCTAAAAAAAAAATATACAATGAATAGAAGGCAGCCGAAACCCCACGACCACCCAACCCACACCCACGGCCACCACCACGGTTAACCACATCAGATCATCACCACCAACCCAAAAAAAACCTTAAAACCAAACACCCACGGGAAGGAGGCGGTGGTGGTGTCGGGAATGTGGCAGAGGGAGGAGGCACGGGGAGAGAGGGAGGCACAGGGAGGCGGTGGTGGCTGACAACGACACCATTACCAACACCAAGAAACACCACAAAGCACCCAGATCTGGAAAAAAAAAAAAAAAAACGGGAAGGAGGTGCGGCAAAGGGCAGTGGTGGTGTCGGAAATGGGGCCGAGGGTGTAACGGGGAGGTAGAGGGAAGCAGAGGGAGGTGGGGGTGTTCAATAGCAGGTGGCGGCGGTGGCTGGGAAGATGGTGGAAGTTGGGATAGTTTGAGAGAGAAGTGGGAAGAGAGAATGATTAGAGAGATTTGTGTTTTGTGTTAGGGTTTGTGAGAGTGACTGAGTGTAGGGTTTGGGTGGGTTTTTATATCTTAGTTTTTTTTTGTTTAATCTTAGCCATTGATTTTCTATGATTCAAGGGTGTAAAATAGGACTTAGGAACTCATCTAAGGAAGGTGGACATAGATGAACCTAGTTCTATATATATATATATATATATATATATATAGGGGAAGGATCAACTAAGGTCCATTATATATTTGAGTCCATAAGGTCTTTTGTGAGCCATTGGATGGAGGGAGATGGAGGGATGAGATGAACCCACCAAAAGTCATTATACAAGCAAATTAACACACTTTACTAATCCACCCTAATTAACCACTAATTTACTATATATTTGTTTTCTACCCACCTATTTCTCTCTCATCTCACACATTTCACTCTTCTCTTCTCTCAAAAAAAAAACCCAAAAAATCCAAATAAATAAAAAACCCAAAAAATCCAAATAAATAAAAAAAACCCAAAAATTCCAAATAAATAAAAAAACCCAAAAAATCCAAATAAATAAAATTCATTTTTCTCTTCCTCATTCACCACCACCCACCACTATCCCACCCGACACCACCCACCGCCCACATCCACCGCCACCTCCACCACCGCCGTCGGTAATTATATAAACTCTTTTTTTTTTTTTTTTTTTTTTTTTTCCAGATTTTGCGTCTCGGTTTATTTTCGTCACTTTTTTTTTTTTTTTTTTTTTTTTTTTTTTTTTTTCGATTTTGTGTTAAATTAGTTGTTTGGGGTCGGTTTATTCTATTTCTTAATTTTTGTTAGTTTTTATTGTTATTTATTCTTTTCAAATCTATTCTTATTATACGTTTTTTAAATAAAAATTTTGGATTTTAAATATCGTTTTTTTTGGTGATGTACTTTTTTTCAACTAAGATCTACTAAAATATTGACTAAAGTTATACAAATAAGGACTAAAGCTATACAAAAATTGACTAAAGTTATACAAAAATGAACCAAAGTTATACAAAAATATACCAAAGTTATACAAAAAAAGACCAAAGTTATACAAAAATTGGACTAAAGTTATACAAAAAATTGGACTAAAGTTATACAAAAATTGGACTAAAGTTATACAAAAATGAACCAAAGTTATACAAAAATGAACCAAAGTTATTCAAAAATCGACCAGAGTTATACAAAAATGCACCAAAGTTATACAAAAATTGGACTAAAGTCATACAACAATGGACTAAAGTTATACAAAAATTGGACTAAAGTTATACAAAAATGAACCAAAGTTATACAAAAATGGACCGAGTTATACAAAAATGCGTGAGTTATACAAAAAATTGGACTAAAGTTATACAAAAAATTAACCAAAGTTTTACAAAAATGAACCAAAGTTATACAAAAATGCACGAGTTTTACAAAAATGCACGAGTTATACAAAAGTTAGTCCATTTTTGTATAACTCTGTGCATTTTTGTATAACTCGTGCAATTTTGTATAACTCAGTCCATTTTTGTATAACTTTGGTTCATTTTTGTATAACTTTAGTCCAATTTTTTGTATAACTTTAGTCCATTGTTGTATGACTTTAGTCCAATTTTTGTATAACTTTGGTGCATTTTTGTATAACTCTGGTTGTTTTTTGAATAACTTTGGTTCATTTTTGTATAACTTTGGTTCATTTTTGTATAACTTTAGTCCAATTTTTGTATAGCTCTGGTCGTTTTTTGAATAACTTTGGTTCATTTTTGTATAACTCTGGTACATTGTTGTATAACTCTGGTTCATTTTTGTATAACTTTAGTCCAATTTTTTGTATAACTTTAGTCCAATTTTTGTATAACTTTAGTCCAATTTTTGTATAACTTTAGTCTTTTTTTGTATAACTTTGGTCATAAAATGTATAACTTTAGTCATAAAATGTATAACTTTAGTCGTAAATAGTAAAAAAATCAAACAATAAATATGAAAAATATGAAAAAAAAAAAATTAATAACAAAAACCAAAAAAACTCATAATAACAAAAACAAAAAACCAAATAACAATAATAAAACCAAAAAACCAACAACCCAACCAAACCCGAAATGTAAAATAAACCAAATAACAATAAAAAAAAAAACCAAATTTAAATATCGTGTGTATAACTCTAATGTTTTAAGTGTATAACTTTAGCCATAAATAGTATAACTTTAATGTTTTAAGTGTATAACCAACAAAAAAATTAATAACCAACAAAAATTAAAAACCAAATAACAATTACAAAATAAAGTAAATATGACAAAAACACAAAAAAACCAATAGATCTAAAAAAAACACCACCACACAAAATTAATACCAAATCTCAAATAATAATAAAAATAACTAAACTAAAAAAAATAAAAACCAAATAACAATAATAACAATAATAAAAATATGTACGGATGAAATGCTATACGAATATATGTACGGATGAAATGCTATACGATGCCAGAGTAAATAAAAGAAAAAGACGAGTAATAAGAGTAAAATAACAAGTGGAGTTGATGACATGAACATAAAACACTAGGCAACCACTTTTAGTTGCATAATCGAAAACAAGAAGATAAGACATAGAGTTGACATTTATTTAAACGAACAAAACAACAAACAAACAAGATGTCGACATTTATTTAAACAAAAAAGCACAAAAAAAAAGTCGACAAAACAAAAAAATGCCAGATCTGAAATGCAGGGGGTGTTATCATCGGGTTGTGGGTGGTTGTGCGGGGGTGTTATCGTCGTCGGGTTGTGCAGGGGTAGTGGTGGCGTCGGGTGGGGTTGTCGGGTTGTGCGGGGAAAATGCTGGTGGCGTCGGGTGATGTCGGCGGTGGTGTAATCGTGGGCGGGAAAGAAGGGAGGGAGGGAGGGTGGTGTTGGGCCGGGAAGAAGGGAGGTCGGGTGGTGGTGTCGGGGACGGCTTGTGAGGGTGATGGAGGTGGAGGTGGAGTGGTTTTTTTGGTTTTGTTTTAGTTTGGGTTTTTTTTGTATCAACTTGGTTTTTTTTTTGTTTAGAGAGGGTGGGAGAAAATGAGAGAGAATGTGAGAAATGAGAGAGGATGAGTGAATGAGGAAGTGAGTTGGGAGATTAGAATGGTGGTAGAGTTGTACACAATTAGGTAGAGTTATACACAATTAGGGAAGGAGATTAGGGAGGGAGATTTGTAGCCCTCCATTGAGATGTAATCTCATCCCTCCATCCCTTCCATCCAAAGGCCCTTATAAGGACTTAAGGCCTTATATGATAGGAGGACCTTAGAAGAACCCTTCTCTCTCTCTCTCTCTCTATATATATATATATATATATATATATATATATATATATATATATATATATATATATATATATATATAGAGAGAGAGAGAGAGAGAGAGAGAGAGAGAGAGAGAGAGAGCCGGAATTCGGTGAAAACTCCTAAATATTTGAGGATTGAGGAACAATGCTAATTGTTGGATTAGAATAATCAATGGCTGTGTTACACCAAATCAATACCTCAAAAATAATAACAGCCCGACCAATTTAGACTAAGCAAACACCCCCTCTCTCCGAAACCATCTCCCTCTCTAAAATCTGGAGAAAATGAAAATGAAGAACGAACATCACTTTCGAATTTTCAGGTTACTTCCAATCAGTGATTAAAAATTTCAGGTATGATATCTTTCATTAAAACTAGTTAATTCGACTTCTAATTTTTAAAAGTTAAGCATAATTAGAGTTAAGATTGCAACATCGCATTTACATTTTCATGTTTCGACCTATTCGTTAATAAGAATCGTGATCTTTTATGCCATTGATCTAGTTTATTGACATCTCTAATCTATTGGCAGTAATGTGCCCTCTTTTAATTTTTCAAACTAATTAATTTCATGTTAATTTCTACAATTGGATCTTTTCCCTAAAATTCAGAGGATTTGTGTTATGTTTTAACTTAATAACATCATTAATATGCTATTTTCACCCAATTCCACTTGTTTTTAGCGTTATTGAATAAAAATCGATGTGACAACTGTAAACCGTAGGGTTTACGATTTCAGCAATGAATTCTCTGATCTTTAATGTCATTGATATGAATTCTCAAATGTTGTTACCAAAGATGGGGATTTAAAAATCGTTTTTAATTCAATATTGTTCTGTATACAGTGTGATATTGTTATATAGACTATATGATATTGTTTCTAATGACTCGTGATATTTATATTTTACTGGTTGTGATATTGTTTCACAGGAACACAAAATTAGGCACTCTATTTAAAATACTTATAACCAGTGATATTATTTTGTACAAAGAGTGATATTGTTTTGTATAAAATGATATTGTTTATAGGTAGATATGAAATTGAATAACAATATCACACAAGGAGTATTGTCTACAACTAAGTGTGATATTTTATATATAAACAATTTTCAGGATCTAATTATTGTATGTTCTTGGTAAAGTGTGATATTCTTTTTAACGTTTTGTGATATTTTTATATACTGGTTGTGATATTGTTTGATAACATCACAAAAGGAGAGGCATTTAAAGTACTTGTGAAATAGTGATATTGTTTTGTATAAGGTATTATTATATTATTTCTAATAACGTGTGATATTGTGCTATAGTTACGCCCAGAGCAACAGAAGGTTGTTAGGGAGGTGATCTTGTCTATGCTTCCACATGGTGCCCCTGCTCAGGTTTATCCCTCTCTTCTTAATTTTGTGATGTGGAGCCAAGATATGTTGGTGTTAGCATTTGATAAATCTGGGCAATGCAAAGTTGTATTGCCTTTGTGATGCAGAAATCATTTGTTGGAATATTCCATCACTCAACACTGTCTATGAACACAGCTAGCATAGCATATAATCCACTGAAATTGAGCTATTAATTTCCATTAAATACTTGTACATTATGAGGAAATTCTGGTTTCATATCTACATTTCAGAAAATTATTCCTTCAACAAAATGGGATGTTGAGTTCAATGCAGCTCTGACTGTGCCTTTCATTAATAAAATTAAGAAGGTGGCTCTAATTTGTGAAAAGTTCAAAACCCGTCATTAGCAGTACAATGGGTTCAACAATATGTCGCCTCGTATGCAGAATGCATTGTCTATCTAGCATGGGGGAACAAAGTCCCTGAAAACAGCACTCTATTGTAAATTGATACCATCAATGGCAGGAAGAAGGTTTTCATTTTTGCAAGAATACAATGGATGTACAAGGTAGAGACTTCAAAGATTACTCGTAATTTGGATGTGCCTGGTGAATTTTGGTGGACTCACGAATATTCATATGTTTAGTTGTGTGAATTTGTCTCATGGATGTCAGGTTATTTTGTGCATTATTTTACTTATATTGTGAAACCTATTAGCTCAATTGGAAGAGCATGTGCAATGCACAAGATGTGGGTTCAACTCCCATATAAGTTATATTGTAAAACTACATGATAGTTTAGAAAAACACCCATACGTAAATTTGATTTTCGTTTAGAAATTGTAGTGGTTTTCTTAAGTGTTTTTCCATAGAATAACTAGTGTTATTTCAAAGAATAGCTAGTGTATTTAATTGAATACCCAGTGTTATTCTATTGACTAATTCATATTATTTGAAATATTACCTAGTGTAACTCCATTTATAGGATTAGAAACACCCCCCTTTGACCTTACGACCGTAACTAGTCGATTGAGCCACACACATTTAAATTATATAATTACATTATCTCATCTTTGTGGGGTTCGAACCCACGTCTTGTGCAATAGCACATGCTCTCCCTTTTAAGCTAAAAGATGACAAACGAGGGCACTCAATATCTCAACACGGAGAAACCCATAAAATTGTTGAGGAGTAGCTTCCCAGCGGCCCACAAGGAAAATAAAGAGATAGCAAAAGCAGCAACGTCTGACAGCAAATGAGCGGCATCCGTCAGAATTGCAAGACTGTTGGCCTTAATTCCACCACCAACTTCTACTGACATGAATACAATACCGAGTGCATGGCTATAAAAAGCTTCCACATAAAAGCTGAACGCTCGACATTGTCTTCTGAGCATGCTCCCGCACTTTTGAATTCAAAGTGAACTTCACCGCAGAACTTTTTTCCTCCTTCCTCCTGCAACCTCTTTCTTTCCATTAGCAGCGTTTCTTTGTATTTCCACAATGTGTGTCATGAGAAATTTGTACTTCCATCTCAACACAAGTTCAGGATTCAGGATCTACCGCATAAAAGAAATTACTGTCATTGTCATATAAACTAAGCATTCCAGATATCTGAAAAAAAAAATCATATTTCTTTAAAATGGAATAAAATGAGGGTTACCACCCACAAATAATCTAGATATTGTTTTGGATGAAGTTTGATATTGTTTATAACTGTGATATTGTTTTGGGTGAAGTGTGATATTCTTTGGTAATGGTTGTGATACTTCACTATCAAAGGGTGATATTGTCAATCCCAACGTGTGATATTGTTAAGTAAATCATGTGATATTGTTTCTCATAACGTGTGGCATTGTTTCTAATAAATTGTAAAACTTATAAAGATACATTGTTTATTAAAAAGTGTGATATTTTCTACCTTATTTCAATTATCTTAACAATGTTAATATACTAATACCAGGGTAAGTAGTGAGCGTCGACCGGCAAATGGGTCACATAAAATTTTAAGCCTTTTTTGTGCTTAATTTTCATGATATTACTTAGTATTCCTTGTGATACTGTTTTGTATAACTTGTGATATTTTTACTGGATTCACGGACTCAAATCTATAGATAGACTCACCAGAGCATATTGCATATCGAGTTGTACAGATGAAATTGGTGTCGCAAACTGTTAAAATAGAAATTTGTCTAAGAACACCAACATATATCACCAACTTGGGCACTTGTACTATTGTAAAACAATTTGCTCTTGTTTTCTCGCCCAGAATAAAAAATTAAAGCCATATAAGAGTAATCAACCCCGATCAGGGTGCTTGTTTCCTTCAATTTACAAAACGAGGAAATGAAACTTGTCATGTCATGTAGCAGATATGTAATAAAACCTAGAGTTATGAAAACATATCAACAATACAATGTAAACAAACAGGAAGTAATAGATTTATGACTATTTAAGTAGCACATGTGCAATAAAACCTAGGGTTATGAAAAAAATAAAAAATCGTACCAGGCAAAATTAAATTAGGAGAATTAAAAATTAAACATCAAAATAACAATAAACCTATATAAATTTCATAAATAAGACATAAAATCATAAGAAATGAAGTACGATTACTACAAATTACAAATATAATTAGGAAAAAAATAGAATTACATGAAAACGAAGTTGAAATTACAGATAAAAGAGAAAGTAAACGTACCTGGCATCCCGATTATGATTCAAAGAGTATGATCATTGATGAGAAATAGACGGATGCGAAACCTAGAGTTGAGATTCAGAACGGAGATTTTAAGAATCTCGAAAAGAGAGAGGACGTAGATAGAGAAAACAATTCAGGGAGATTAAAAATCTGAAAATAAGGAGTAAGAGAAGAGAGAAGGTAGAGAGAGAAGCAATTTTAGGTGAGAATGAGGAGTTTGGCTGAGGAAAGGGGTTTATATAGGAGCGCGGTAAATGACTGTCTTGCCCTTAACGATCTACGCTCAATAATGGACGTTGGATCTCTTAGATCTAATGGATGGTTTTAATCCTCAATCCTCAAATATATAACTCATACTCACATGATCTCATTCCTATATATATATATATATATATATATATATATATATATATATATATATATATATAGAGAGAGAGAGAGAGTGGTTCTTATAAGGTCCTCCTATCATATAAGGCCCTAAGTCCTTATAAGGGCCTTTGGATGGAAGGGATGGAGGGATGAGATTACATCTCAATGGAGGGCTACAAATCTCCCTCCCTAATCTCCTTCCCTAATTGTGTATAACTCTACCTAATTGTGTACAACTCTTCCACCATTCTAATCTCCCAACTCACTTCCTCATTCACTCATCCTCTCTCATTTCTCACATTCACTCTTTCTCTCTCATTTTCTCCCACCCTCTCTAAACAAAAAAAAAACCCAAACTGAAACTAAAAAAAAACCAAACAAAAACAAAAACAAAAAAAAACCAAAAAAACCACCCTTCCACCACCATTCACCACCACCATACCGTCCTCCCTCCTGCCACGAACCACCCCACAACCGCACAACCAACAACCACGAACCACCCCATACCGTCCTCCCTCCTGCCACGAACCGGCCACGACCAGATCCCGACCTCCCTGCCGCCACACGCCCTCCTTCGGCCTTCCCCTTGCCTCCCTATCCCGACCTCCCTCCGAACAATGACCCCGCAACACACCAGATCCCGACCTCCCTGCCGCCACACGCTCTCCTTCGGCCTTCCTCTTCCTTTCTCTTTTTTTTTTCAGTCATTGTTTTCTTGATTTTCGATTTTGTTTATATTTTGTTGGTTTGTTTTTTTCGGTTTCTCAGATCTCTTCCATTTTGTTGTTGTTTTTTTTTTTTTTTTTTTTTTTTTTTTTTGGTGTTTATTGTCAGTGATCTGTTTTTGTATGGGTTTTTATTTTTTTTTGTTTAGTTATTTTTATTATTATTTGAGATTTGGTATTAATTTTGTGTGGTGTTGTTTTTTTTAGATCTATTGGTTTTTTTGTGTTTTTGTCATATTTACTTTATTTTGTAATTGTTATTTGGTTTTTAATTTTTGTTGGTTATTAATTTTTTTGTTGGTTATACACATAAAACATTAAAGTTATACTATGTATGGCTAAAGTTATACACTTAAAACATTAGAGTTATACACACGATATTTAAATTTGGTTTTTTTTTTATTGTTATTTGGTTTATTTCAGATTTCGGGTTGGGTTGGGTTGTTGGTTTTTTGGTTTTATTATTGTTATTTGGTTTTTTGTTTTTGTTATTATGAGTTTTTTTGGTTTTTGTTATTATTTTTTTTGTTTTTCAGATTTTTCATATTTATTGTTTGATTTTTTTACTATTTACGACTAAAGTTATACATTTTATGACTAAAGTTATACATTTTATGACCAAAGTTATACATTTTATGACCAAAGTTATACAAAAAAAGACTAAAGTTATACAAAAATTGGACTAAAGTTATACAAAAAATTGACTAGAGTTATACAAACTGTGACTAGAGTTATACATTATATGACTAGAGTTATACGTATGTTTTGATTTTATTTTTTTTATTGTTTGGTTTTTTTACTATTTACGACTAAAGTTATACATTTTATGACTAAAGTTATACATTTTATGACTGAAGTTATACTCTTATGGAATAAAGTTATACAATTTTGGACTAAAATTACACAAATTTGGACTAAAGTTATACAATTTTGGACTGAAGTTATACAAAAATAGACCAGAGTTATACAAAAATACACCAAAGTTATACAAAAAATGGACTAAAGTTATAAAAAAAATTGGACTAAAGTTATACAAAAATTGGACTAAAGTTATACTAAAATGAACCAAAGTTATACAAAAATGAACCAAAGTTATACAAAAATAGACCAGAGTTATACAAAAATGCTCCAAAGTTATACAAAAAATGGACTAAAGTTATACAAAAAATTGGACTAAAGTTCTACAAAAATTGGACTAAAGTTATACAAAAATGCACCAGAGTTATACAAACATGCACCAAAGTTGTACAAAAATGCACCAGAGTTATACAAACATGCACCAAAGTCCATTTTTGTATAACTTTAGTCCATTTTTTGTATAACTTTGATCCATTTTTGTATAACTCTGGTGCATTTTTGTATAACTCTGGTGCATTTTTGTATAACTTTAGTCCATTTTTTGTATAACTTTGGTGCATTTTTTGTATAACTCTGGTGCATTTTTGTATAACTCTGGTTCATTTTTGTATAACTTTGGTCCATTTTTGTATAACTTTAATCCATATTTGTATAACTTTAATCCATTTTTGTATAACTTTGGTCCATTTTTGTATAACTTCAGTCTTTTTTTGTATAACTTTGGTCTATTTTTGTATAACTTCAGTCTTTTTTTGTATAACTTTAGTCCATATTTGTATAACTTTAGTCCATATTTGTATAACTTTGGTCCATTCTTGTATAACTTTGGTTCATTTTTGTATAACTTTAGTCCAATTTTTTGTATAACTTTAGTCCAATTTTTTGTATAACTTTGGTCATAAAATGTATAACTTTAGTCGTAAATAGTTAAAAAATCAAACAATAAATATGAAAAATATGAAAAAAAAATAATAATAACAAAAACCAAAAAAACTCATAATAACAAAAACAAAAAACCAAATAACAATAATAAAACCAAAAAACCCAACAACCCAACCAAACCCGAAATCTAAAATAAACCAAATAACAAGATTTAAAACCCGAAATCTTAAAAAAAAAGTATAACAAGAAGAGATTTGAGAAAATGAATAAAAAAGGAGAAGTAACAAAATAAAAGAAAATAAAAGACAACAACAAAAAATGAATGGAAAAAACAACTCAAAACATGAAAATAAAGACCAAACGAAAAAAAAAAAAAAAAAAAAAAAAACCGAGGAAAAAAAAAAAAAAAAAAAAAAAAGTTGGCGGCGGTGCGGTGGCGGCGGTGGTGGGCGGTGAGTTGGTGTCGGGTGGGATAGTGGTGGGTGGTGGTGAATGAGGAAGAGAAGAATGAATGATTTATTTGGGTTTTTTGATTTAATTGGATTTTTGGGTTTTTTGATTTAATTGGATTTTTGGGTTTTATTTATTTATTTGGGTTTTGGGTTTTTTATTTATTTGGATTTTTGGGTTTTTATTTTTTGGGGTTTTAGAGAGAAGATGAGTTGTGTGAAATATGAGAGAAGTGGATGAGAGGAAAAGAAGTTATAGTGAATTAGTGATTAATTAGAAGGATTAGTGAAGGAGGAGAGAATGAGTGATATTAGTACATAAACACACTTTTGGAGGTTGATCTTGGCCATCCATCTCCCTCCATCCAATGGCTCACAATAGGACTTATGGACTCAAATATATAGAGGACCTTAGTTGATCCTTCCTCTATATATATATATATATATATATATATATATATATATATATATATATATATATATATATATATATATATATAGAGGTAAGATCTAATGAGTCCCTTACCTCACTTAAGTCCTTAAGTCCTTATAAGGACCCTTAGATGGACAACATCTATGGTGGAGATTATTTACAAAATGTAGGCCAAAAAAAAAAAAAAAAGGAAAAGCATGGCTATGAGAGAGGACAACAATTCTGCGAATTGTTCTTACTAATGATTATTTCAAATGACAAAAACATATATCCTTTGTACTATGTTTCCACTTCCCACATTCTTCCTTCCTCAACACACTTAATTTCAGTCTTTTTCTTTCTTTCTTCTCTCTAAAACTGGGTTCTTTCATCTCCAAACGAAGATAAAGTTCTCTCTAAATCCTCCAAATCAGCGTAAACATGCAAATAATAGATGGCATCAATGGTATTTCTTCATTTTATTAATTGTTTTCAGTCACATTTTCATATTTTTCAGTTGAATAGGAAGGATGAAGGTAAACATTACAGTTTTGCATATTTGCATGTCATTGAATTTGTTCATTCTTGTTTTGATTATTTGTTACTTGGGTTTGAAATGAACATTGTTAGAGTTAAATCTTCTGCTTTGGTTTACATTAATTTGGGTTTAAATTTGCATGAACGCATCCTGACAACATTTACATGAACATTTTAGTTGTAGTTTTACATTTACACTTTTTATTGTTATATTTTTTATGTGAGTTAGCATTCTGACAACATTTACACTTTTATTGACATTTACACTTTTAAAGTGTCACATTTACACTGCATTATTGCTCACGTTTACACTTTTCCTGTACTTTTAAATTTACACTTTTTTATTGTTATAGTCAACTTTGCATTTTAATTGTTATATTTTTTATGTGAGTTAGCATTCTGACAACATTTACACTTTTATTGACATTTACACTTTTAAAATGTCACATTTACATTGCATTATTGCTCACGTTTACACTTTTCCTGTACTTTTAAATTTACACTTTTTTATTGTTATAGTCAACTTTGCATTTTAATTGTTATATTTTTTATGTGAGTTAGCATTCTGACAACATTTACACTTTTATTGACATTTACACTTTTAAAGCCTCACATTTACACTGCATTATTGCTCACGTTTACACTTTCCTTGTACTTTTAAATTTACACTTTTTTATTGTTATAGTCAACTTTGCATTTTAATTGGTATATTTTTTATGTGAGTTAGCATTCTGACAACATTTGCACTTTTATTGACATTTACACTTTTAAAGTCTCACATTTACACCGCATTCGCTCACGTTTACACTTTTCCCGCATCTTTGTATAATCGGCACACTTTACATCATAATACATTTTCACTTGAATCCCCTATAACTTAACAATTACACTTCTAATTACTTAGCATTTACACTTTACAATTCATAACATTTGCATTTTTATTGTTATATTTATGTTGACATTTCCACTTTTGTTGACATTTACACTTTTAAAGCATAACATTTACACCGCATTCTTTGCTCACGTTTACACTTTTACACTTTTGTTGACATTTACACTTTCAGACAATCACATTTACTCTTTTTGCTATAGTTTTACATTTACACTTTCTCATTTAATATTATAGTTTTAATTTGTGTTGGCATTAAGAAAACATTTACACTTTTGGTGTACTTTACACTTATAAAGAATCACATTTACACCGCATTTCTCACGACATTTACACTTTTGCTTTGACATTTACACATGACATTCAAAGACATTTACACTTTGTTTCTACTTGACATTTACACTTACACTTTTGGATGTTTACTTTTACTATAGTTTTGACATTTACACTTTTGCCGACATTTACACATGACATTACAAAGACATTTACACTTTGTTTCTACTGACATTTACACTTACACATTTGGATGTTTACTTTTACTATAGTTTTGACATTTACACTTTTGATGACATTTACACTTTCGAATAAAAGACATTTTCACTTTGTTTCTACCGACATTTACCCACTTACACTTTTGGATGTTTATTTTTACTATAGTTAAACATTTACACTTTTGGTGACATTTACACTTTTACAACAGAAAATTTACACTTCATATCTGAGAACATTTACATTTACACTTACACTCTGTGCACATTTACTGAGACTTGGTAAAACAGAATGGGGTTCAACCCGACAGGTGCAAGAGCCGTGTAAGGAGGTGGAGAAGAGGTTTACACCGTACATCGGCCCAGGAGTTTGGGGGTGTTGATGATGCGGTGACTTTTTATAAGATATACGCCATTGCTTGTGGGTTTGATGTACGTAGGTACACAACAAAAAAATGGCGTGGCGGTGAGATCAAGTCAAAGCTCGTTGTCCGCAATCGAGAAGGTTTCGCTCACAAGAAGCCCGAGAAAAGATCGGGATGGCGGATGGATGGGGAGAATTCAAAGAGGATATTCAGGGTCACTAGAGTTGGGTGTAAAGCGAGGATACGACTATATATGAAGAATGGTGTTTTAGTAATTGACCGGTTCCACGAGGGTCACAATCACGAGCTTATCTCACTTCGGACGACAGTTCCGAAATTGTCGCGTAACATAACAGATTATCACAAGATGATAATCGTGTCAAACTCAAGGGTTTGTAATACATAATCGATCTCTATACTAAATAAATAATTCCATACATGTTATTTTTATCCGACGTATCATTAATGATTAATTGGCGGTGAAGATAGGAGCAACAAAAACATACAGAATCTGCAAAGAACAAGTGAATGGATACGAAAACATTGGAGCAAGCTTAAATGATTTTAAGAACTTCCATAGGGATGTTAAATGTTTCATTCACGAACGGGATGGTCAGTTGTTTGTTGACCATTTCAAGGAAATGACCGAAACAAGAATAGGTTTCTACTTTGACTATGACCTTGACGATGATGGCGACCTACGTAGGGCCATATGGGCGACAGTACCTTGCCGAGATAATTACAAAATTTTTGGTGATGCGGTGTCATTCGACCCAACTTACTCCACCAATAAGTATTCTATGGTATTCACACCATTCACGGTGTTGACCACCATAAACGATCCGTGACGTTACGTGGGGCTCTAATTGCAAGGGAAGATTATGAGTCGTTTAATTGGGTTTTCAGTGGGTTTTTAATAGCAATGGGAGGTAAGGAACCCGAGTACATAATTACAGATCGGGACCCGTATTATCAAATCTGTCCCTCTTGTTTTCAAGACAAATGCGCCATCGCTTCTGTATGTGGCATATAATGAACAAAATGCCAAATAAGTTTGGCGTATCGAGAAGCGACTATAATGACTTCATCTCAGAAAATTGATGACATTATATGGGACGATGAGCTTGAGGCGTGAGAATTTGATGGTCTCTGGGAGCAAATAGTTCAAGATCATGGTGTTGGCGTAAATGATTGGTTTGCAGATACATATGCTATAAGGGGACAGTGGGTGATGGCGCATTGCAGAGACTTGAGGATGGCGTCAATTATGAGGACAACTCAAAGATCAGAGAGCGAAAATAGCTTTTTCAAGAGGTTTGAACACAAGTCGGGAACATTGGTTGAGTTTTGGATGCGTTTTGAGAGCGCTATGGACCAACAAAGACATACACAAAAGCGACTTGACAACATGGTTAAGCACTCGTCCGCAACGACGTCAACACATCTGGCATTAGAGATTCATGCTGCAAAGGTGTACACATATTCAACTTTCAACACATTCAAACAAGAAGCCTTCTTCTCAATTGATACATGTAGAACAGGAGGTTTCACTGAGAGAGGCGAAATAGAGATAACTATTGTCAAAGATTCAACCGAGAAGAAGAATTTTGAAGTTGTGTACGTGCTGGGTAGTTTACACTTCCTATGACATTTACACTTTCTGTTTTTACCTCTTTTAAATTCCTATAACTTAACATTTACACTTCCTATAACTTAACATTTACACTTCTAATAACTTAACATTTACACTTCCCATTAGTTTACATTTACACTTCCTATTAGTTTGCATATACACTTCTATTAACTTAACATTTACACTTCCCATTAGTTTACATTTACACTTCCTATTAGTTTGCATATACACTTCTATTAACTTAACATTTACACTTTACAATTGATGACATTTACACTTTACATCATATGACATTTACACATGTAAATCCCCTATAACTTAACATTTACACTTCTGATACCTTAACATTTACACTTCCTATTAGATTACATTTACACTTCCAATTACTTAGCATTTACACTTTACAATTCATGACATTTACACTTTAGTTCATTACATTTACACTTCTAATACCTTAACATTTACACTTCCTATTAGATTACATTTACACTTCTAATTACTTAGCATTTACACTTTACAATTCATGACATTTACACTTTAGATCATTACATTTACACTTCTAATGACTTCACATTTACACTTTACAATTCAATACATTTACACTTTACATAAGTCTCACTTTGTTTTTAACGTTCACACTTACATGATAGCTTTATCGATGACGAAGGTACACGTAGAGCAAGTCTGCGGTTGTACGATGTTTGAAAGAACCTAATCCTATGCCGCCATATAATATGGATTTTTTCAAAGAAGTGGGATAAAGACTATACCAGAAGATTATGTTCTGAATAGATGGATGAAAGAGTATCTCCGATTAAGGATTTTCACATCTAATGGTGAAGGAACAGAAAACATGCAAGTCATCGATGAAAAACAAATTGCAATGTCAATAATGTGGTCAAGTTCATGAAGTCAGTAGGACTCCTTCGAGACAAAGGAATAGGCGATGTTGATGACTTTTCCACTTTGTAATTAGATCATTTAGACAGTCCCTCTCACCATTAGAGGAAGTGTTGAATAAAAATCAACAAATGGAGAAATTTACTCAATTGTACGGCATGTGAGGTAGTCACGATATTGCCACCAAAGAATTCGAAAAACAAGGGGACCTAAAAAGATTCTTTGTCGAGACAAAACAAAAGCAATGGTGTTGGCTAGGAAACCCAAACGTAAGTGTAAGAATTGCAAGAGAATGGCAAATCACGACAAGAGAAATCGCCTAACCCCTTCTCAAAGACACACACCATTGTGCGAAGGGTCGTCTGAACCAGAAGAGGATGAAGGAGAGGAGGAGGAAGAGCTGGAGTCGGAGAAGAATAGACGTCGGATCGGTGACAAGTGTTGCTTTATATATTTTGAGTGTGTAACTTAAAACTTTGATGTGCTATAATCGGAGCGGCGATAAGGAATTGGTCTCATGGCGGCGTAACTTTGAAATGCGATTGGTGTAACTTTTAGTAACACCAACATTAGAGTTACACTGGCATAAGACCAAAATCTCTCTGTTTTATTAGATAGCCAAACATTGTGTTACTTGAACTTATTTTGGATTACTTATGTTATTTCAAATAATGATTACACTTATTTTCAAATAACTGGTGTTAACATTTACACTTCCCATGTCAAGACATTTACACTTCCAAGAACTTCACATTTACACATACTATATCCTCACATTTACACTTTGAATATCTTCACATTTACACTTCCAATTTACTCAAAGGTGTTAACATTTACACTTCCCATGTCAAAGACATTTACACTTCCAAAGAACTTCACATTTGCACATACTATATCCTCACATTTACACTTTGAATATCTTCACATTTACACATACTATATCCTCACATTTACACTTCCAATTTACTCAGTGTTAACATTTACACATACTATATCCTCACATTTACACTTCCAATTTACTCGGTGTTAACATTTACACTTCCCATGTCAAAGACATTTACACTTCCAGTAACTTCACATTTACACATACTATATCCTCACATTTATACTTCTCCTATATTCAAATTTACACTTCCTATTTGTTGTTAGTTACACTTTTTTTGTTCACATTTACACTTGGGTCATCACCACATTTACACTTCCCATGTCACCACATTTACACCGCATTCAATTTAAATTCGGTGTGTTTATATTCAAACTTTCAAGTATGTTAAAGTTGACACCGATGTTAACATTTACACTTTAAGTGTGTTAACATTTACACTTAAAGTGTAAATGTGACTAAATTACAAGTGTGATAACATTACACTGCAATTTAGTCACATTTACACTTTGAATAAACTATGACTATAAATGCCAACAATTACACTTCATTCTTGTAAAGCTTCATTAGTGTAATTTACAATTACACTTCATTCTTTAAAGCTTACACTTGCAAAACATTATTTACTAAGTTCAAGAGTGCCAAACAAAATACATTTTAAAAAAAAAAATGTCCACAAATTGTTCACTTTTTCGACAACACAAATTTTAATTTTGCGCTTCTTTTGTAACTTGGCCCATAAATCTTCTTTTCAAATGATAAACCCATTCAACTTTGCTTCAAAAATGTCTCTGTTGACATTTATGTCAGCTAGAACAAGCGTCGCCACCAACTCGACTACCAAGTACCGTCGATTCCTCTTCCTCTCAAGTCCGGATGCTCAAAAGGTAGACCCTCGTACATCGAAGATATACATCATACGAAAAACCCCGATTCTCATTATGTTAGGAAGGGGTGTTTGGCGCAACGGATTTGCCGATGCTCAAAGCTAGTAATCTCATATCCCCCCGTCCGTTCGACGTCCAAATAATCGCTAACAAACGATGCCACTTGCGAGTAACATTGCACATCTCATCGATCCCGATTGGCATGATGTTGGTAGTCAAGGAGATCCACGGTTTGTTGTCCAAAATTTATACACACGCATGCAAAGTGACCACCAATGTTGACAGTACGAAGATAAACTCGGCATTCAGTTGAAAGTTTTATCACGATCCTGGATGAAGGTATCCCAAATGTGATACTGACCGATCGGTGATGTCATTAGACGTGAGCCTGCTTCACGTATATCCATAAGCGCATGATACATTCTGTTCGGGGAGTGAGTGAGACTTCATAATAAAAGAAAGAACTAATGTATAACTTTGAGGCTTTGTCTTACCGGGAGGAGGGGGACGGTGTACCATATGACGTATCCCAAAGAAGGCCATCCTAGGAAGTAAGTGTTCAGACTCCAAATGGTTCAAAGAAAAAGCACCACGACTCAATGACAACAAAGCGACATTACAACCTCGGGAAGCATGGTCATGATGTCGGACCGTATGACAGTCGCATGCCCTCTTTGTACCAAGAGATTGATTCACCGATAAAACACACGTATAATAGTAAGAAATTGAGAAGTAGTTACAAATTAAATATCGTAACAATTGGCGCCGTTATAAGAGACAGGCAGGAACTAACGAATTTTCAAAGTTGTAGTCGTCTAACAGGCAATAGTCCACCGCATGCTTTCGACGTGATCGAATACCCCGACCGGACTTTGATTGTTCCGTAAGAAGGTCGAGACAACAAGAGTTTGCGTACAGCTGACCCCACGATCAATTGAGCAACCTAAGCCATCCCCGCCCCCGGGGACGGCTCCGTCTGGTGACAACGGTTGGCTACCCGACGATCACGGCGACGCTTGAACAACAAATGGGTCGCTTTCCGCCGTATGGCTGCGGGATTGACCACGGGGCTTCCTTCTACGCGTTTAGGGGTGGGATCGCAACACGAGGTCGTTCTTGTACGTAATCTCTTCCTCATCGTCCGGACTCCGCACGTGCAACATTGGACACCAGGTTTTCCAGCGGGTTCAGACCTTGACCATACTTATCTCTGAATTGGGTTATCCTTGAGCGAACGCTCTCCCTCACTTTGTTATGGTCACTCGGGATAAGAATCGACACCACTTCTTGGCCGGACGAGGTTGAACGTCCATCTCACCTAAGGCGCGATCAAATAGCTTCCCATTGAAAAGCAACATGTGTATCATCATGTACACCCCGCAATCAAACGCAGAATAACCCGTGCCTTGCCATTTAAATTCGACATTCACAAATTTGAACCCAAAGAACCTTTGATCCTCGACAAACCCCTTTAGACTCCGGATCGCACCCATTAAATCACACTTTGTAAAAGGAATTAAAAAAAAAGCGTCAATTGAAAAACGTGTTTTACAATTCCGAATACATCAACACCAAGAACAAATTACGGAATGCTATTTATAATTATTACCGCAATGCGGGAAATTCCAAAATATGGAAGCTTCTCAAAATCATCGTCGTATCGACGTTGTCCAAATACTCTATCTGCTTTCGGAAACGAAGTTTATGCATGCACACAATGTAATGATCATTATTGCGGATAAGATCGGGATGAAGACACAGCGGGTGTGACAACAAAGACATAAAAGATACACTCAAGAAAAATTCAGATTTACTTTTTCAATAATTCGTCACATTTACGGTCCTGTGTCATGACATTTACACTTTCCATATATTCACATTTACACTACATATGTCATGACATTTACACTTCGTATTTAGTCACCTTTACACTACCCGTCTCATAGCTTTTACACTTCACTATATCTCACATTTACACTTCCAAAGTCTTGACATTTACACTTTCCATATTCACATTTACACTACATATGTCATGACATTTACACTTCGTATTTAGTCACCTTTACACTACCCGTCTCATAGCTTTTACACTTCACTATATCTCACATTTACACTTCCAAAGTCTTGACATTTACACTTTCCATATTCACATTTACACTTTAAATGCGACCACATTTACACTTCCTGTTTAGTCACCTTTACACTCCCTATGTCATCACATTTACACTTTCTATATGTTCACATTTCCACAATACATACATCATGACATTTACACTTTACATATTTTCACATTTACACTTTATGTGTGTTTTCTTTACATTTACACTTTCTATTTAGTCACCTTTACACTCGCTATGTCAATATATTTACACTTTCTATATAATCACATTTACACTATACATCATAACATTTACACTTCACTACGTATCACATTTACACTTCATGTTCCATGACATTTACACTTTCTTCTTAATCACATCCAGGCATTTACACTTTCTGTGAAAATCACATATACACTTTCGGTGTGATGACATTTACACTTCACAATAGGTCACATTTACACTTACCATATCGGATCCAAGTTGAAATGGAGACAAACAGATTGAATCCAAGCATCCCACCCACCCCGTGAGTTCGTCCTTTTTGTCAAGAACAATGCCTTTCTTCTTGGCTTTCCAAATTTCCAGTCTGGGGGCTCTGTTCAAACAAACGGCAGCGCTATTAAATTTAGACACTTACTAATCAATTAAATTGGAACTATAAAAATTGCATTGAGTGAGGATAGGGCAAGTCTGATATGACTAAGCCCGAAGAAACAACGAGAGGATGCAACCGTGCGGTTTGGTCGTACATCATCTTATTGATTAGTAGGCACCAACAATCGATTCTGAAATTCATAACTTCCTGTCCAGGTTCAAGGGTTAACATGTCTTCCCGTGACACGAAGAAAAAGTCCAAAAAAGCGCCAATTCTTCCCTACAAAAAAAATTTGATTTATATAAGGCAAACATGGTTACGACAACATATAAGTATTAATATGTTTAACATAGAAATTAATCGACTCACCCTTTCAACCAAGCTTCTGATTTGTTAAATACGTAGTCCAGGACGTATTTCCTTTCCTTAAAAACACCCCTAAATAAATTCTTATTCAAATTTGGTCTCACAAGAACAAAGCCCCCGTGCCGGTATGGGTTCCCCACAATCCATGGTGCAAGTCGTTCTCGGGGACCACTTCCATGCACTGTAAGGGCTCGGGTGAATGAAATAGGAAAGGGTGGTGATCCATATTACTACGGGGACATAAATTTCCCGACCATCGGGCGGGAACGGCCTGGTTGAGAAGGGCTGCCACATCGGTCGTTCCAAAATCCTCACCGGAACCCCCTTAAACGCCTCGGCTAGCTCTGCAGAGATATAAACGTACACCAAATTCCTAAAGAACTTAAACTCGGAGGAGGGTGCTTCAATAATAACCTTATCTGAACCCTCTGCAACATCCATGGGCTTGTCATCATTCTGAAATGAACCAGGGCAACCAGGTTGTTCTGTAGGGCCCTCACCTTCCTCGTTGACCATGCCACTACCAATCTTTAAACCTTCTTGCGATGCATCTTCACGCACCGTGGTCGAAACAACGCCAGGCTCACCATCCTGCTTTCGCACCACCGACTTCGTCGTCGGCCAACGGGGGCGTTTCACTCCGGTGCACCGCTAACATCCACAGCCTCACCAGGCACTAGTCCAACCACGAGTGGTTCGGGCCCGCGGCAGGTCCCCTGCTCTTGGGACGGCTCCATGTCCATGCCCTGCACAGCCTCATCCTGGACTGTCAGTGCACCACCCCGTGCCACTTGAATGTCACCGCCTCGACAACTTTTTTCAAATGCGTTATCGATATCACCGTCGCTATAAATTTCAACTCAAATGAAGATGATCCATCTTCATTGACGGACTACCACATCCGCACCCACCTTGTTTGCTACTTTTGAAAAAGACGGCTCCCCTTCGCCGAAAATTTTGTTCTTGAGCCGACTCCATATCCATACCCCCGCACAATCTCATCCTCACCTATCTCAGACGCGACCCTCTGCGCTTCACCGCCACCATCCCCCACATCCGCGAACCTTGCGGCCGCATTATCAATATCAATATCCGATCGAAATAAATTTTAGTTGAATCGAAGATGAACCATCTTGATTGATCGACCTACCACATCCGCATCACCCTTATTCGTTGCTTCGACTTACACTTCGGACAACATCTTCGATTTTCTCGGGCCACCACTAGTGTCGGGCACTTCCCCTCCCAAACTTTCCTGCTCCTCGTTCAATGAGGACTTTGTGTACGCTTCTTCAACTTCATCCGGCTATAAATTTTCTCTAGAATCTGCCGATCGGTGTATCGAGTCAAGTCGTCGGTTAGATCTAGCCCGCATTCCTCTTCCTCTCGTCGACAGGCTTCGTTAAGTTCGGCGGTGTTGTAGAAATCGGCGGTCTCCATTACCTCGACATCGCCGCATCACCGCTTTATCATGTAAATCGAATCTTACGCAAGTGATACGGGCTCTACGGAGGCGTAAACTCGAACTTAGGAGCCTTCGTCTTTTTTTTTTTTGCTTGCCTTTGTTTTTTCTTGGCCACCTTCCCAACATCTGACAATGAGGGAGCGTTATCATTTTACTTTTTCATTTGGGAAGCTAAATTTCCAACTTCTTCAACATATTCCTTCACCTTTGCTCCTTCAAAAAAGCTTGCGTCGCTTGTGAAGGAACAAGATCGATTGAAGAAGTAGCACTGTTGTAAATTTCTTAAGCATTTCAATTTGCATCCGTATACCAGGAATAGAAGGCCACAACGTTCCTTTGAATCTTCAAGTACGGCTCGTGTACACCCTACGATTGGTAACAAAAAAAGATTTAAGACTCTAGATACACAAAATATACCTGCTCAATATATATATATATATATTAAATAAAAATATGCGATTAATTAAACATTCATAACATAAATCTTACATCTACAACCCTAGCTTTCAACTCATCGTCATCTTCAACACCGGGAGGGAGTTCAATCTAAATAAACTTCTTATCGGGTGATGTACCCGACGTTGAAATCAGAAGAGGCGTGGGGCTTGCCAATGGCGCCTTGGGCACGCCACTATAGCCAACATCGTATTACCGTGTCCTTCTCATCAGGGGTCTTGTTTTGACATCGCGGGTACATCACCTTCGACAAAGTTAGGCGACCCAGTGGACCCACGTCCAACTCATCCTTTAACCTCTTCGATAGAGTTTTCGGATCCCAATCTTTGAATAAGTGGAAGGCCATCTGGGCAACTCTTGCCACGTAATCATACCGAAAAATAAGTAATCATAAGGAAAGGGATACAACCAAGCGGATGTGATCGCACATTGCGAGCCTCATTTCCGCAAAGATTAGCTAGACATTCCAATACATACGAGCACCATCATACTTGGTATGGCACTCACATCTTCAACCACTTTCAAAAGTTTGATTTCAATGCCGTTGTTCAATGTCGGCGCAAGGAATGATGAAATGCTAAGAAGCACAAACAGCGGCGAATTCATCGCCTCCATCTTTGAATTGCTCTGACTCAATATAATTGAAGACGTCTCCTAAAGGAATAGAATCGAATTTGATTTCACTTTGAACTTTTTGCGCCACAGTTGTTTTATGCGCACATATTTTTCATCTTTAGCACCAGGCATGTGTCCGTGGGTACTATTTCCATCTCTCTCTCACCAACAAAACATGAAACAAACATCAGAGACATCGTACTTAGTAACCATAAACTCCTTCAACTCCGACGCCACGAAAACATGAGAACCATCGCTAAAAGCCTCGAAGAAATTCAGAACATGTGAAAGCGAAACTTCGAGTTTAAGATGAAGCGACCCCAAATCCAATCCTCTGTACAAAGACTCGTTGGGCAATGTTAAGCTTACCAATAAGCTTGTGAAGCCGGTTGGGCGACACTTGACGAAAACTTGATGAGGGGTAACTTCCGGTTGTTGTTCACCTCCGGTACTTCTCCATCGGATACCATCCGAATCGAGAACAAAAAGTACATAAGAAATGCACAGTATCAGTCAACCTATAACAGTCTACACATTTACATTTACACTTACTCTATCCTCACATTTACACTTCCAGTATCTTCACATTTACACTTCCACTTTAGTCAGATTTACCCTTTATTTATTCACATTTACACTTCTCCTACACTCACATTTACACTTTCATTATCTTCACATTTACACTTCCACTTTAGTCAGATTTACCCTTTATTTGTTCACATTTACACTTACTCTATCCTCACATTTACACTTCCAGTATCTTCACATTTACACTTCCACTTTAGTCAGATTTACCCTTTATTTATTCACATTTACACTTCTCCTACACTCACATTTACACTTCCATTATCTTCACATTTACACTTCCACTTTAGTCAGATTTACCCTTTATTTGTTCACATTTACACTTACTCTATCCTCACATTTACACTTCCAGTATCTTCACATTTACACTTCCAATTTAGTCAGATTTACCCTTTATTTATTCACATTTACACTTACTCTATCCTCACATTTACACTTTCAGTATCTTCACATTTACACTTCCAATTTAGTCAGATTTACCCTTTATTTATTCACATTTACACTTCTCCTGCACTCACATTTACACTTTCATTATCTTCACATTTACACTTCCACTTTAGTCAGATTTACCCTTTATTTGTTCACATTTACACTTACTCTATCCTCACATTTACACTTCCAAGATCTTCACATTTACACTTCCAATTTAGTCGGATATACGCTTTTAGTGTTCACGTTTACACTTACTCTATCATCACATTTACACTTTGAATATCTTCACATTTACACTTCCACTTTAGTCAGATTTACCCTTTATTTGTTCACATTTACACTTACTCTATCCTCACATTTACACTTCCAAATCTTCACATTTACACTTCCAATTTAGTCGGATATACGGTTTTAGTGTTCACGTTTACACTTACTCTATCATCACATTTACACTTTGAATATCTTCACATTTACACTTCCATTGAGTCGATTTACGCTTTATTTGATAACATTTACACTTCTCCTATCCTCACATTTACACTTTCTGATTGTTCACATTTACACTTCTCCTATCCTCACATTTACACTTCTGGTGTCCTCACATTCACAATCCCAATTACATCACATTTACAATCCCCAAAAACAGGCTCGATTAAAACCCTAACAAATACATTGTCACTACCCATCAATTGATTTACACTTTGTGAATTTAATTAAATATTCAAACACACAATAAAATCACAGAAATTGAAACACACAATAAAATTGAAACACGCAATAAAACAATTACGATCAAGCATAAATTGCAAAATAAAAAAATTTAAACAAAGAAAAGAATAAAGGATGATCAATAAATTACCTTCAAACTGAGATAAAGAAACAAAGATAGGAACTACAAAGGTTTGAATGCGATAGAATACAGAAAAGAAATGGATTTGTTGTATTTGGTAAGCAAGAGAATGGAACAGTAAGGAATAGAAAAGAAATGAAGAAATGTGAAATGAAAGACAGGAATAAGGAAGGACGGTTTTTTGAAATTATGAGGAGGTTGTATGATCAAGTGGAGGGAAGTTGAATAACGTGCAAGTGACTGAGGGGAAACATACATGCAGAATGAACAGTAAGTCTAATAGCCTAAGGAGAGAGGTAATTAGTCTACATATTATTTTAATGTTATAAGTTGCTTTTTGGTGTAATCTTAGCCATTCATCCTCACAATCTAAGGGCTATAAATGGGACTTATGGACTTAATGACTTAAGGTGGACTCACTTGATCCTTCCTCTATATATATATATATATATATATATATATATATATTGTATTTATTAGAGAAATCTAGCAGCTTAGAACATGAGTAACTTGAAGTACTTTCCGTCAGAAGTTGGTTCCCACTTGATGAGTAAATTGATGTCCATTCCGCCAATCTTTAACCTAGTGAAAAAACCTGAGAATCACGAGTAAACGGAAGATCTTTAGTGGACGGAAGAGACCGAGAAACGGAAGGTCATTGAGAGTGCTCTTAGTCAGGAATTGAGCTAGAATTAGATAGACCGGAGACTGAAGTTATCCGAGTTTGGTTCTCCGAGTTCAAACTGAAGCATAACATACTCGGACAAATGAGGTGGGTTTCTAATCAGGTACATCGAACATTTATCCACCAACAAAGTCGCCTTCTGCAATGACTCCTAATAGATTCAGTTAAACCACACCTCATGTTGTGCTGCCTCGTTTCCGCGCTCAGGGTAATCTTGTCATGCAATATGGGGTGCACTCTTGGTGCGATGAGTGTAGCATCAGCTGCATAGTAGGATTCCAAATGAGGATAATTAAGGGGAAGAAATAAAACGTTGTATTGGTCATTGATATAAGCAGTGCGCTCTCAAACTCGGTTAGAATTACATACTTGGCCAGCCACGGCCCAAATTCCACTCGAAAAGAACTAAAGTGAACCTGAATTGACCCATTATGAAGGCTACCTATCCTGTAATTTGTTGAACAGGATACTGACTCAATCTAAAGAGATTCTACTTGGCATATGAACCGACACGAAGCGACCTAAAGCAACCCAAACCGATGAATAATTAAAATAACTCAGTTAACCCCCTTAAGACATGTATATTGTACCTAGTCAGAAAAATATGATCCAAATGTTTTTCAAAGAGCCTGACACAAATGGTACGAGTAGCATATGATATTAAAAAATGAGAAGGATTGAGGAAGGACCGCTTGTAGGTTTTCTTCGCAACTGAAGCAGTTTAGCAAACGCGCCTTTCAAGATATCTGATGGTATAATAGCCTCAAACCCATAGTTGACAACAGTAGGGATCTTTTCTTGCGTTGGTTTGACATCATACAATTCAACAGAGATTGGAAAACCAAACCCAATATCTGCAATTAAAGAAAATAAACAGCAACATCAACCACACTTTCAAGCAGATTGTTAACAACTTCTCCGTATACTTTTAATCAAGAATTTTATTATTATACTTCATGGTCTACCCATAAGCAGTAAACTATGCGGTTTTTTACCCTTAAATCGAGAATTTAACATTGAACAGTTAATGATAGTGCCATTTTGATGTTATCATCAATTAAATTACATGATTAAAATGAAAGAACAGGTATGCGGAAAATGTGATTAATTCAGTTTCATACCATGAACGCCTCCAACCCCACTAAATGAAAGTTTCTTCAACCCACGAACGGAGAAAACCGTAACTCTATGGTGGTCATTTTGAGAAGCATCTTTCAGAAGCTGGTTAATTAATTTCAAAGAAACCATCTTCTGCAAAGGGCTGTTACATTGAAATTCCACCAAATGAGTTGCCTTCAAGCGAAGATACCCAAATATTGTTAAATCATTGTTACATTTGTTAAATTTGCAATTGGCGATTCATTCTTTAATTGGCTCACTAAAAAGTGAAGACACTTGTAGAGATGAATAAGCGGGAACAATAACCACCGATCTTGATAAATCAATAAACCGCCCAGTTTGTACACAATCTTACTAAAAAGTGAAGACTTTTCCCATCATTGCCACTGACAGCAGCACAAGCAAAAACTTCAGCTAATTTACCAAGAGATCGCAAATAGTAAGAAAAGAGGGAGAGAAAGAAGGGTTAAGGGGAGAAGAGCTATTACGTAAAATTTAAGGTAAGTACCAAGAGATCGTAAAAGTAAAATTTCAGTTTAGTAGATTACTAGGTTTGGTGCCCGGCTTCGCCCGGGCTACCTCTATTTACCGCTAAATTTTATTTTCAATGAAATAAACTATGTTGGAGTTGTCTAACTCACACGTTTACTATTTGTAATATATTTTTCTACGACATATCTTGTAATTATAATGAAATGTAAAATTTATTTTCAAATTATGAGACACGTTCACTACCCCGCTATTAATATTATTACTTTCACGACATTCTTTGTTAATATCATTACGTTCACTACTCCTGTGGTTACAATTGTTTCTTTTACTAATTCAACTATTTTTTTTTTTTGTTAAATTCATTATTCCCGTTAATTTTATTCGGCCTATATTTAAATAAATAAAATATTTCCTTGAGTCTATTGGTTATTTAACTGTTCATACTTTTTCTCATTGTTACTACTTTTACTTTCACTATATTCGTTGTTACCTTCACTACTCCCACTGTCATTATTATAACTGTCAATACTCCACATTAATACCGTTAATTTCATTAATCTCGTTGCTGCTATTATTACTTTTACTACATTTAATTTAGTGTATCATTCTATGATGATACTAATTAATTCCATAAGTGGAGCATGTTAATTTTAAGGAAAATCACTATATTCTTGTGTTTTCTAAATTTAATTACTTTAATTTAATGTAATTTCCATAAATATTCTTCATCAAGGCATCTTTATGTTATACTTTTAACCAAAACTATATAATATTTATATTGAGGTCCCTTTATTAGGTCCATCACACGGTGCTATCACTTTAAAACTATATAGTATAATTAATTTGTATAAATTTCTTTAATTACATTGAAGTCCCTTGGTTTCTGGAATTAATATATAGTATTGATGTAAAATTTCAGGCAATTAAGTACCAAGAGATTGAGTAACAGTACATTGAAACCCACACATTGTTATTCTAAAGTCATAAATTGTAAAAGTAGAAACAATTAAGAATATCATAAATAACAACACACAAAACATAAGTGTCCCCACAAATCTATACAAAAAGTCCACAGACAAGCACAATGACACAGAGACGCATTTTAAGAAATATGTGCATCATGCAGGGTTACTTTTAGATTAATGGAAACTTATAGACTCATTTTCTTGATTGTATTCGGTGTTCACTTCTTGAGACATAGTTACATGGAAATAAATATTACAATCTCATACTAAAAAGAAGCAATAAGATAACTATCAACTTCTGTCCTTGCATCCTTGTGGATCAATGCAAGACACCTCCCCCTCCCTCCCAATCCAATTAAGACCAGTATCCCTCCTTCCTTCTCAAACTGAACAAGACCACACAAAGAGCCTTTCTCATTCCTTCCCTCCCACCCTCTCTCTCCCCCTCTCCCAAACTTAGCAAAAGTACTATCCCTCCCTCCCTCTCAACCTGAACAAAACAAAACAAAGAGTCTCTCTCGTTCTTTCCCTCCCACCTTCTGTCCCTCTCCCTCCCTTTCTCTCATCTGAACTTTCTCTCATCTGAAAAAAAACTACAATCCCTCCCTTTATCTCAATCTGAACAAAATCAAACAAAAAGTCTCTCTCGTTCCTTCCCTCCTACCCTCTCCCCTTTCCCTATGACCCTTATGCCCAATCACCAACTCTCTTTCCCTATTTCTCCTCTTTCCCTCCCTTCATCCCTCTTTCTCTCTCTATCTCCTTCCCTTCTCCCTACACCCTCCCTCTCCCTTCTGCCTCCAACTCCCCCTCTCTCATGCGATCCTGTTACTACACACAACACAAACAACACTTGACACTACAAACGAAGATTAGAAGCATCTTAGGAGTAGATGAATCTTAATGGATAACTATGAGAAGTGTCCAAGAACAGCGAACATGGCCGTAAATTCTAAATTGAAAAGTATGAAATGAAATAATCGAGTATCAAAATGGAAGAAAATAAGAAATATTTCAATTTTATCAAACACTGAAGAATTATACCCACAAACACAACTTATTAGCTGAATAAATATGATCTAAGAAAGACGACAGTCCAATTTTATCAAAACAGAAGATATATCTCTACGTAAAAAACACTAACATTGACAGTCACAGCAAAAACAGAGCCTTCATAACATGGCTACAACATCTAAGGAATGATACTTACCCCATAGCATGCCTCAGATTGACATATTTGCTTCCTACTCTAGTTGTTCCTAATCTACCAGCCAACCGCTTATGTCGAAAATTTATAATAGTTCTCTGATGCTCTACATCCACCAAATATATGATAATATGAGATCGGATGTATTTTCTAGTGTATTAGATGTGATCTATCCACAACTACGCAAACATGTTTACACACATACATGTTAGCCTAAACTTACCAGGCGCATTCTGAATTACAGAAGGTTTCTCTATCATACAGAATATAGTCAAGCTGAATGAATTGAATCAATTATATATATAAACTCATCTCGAGAAACTTAAGTTAAAAGTCTTTATATCAAACTCATCATAAATTTGTTTGAGAGATGTAAACACACACTCCGTCACGTTTCTGATATGACTGAGTTGAAAACAATGGGGTTCTCAGCATTTTTATTCTCCTCTCTTCGTCCTTCTCCTTCTTTTTCTTTCCCCTATTCCTCCTCCGGCCCTTTTCCTCCTTTCCTTTCTCTGTGGATCCTCCCTTCCCTTCTCTGTCCCATTTATAAGACAAGGGTGATTATGAATTGAGTTGTATTTACTGATGAATGAATTACAAGTATTTATAGGACCTAAGGCTAGGGTAAGTAGGAAGAAAGAGATCTATACAAATATACTAAAAGATACTAATTGCTATAATACAAAGATTATGTGCTAAAAGATTTGATACAATATGCTAGGAATTATTTGTTGCTATATTGTTAATACGCCCCCTCAAGTTGGACGTTCTTGTGATAAGGCCAAGCTTGTCTCGTAGGGAGTGAAAGAGGAGCTTGTGGAGCGGCTTGGTGAGAATGTCTGCTATTTGATCTTTGCTGGAAATGTGCGAGAGACGAATGTGACCTTCAAGAAGCTGCTGTTTCACGAAGTGAAAGGAGATGGCCATGTGTTTCATCCGAGAATGAAAGACAGGGTTCTTGGCATAGAGCGTGGCTGAGATATTGTCACAGAAGATAGCTGGAGGTTTGCTGACGATGATGCGAAGTTCAGAGAGAAGGTTGCGTAGCCATAGCGTCTCAGTTGTGACGGAGGCGACAGCTCGAAATTCGGCTTCAGTAGTAGATAAAGCAATGCCGGTTTGTTTCTTGGAGGTCCAGGAAATGGGGTTGCGACCAAGATAGACAATGTAGCCGGTGGTAGAGAAGTAGTGATCTTTGTCACCACCAAAATCAGCATCACAGTAAGCGTGCAAACATAGAGGGTTGTTCTTGTAGAGTTGAATGCCATGTGTCTGAGTGCCTTGAAGATAGCGAAGAAGTCGTTTCAGGGCCGTCCAATGAGTATCCGTCGGGTGGTGAAGGAATTGTGCCAAGCGATTCACAGTGAATGCGATGTCAGGTCGAGTGAGAGATAGGTATTGTAAGCTGCCAATAATGGCACGATAGTTGGAGTGGTCATGAATAGCACGGTTATCCTCACGTATCAAAGGTGGTGAGGTAGCCATAGGAGTGGTATTTGGTTTGGCATCCGCCATGTGGTGTGTAGTAAGAAGGTCATGTATATACTTGGATTGACTGAGGTGTAGTCCGAGGTGGTTTGGAGTAACTTCAATGCCAAGAAAGTAAGAGAGCGGTCCTAGGTCTTTCATAGAAAACCGAGTGGAAAGATTAGTGATGAATGTCTGTAGGGTGGACGAATTTGGTCCAGTAATAATAATGTCATCAACGTAAATAAGCATGTATAGCGTGGTGATATTGGTTTGTAAAATGAACAGAGAAGGGTCGGAAATAGACTGAACAAAACCAATGGTGATTAGATGCGACTTGAGCTCATTATACCAAGCTCGAGGAGCTTGTTTGAGGCCATAGATAGCTTTGTGTAATTTACAAACGTAGTCAGGTTTAGTGTGGTCAACAAAGCCAGGTGGTTGTTGCATAAAAACATTATCGGTAAGTGTGCCTTGGAGAAATGCATTATTTATGTCAAGTTGTCTTAGAGACCATCCTTTGGCAACTGCTAGGGAAAGAATTAAGCGAACAGTGGTGGGTTTAACAACTGGACTGAAGGTTTCGGTATAGTCAATGCCCGGTCGTTGATTGAATCCTTTTGCCACGAGACGGGCTTTATGTTGTTTTAGCGTGCCATCGGGATTGAATTTATTGCGATAAACCCATTTACACCCAATGACGTTGTGAGCGGAAGAGCGTGGAACTAATGTCCATGTTTGGTTTCGTGCAAGTGCATCGAATTCAGCTTGCATTGCATGACGCCAATGCGGAATAATAAGAGCTTGTTTAACGGTGTTTGGAAGGCTCGTGGTAGACATTGTTGCGAGATTAGCATTTGCATACCTGGGATTTGGTTTTCGAATATTGTTGTCAAGTCGAGTAGTGATAGTCTTAGCTGGAGGTGGGATCATTTTGGATTGCGAGGTGGAAGGGGCAGGGGTTGGGATGGGATTCACGGCTTCAGGAGAGGCCGTGGATGGGAGAGTGGCAGAGGGTGAGGAGGTGGAGGGAGGTGTGTCAGTTGTATGAGAGGGAGTAGGGGATGCCGTGGTGGGATGGTCAGTGGCGGATGATGGGGAGGTTGTGGCAGTGCGTCTTTGATAGACGAACTGCAGGGGGGGTCGTGTGGGAGCAGTCGAAACAGAGGGGGTTACTACGGGGGTGGAGGGAGTGCTGGTGGAGGGTGGAGGAGAGGACACGGCCTCAGGGAGCACGGGTAGAGAGATGGATACCCATTCGTCGGTGGTAGGGGTGGTCGATGGGTTGGGCGATGGGTTTTTGAACGGGTAGATGTCGTCATAAAACTTTACATGTCTCGAGGTATAAACTCGATGCGTTTTTGGGTCGAGACAGTGAAAGGCACTTTGCGTGGTGGAGTATCCAATGAATATACAAGGGGTGGAGCGATATTCTAACTTGTGTTTGGTATAGGGTCGGAGCCATGGATAGCAGAGACAACCAAAATTATGTAGGTTGGTATAATCGGGTTTTTTATTATGAATGATGAAGTAAGGTGAATTTCCATTTAAGGAACGAGTAGGTAGTCTATTTATCAAATACGTCGCAGTACTAAAAGCATAGGGCCAATATTTCGTGGGTAAGTTGGCATGGTTAAGTAAGGCTAAACCCGTTTCAACTATGTGACGGTGTCGTCGCTCCGCATATCCATTGTGTTCGGGAGTATGAGGAGGAGAGGTTGAATGTGAAATGCCATTGTTGAGGAGTGTGGTATTTAATTTAATGAACTCGCCGCCATTATCGGAGAAAAAATGCTTAATGGGTTTATTAAAATATTTCTCGACGAGTGCTTTAAATTGTATAAATAAATTGGTTGTGTCGGATTTCTTTTTTAATGGATACATCCAAACATATTTGCTAAAATGATCGACAAAGACCACGTAATATTTGTAATGGTCGAAGGAGGTTACGGGACTTGTCCATAAGTCGGAAAAAATAAGATCGAGAGGTGCGTTGGATTCGAGCGTAGAAGTAGAAAATGGTAGCTTCTTGCTTTTGGCAACGTTGCAAGATTCACAATGCGAAAAATCAGAAATAGAAAATGCTAATTCTTTATTGATAATTTTGATTACATCATATGTTGGGTGACCTAACTTATGATGCCAAGATAATGGAGCGGTGCCTTTGATAGAGGTGTGGACTTGGCGGTTTGAGGGGCACCACTCGTAGACTCCGTCTTTAATTTGGCCCCGGAGAAGGATGGTTCCCGTTGCTATCGCCTTAATAACAAAACAATCACGAGAAAAAATAACATAAGCATTGTTGTCTTGGCATAATTTAGAAATAGAAATAATGTTTCGAGAAATTTGTGGTACATGAAGTACGTCATTAAATTTAAGAGATTGTAATTGGAAATTACCTATGTTGGCGATAGGAATTGCGGAACCGTCTCCAATGATGAGATCATCGAAGCCATTGTAGGGAGAGTGGAACGTGAGAGTGTCTAAGTCATGCGTGACATGGTGACTTGCGCCGCTATCGAGGAGATAGTTCGGGTTTGGGGTGGCAGGAGTGGTGGTCACGGTGTGGGCCTGGTGCGTGGTGGGTGGCGGCTGGGTTGAGGGTTGCTGCTGCTGGCGGTAGGAGGTGGGAGCAGGGAAGGTGATGTTGGGAAAGAGGCGACGAAACAGGGGACAATTGGCGATGACATGCCCTGTTTCGCGGCACCACTGACAACGTCCCTTGAAAGGACGCGGGTTGGGAGTGGTGGTAGGCTGATTGTGGTTGACATATTGGTTGTTTGAGGAGGGTTGGTTGGGGTAGCCACGATAGGAGCCGCGGTTGGGGTGGTGGCCACGATAGGCTGGATTGGCCGAAGGGGCAAAGTGGTTGGATGAGGGTTGATGCTTGAGAAGTAATTCATGTTGTAACAGTTTTTCGTGGAGAGCCTCAAAACTAATGGGTGTGTCTCGGGCTCTCACTGTATCAATGACGGGTTTGTAAAGTTCATAGTCGAGGCCTTTAAGAACCTTCGCAATGATATCTTCGGGGTCGATAATCTTGCCCATAAGAGCAAGTTGGTCGACACAAGACTTGATAGTGTGAATATAATCACTAATATTTTGGTCCGTGGTTTTCACTATCGAGTCAAGTCGTTCTTTAAGTTGTTGAATATGGATACGCGATGGGTTTGCGTAGGTGTGGGCGAGGATATCCCAAGCCTCTTTAGCGGTTTTTGCCCTTACGATTAAGGTTTGTAGGGCGGAGGTAAGAGTACCCATTAGGGCACCAAGGATAAGACCGTCTTGCTTGAGCCAAGACAGGTGCGCGGGGTTAGGAACTTCCTGTTTTGCCTCATTGACAGTGGTAGGAGGCGGAGTGGGGTTTGAGCCATCGAGAAAACCGAATAGGCTCAGACCAAATAGGATGTTGGTGAGTTGAAATCGCCATGAGGTATAGTTTAGCGGAGTGAGTTTGATGACATTGTTGAGGTTTGGTGCGGTGAGTGGGTTGTCGGCATTGTGGGGGTTGGGAATGATGGTGTTGTTGGTGTCGGTTGCCATTGAAGAGGACGGGTGAAGAGGATGGTGATGGCTGCGTTTGAAGGAGCGGCGTTTAGGGCGTAAGAGGTTGGATCGTTCGTGACTCGTTGATACCATATAAGACAAGGGTGATTATGAATTGAGTTGTATTTACTGATGAATGAATTACAAGTATTTATAGGACCTAAGGCTAGGGTAAGTAGGAAGAAAGAGATCTATACAAATATACTAAAAGATACTAATTGCTATAATACAAAGATTATGTGCTAAAAGATTTGATACAATATGCTAGGAATTATTTGTTGCTATATTGTTAATACCATTATCCTCCTCCTCCTCTATCTCCCCCTTTCCTTTCTATGTGAAACACTTGCTTTGAATCATTTGAAGGTGGATGAGGTTCTAAACATTCCTCGTCATCTTTCTCCTTCCCTTTTCTCCTTCCATTTCCCTCAAAACCTTCTTCTTTTACGCCCCCTCCTCCCTCACCCTTTCTCTTCCACAGAATATTATTTTTCACAGAGGAGTTTTTGAAGATTAGAAAATAGCTCATAAAACATATAATCACATAAATAATCGACAACGATTTGTTTCTCGGAAATAGCAAATTAAGATTTAGGAAAAAGTGAGGGAAAAAAGCCAAAGAAATGTGTGTAAACTGAAATAGGATGCGAGAATAAAACGGACACACTAACACCAACTCACCACTTTCAGTCACAACTGACGCCATCATCTGCTACTCCGACGTCCTATACCTAGTCATTATCATCAATTCAGCCATAAGTGAATATATCATGAAACCAAATAAAAGCAACCCATTTAAAAGAAGTAGCCAAAAAAACCAAACATATCATGCATGCAACAATAAATAGAAAAAAAACAAAATCAACAATTAATTTTTAAAAAATGAACTTATCATACAAATTAGAAGCTAAAAGGCAAAAAAAACATTATCAGATGATGGCAACCTTTAATGACGATCAACCAATAGGGAGTAGTTCCAATCATGGATTTCAACTAAAATTAAACCTCAACATCAAAGTCAAATAAAACAACACCGAAGAAAGAATAGAGTGAGAAAGATAAATGAAACCACAAATAGAGTCAAACACCAGAGGATTCTAAATTAATTAGATCAGGACAGATAAGTTTTTACTGATTAGAGTTAAAATGCATAAATCAATCAAATGAAAAGGTAGATCATGGCATAAGAAGCAAGAAGCTTATCAATCAAACGACATTACTACGTAAACAATCCAATTTCATATTTCAACCTAGAAACCAACAAAATTAGAATTATTTGTACTAAGATTCAACTAAGATGAGAAGAAAGAAGTACCCGAGTTGTCAGCACACTAAAAGAGATTCTATTCATTAGGAATAGTTCCTACTCATCCTCTCATTTATCAATTATTAAGCTTATTTATTAACTTTCTAAAAATTAATAATAGTCAACTTATCTGAATACCCAAAAGCTTATACACCCTCCGTCTCAATCAGTATTTTATACGGGCAAAAAACGTAAACAAATGATTTGGAAGGAGGGAGTAATAGTCTAGTTATCTCAATACCCAGAAGCTTATACTCCCTCTATCCCAATTGTGTTTACACAGACTAAAAACGTAAACAAATGATTGGGAGGGAGGGAGTAATAGTCTAGTTATCTCAATACACAAAAGCGAATAATCCCTCCGTAAAAAAAAGCAGCTTATACCATCTTGCTGGCCTTGACTATATGTTCTGTTTGAATCCCAGTGTACAAACCACCCAATGATTGGCCACGACACTTTAATGTCATGACAACCTCATTTTCAGGACAGCAGATTACGATTAGCACTATAGCCCAAAGCAGCAAACAAAATTCTTTAGTAACATTATGGATTAAAAACAGACCTCCTCAAGTGAAGCATTTCTCGCCCGCTCTCCAACTCCATTAATTGTAACTCTTAATTGTCTAGCACCAGCACATGCCCCCTACATTGTCAAATACACAACCTCTAATCATCTCTTTTACTCCAATACAATGCCTACTCATTATTATCAATAGTTTACAGTAGGCATACCGCGATAGTATTAGCAGTATAAAGACTCAGATCATTCTTACAATGAGTCGAACAAATAAGAGGATGAGTGGGAATTGAGTTCTTGAACAAGACAGAGCCGTTTTATGATGACCCTCCAAACCATACCCGTCTGAATTTCATAGCTCTCAACCCTAACTGCAATCATAAATCCAAGTTAAAATCCTTCAAATAAAATCAAAATAACACCTTGCAACAAATAAAACTATAAAACTACAATTAATAGAGGGCAACTAAAATCAAATAATCTCAAAAAATCTAATCCAAACCCTAACATTTAGACAAACTTGTGACGTTGGTAGTGGGATGAATGGAGCGCAAAGATCGAAAGACAGATATCAGTAAAGAACATATGCACTAAAATGCAATCAATATGACTAAAACCCTTAATAATGATTAGAGATTAAACAAATCAACTCATACTCCTTTCCTTCCAAATATACTCAGATATGGCACCGACGTTGGATAAAGAGACAAACCAAGAGTACTACAACACACCATGCTTAAAACCCAAAATAAAAATGATGAATTTAAAATTAAAAATTAATAATTGAGTAATACCTCGGAAACCGCGAGGCCGAGATGTTTAGTAATTGCTGATTGAGTTGGAGATGAATAACCACACTGAAATGAATATGAATGTAAGCAATTGAAAAGAAGAATGTAAGGCAAAAGAGTGAAACAAATAAGAAAGAAATGTTAAGTATGGTTAAAGCCAAATTGAATAGGACCAAGAGCAACAATAAGAACACAAGCAAGAACAGAAATAGAAGAATCACGAATGACTTGAGAAGAACCCATCATGCTAGATTGACGATAACCCATACGATACCAACTTCCAGTATGCAAAAAGCCTTTCAATAAGGCAAAAGCTAATTCAATCCTACAAAATAATAGAACACTCCGGAACTTTTAATTGTAACCTTGTAATCTTACCATGCTCTGCGGAGATCCTTGATGAGATGATTGTTTTCATTCATCCATAATCTCATCCACCGTTAACTATCGCCAGAATTAAAATTGCCAACCTATTATTAATCAATACGTCTTGGTATAGACGGGTGGGGTGAACAGACGGGTAAAGACCTATAATAAAATGGGCAGGGGGACAAGGTGGGGCACCCTCATATGCTTTCCACTTTATGGTAAATGAATATTTTGTAAGGATAAATGGTATCCGTCTATACGTATAGACGGATAGTATCCGTCTATAATGAGAACTAGTTTGGATGCCCGTGCGTTGCAACGGGGTAATTAACTTAGTTAAAAAAATTTGGTTATAAGGTCGTGATATCAATACTATATATTAAATCTAGAAACCAGGGACTTCAATGTAATTAAAGAAAATTATACAAATTAATTATACTATATAGTTTTAAATCATTAGTATCGTGTGATGGACCCGATTAAGGGATCTCAATGCAAATATTATATAGTTTGGGTTAAAATTAAATTATATAGAAGCTTGGTAATTTTCCTAAACATTTGTAAGAGACTAAAACATGGTCAATTTCCTTAAAATAAAATAATTAATTAAGATGATCAATTTCAAGGGGATTAAAAGAAAAAAGATGTTTGGTAATTTTCCTAAATATTTATAGAAGACTAGAAGATGATAAATTTCCTTAAAACAAAATAATTAATTAGTATAAACATTCACATTTATGGTATTAGTTCTTATCATCATAAAATTATATATTAAATTTAAAATCTATGCAATTTTATTAAACTTTATTATAGTTTATTAGATGTATAGAGATATTAATTATTTAACATACAAAAATATAATATAAGTAGGTTATAAATAATTCAAGTTAGATTTCATAATATATAATATTGCACAATTCTTTCGATTTGATTTAATGCATATATGTAATATATTTATATAAATATATAATCCTCTTAAAATTGCAAGCTTAAGTAATAAAATTAATTTCGTCAGTAAAGAAAATAATTGTAGTAACATTGGATATAGTTATATGATAGTAATCACTCATTTGAATAGTAAAAGTAACAATATTATCAGCGAGATTGGTGAAAGTGGTAGAAACAACAACGGGAGTAATGAAATAATCAATATTAATGCGGCAATAGTGAAAGTAACAATAACTACGGCTTGAATGAAATTATCAATATTAATGCGGAAGTAGTGACAGTAACAATAACTGCGGCGGGAGTAGTGAAAATAACAATGATTACGAGCAAGTAGTGAAATGTTATTACTATTGTTTCATTAATAAGAGTAAAATATTAATAGTGAAAGTAGTGAATTTGTCTCAAAATTTATTTTATCGTAATTTTAGGACATGTCATAGAAAATATATTAATAATAAATTTATGAGTTAGACAACTCTAAATAGTTTTATTTAGTTAAAAAAAATTAATGCTTAGTAGAGGTAGCCCGGGCGAAGTCGGGCACCAATACTAGTTTACATCTTATGCCTAACCATTTATTTAGATATGATCAAAAGTCAAAACATCTTATTTAAGAGACGCAAAAGATGTTAGGTTGATAGACTTGATACCTAAGTTCCAAAGATGCCTCGTATTTATAATCATAAGACCACTACATCTTATGTTAATCTTTCGGTGTGGGACAATTCTATTATTTTTATATAATCCTACATTATTTTTCAATGTGAGACATATAACATACTAAGAAGTACACAATTTTATATATGTACAAAGTATATGAAATCTATACGCTAATGATATTATTTTTACCACGAATCAAATTATATTATTTTCATAATTTTCTTTGTTCCGGGTGTAATTCCGGAGCAGGATTTGTGACCACGTGAGCTTGTAGAATGATGTCTTTGCTTGTCTCTTCCTTTCGCTCTCTCCTGTAAAGATGAACAAACTGAGGGCTCGGCTTGGTACCGAGCGTACTCACTCCGACGCTCAAGTCAGTAAACTTAAAGAGATAAGTTGTATGTTACTTGGCAAAGTATATTGTAGAGAGATAAGGGAGTTTATACCAGATTATTAGTGAGTTTTAGGATAGTTTTTCGGATCGTTTTCTCAATGAGAATTGAGGAGTATTTATAGACTTTCACCTTTTGTCACGTAGTGGCCAAGTGGCTAGCAGGTGGAAAGACTGTTCTACCCTCGGCCGAGGGACCCATCGCAGGCCGGCTAGCCTGGTTGACTCCATGCCGAGGGGACTGGATGTGAGTACGCGGATATGCCTCTCGGCCGGCTAGTTCTTAGAGACCCAGTGATGGTGCCGGACAGTGCTGCGTCGGTTAAGTTTGTCTAATACGTTGACTTGTCTCTTTTGGCTTTGACCTTGCTCAATATGTTGACTCGGTCGGGGGTGCGAAATATGCCCCATCAATCTGCCCCCAACGTAGTCTATGCTGTGGTATGGACCTTCGATGAGTGTTGAGCGTATTCTGCGCATGTTGAACTTCTTCCCCGGCTTCTTCTTCCTCGGCTTGGTTCTGTTCAGGCCGTACCATATCCCCCCTCCACATGGATGTGTAATGGACATCCGATGTGGAAAAGAAAATGGCGCTGGCCGAGACCAAGGTTGAAAGTGCCGTTTGTACTTTTGATTGCCCCGTGTCTTTGTCTTTGCTTTGTTGATCAGCTGGCCGTTAGCAAGTAGATACCAAGGAGCGTGTCGAAGAAGATTGGTAACTGTATGTCGATTGACATTCTGTGGCTGCATGCTTGACACGTGGCTTGGCATTGATTGGCGGACGTTTCATGGGCTTTGCTCTGATTGGTCCGCTTCATGGGCTTTGCTCTATAAATAGAGCAGTGTGCCCCTTTTTTTGGCCATCAAACTTCATTTTGTCAAAAAATTTCCTCTCTCTTAGTTTTTTTCGAAGAAATTTCTCTCTAGTCTTCAAAGCGTTACTCGGCGTAGCACTTTTTCCAAGGTAAACAAACAAATTTTTCCAACTTTTATTTGTTAAGTATTTTTTTGTCACCATGTCTTCTGCTGATGCTCAACCCAGTACCTCTGCGCCGGGGGGCGAACCGTCGCATCCTGATGAACAGGAGCCACTGGTTGTCACCCCGATAGGGTTTGGGGGTCCCAAGTCGCTTTCTCCTGAAATTAATGAGCAATTTTTGGAGGGTTTTGATGATGACGATGATGAGGCGACCCCTTCTGTCGTAAAGAGGCCGCATTTCTCGTGGCACGGCGACGCCTGTTCGATCAATCCTGATCGTGCTTGGACGAACAAGTTTGCTAGTTGCTCCGGTCCTGATCTTTTTGAAGACCATTACTCCTTCGGCAGGGGGTATAGAATTGTTATCCCTGAGGATGGTCAGGCGGTTTGTTGCCCTCCCGAGGGTTGTATCGGCGTGTACATCAGACATCTGGAGTATGGGCTCCGATTTCCTCTTAATGAACACGTCGTGGCCATAATTAAAGCCATGAATGTCGTCGTGGCTCAACTGCATCCGTTGGCCATCAGGACGATTGTTGGCTTTGTACGGTTATGTCTTTTTAAAGGGGAGGCCCCAACGGTGAGCCTCTTCCGCCGGCTCCACCATCTTCTGCGAGACTACCCTAGGTGGCACGGGGTGGTACAAAGATCTGACCGAGGCGGGTTATGTTACCGTTTCCAAGTTGACATCTTGCAAGGACTGGAAGGGGCGGTGGGTATACGTCGAGGTTCCGGAGGACTATCCATTGCCGGTCGGTCCTTTCGAGCCGCGTCAATTTGCGGTGTGAGAATCAGGGGGAGCATGACAGATATGTCTTCCGGAATAAGCTTAAGATGGACGCCTTGAAGGTCTATCTTAATGAGGACGAAACGCGGGCAATGAGGTCACTTTGAGGTGAGAAGGATGGCACGCCGAAGGGATGGATGCCCCCGACGCAGATCGTTCTTCAGGATGAGCTGCTTTGCCACGTCGGCCTCATACCGACCCTCGGCCCGGGTAAGTGGGGTCGGTATGAGGCCCATCTTTGCTTTTTATGTTTCGGTATTTGAGCCTTGGTTTATTTCTTTTGCTTAACTCCTGCTTCGTTTCTTTTGCAGACCGATTTGGCCGGGACCCGCCTGTCTCCGTCCTCGAGAGGTTGGGACTTGACGAGAACGGGAGAGTTGTTGAGCTGCATCCTAAGGCCGCGCCACGTGATCGCAGGCCCCTCACGAACTTATGGAGCATCGATTGAAGGCAATGGATGTGGCGGCGCTCAGCGCAGATTCTTTGGTAACGTGCGCTGCGCGGAGACCAAAGACAACGTCTATGGCGGCAACGGCGTCAACTCCAACTCAACCTTCAATCCCCGTAATCCAAAAGGAGCAGGTGGTCGTCGATGTTGAAGAGGAGGTCACCGTTGTGGAGGGTCCTCCTCCTTCAAATAAGAGAAAAGAGGCAACGCCGCCGCCGCTTTATTATTCGAGGCCGGAAAGAAAAGGGCCAGTGGCCCTCTCCGCCCAAGAAGGCTAAGACTGGTACGGATCTAACCCACGGCTCGGATTTAGCCGGTTCATTGGGCATTCCCGATGACGAGCTCTCGACATGGATGCTTTATCGGATTTTTTGTAGATCGGCTCGCCGTGTTGTCGTTCTCACCGAACGGCGATTGGAGAAGCGGCTGTGCGAGACGGGCGATAAAAATGTCACCGCCGACTCCTCATCCCGGAAGGTTTCCCAGCTCGGCTTGTGGCGGAAGGCACAAGGTTGTCCAAGAGGTCGGCGAAGTGGATGAACTAGCCGGCGCTCATATTATGGAGCAAGAAAAGGTCATGGCTCGAGCTACCCCGCGCTTGAACGGCTTAGGCTCGAGCTTGCCGCTAAAAGGAGGCCGAGAAGTCGAAGGAGGACTTCCCGGCCGCCATGAAGGACTTCTCGTCGAGCGAAAGCTTAGGGAGGACGCCGAGAAGGCGGTCTGGCCGAGAGAGCTAAGGCCGAGATCTGGGCGGAGGCCGACGCCGCTAAGTCGCGGGAGGAGAAAGACAAATTTGAGGGCGGCTATAAGGTCGTGGTTGAGCGAAGGAGAGATGGAAGACTCGCACTCGGGCCGAGGCGAAGGAGCATAAGAACACCAAGGCTATCCTTGCCCTGAGGGAGAAGGACATTGAGACGCGCGAAGACCGTCATCATCCCCGACATGTGTGCCCGATCACGGACCAAGTCAAGATGCTACCAGGGGATGCAATTAAAGAGCTCATTCCCGAAGGTTCCTTCCGTGGCAAGAATTTGACCGGCTTCGGATGAGAAGGCGCCGCTGCGGAGGAAAGGATGCGGAGAAGGCAAAGGCGGCGAAGGCCGCCGAGGAGGCTGCGAGAAGGCGGCCGGGATGCTAAGGTGAAGGAGGCCGAGAGGAGGTCGAGAGGGCCAAGGCAAGTGAAGCCGCCAAGCTCTCCTCTGGGCCACCCACCGTTGGTGATCTTTCTTTGCTGCCGGTGGTGAGCAAGAACAAGCATAGGGAGACGGGCGGTCGTCACCAGATTCACCCGGTCCTTCCGACGGCCTTCACTGTTCGGGGCCAACTATTGAGCCTTTCCTCCCCGCCTTCCTTTTGGCGCTTCAAGTCTTATGTTTGTAACCTTTTGCTGTACCTTTTGTTTTTGTTAAACTTTGGTAGGTTGTGTTTAGGCTATCCCTATGGGGACGGCCGTCGATTTTTCTTGTCTTACTTGTATACATTTTTTATAAAGTCTGTTTACTTGCCCTCGGCTTGGCCGGGGCTTTGATCTCAATCCTTCATTCAGTTGTCTCCTTACGTTTTTAAACATATTGAGCGCTTTTTTTTTTTCGTTTTTACCTTCGGCTTGGCCGAGGCAGTTAGAATGTGTATCTCAACTGTACTTAAACGTTTTTTTTAAACATGTTGGCATGTCGGTCGCTTCCTCCTCCACTCCCGGTATTAGCAGAGGCGGTCAGATTTGCGCTTCCCAACCGCTGTTGTAAACATGTTTTTAAACATGTTGGCATGTCGGTCGCTTCCTCCTCCACTCCCGGTCTTAGCCGAGGCGGTCAGATTTGCGCTTCCCAACTGCCGTTGTGAACATGTTAGCGTATCGGTCGTTGTCTCCCCGTCACTCCCGGCTTTGGCCGAGGCAATCGAGGTTACGGCTCGACAGCGTTCGTATCTGTAGACATATTGATCGCTTCCTCTGCCACTCCCGGATGGGCCGAGGCGGTCAGATTTGCGTTTCTCAACTGTACTTATACGTTCCTAAGCATGTTGGTCGCTTTCGCGAGTATCAACTGCACTGGTAGTGACTGCCCGGTTGGCGTCTACTAAGCATGTTGGTCGCTTTCGCGAGTATCAACTGCCATTGCGGTGACTGCCCGGCTTTGGCCGTGGCGTCTACCTTGGTACGACTACGGAGGGGACTCTTCATTTTGATGGAAAACTTGGATCACTCTTCATTAGATATAATCACGCGTTGGGGTGCCCACAACGGTTTCGGACACCTCCGCCGCTATATGAAGTATTTTCTAAGGTTGTCTGTGTTCCAGTGGCTCATTAGAGGCACTCCCTCCATGTCTGTCAGCCGGTATGTCCCCGGCCTCATTTCTTCAACCACTTTGTAGGGTCCTTCCCAGTTGGCCGTCATTTTACCATGGATGTTCCCTTTGTTTGTTGCGGCCGACTTTCTTAGGACTAGATCTCCTACTCTTAAGTCCTTTTTGTGGACCCTACGGTTGTATGCTCTTCTCATTCGGTTTTGATACACTGTCAAGTTGAGCCGTGCCGTGTCTCGACTTTCTTCGACCAGGTCTAGGGAGGCTCTCAGGCCTTCCTCATTTTCGACAGGTCAAAAGTTTGCGTTCGAATGCTCGACCATTTGCTTCAATTAGCGGGACGGCTTCGAGACCCATAGACTAGGTGGAATGGACTGCCCGTTGCTTCTTTTTTCCGTGGTTGAAGGGACCACGGGGCGTCGGGTAGTTCATCACCCATCTTCCCTTTAGATCTTCAACCTTCTTTTTCACCCGTTCGGTATTGTTTTATTAGCCCTCCGCTTTGCCCGTTGCTCGAGGGTGGCAGACGGAGGAGTATGCGAATTTGATACCGAGCTCTTCCAGCCAGTTCATCACCATGTCACTCCAAAACTCTCGGTCGTGGTCAAATACCATGACTTGGGGTAACCCAAAACGAGTTATGATGTTCTCCCAAATCACCTTTCTTACGGCGGCCGTGGTCTTAGCAGGTACCGCGACAGCCTCGACCCATTTGGTGAAGTAGTCAACGGCGACGATCAGGTACTTCCTTCCTCCGGAGGCCGTCGGGAATGGTCCTAGTAAATCCATCCCCCACTGTGCAAATGGTAGGGGACTAAGTACCGGTTGCAGGTCTCGGGAAGGTGCATGTATTACCGGAGCATGCATCTGACAATTCTTGCACTTCTTGGTCTTTGCTCTGGAATCTTTCAACATGGTAGGCCATAAGTAGCCGGCTCGGAGAGCTTTGTGAGCTAGCGTTCTCGCCCCCATGTGATGTCCACAGATGCCTTCGTGAATCTCTGTCAGTATGAGCTCCGCGTCGGCTGGGCCGACACATTTCAAAAGTGGTCTTATCACGGACCTTCTGTATAGTTCTCCTTCGAACACCAAGTACCTTGCGGCGATCCTTCTTATCTTCTGAGAGAGACTGCGGTCCTCCGGTAACTCTTTTGTTAGTTTGTATTTCATTATCGGAGTCATCCACGTCGTCTCGGTTTCGATGTCGCCCACCATGCCGACGGTCTCAGTGATGCTTTTAGCATTCCCGATATCCACCAAAGACAGTTCGACTGACATTCTTGATGCTTGAACTGGCAAGTTTTGAGAGAGCGTCGGCTCGGTTGTTCTCAGACCTGGGGATGCACTGTATTTTGAAAGATTTCAATTTTGCAGTGTCGGCTTTTACCCTTTCCAGGTATCTCACCATCCCGTCGTCTCGAGCCTCATACTCTCCTCTGATTTGATTAGTGACTAAGAGTGAATCTGTTTTCACCACAACGTGCTCCGCCCCGGTAGCTCTAGCTAACTCGACTCCAGTTATCACCGCCTCATATTCGGATTCGTTATTTGAGGCCGAGAAGGTAAACTTCAAGGCGTACTCAAACTCGTCCACGTTAGGGCTGGTGATAAGGATGCCGGCTCCTGAGCTGTTCGCCGTGGAGGACCCGTCGGTATACACTTCCCACACACCGGGATTTGATTCTTCTTGATATGTGCACTCGGCCAAGAAGTCTGCAAGTGCTTGCCCCTTTATCGAAGGCCTCGGCTTGTACTGAATGCCGAAGCCGGAAAGCTCCACCGCCCATTTAATAAGTCTGCCAGATTTTTCGAATTTTTCTAAGGCTTTCTCCAATGGCTGGTCGGTTAAGACCGTCACGGGATGTGCGTCGAAGTAGGGTTTTAACTTCCTTACGGCAACGACGACGGCGAAGGCCGCTTTTTCAATCAGTGGGTAGTTTCTTTCGGCGGCTAGCGATGTATGGTGATAAAGTAGATTGGGTGTTGCTTTGCTTGTTTTCTTCTCTGACGATTGACGACCGACCGTGGCCGAGGTAACTGCTAAATATAGGTATAGCGTCTCCCCCAGCGTCGGCCTGGACAGGGTCGGGAGAGTTAGAAGGTGGGCTTTCAGTTGCTTGAAAGCCGCACTCTGTTCCTCCCCCCAACAAAAGTCTTTATTCCCCTTCAAAACTTTAAAGAATTGGGTGCTCTTGTCGGCCGACCGAGAGATGAAGCGGGCGAGAGCTGCCATCCTCCCGGTCAGCATCATAACCTCTTTTCGATTCCTCGGCTCCGCAGTCTAGTATTGCTTGGACTTTCTCGGATTGGCATCAATTCCCTGGCGCTGACAAGCACGCCGAGGAACTTACCGGCCCGGACACCGAAGTTGCATTTCTTTGGGTTAAGCTTCATTCTATATTTTCTTAGTGAACAAAATGTCTCGCTCAAGTCGGCCAAGTGCTCGCTGTCAGACTTGCTTTTTACAATAGCATCGTCGACGTAAGCCTCGATGTTTCGCCCTTTTTGATCTTGAAACACTTTGTCCACCAGCCTAGTGTAAGTTGCGCCAGCGTTTTTCAAACCGAACGGCATCATTTTATACATGTATGTGCCGTTACCGGTGATGAATGCGCACTTAGGCATGTCTTCTTCGGCCTTAAACACCTGATGATACCCTGAGAAGGCGTCTAGCAGGCTTAGCATGGTGTAGCCTGCCGTTGCGTCAATTAAACTATCTATTCGAGGCAAGGGAAAACAATCTTTAGGGCACGCTTTATTAAGATTGGTAAAATCAACACACATCCTCCACGCCCCTGACGATTTCCTCACCATTACAACATTGGCTAGCCACTCAGGGTAAGTACAAGGCATGATAAAGCCCGCCGCTAATAGTTTGTCTACTTCGGCTTTGATGGCCTCATCCTTCTCGGTCGAGGAGTTCCTCATCTTCTGCTTGACAGGGCGAGCGGTGGAGAGTACATTCAGCTTGTGAACGATCACCTCCCGGCTCACACCTGGCATCTCGGCGGCTGAGTATGCGAAGACATCTTTGTTCTTCCTCAGCAGGTCTAGGAGTCGGGTCTGAATTTTGGCTCCAGGCCGACACCGATAGTTACGGTGTGCCCTGGGTCAATTTCCACTTCCTCGGTCTCGGCTCCTTCGACCATGCCGACATTAGTATCCATCTTTTCGCCCTCCTGCTGTAAGGATGGGCTCTTCCCCTTCTCTGACTTCTTCGCCACTTTGAGGGATTGCATGTTGCACCCTCTGGCAGATACTTGGACATTGACAATTTCGTCCCTCTCGTCTTTTGAGACGAGCTTTTGTGCTTCCCCCCGGTCTGAGACATACATCAATGTCAGGGCCCGGATGGACATCACTGCATCGGCCTCGCTCAAAGTAACTTGGCCTATGAGGACATTATAGGCGGACGAACCATCAATAACCACGAACTCAGATAAAACATTTTTGGCCGCATCCGCTTGGCCGAACATCACCGGCGATCCCGATTGACTCCCGGGGGTACAGGCGGCCCCAGAAGTCAGTATAGCGGGTTGGTGCAGGGGCTCAGGTCTTCAATCTTCAGACCGAGATTGAGAAAGCACTCCCTGAAGATGATGTTCGTGTAGGCGCCTGTGTCAATTAGGCACCTTTTGACCAAGTGGTTGGCTATGTCCAAGTGGACTACAAGCGGGTCGCTGTGCGGGGCAATGACTCCTTCGTAGTCCTTCTTTCCGATGGTTATATCGGGGACGGTGGAAGCGGGGATCGCTGTTTTGGGCACAAAGTTGATGGCTTGGTACAACTCATTTAGGTGCCGTTTGTGCCCATTAGCTGACCCACCGTTCTCGTTTCCTCCGATGACAACTGGATCACTCCCGTACGGCGAATATCGATTTTCTATTCGCCCCGTCGGAGCTTGTTTCCGGGCCTCCAGCTACATACTTGCTGAGGGCCCCCTTTGGGATTAGCTCCTCGATGGCGTTCCTCAAATGCCGACAGTTGTCGGTCTTATGGCCGGTTTGGCCGTGGTAGTCGCAAAACTGGCTAGTGTCACCGTCCCCCCTCGCCTTGGGAAGCCTGGTCCACTTCTGCCCTTCATTCTTACTTAGGGCAAAGACCTCGGCCGGTGATTTGACCACGGGGGTGAGACCGCTGTACCGCTTCTGGGTGTATGGTCCCGAACTTCCCCCGGCGCCCGCCGAGTTCTGTTTCCTATTAAATCTTTCAGGCCGTGACCTATTCATGTCACGGCGTACTTCATCTACGTTGTCCCGACGGCTCCTCCTCTCTGGGTGCCCAGCTTCGCTGTGGCCTACCCAGGTCTTGTGATAGTCCTCCACCTTTACGGCTCGGTCAGCCATCTTTCTGGCGGAGTCTAGGTTGAGGTCCTCGCACTTGATGAGCTCATTTTTGAACTCGCCTTTCGGCGGAGCCTTTCATCGGTCGAAGGCGCGGTTCGGTGTTCAGCTCACGAATCTGCTGAACCTTAGCGTCGAACCTCTTCACATAGCTTCGAAGGGACTCGTCCTCCCCCTGTCGGATAGTTAGGAGATCCGAGGTTTCCACGGCCCTTCTCTTGTTGCAGGCGTACTGGGCTATGAAGTTGTCTCTCAGGTCGGCATAGCAGTATACCGAGCCATTAGGTAGCCCCTTGTACCAACTCTGAGCCATGCCATGGAGGGTCGTTGGGAAGACTCGGCACCACACCTCATCGGGTTGCTCCCATACCGACATGTATGACTCGAAAGCCTCGGCATAGTCGGTTGGGTCGCTATCCCCTTTGTATGATAGGGGCGGCAGCTTCAGTTTAGTCGGCACCGGGACTTCGAGGACATAGGCGCTGAGGAGCTGTCTGACCACGTGCCGAATGACACGCGGCGATCGGCTCCTCGCAACCCTAGTCCGGCTTCTCTCCATGTGGCGGGAAGGGCTTCCTGTTATCCGACTTTGGTGAGTCGGACTTCTTTCATTCCTCCGGGGGTGGCCTCGTTGTTGCCGCGGCGACGCTGTCCTCCCGCGAGTGGGGGATGGACTTTGGTCTGCCACTGGCACCACGGGCTCCGCCGGCGTCCTTGCATGCCCAGCTCCTTGTATTACTTTGGTCAAGTTGTTCGGAGTCACTTTATGGGCCCTGGTCACCTGTGGAGGCGCTGCCGCCCCTGTCGTCGTGACAGGGGTAACCGGCGTACCACCCATCAGGTCCAGGAATAGCTTCAATTTGGCCGCATCGACCACATGTCCCATGAGAGTGACTTGGCCGGTCGGCAGCGGTGTTTCTGGCTCTCTTGGCATCCCGTACTTCACCGGTTCAATGACTCGGCCGGTGGGGGACTGCCCGATCTTAGAATTAGGGAACGCGTCATCCTGGTAGAATGCAGTTTCGTCACTCACAATTATTTCTTATTGATTTGACATCTTCTTAGCTTGCTGAGTGGGTTTTTGGTGGTTGTTTTTTTTTGTAAGGTAGGTGACCAGCTTTTAGTATGGGTTCCCACAGACGGCGCCAATTGTTCCGGGTGTAATTCCGGAGCAGGATTTGTGACCATGTGAGCTTGTAGAATGATGTCTTTGCTTGTCTCTTCCTTTCGCTCTCTCTTGTAAAGATGAACAAACTGAGGGCTCAGCTTGGTACCAAGCGTACTCACTCCGACGCTCAAGTCAGTAAACTTAAAGAGATAAGTTGTATGTTACTTGGCAAAGTATATTGTAGAGAGATAAGGGAGTTTATACCAGATTATTAGTGAGTTTTGGGATAGTTTTTCGGATCGTTTTCTCAATGAGAATTGAGGAGTATTTATAGACTTTCACCTTTTGTCACGTAGTGGCCAAGTGGCTAGCAGGTGGAAAGACTGTTCTACCCTCGGCCGAGGGACCCATGGCAGCCTACCGGGCCTGGTTGACTCCATGCCGAGGGGACCGGATGTGAGTACGCGGATATGCCTCTCGGCCGGCTAGTTGCTTGAGACCGAGACCCAGTGACAAAGCCGACAGTCAAGCGTCGTTATTAAGGTTCTAATACGTTGACTTGCTGTCTTTTGGCTTTGACCTTGCTCAATATGTTGACTCGGTCAGCGGGTGCAGAATATGCCCCATCATTCTTAATGATATTTTTTTTGCCAAATAAAATGTAAAATTTTTTATATAAAAATTAGAAACATCACTTGAATATAATATAGGAAATAAATTTTATAATAATTAAGAGATTCTCCACTTTATTTTTTACATCAAAAAATATTATTTATAATACTTTCCTAAATTAATCTTTAAGATCAGCCCACCTTATGATAATTTTCTGATGTGGGACAATTCAACTATTTATATGTAGTATATTTACCACACCTACATTATTTTTCAATGTGGGACAAATAACACACGAAAAAGTACACCGTCTTTTTTGCACCTATTTCGATATCCAACCCGATTTAATAATGAGAAAATATTATACTATCTATTTATATTCGTACGTTTTTTTTCCATTTTTTGTCATAATTAAAATATGTACAAATGATATAATTTAAATTACATTTTTTTCCTAATACGACTTTTAAGATGTAATTAAGGGAGCAATAGAATGTATAAACAAATGCAAAATATTTCCTTTTTCTGGTGCGATTTTGATTAATGGTTAAAAATTATGATGTATTTTAGTTACTCAAATGTAATGAGGCATATTAATTACCTATATTTGAAAGTTAAAAAGATTTAATTCTACTATTTATCAAAGTAAAAAAGCTCATTATTGATTTGTTTGTGGATTTAAGATCTTTTTATGCAACACTTGATTGTATTATAATTCATAAATTTTCTATTTTAGTGCAGAGATTATCATTATATGACACAAACAAATTTATGTATATTTAAGCACCCATTTTATTTTTTAATTATGACTTTGTCTTAAATAAAGTTATTATACTATCGATTGTCTTAAAATAAACATTATAATATCACTAATATAGTAATATATAATCGCTTTTATAAATATCTACGTGATTAATATTTGTATGGCATTGTTGTAACTAAGGTTTGCCGTTAATGCAAACTCTTATAAGAACTTTCTAAGATAATTTTTAAGCGATTCAAAAGATTTTGGGTATTATAATTCATAAATTTTCTATTTTAGTGCAGAGATTATCATTATATGACACAAACAAATTTATGTATAGCACCCATTTTATTTTTTAATTATGACTTTGTCTTAAATAAAGTTATTATACTATCGATTGTCTTAAAATAAACATTATAATATCACTAATATAGTAATATATAATCACTTTTATAAATATCTACGTGATTAATATTTGTATGGTATTGTTGTAACTAAGGTTTGTCGTTAATACAAACTCTTATAAGAACTCTCTAAGGTAATTTTTAAGCGATTCAAAAGATTTTGGGTTGATACCCCTAAGTTATGATTCATATTTATAATCATGTGATACCTCACCTCATGATAATCTTCTAATGTGAGACAATTCAACTATTTATATGTAATATATTTACCACACCTACATTATTTTTCAATGTGGGACAAACAATATACTTAAAAATACACCATCTTTTTCACACTTAATTCGACATCTAACCCAGTTTAATAATAATAAGCAAATACTATAGGAGTACTATTTATTAATATTCGTATAGTACATTTTTTTTAACTTCTTATCGTAATTAAAATATGTGCAAATAATATGATACTATATTCTAATGTTAGCATTTATTTACCACGAATCTAATTATATAATTTTTCAAAAAAAAAAAATTATGTTACTTTTTTGCTAAATGAGATGTATAAGTTTTTATATAAAAATTATAAACACCACTTAGACATAATATAAAAAAAATATATATATATATATATATCATATTGTGGAGTTAATGATATAAACCCTTAAGAGCTCTCCAAGACAATGCTTAATAGACTCAAAAGGTTTTGGGTTGGTATTTAGGTTCTAAGGATGCCTTCTATTTATAATCATATGATCACCCATCTTATGCTAAACTTTCGATGTGGGACAATTCTATTATTTATACGTAATATATTCACCACACCAACATAATTTTCAAGGTGGGACAAATAACATACTTAGAAATACACCATCTTTTTCGCACATAATTCAACATCTAACCCAGGTTAATAATAATGAGCAAATACTATACTCCCTCGATTCAAGACCAAATACAACATTCCTTTTTTTACACTATTCATGAACGAATAGAATCTTTACGATTCCTTGCTATATGTAAGACAAAATATGGTCATGTGGGATCTTATTTGATTCACCTATAAAGTACAATGAGAATATCAAACTTTAAATTTTTTATAATGAAAACTTAAAGATATTTACGTTGTAATTTGTGTCTTGGCAAGTGTGTAAAGGAAAATGTTGTATTTGGTCTTGAATGGAGGGAGTACTATTTATTAATATTCGCACTTTTTTTTTTATAATACTTTTTTGGCAAATGAGATGTATAAGTTTTTATATAAAGATTATAAACATCACTTGAATATAATACATAATATAGAAAAAATATGTATATATCATATTGTGAAGATAATGATATAAACTCTTAAGAGATCTCCAAAACAATACTTAAGAGACTCAAAAGGTTTTTGATTGGTATATAGGTTCCAATGATGACTCCTATTTATAATCATAGGATCACCCACCTTATGCTAATCTTTCGATGTTGGACAATTATATAATTTATACGTATTATAATCACCACACTAACATTGTTTTTCAATGTGGGACATATAACATATTAAAAGAAGTACACTATCTTTAATACTCGCATGTGTAAATCATATGAAATCTATACTCTAATGAAAGCATTTTTTACCACGAATCTAATAATATGATTTTCATAATTTTTATAACATTTTTTTGCCAGATAAAATGTCAAAGTTTTTATATAAAAATTAGAAACTTCTCATGAATATAAAATATAAAATATAGTATTATAATAATTAAAAGATTCTCTACTTTATTTTTTATGTGGAAAATATTATTTATGAAACTTTCCTAAATTAATTTTTGATGATATGGACGCTCTAGAATCGCTCGAAAAAACTCTCTTTATATATATATATATATATATATATATATATATATATATATATATATATATATATATATATATATATATATATATATATATATATATATATATATATATATATATATATATAGATAGATAGATAGATAGATAGATAGATAGATAGATTTGTGATTATTAATATAGAAATTAACCTCAGCAGATGGAAAAGAAGGCGGAGAATTGGGTGGCTGAGGAATGAGGATGGATGGAAGACGTGGTATGAGGAAAGCCAAGGAAGGATTTGGGTTAATTGAAGGAAGGGCGAGTGAGTATTGGGCCGAACCAGACTGAATCCCACAGACATGCCAATTCAATACCAAACTCGCCCACATAATTTCAACTATTCATTATTGAATAGTGCATAGGCTTGCTCTCTTTTATACTCCGTATAAGGGGAGGATACACACACTTGATAATTAATTGGAATATACATGGCATGTCATATAGGTATATATATTATGTACTTCCAATGGAAATAAGATGTACATTTGGTATAAATATATTTTACGTACATACATTTTTCGAAACAATAATATGACCTATAATGAATGTAAATTTTATATTAATTATGTAAATTATAATTACAAATAATAATTACTATAGGTACATAAAATATTTAGTTTAATTTTTATTAAGTACATTTAACTAGCCCATTATGTACATTGATTTAATACTAAAGGTATATTGAATATAAGTTAGAAGTATAATTAATAATTATTATATGAACATATTGTTTTAACTCATGTATTAACAAAGATATATATAAAAACATATGCAAAAATGACAACAAGATAGATGTGTCAAATTGGTAATAGTAAGGGCATTAAAACCAAAAGGTTGTGGGATTGAGCCTGATCAATGGCCTTTTTTGAGGTTTGACTTAATAATAAATCTAATGTATTAAATAAGGAAATAAAAAAAAATCATAAATATATAGTTAACTAGATGTAGTTACCAATGTAACTACAAATGTTAAATTACTAACCTAGCCTTAAACTAACTAGTGGAGGTTAATTCTGAAGGAAAAGTAGATCTATATATACTCAACATACTCATATATATTTTAAATAAATTTACTCATAAAATTAATGGTGATCTTATACATGCAAACTTTAAACAAAATAAAGAAGAAATATTCATCCTTACATTGGAATTTCGGTTTATTAGGGCACAAGAGAGATCTCCTTCTCTCTTGTTCTTGTGCTTTCCTAAATGGAAGAACTAAGATCCAAGTGTAGGATCTCTCCCAAAGCTTAATACCCAAAGCACACTCTTAATTAAAATTAATATTATGAATACTAGACAATATTAATTTTGTAAGAAAAATTGACCCAAAATAATTTGGTTTTTAACTCCCAAAACCGGTTAGGAGAGGAGAAGAGGAAGGTGAAATATTTTATCTCTCTAAAATATTTTTGGGTGAATGAATTGAACAACAATTACATTATTGTGTATAAGGGTAAAATAAGAGGAAAAACCAAAGTGGTTTTTGCCTCTCTAAAATCGGGTGGAAGAAGGGGCAAAGGGAGCCAATGCATGCTCTAGTTGCTCTTCACAATGAACAATAGGTATGCATGGCTAGACAATTAGGGTAATCATCATGTTTACCACTCAAATAATAAACATAATATTATCCTTAATCCTCCTTAATTTCGGTACACTTATAACATGTAATCCTTATTATTTTTGTCAATTTGTCAATGTGTCACATGTCACATAAAATTGTTATGTATTTTTAACATATTAAAAATCAACGTATTAATAAAAATACATCATATAAAAAAAAATCGACTTAGTAATTCATAATTACTTGTACCAAAATATTTTACCAATTATAAATCACAACAATTTGTATTTATAATAATTCATTCAATTTCAATTGTTTCTTTAAACCATAATTTCATCTGAGTAATGAAACAATTCGATTACTCAGACCGTATCTCATTTAATCATATTATAATGAAATACGTAAATATTACTTCCAAAATCGTCCGTCAATTTTAAATATTTTAATTGACCCGTATCAACATACGATCAATTAAATGATCAATTAAGAGTGTTGCCCTATAGGTATGACCTAGGGGATCAACTGATCACCACCGTCGCACGACAGTAATGTCAAACTCTAGTCAGCCAATCATTACCGATATGTGTGGACCAGTTGACAGTAAAATATTACTTCCCAATTGTATTCTTTATAATGAGACTTAAACATGTGATCATCATGATCAACAGTTGTGATCGCATTATTGTCGGAGGACACATATTCCAACAAATTCTAATTTGTCACGTGTCACAGTGTAATGTAATTGGTTATGTATGGAAAATATAGGGGGCTGCGAAACGTCGTCGACATTTTGTAACGAATCGTCGACGTTTTTTTTAAAAAAAAGACCATCACTACTCTTGCTCACTCTCTCTCTACTCTATTCTCTCCCAAATCCTCATAAACAACAAACTTAAAAAAAAAATCAATACTTTGTTAATCGTATTCAATGTCAAACAACGAACGATCTAAATCAACGCCTAGTATGAATCGAATTGTAATTTTTTCTTTTTTGTCGTATGTATGGGACGTTGAAAACCAACGTCCATAATGTACATAGACGAAACTCAACGTCCATAATGAACATAGACAATGAAACCCAACGTCTTGGATGGGCATAGACGAGGAATGTGCACGTCTCTTAGGCATGAAATAAAAAGTCTGAACCATAAACAGGCATTGAAACCCATTGTCCCAGCCCAAACTCGACGTGAATATTCATCGTCCCCTTCCCCACCCGACGTGAACAATCAACATCTCCCTCCACCACTGACGTTGTTATTCAACGTCCCGCACCCTCCATGACAATGAATTTCACTGTCCCTCCACCCCTCTGCAACCCCCCTCGACTACCAACAACAAACCAAATACAACCCGACAATAACAAGAAGAAATGCAACGACAACAAAAATCAGGGAGCAACGACAACAACAATAAAATCGAATTCAACAACATTATTAATTAAAATTACCCAATTGAATGTATAAAACTAATTCTTCCTAAACTAATAAACAAAAGAAATGGATGTGTATAACTTCTTTGTGGTGGTCGGTGTTGGTGCTGCAGTGCTGTTCGTTAGCGGTGGTGCGTGGTGCTGATGATGCTCGACGGTGATGATGCGTGGTGGTGGTGGCTGTTGATTAAAAAGGAAAGTGAGAGAGAGAGAGAGAGAGTAATTGAGTGACTGAAAGAGAGGGCAAGAAGGACTGAGATGCGTAGGGTGGCGAGGGTGCGGCGGGTTGGTGTGGTGGTGGTCGGAGGTGGCAGTGCGTGTGTGTGTGGGTGTGGGTGTGGGTGTCGGAATTTTGGTGATGTTGGGTTGAAGGGGGAGAGTGAAAGAGAGGTTAGAGGGAAAGAGAGAGTTTAAGGGTAAGGGAGGTCTTTTTATGAAAATCGTCGACGATCCGTTATAAAACATCAACGGCGTTTCGCAACCCAGAAAATATATCATCTTCACCCAAATAAATAGAAAGCCATTTACACAGTAGAGTCCAAGTTCAATTTGTCCCTCTAATCCCCCACACACCTCATGTCACTTTGAATAACATACAAAATGCGAGGGAATTTATAGGCATATTATTGGGCTACACAAAGGCAGGCCATTGTTTGTATTTGTTTTGACAAAGACCATACGCGTCCCTTGCAATTGTCTGTTTTTAACAAGGGTCCAAAACTGAACCAACAACGATACTATCACAATTCTACCATGTACTTTGGTCCCAGGCGCCATCTAGTCTAGCCTGCCATTTTCTCGTGTCTTGCCGTAAATTTTTTGTATTCTGATTAGAATTCCACACATTTTTGTTTAAAACGCGTATATTTGTCTTAAATTTAAGACCGATCAAGTAGAAGAGATAAGATAAAAGGAGAGCTCTTATAAACTAGCAAAACTTATAAACTAGCAAAACAATTTGTCCATATAAAGTATATTTGACCCGTTTTACTCTTAAGATGGATATGCGTGCCCGTCTTAATGAGTACTATCATTCATTTTCATTTGTTTAAGAGCCAAAATTTTAACCACGTTAAAATAGTTGCCCCTTTTCATTCAATGTCTTGTAGAAAAAAAAAAATAGTTATAAATTAGTCCTAATATTGTTCGGGAGTGACAGTTCCTAATTTGATGGTAGATAGTTTAGTAATTTGATGGGATTTTGTTTTTGTGAATTTTTAAATACGTAAATGTACTACTGCGTATTATATCTTGGATACTTTGAGGTAATTGATATCTTTGATATAAGAGAACAAAAAAAGTGGTGTAAGTTATTGTTATGTCTCATTTTTCCCCCTTTCACTCTTCTTTTGACATATCATCATTAATTATGAAAAAAAAAGAGGTAAATGAGACATTAGATGACACATGAAAATGAAAGGCTTCTAACATAATTTGATTCTAATTGCTATATATGCCCAATTAATGTCCTATCAACAAAAAATTAGGGAGAATAAAAGAGGCGGGATCTCGTGAGTTTGGTTCTTACGGTGGGTTGTGAGTTTGGAAAATCTGGATCATTAGATAAGTACAAGGTACACGGCTGAGATTGGCTCTAATACTGATAATAAAACGCACGTGCTTTGCGCCTTTGCTTTCCTAAACACGTTACACATCTCAAACCTCAAACATGGCCTCATCTCCTCTTCCACTAATCTTAATCACCTTTACCCTAAAAAACACAAAAAGCCCCAAATCAATTTTTCTCCGTCTTCAGACGTTCATCAATGGCTTCCAATCTCCTCTCACTCTCCTCACTCACAACCATCTCCACCGCCGTCAACACCAAACATTCCGAGTATATATTGAGTTGGAATTCCGGGCAGCCGTTTTCACTGTTTTAGGACACAAATAAACCGCAGCCGTTTTCACTGTTTTAGGACACAAATAAACCGCCACCCCTTGCTGAGTATATATTGAGTAGAGTTTTAGCCGTTTTTATTTAAAAATCTCGAATATAAACGTCTCTCTTCTCTTCCACACCAAAAATGGCGACAAAATCATCGGAAATTGCCGATAAAACTGCTGATTTAATCATCAAATTAGGGTTAGACGAACGAACTGCGTGGAATACGTTAGCTAATGCTAAAGTTGCCAATAGTCTTCTTGTTGTAATTCATGAGGTATTTCTTCTTTTCTCCTAGAATCACATTAATTACTCTGCTGAATTATCGTGTTCTGGATAATTTATTGTTGTTTTTGTTTGATTGAATAATTAGGCCGGTGTTAGCGATGGTTGCAATCGAACTGCTGGAAATCTTCTGTGTACGGTGATTGTTTTGTTTGTATTTTGTTGAATTTAGAATCGTTTTAATTCACAGTATATTAGTTCAGTGATTTAGGGTTTGTTGATTTTAGTATTTGTTAGAAATTACAGGTCGCGACTAAATTTCCGGCGAATGCGTTGGTGCATCGACCAGCTTTAGCCGAGTACGTTGTAAAAAAAATCAAAGTGACACCGGAATAACATCACAATAACAGCAGAATAACAGTAGAATAACAGCACAATAACACGTGGTAAAAAAAAAATCAAAGTCGTAAAAAAAATGAAAGTGACACCGGAATAACATCACAATAACAGCAGAATAACAGTAGAATAACAGCACAATAACACGTGGTAAAAAAAGGAAAAAAAAATCAAGGTCGTAAAAAAAATTAAAGTGGCACCGAAATAACATCACAATAACACTAGAATAACAACACAATAACATGCGGTAAAAAGCAGAGTAAAAAAATCAAAGTAGTAAAAAAAATCAAAGTAGTAAAAATATCAAAGTGACGCCGGAATAACATCACAATAATGACAATAATAACGAGAATAACAAAGACAATAACACGTGGTAAAAAAAAAAAAAAAAAAAAATCAAAGTCGTAAAAAAATCAAAGTAACAGCAATAACATCACAATAACAGCGGAATAACAATAACATCACAATAACATGTGGTAAAAAAAAAGAGAAAAAAAATCAAAGTCGTAAAAAAAATCAAAGTAACAGCAGAATAATATCACAATAACAGCGGAATAACAATAACATGTGGTAAAAAAAAAAGAGAAAAAAAATCAAAGTAAAAAAAAAGCACAATAACAGCGTAATAACACGAGGTAAAAAAAATTTCAAGTAAAAAAAAATCCGGTACAAAAAGAAAAAGAAAAAAATGTAACATAATGAGTAAATTAAAGAAAAACATAAGAGAAAAAAAAAATCAAAGTGGTAAAAAAAAAGCAAAACTTACAAGATCTAGTGGTTGAGATTTCAAAGCGCAAAACTCACAACTCACCATAGGAAAGCAAACTTACAAGATCCTATTTCTCTCTCTATCTATCTCTCTCTCTCTCTCTATATATATATATATATGTATATATATATATATATATATATATGTATATATATATATATATGTATATATATATATATATATATATATATATATATATATATATATATATATATATATATATATATATATATATATCAAGATCCTGGTGAGTCCACCTATATATTTGAGTCCATGAGTCCATAAAACAATATCACGCACTATACAAAACAATATCACGAATTTTTTTTTCAAATTTTTGTTCGAATTTTTTTTTTTTTCAAAATTTTTTTTTCGGAAATTTTTTTTTTCAAAATTTTTTTTTCGAAAAAGTTTTTTTTTTTTTTTTTTTTTTTTTTATTTAAGCCGTGATATTGTTTAGTATAACGTGTGATATTGTATTACAAAAATATCACGATTTTTTGTTTCAAATTTTTTTTTTTGAAAAAGTTTTTTTTTTTTTTTTTTTTTTTTTTTTTTATGTAAGCTGTGATATTGTTTAGTATAACGTGTGATATTGTATTACAAAACAATATCACGACTTTTTTTTGGAATATTTTTTTTCAATTTTTTTTTTTTTTCGAATATAAGCTGTGATATTGTTTAATATAAAGTGTGATATTGTATCATGGACTCACGGACTCAAAAAGATAGGGTGGACTCATGTGATCCTAATTATATATATATAGGCAAGAAAGATCCGGTGAGTTTGCCACTTTTCGTTAGTTACCACCGCATTTATATACCATTGGATCTAACAAGATCAAGGGCTAAGATTAGACCAAAAAAATTATCCTTGTCTACCAAAATATGACGTTCGTTGCCCAGTATTCTTCATCTTCTTTTTTTTCTATCCTATTTTCTTCATTCTTACTCTTTTTTTCCTAATTTCTTCAATTTAATAACATTATTCAATCAAATCATCACAAAAACTGGAGTAATTCAAGTCAAAAACATAAATTAATTCATTATTTTCGTTCTATTTGATTTATACATGCATTAATCGTCAATTTTTGCCCAAAATTTGCAGAAACCCTAGCTCGAATCGACAAAACGAAGGTAAGGGTAGATTATATAAGTCAATATATGTTATTTTGCGAGTTATTTCAATTTCTACTCCGTTAGTATGCTTGTTTATCATACCGTTGACATTTGATTGATGATTTATTATCATAATCCTGAAAATTTGTTGGTAACCTTGATTAGCACACCAACTGTTTGTTAAAATGTCTAGTTGAATTTAGAAACTCAATTATTGTAATGAAAAAACGTGGTTATTTAATAGTTATTTAAAAACGGCGAAGAACCGTGGGCACGACGAGGTGATCATTGAGAGCGATTGCGCACAAGTCATTGATGCTCTTAACAACAAGAAGACTGGCCGAAGCATTTTCTTTTTAGTTATCAATGATATCTTATCTTTAGCTAGTTTATTTACGTCTGTTTCGTGGATGTATACGCGTCGAGCAAACAATAGTGTAGCTCATGCTTTAGCTCATTTGTTTCCTAGGGTAGTTGGTAAAAGTGTGTGGTCGGATGTCCTACCTCCGATTGCGAACGCTGCTGTTTTGGCTGATCGTTTATTAATTTAGTGTACCCTTGGGGTGCTTTTTCAAAAAAAAAAAAAAAAAAAATGCAGAAACGCAGTTATTGTAATGTACAAACTCAGTTATTGTAATGTATAAACTCAGTTATTGTGGTGTAGAAACACTGGTATTTGTAGTTATTGTAAAGTAGAAACTCAATTATTGTAATGAATAGATTGTGTTATTGTATTGAGATGAAACTCAAATATATTCAAATTTCTTGTTCACTCGTTAGTTGTTGTAACATTACATCTCGATTATTGTATTACTTAAACCCATTTATTCTATTATTAAAACTCAGATATTGTATCTCGTAGTTACTTCTTGGGTGTTCTGGTAAGTAATATTCTGCTTTTTGGTGATTTGCAGGTTGAGTCATGATATACGCGGATAATTGACGTTCAATGGAAAAATTGGTGTATATACTTGGTCATTTTTTGTTAGCTTTCATCTTGTTTAATTGATTAACTTAGTTATTGTAATGTAGAGAAACTCAGTTATTGTAATGTAGAAACTCTGATATTTGTAGTTATTCCAATGTAGAAATTCAATTATTGTAATGTAGAAACTCGGTTATTGCAATGTAAAACTTTGGTATTTGTAATTATTGTAATGCAGAAACTCGGTTATTGTAATTAGTAAATCGTGTTATTGTATTGAGATGAAACTCAAATATAATCAAATTTCTATCTTGTGTTTGTTTTCATGTTGTTTAATTTAATAACTAGTTATTTTCATTCAGTCAATAATTGAGATTGGTTAATGCAATAGCAAAATCAGAAAAATGAAATAATAATATATAACAAGGTTAAAAAAAGGATTATTTCATGGGAATAATCCCACCTATGCCCCCCTGCAAATAACACTCCAACCTATCAGTAATTCGAATTAAATCCATCCTATTCATTAGTCTTCCCATAACACACTAAGAAGACCGGAAACTTGAACAACCGGTAAGCCTTGTTAATTTTAGGTTAAAATAATGAGAAGTGTGTTCAACACACTTTAAACACACAAAACTGACTCTCTCTCTCTCCTACATCTTCATCTCTTTGGTTGTTCATCTTCCAAAAACCCGCCATTCTTAACCTTCATCATCAACTTGTAATTTCTCCATTAATCTTCATCCATCTCATCAATTTACATCTGGGTGTTCGTCATCTTCATCCATCTCACCATTGGGATCTTCAGCGGCAATGGGAAAAGTAAGTCTCTCGTTTACTTAAAAATTTCAATTTGATTTTAATTTTATCTGTTTAATCTTGTTATACTATGTTTATGTATGTGTTAGTGTAGTATAATTTGGCTGATATATTCTTTTATAAACAAATTTTGGTATTCTTCATCATTCAATTTCAAATGCAATTAATCTTCATAAATCCACATTGTTTATTTCTCCATTAGTAAAATCTGGTATTTCTTCAGTAGTTTTGATTTTTATGTTTATATTGTTAATTTAGGCAAGTCCTTGGGACATTGTTACACTGAAACTGTGGCATGGAGGTTCCATGAGGAAAGGTCAATTACATTTGGTTTATGGCAGTAGGTCTTTTAGGACTGTGGGTGTGGACCCTGATGAGGTTTGCTGGTTTACATTACTTGAAGAGGCTGAAAAGTGTGACGGGTTTAGGAGAAATGTAGATGGTATTTTCTATATGCACCCTGAGCTAGGCTTGTAGAAGGTTGAAGATGATAAAGATGTTGGGGTTATGACTACAGTGGCAGTTGGGAAAAGAGTTGTTGAGTGTTATCTTGTTTCTGAGAGGGATATTCCTGAGGTTATGGAATTGATGAATGATGAGGAGTTCAAAACTATTATTCAATTACCACAGAAATTCACACCAAGGAGGAAAGAAGAATCTAAGGGCATAAGGGTAAATGCTGTTGTAGAAAAGGGACCACAAATGAAAAGCCCTTCTTGTAAAGAAGGTGTAAATGCTCCTGAAACTCTAAAGGCATGTACCACATCTAAACAAAGTGCCTCCTCCAAACAAGCAGCCCCATCCAAACAAACTCTCTCATCCAAAGCATCAAAATAAACTGCTCCATCAAAACAAATAGTTCCTGAAAAACCATTTGAAGCATCATCCACACTTCCTGAACCTTCTAAGCAACCATGTGAATCATTCTAAGATTGCAATGACACAAGAATTGAAGATCTGTTTGACAACTATGAAGTTGAAGTTGACAATACTGGGTTAAGTATATTTGATGAGGTTGAGTGGGATGATTTAAGTGAGAGTGAAGATCCTGGGTATGATCCTGATGAGGATGATCTTAGTGATGGTGATGATAGTTCCAGTGAGGTCAACTTAACTGATGATGAGTTAATTGAAATTGATGTCTTGAATGAGGAGGTAGAGAATTTTATTGAGAAAGAAATAGAGTCAGATGGTGACTCTGATGAAGAGTTGCAGTTAGCAAAGGAGAAGGTTAAGTGCTGGAATGCTAATGCCTTGAAGATTGCAAGGCAACTACAGATAGAAGCTGCCTCTATCTTGTTACCTGGACAAGAGAAAGAAGTTGAAGGTGAGAAAAAAGTTGCTGGTTAACTAATTAAGGGTGATGAAGGTAGGGTAAGTGACTACGACAATAGTGGTGATGAGATTCACACCCCTGCTGAAAGTGATGAAGATCCCATACCATGTAAAAGAAAGAAGAAAAGGATACCGGAAGTTGATGAGAAGACTGATTTCAGCAAGCTAAGGTGGTGTGTAGGCATCAGATTTCCAAATAGGGAGTTTTTTAGAGATTGTGTGACAAGGTATGCTATAGCACAAGGTAGAAATAATCTTACTTTTGATAAGAGTGACAAATTAAAGCAAGAGGGCAAAGGCTTGGAGTGAGATGTGTTGCTGGTTGTCCCTTTAAGTTGTATGCCAGTTGGGACAACACAAGTGCATGTATGTTGGTGAAATCAGTTGACCCAAATCATACCTGCCACAGAAACATGGAAAGAAATAGGCAGATGAAGTCAACTTGGTTAGCCAAGCAATTCTTGGAGGTGTTCTAAGCAAGGCCTCATTGGCCAGCTGCTGATATTATTGAGACAGTAAGGAGGGCATACAAGGTCCTCATCAAGAACAATTTTGCCTACAGGATGAAATATTTTGCTCATAGAATGCTTCATGATTCTATGAAAGAGCACTATAGTAAGATTGGGAGTTACATCCAAGCTTTGAATGATGAAGAGCCAAACAGTGTATTCACCTTAACTACCATTCCTGGTAAAGTACCTGTATTTCAAAGGCTGTTTGTTTGTTTTGATGCTCTGAAAAAAGGGTGGCTTAAAGGATATAGGAGAGTCTTATGTGTTGACTCCTATTTTCTGAAAACATTTTTGGGAGGTCAACTAATTGCTGCAACTGGTAGAGATGCTAATGAGCAAATGTATCCAGTAGCATGGGCTGTGGTGGAAGGGGAAAACAATGACAACTATGAGTGGTTTTTTAAGGAATTGAAGAAGGTCTTAGCAGAAGAAGATGGTGATGGGTGGAATCATATCAGATCAACATCAAGTATTAGCCATCCTGTTAGTTGTACATGTTTTTTAGTAGTTAATTAGATCAATATCAGTTATAAAAACTTCTTTATTAACTTGATTGTACTTGTGTATGCAGAGTATCCTCACAATGGTTGCACAGGAACTCCCAAAGGCAGAGCATAGACATTGTGCCAGGCATATCTTTGCAAATTGGCACAAGTCTTATAAAGGTGATGAAATGAAGATGTTGTTCTGGAATTGTGCTAAATCATACAATCAAGCTGATTTTGATCAGGCTCTAAGTGACATGAGAGAAGTTGATCACAAGGCAGCTGAAGCCTTCTTAGCTTGTAATCCTTCAGTCTTCTGCAGGGCTTTCATCAATACCACCACCAAAACTGATGTAATTGTGAAAAATATGGCAGAAACATTCAATGCATATATCATAGATGCTAGAGCAAAGCATGTGATATACATGCTTGAAGACATCAGGACAACTATGATGCAAAGATTGGCTTTGAAAAAGGTTGAAATGGAGAAGAAGGATTTGACAGTGTGTCCTAGAGTGCAGGCCAGATTAGAAATTGAGAAGGATAAAGCTACTTCCTATGAAGTCTTCCCTTCATCCACCACAAGGTTTCAAGTGAAATAAGGCATAGATGAGGTCTCAGTTGACTTGGTTAGAAGGACATGTACTTGCAGGAAATGGGACTTGACTGGGATCCCATGTAGTCACACAATGTCTGCTATCTTTAATGCCTATGGCCAACCTGAAGAATATATGGATGACATGTACAAGAAAGATGCCTATCTTAGAGCATATGGTGGTTCAATTGCCCCATGTCCGGGCCAAAGGCATTGACCAAAGGTTGCCCTTACTCTAAATCCACCACCAATAAAAGTTGGTCCTGGTAGGCCAAGGAAGAAGAGGAGAAGGGATCCACATGAGGATCCAAAAAGGAGTGGGAAACTGACTAAACATGGGTTACAAATGACTTGCTCAGTTTGCAAGTCAAAGACCCATAACAAAAGAACCTGTCCTGATAAAGACAAGGCTATTGAACCACCAGCAAAAAGGGGTAGGGGAAGGCCAAGGGTGAACAATGTAGTGACTGAAGGTGTTGCTTCAATATCTACCCCTCACCATACTGCTACTGCACATCCCATCAGAACTGGGAGAGGTGGAAGGACTGTAAGGACAGGAAGAGGTAGTTCAAGGGATGGTTCAAGAGGTGGAGGAAGAGGGACAAGTAGAGCAAGAGGTGGCAGAGGAAGGGTAAGCATAACTAATCATTTCTGTTGTGATTTTTAACTGTAGTGTTGCATACAATTTGAATGTTAGTTGATAACTATTCAACTGTGATGGATAATGGTTTGGTTTTTATGTCATTGAAACAGGCACCACAAGGACTTGGAGTTTTATTTGATGACATTGGGAATGCATACACCAATGTACCAGGCAATACTAGAGGACCCGTGAGCATCAGTGGAGACCAAGGGCCAAGTACTCAACCTAACCAAGCATCAATAAACCACCCATAAGAAGCAAGAAAGGCACACAAGCTGATTTGGTGCAATTTATGTTAGTTTATGTTAGCTTGTCAGGATCAGTTTATGTTAGTTAATGTTAGCTTGTTATTTTGGACAAAGTGGTTGAACCACAACAAGCTCTAGTTGTTTATGTTTATTTTGGATTTCATTGCCTATTTAGGATGGTGTAATAAAAAACAAAAGCTGCTGCTTACATTTTGGAATCCGTGTGAATGGAATGACTATTAATGGATGGATTAACAAACATTTCAACACTGTCATTGAGAACTTATTTTACATTGCTCAACCTTCATTGTTTCATACATCAAATAACACTCTTAAACATACAACAAAATGCAACAATAACCCAAGAAACCAACAATGCATACAACATTAATTTTTCGCTTTTCCTATACTTCCTAATTTCAGAATTTAATTCTACCACAACCCCCTTCAACTTTTCATTCTTCATCTTCAACTTCTTTATTTTGTCAAGCAATATCTTCTTATCTGAGTCTTCAGTTTCCGAGTTCACTTCCGCCAATTGAAATAAGTCACAGTGATTCCGCTACAATTCAATTTAACATACCAATTTCAATTAATTAAGATTTTCTAAAATTAAACCCATTAACATAAGAAATAATTAAGAAATCACTTAACATACCGGCCAAAAAGAACATCCATAAAACCATTTACCAGCATGTTCTCCCTTCTTCGCAAACCTCAACACTGCTCTAACATTGTGTTTGCATAAAACCGTGTTTTGGACGATCTTTAAACTCCATGAATTAGATGAGCTTGCATAAGAACTTTTCCCATCAATTTGGAAAGAAAAGGGGAGTTGAGAAAAATAAAGCAGAAGGAGAATTAGGGAGAAGGAGAATAAAAAAAGCAAAAAGGAGAAGAAAGAGGTTGAAGAAAGGAGGAGGAGATGTGCAAAAATGGAGGAAATCAGTCGAAAGATGTTATATAAGGAGGAGAGAGACAATAACCTAAAGTAACCGGTAATGATATTAAGTGAGTTTGTTACGGGAAGACTAGTGAATAGGATGGATTTAATTCGAATTACTGATAGGTTGGAGTGTTATTTGCAGGGGGGGCCATAGGTGGGATTATTCCCATGAAATAATCCTAAAAAAAATCACTTACTTTCATTATATAACTTTCCAACCCATTACATTTAAACATCTCCAACAAATTATATCTAAGCATCATTATCATTACATCTAAGCGTTTCAAATAATACATCTAACAGTGGTAACATCACAAATATTACATATATTTATCTCCGATACTACGTCTAAAAGTATTTCTTCCAACGAAAATCGCGTCTTGTCGTTGTTTTCACCATTTTTCCGCCAGTATTTCTTCCCGGCGAGAACCATATTTTGCCTATTGATGAGGGCTGAATCCGCAGAAAATAAAAGCTCACTGAAAGATCTAAAAGCAAAAAAAAAAGGGTAAGTTATAAATAATTATGCAACTATAAGCAAATTATATAAGACCACAAGAATAACTCCAAATTGAAATAACTAAGTTAAAACAATACAATAATTGATATGTAATATTACTATAACCAACTTAAACAGATTATATTAGAAGGAATCATCTTACAACAACTCTAATTTGAAATAAGTAAGTTAAAACAATATAATAACTAAGTTTGAATAATAGAATAACTCAGTTAAAGCAATACAATAACTATTATTAACAGAATATATTCTAACATACATAGCAAATAAGAAATAACTAGAAAATACAATAACTGAATTAGAACAATACAATAACTCGGTTAAAGTAATACAATAACTGTTATTTACAGATTAACACAATAAACAAGAAATAACTACAAAATACAATAACTGAGTTTGAATAATACAATAACTCGGTCAAAGCAATACAATAACTAACACCAGCAGACAAAGTTCGTGGTGGTAACACATCTAAATCAAAAACCCTAAAAATTATTAAAGATACAAAAAAACACAATTGAATAAGAAAAAACTTATCAAACAGCTTACAAACAACATAAAAATACACAAGATCGTTTATGAATTCTCATATCAAACTCAAAACCCAATAAATTATTGGAAAAAAAAAATGAGAAAACAAGCAATTTAACAACAAAACATAAGTGCAGATGGGGACATACAACAGATCAACGAAAATGAAAAGGATATTAGATAAGAACGATAATGAAAACGCACCAATCAGATCTAGAAAACAAAATTAGTACTTACCTATAATGAAATTGAAGAGACATACGAAGATGAAGCAAAATAGACAACGAAATCTCCTTAATTGATGATAAATTTGAACGAGGATGATGAAGATTGAGTTTGTAGCCTGCAACTTGAACGAAATTGAACGAATTTGATGAAGACGGAATTTGACAAATTTGAACGAGGATGACGTACGTCGTTCTATTTTTTTTGTTCTGTCTTTTAGGGAGAGAAAGAGGAGAGGGAGAGTGATTCTCTAATAATGAGGGGATTGAGAGAAAAGTGAGTATTTATAGGTTGGGCAAGATTTAATCTCAGCCATTTATTTTAGATGAGATCAATGGTCCAGGTTTAGAGGGGTAACTCACCAACAATGACCCAACTCATATGATCCTACTTCTATATATATATATATATATATATATATATATATATATATATATATATATAACTGGGTTGAAGCGTTGTGGATGCCTCACGTGTCAACCCAGCCTTAAATACAAGTATTAATTACAGCTGAACATTAAATATAAACATAATAAATGTTGTATAAACCTCAGCAAAATATTAATTATAATTTAATAAATTTTATTATAAAATTACATTAAATAATTACGGTGATTTGATACTAAATTTATTAAAAAGTTAATTTGATAAAAATTCTAAAATGTTAATAATTACGTTCATTGCGAAAAATGCTTCAAATTGAGTATAACTTTCATTATATTTATTAAAATATTTTTATTTGTAGAGATGATTAAAGTGAGTGTCTCATAATGTTTTATGTTTACGTAAAAAGACATTTTGAGAAAGCTATAAAAATTAAACCATTAAATTCTAAGAAAAATAAATTTGGAAGAGTCATTGTTTTTCTTAAAAACATAACTTAAAGAAAACTACTAAAAGATAAGTTTTTAGGTGGGAATGAAAAAAAATATATTGCGAAAAATTGGATACATATGAGATTTTGATAGGTTTAAATAGTGTGATAACGAGTATGTATGTACACAGTGACCGCGAGTTCATTTGAATAATCAAAACAAAATTAATGATTATTAAATAGTAATGTATTATAAACGACATGAAAAAGTATAAAAAATGTTACATTTTTCTTTAATATCTTCAATTAAAATATGTATACGTCAAGTATAAATATTGATTATGACTAGCTAAATATTACTTTTAGTTAAATATTTTATATGTTATCTTTTAAATACTTTGAAGTTAAAACTCAAAAAATATTATTTAAGAAAGTTTAACCTATTTTATTTACAGGTAAACTCTTTGTGGACATGGGGCCACGGGGGCACTTGGGAAACAAGCGTTTGCATTTGTGGAGTCGCCACCAATTTATTGTGGAAAATTGGAAACCGTTTGAATATTTCGCGCCATGTCAAGACACAAAGTAGTGACATGAACACCAAGAACTCGTTACCCTTAGCATTCTATGTCTAGAATGACTCTCGTGGATGCCAATGAACACGGATGTTCACAGAGATCTGGAGTAAGGGGTGAGGGTACGTATTAGGAAGCTCTTTTGATCGAACACCTAATCCCGCCCGCCTCGATAGCGGCCTCTACTAATGATTAGGGAAGTTATCTATACTCGATATATCATCGATTATATGCATGCAATGCAACATCCAAGTTTTAATCTTAACATGTGAGAATTTAGGCTAAGTCGGTGAACAATTAATTTAGCATACGATTAGGTCGAAGTAGGAATTTAAGCTCAATTATATGTGAAGGCATACAAATGATACAATAAAAGAAATACAATAAAATACAATAATGAAAATTACAATAATTATAATGGATTCAATTGATTTATGTCGAAAATACTTCCAAAACGGATAATTTGAGAAAGAACAAAATAAAGGAATAAATGAACAGGAATTAGGCGATAATACGATTAATAGTTAATTAAATACGTAAGCTAATTAAACTAGGTCAAGACAGAACGGAAGTTCAGAGACAGAAATCAACTTGGAACAGCGCAAAGAGCCGCCTCCTGAAGAGGCGAGCGATTCTTTGCGTCTGTTCAAAGGGGTGAGTTCTGCCGTAGCCGAACTATGAAATCGTTAATGTTAATTGGTGAATTTAAGAATTAATTACGATATTCGACTCAGATGGAAGTGATTTAATGGATTAATTACATGCAAATGAGTCATAAAAGCAATAAAACATGGATGAGACGAATGCAAACGAATTAATTACATGAATGAAAGATTGATTAGTGACATAGGTGAACTAAATAGGTTAAATATGACAAATTAATGATGAATAGACAGATGGAAATATATCAAAGGTCGAATTCCAGAAACTCAATATGAAAGAATCGAATCTCTACAACCCGGATTGATTTTAATGACGAAAACCCGCAAATATTGGATTACTTGGGATTTAAGTCGGGATTTAATGATGAATTATATACATATTAATGATGATAAACAATATACATGTGAAATTATTGTGCTATTATGTCAAAGAATTGAAGAACAAACGAAGACAAATTACGAACGACGAATTGACAGAGGACGAAGGAAGAAGAAAGGAAGTAGGAACTGCGGCAGCCTCACGAAGAGGCGCAGCAGGTGCTGCGTCCCTTCGAAGAGGCGCAGCAGTTGCTGCGTCCTTTCTCGACGATCATCTTCTGGTAATCCGTAAAAAGGGTTTTAAAGCATGGTTTTATAAATCGGTTTTAAGAAGTGTTTTCGACATAAACCTTACATTAATGATTACGAAAAGTAAATAACAATAAATGAAAAGAAGGTTTTACACTCTCAGACTTACATGTTTGACGAAACGAGATGAACTAAGTTTATGATTAGTGATGCTCGACTCGAATGTAACGAAAGTGCCCTCGTAAGAGGAAAACAATTAAGATTAATTAGTTGATTGATGTGGAGTTGGTCAAATTGGTCGGTCATGCAAACGAGGCTGGTACTCAGAAGGATCCGAGCTTACGTGGTCGAATGTTCAAGCACGTAGATGCCAAAAAGTAAGAACGTGGTCTAGAATTCAAAGGGAGAAGAGAAGGGCGGACACTCGCGTGAGAAATATGAGGAGCGAAGGCTCCTATTTATACTAATCACACGGAGGAATTAGGGTTTCCGAAGAGACTTTGGAATTGAATCTCGAAAAGATATGAAAAGATACGAAAAATACGCAGAAAAAGACCTGGGAAGAGGCGCAGCAGTCACTGCGTCTCTTGGAAGAGGCGCAACACCTGTTGCGTCTGTTCCCAGGTGGTTTCCTCCTGCGGAAGAAAGATTTCCGTGTTTGGTTTATGGAATAACGGATTAATCTTATTTTCCTTAATATTTGGTGTGAATATTACGGGAAATACTTTACCAAAGAATAAAAGATTGTGAAAGATTTATAAAATATGGAATAGAAATATCCGGAACATTCGAGAACATTCTGACTCGGGATTTTAGCGGTTATCAGAAAATGAAGACGGTTTTAGGCCCGGACTCCAAATGTACTCTAATTACTGTCAAAACAACCGTATCGGCGCGTAGATGATAATTAAGAGGTAGACATCAATGTTTGAGCAATCACTTGACGATAAACTTATGAACTGTCACAAATCGTTCCGCGTACCAAACATGCGGCCCAATCATCACCGGGTGGTTCGCGGGAGGTGCAGAAATGAGGTATCTACAGAGCCCCCGCTTTGACCGAGGCTTGGACAAGGCGAAAGTCAAAGTATAGCCATCAGGTCAATCAAAGATTACAACCTGACGATTATGGCGATGCGAGGCGGCTCAAGGGGTCTGAGCCAAGGACCTGTCGTCGGGAACATTTTAGAGTCTGTCGACTATCGGGGAGGGTCGTTTAAAGTCCATTAGACTACGTAAGGAGGCTCGCCAGCCATAAGAAGAGACCATACCTGAAACTTCTTGAGAGACGTTCCCGGAGGTGCATAGGAGGTAAGGGTAAGCGTAGGAGCTAAAGGATGAGCGTAGGAGCTAAAGGATAAGACCTAAAAGATAAGTAAGGATCGTGCTAGGGTGTGGGATCCCAAAGGAAAGCATCAATGGGAAGGAGGCCCAAAATGTAATTTCAAACTGAGGGGTAACTAAGGCTTGAGTGTAAGAACTCTGCTGGTCTGGGAACCTCTGGAGAACGACACCTTTATCGCACTCCGCGGGGAAACAAGAAATATCGTGAGTAGCAGGACACAGGCGGGAACTGCTGGGAGAAATCTGCTTGGGTCGTCTTTAAACAAACTTTAGAAGAACTTGAGAAGGACGATTGTATGTTGTGAACTCTCGTTGGGGAAAACCTTATCAGGAATTTATCTCCATGTCTCGAGAGGGATTGTCTATCCGCTTACTCTCGCTGGGGGAATATAATGAAGGCGTGTCGAAACACCCGTCAGAGAATACTTGCTCGTTGTGACAAGCAAGGTCTTGGAAGCAATAAATAATGCATGATAGCGTGCCGTTGTCTTAGAAATGCGGGTCTGAATGAATAATCATCGTCAAACGGACCAAAAAAGATAAAATGGCATCGGGGAAGAGGCGCACCAAAGATGGGCCCACAAATAACGAACTCATAACGAATTTTTGAAAATTCGTATGAAGGGAAGCTAAGGAAGAGGCGCAACAAGAGATTCATCTCTTGGAATAGGCGCAACACCTGCTGCGTCTGTTCCTGGAGGTGTCTTTTCTGCGTAAAAGCGCGATAAAACAGAGGGTTAAATTCATTTGTTTCGAAACACAAATTCATCCATTTCTCTCTCAAACTTCAACCATTTCCGCCAAAATTTGATCCAAAATCTTGCATTCGCCATGACTAATCGAGGTATGTATATCATTCTTGCATTAATCTTCTATAACGGACGAATTGGATCGACAAAATTTAGGGTTTTCAACCCTAAAATGTCGAAAATTTGGGGCTTTTCCCCCAAATGATCTTGCCTTGTAAAATTGACCATGTAAATGGCTAATTGGTAGTATAAGGATCATAACCATATATTTGTTTCGAATTTTCGTTGAGTTTTGAGCATTTGAGTGAAATTGAGACGGTTTCATAGCTAAACCGTAAATTGCTTCGAAAATGGCTTTAGGCTTGCCCATTTGCGATGAAACTTGACATTTGGAATCCTTGAATGATGGTTAAACTTCCTATAATCTCGGAATTTTGGTTTGTGACGGCTTTTTCTGGACACATTTCTAGGCCATAATCGCCGTTATAACGAAATGCTGCCGAAATTTCGACTTGAAACCATGACTTGGCTTCAACTTAGGCTTGACTTAATCCAAATTACCACATGAGTGATCGGGTTTGTGGGAATACGGCCAAAGATGGCGAGAAAAGAGCGATTTCGGGCTTCTAAAACTCGAAAATACCCTAATCAAGGCTCGTCGTCACTTGACGCGGCCTAAAATTACTTTAATTTTGCAGGTGACGAGGCTTCTACTTCTAGGAGAGCTCCCATGGAGATAGACACTGCTGTTGATGCTTCTTGTGCTCTCGAGGAGGCTTTTGCTGCGGCTAGGGCAGTCGGGGAGGTTGCCGAGGACGAGATCCTCGAGGAGGAGGTTGCTGAGGAGGAGGAGGCCCCGAGACGGGCCAACGTGGGGGCGAGGAGGTCGCCACCGAGGGGACACTGCGTGGCCGAGACTGGGACAAAGCAGCACTTGCTTTGGGCCATGGAGGGTCACCTGTCCTATAGGACGGTGAAGAGCTTGGTAACCTTGAATTCATTACTCATCACTCATATTCTTTCGTTTCATTTGCTCCAATTTCTTTTCCAATTTCATTCAAACTAAAGATAGCTTTTGTTTCAAATCACAATATGAGGCCGGGAACATCAGATCGTTCTCGGGCTACACGACAAAATGCCATGGAGTGCTACGAGAGGTCAGCGGCGGAGGAGCGGGCCATGATCGAGCGGGAGCGTTCGGCGCCCGTGCGGCGCTTGGAGGGATATCGCGAGGAGGAAGCTACGTGCTAACCTTAGCCTGGTCCGCGCTTTCTTGGACCGATTCTGGGATACGACTTCCACTTTTCACATGCCTTTTGGTGAGGTGGGAGTCACGTTGGAGGACTACGGCATGATCTCTCGGGTCGCCGTGTGTGGGGACCGAGGTGGTGAAGTGGCGGAGACCGCCATGAGGGTGGACTCGGCCGAGGCTAGGAGGTTGATCGGCCGGAACTTGGCACCGAAGGCTCATTCATGATGCCGGTTTGGTGCCTAGTTCTTATGTCCGAGACTACTTTGCGGGAAGACCCCCATGCGGGTGGTGATCGACGGGAGAGAGACGGCTCCTCCTCCTGTACCGAGCGAGAGGGCCCGTCTGTGGTTTTGGTGGTTTCTGCTTTCGATCTACCTCGGAGACAAGGGAGAGAGGTCAAGTCGACGAAGCTTCTTCCCTTTGTTTCGACTCCGAGCTCCCTAGGGCGTTGGGGCCGGTCATCACTGGTTTTGCGGTCCTCATCCGCTTCATGAGGGCCATGGTTCGTCCGGAGTTGATGGAGAAGGGGACTTCTCCTGGTGTTGTCGGCCCTGGACTACTGTTGGAGGTATGAACCTTCATTTGGACTAATAATCACTTCCTTTCCTTATCGAATTACTAAAGATCGTTTATTGACTATCCTGCTTCACAGGCGTGGGTGTACTCCTACTTTCCGAGCCTCTCGCCCAAGAGGACGGAGCCGCTGGAGAAGGCCTATCCCGTTGTGAGGGATTGGGTGATGTGTCGCACGAGGAGCAAGCGCTCCTCTCACGGTGTCTACCGACGGGACGCGAACGCTCTTCAGCTGGACAGCGTGAGCATCTCACTTATATTCGTTTTGCTTCTTTATTACTTTTTACCGATCATAAGAATGATTTCTTGCTTGTGTTTTCCCAGTGGGTGCCCAGGCCTTGGGCGGAGTACACTGGCGCTCCTCCTTTTGTGGCTGAGGTCCTTCGACCTAGGAGTTCGAGCCAGCTGCTGTTGAGGACATCGATGGGTCCTGTGTGGTACTTGGGCGAGCGCTTGGCTCGTCAGTGCTCTCGGGATGTCTTGACGGTTCCCATCTATCCTCCTAGGACGATGTTCGGGAGCCTTCGAGGCCGAGAGGAGGCCGACTTGGCTGGTGTCGGTGGTGACGCCCTCCTTCTTCCTGGTGAGGACTACTCGGCGTTCCTCTACGGGAGGTTGGCGTACTGGCTGGTTGTGGTAAGTGCTTTATCCTTCTTTATTTTTGATTTTTGAGAATACGATGAAAGATCACCATTTAATGAGAATCATTTGGCTTTGCAGGAGGTCGAGGCGGCGGGCATCGAGCCCCCAGAGTACCCCGAGACCCTTGAGTACACTGACGCGACCGGGAGGACGACGATCTCCGAGCTGCGTGACTTTGACGTGGCTGTGACGGATGCTGGCCTGGACGATTGGCAGCACCTGGTTCGGAGGGTAAGCCTCTAATTTGTATGATCTTTGTGTAAGAACACATTTGATTGTATTTATCCCATTATTAAGAACTTTTTTTTTGAAAATGCAGGTTTCGCCGTCCCGGTTTGTGGCGTTATGGAGGGTAGCCAACCGGCATGCGAGCTCGCTGCCGAGGCACTTGTCGGCGGTCGAGGTCGTTAGGTATGAACCTTTCTTCATTTTTGAATTTTCTTATTTTCTTATGATTGTTTGAAATGATTGACATGAGCCAATTTTGTTGCTTGCGAGAGGAGCGTGAGCTGAGAGCAAGAGCTTGCCCGATCTCGGGAGGAGACAAAATCGCCTTGAGAGAGCTCGAGGTTCGCGACGCCGAGGTTGCTGCTCTCGAGGCGAGAGTTGCGGAGTTAGGCGGCGACCAGTAGTAGTTTTTGTTTTGTTGTTTGCTGCTGGCCGTATCTTGCACATTTGTACATTTTAGGACCTACATTTTGGACATTTGGATTTTGTTTTGGGGCTCGAGCCCCCAGTTTGTTGTACATATTCCTTTTTTAGGTTGCATATGATGGCCTGAGTGCCTTTGCTGCTGGGTTGTGTTGCTTGTACCTGCAGGTTAGCTTTGAACAGGTTTGGTAGATGACAGTTTACGCCGTCATGCTGCCGAAATTTACATAGAAGTTCACGTAAAACATACATTTGACGATGTATGGCCTAAATTAGCGCAAAACAAATGACTCATAAGTGCAAAAAAATGCAAAAAGAAGCCAAAATGCGAAAAATTTGCCGGAAATGACTGGACGGTAGGGAGGGTTACCCCAAAAAAAAAAATGAAAAAATAGAAACCTATAAGTTAGAAGTGTAACGTGGGACGGGAGTGGAGTGATTCCCTAAAAAAGAAATAAATAAAAGAAATATATAAGTTTGAAATTACATTAAATTGGAGAAATGATTTCCTAAAAAGAAGAACATAGAAAGAACTATTTAAGTGTGCTAAAATGACGAAAATGCTGATATTGCCTCGAAATGCGCATCCGCGAAATTAGGAAACACGAACTATGGTAATTTGGACGTATTTACCAAAATAATAACTCGTATGAATAGGAAATTATTCGTTAAGGAATTTAGGAAAGATCCAACGCGGAAATTCACAGAAACAATGCTGAGGAAGAGGCGCATCAGGAGCTGCGTCCCTTTGAAGAGGCGCAGCAGGTGCTGTGCCTGTTCCCTGGTGTTTCCGTCCTAGCGAATTTTAGGAAACAGATTTTAGTATAAATAGAGACGTCGATAGAGGTTTTATTCACACAATTCTTCCGTCTCTTCCTCGTCTTATTACATAAAGTCCTCAAAAGAAACATTCATCATGAATACTTTAGAGATTCGTCTAAAAGAGTGGAGCAACGAGTTTTCTAACATGGAGAAACACGACATGGGTGCTTATAATCTTGGATTATTGTTGAGTTTGAAGCTTATCAAGGTGGTCAAACCATTCCTAGATGCTTGTCTTGATTATTGGGACCCAAATCATCATGTTTTTGCTTTTCCCGGAGGTGACATTTGCCCGTTTCCTGAAGAAATTGCTGCGATTGGTGGGTGGGACCCATAACACTTGCCTGCTATTCCTTCTACTTCCCAAGGGTATAAGAACAAATTTAGAGACTTGCTTGGATTGACAAGAATTGAGGTGGATCGTCTAGTGACCTCGAAAGGAGTGCGAATGTTGGACTTTATTGACCGATTCATTAACAAGGGACCCCACCGTCTATTATGTTGCTAGGCGAAGGGCATTTGGGTTTTGCTTGTTACATGTATATGTCCTTCAAGGGCATGTTGATGAAGATTTGAGAGGTGATCCCCGTCTCTTGGGCCTAGTTGAACAAATGGAACTGCGCAGGAGCCCAGCTTGTTTATGCTTAGGAGAGATCTTATTGGGTTTGGATAATAGGAAAGCCAATCGCGACCTACCTTACTGGGAAAGTCCCGTTATTCTGCAGGTAAAAGAACACTTTTCTTTTTCTCTCTTTCTTTTCTTTCTTTTTGTTTCGTTTTTTTTAATACCTGCTTTTGGTAGGTCTGGCTTATGGAGAGCCTTCGATTGATCGAGCCCCCAGTTCATGTTCCTTATTATCATGCTCGCTCGATTGCAATGAGGACCAGGCTTTACATGGTGGACTTCACTCGGGTCTGCAATTACTGGGAAAACAAACTGAAGAGTGACGATGGCCCCTTGATTAGATGGGTTGTACCATGGTGGCATCTCAAATCTGTCACTGGAGTATCTTCCTTGGATCCTACCCGATCTGTGCGCATTCCTGGCTTGGAATTCATGGTATGCATCTTCCCGGAGAGGTTGATGAGACAAGTTGGAATGAAGCAAACAATCCCGAAGCTTGACACTATCCCGCAGACTGCCGTGGCGCTTACTACTGAGAGTCGAAGGGAGTGGGCCATTAAATGGGCTCAAAGAAACGTGTGGTTCTTGAACTCTTCTGTTAGTGCCTTATGGGTGTCGGATTCCTATCTGCGGTGGAGGAAAGCTACTACTCCAGAGGAGCGTGAGAGATTGAGGAAGCACAAGCCCGTTGACTACAAGGTGCGCGAAGTGGAAAAGGAGAAAGAGAAGCATCTGACTGAGGGAGAGGAGGAAGTCGGGTTTCGAGTTGTTCATCCTTCGAAGAAACCGAAGACCTCTCCTGTCGTGGACAAAGTGATTGACAAGAATGGGAAGGCTAGGCCTCGAGAAAGACCGTTGGTGATTAGGTCCGAAGTGGCGCAAGAGCGTCCGGCTCGAGGCCGTGACAAGAAGTATGACAAAAACGACAAGGGCAAAGGAAAGATGGAGGAATAGCCCAAGTCTTTATTATTATTAATTATTATTATTATTATTGTTGTAATAAGAAGGTGGGGTTTTTAGAATCCTAGCCTATATTTTTTTGCATTATTATTATTATGTAACGTATTATTATTAGAAATGAATGAAATAAAAGAGGTTAATTGGTTATGAAACCGTTGTGATTTTCTATTCATTATTCTTGTCGAATTCCAAATGAAATTGCAGATGTCCTTCTATTTACATTTTGAAATTAATGGGTTGTATCCCGTGAAGGATTTCCTACGTATTCATTTAAAAATGAAATCAAATCCTTGCGCGTAGTTCGAGTAAATGTAATAGAATAATTGTTCTAAGCAAGAGCTTGTAATGAACTTTAGAATCTAAGCATGAGCTTTTACTTACTCTTAAGGTGCAATTTAGCTTATTTGATGATATGAGGATGACAAATTGTCAAAATGCAAGAGCAGAGTGACATTAGCTTATTTCAGCTTGGCCAGGGGTCGTTTATTTTAGTGCCACAAGAGCGACACGTGAGGTTACGTGAGGCGCATTTTTGTTTCTATTCTAGGCATAATACCGCTTTAGTTGGTCAAGGTTTGTCGGGTTGGCGAATTCATTTCCATCTAGGTCTGTGATCCTAACCGCACCCCCTGGAAGTATGGACTTGACTAGAAATGGCCCGGCCCAATTAGGTTTGAATTTTCCCCGTGGATCGACGGGTAAAAGAGCTCTAACTGACTTGAGTACTAAGTCTCCTTCCTTGATGTTCCTTGGCTTGACCCTTTTGTTGAAGGCTCGTTTGATACATGCTTGATATGTTTGGACATTGTGTAGTGCGCGTGGCCTACGTTCATCCAAGAGGATGAGTTCTTCGTATCTATCCCTCTTCCAATCGGCTTCCGAGATTTGACTTTCGAGTAAGATACGCAATGATGGTATTTCTAACTCAATTGGCTGTACAGCTTCCATGCCGTAGGTCAAATAGAAAGGGGTGGCCCCAGTGGGCGTCCTAACTGATGTACGATATCCCCACAAAGCAAAGGGTATTTTGCTTGGCCAATCTCGATAGTTGTCAATCATTTTCTTGAGAATTGTGACAACGTTCTTGTTTGCCGCCTCTACCGCGCCATTAGTCTGTGGTCTATACGGCGAAGAGTGGTGATGCCTAATTTTGTACTTGGCTAGCAATTGCTCAGTCTCGGCTTGGAAATGTGATCCATTATCACTAATGATCTCATGTGGGCAACCGTACCGACAGATGATGTTGTTTTATATGAACTTTGCCACGTTTTTAGCCGTGAGACTAGTGTAGGAAGTCGCTTCTACCCATTTGGTGAAATAGTCAATTGCCACCAATATGAAACAGTGACCTCCTGTTCCGGCCGGAGTTATCTTCCCGATTATATCAATTCCCCAGGCAGAAAATTGCCAAGGAGATGTCATCGTATAGAGCAATGAAGGACGACATGTTGTACATTCCCGAAGATTTGGCAGTTGTGGCAATGTCTTACGTATCTGATGCAATCGGATTCCATTGTGGTCCAATAATACCCCAAACGTGTGATTTTCTTTGCCATCATGGGCCCACTCATGTGAGGACCGCATTCTCCATCATGGACTTCTTCCATCACTTTCAGCGCCTGCGAATGATCAAGGCAACGTAGGATTACACCAAGAGGTGTTCTTTTGTATAACTCTCCTTGCATGAGAATGTATTGGGAAGCTAGTAGGCGTATAACGCGTTGTCCCCTTTTGTCCATATCCGGTGGATAGGTACCGTTGAGTTTAAAATTTAGGATTGCTTGGAACCAAGGCTCCTATTTGACTTCCTCTTCATCGGTGATTTGGTGGACAGAGCTGGCTCTGATCGTCGTTCGATACACAAAGGCATTTCCACCATGTTATCTGGCATATTAATCAAAGATGCGAGTTTTGCAAGAGCATCCACAAATTGATTTTCTTCCCGAGGTAGGTGTAGATAGGTCACGTGATCAAAGAATTGGGCGACCTGGTCTATTCTGGCTTGATAAGGTGTTAAGCTTTCGCTTCGGATTTTCCAAGATCCCGTAACTTGATTGATGATCAGGGACGAATCCCCATGCACTCGGAGGTTTTTAATGCCTAAGCTTACTGCCGCCTGTAGTCCAATGAGACAAGCTTCGTATTCTGCAGCATTGTTTGTCACTTCGAAGTCGAGTTTGACAGAGATCGGTGTATGCTCGCCTTCAGGAGAAATGAGCAACACTCCTATTCCAAATCCTCTTAAGTTTGGTGCTCCATCGAAGTAAAGGTCCCAGGAATCTACATCGGTTTGGAGTATATCCTCGTCTGGAAATGACCAAGTATCTATTGTTTGTGCATCATTGATGGAGTTTTCTGCAAAGAATTCGGCAACGGCGCGCCCTTTTATAACTTTCAGGGGCACGTATTTGAGATCGAACTCTGAGAGCATCAAAGTCCATCTTGCTAATCGTCCGTTGAGGACGGGTTTCTCGAAGAGGTATTTGACTGGATCCATTTTAGAGTATATTTTGACGGAGTAGCTAAGCATGTAATGGCGTAGCTTCTTCGTTGCCCACACAAGAGCGAGGCATGTCTTTTCGAGTTGTGAATATTTGCACTCGTACTCCAAGAACTTCTTGCTAAGGTAGTAGATAGCCCTTTCTTCTTTTCCTACGGTTTGAGCTAGCATGGCACCCATGGTCATTTTTTGTCATCGTGAGATATAAACCAAGAGGTTGATCTCGTTGAGGTGGCATGAGCACGGGTGGTTTAGCTAATATCTCCTTGATTCGGTCGAACGCCTTCTGACAGTCATCATCCCACATGGTGTGATCTGTTTTCTTTAGCTTCTTGAAGATAGGTTCACAGATCATGGTGAGCTTCGATATAAATTGACTTATATATTGTACTTTTCACAGGAATCCTCTGACTTATTTCTCCGTTTGAGGTTGCGGCATTTCCATCAGAGCTTTGATTTTGGAAGGGTCTATTTCTGTACCTCGTTGGCTAACGACGTATCCCAGGAGCTTGCCAGATGTTACTCCGAATGTGCACTTCTGAGGATTGAGCCTCATGTTGTACTTTCGTAGCCTTAAGAAGAATTTGCGAAGGTTCGCAATATGCCCCTCTCTATCCTTGGATTTGACAATCATGTCGTCTACGTACACCTCAACTTCTTTGTGCATCATGTCATGTAGGAGTGTAGTTGCGGTGCATTGATATGTAGCTCCGGCGTTGATTAACCCAAATGGCATAACCGTATAGCAATAGGTTCCCCATTGAGTGACAAAGGCGGTCTTATGCATGTCTTCTATGGCCATCTTGATTTGGTTATAACCCGCGTATCCATCCATGAAGGATAGTAGCGCGTGATCTGCGGTATTGTCCACCAATATGTCGATATGTGGTAGAGGAAAGTCATCTTTAGGACTTGCTTTGTTTAAATCTCTAAAATCAACACAAACACGGATTCTCCCATCCTTTTTGGGTACGGGTACTATGTTGGCTACCCAGTCAGAGTACTCGAAAACTTTGATAAACCCGGCTTTGAATTGCTTATCGACTTCTTCCTTAATCTTGAGAGCCCACTCTGTTCTCATTCGACGAAGCTTCTGTTTCACGGGCTTGAAACCTGGCTTAATTGGGATTCTATGTTCGGCAATATCCCTGTCGATCCCTGGCATATCTTTGTAGGACCAAGCGAAAACGTCTTTGAACTCGTGTAGGAGGTCTATGAAACTGGCCCTTTCGGTGGGGTTCAGGGTTGTCCCTATCCTAAGTTCTTGGGGTTCTAGTTCGGTTCCTACATTGATGGGTTCAGTGTTCTCTATTACTGGTCCCCCTTCCCCCTCTTGTATTATTTCCTTGGCTATGTAAGGAGGTATCTCAATTGAGTCTGGGTCTGGGTCATCCTCAGTATCATCATAAACAAAATTGCATTCAAGATAACACAAAGAGTAAGCAGAACCTGATTTATTCATATTAAAGTTTGAGAAAAGTTGAAACAAAGAAGCCATCTGATCTGTGGTCAGCGGCGGTAAAGGGACAGTTGTTGGGGCATCTCCCCAACTACTGTTACCATTTGAGGATTAGCTAGGAGAAACAAAGGGAATGGGGATGACGACAGGAGGAGATTCCTTAGTGACTTCTCTAGACTCTGATTCTGACTCTGACTCTGACTCTGACTCTGACTCGAATTCATCGTCTTCTGGTTCTCCTTTGAACATCTCTTCTTCTCCAGTGGTGAGCTTGAAGAGTCTTCCTTGATTGTTGGTCCACTTGATTGATTTTCTCTATCCTTTCTACTGATTCGCGTTTGTTTCTGTGATTAACGCGGTAGGGTTGAAGTGGTTGTCTTGAAGTATCATGGTAATGATCTCATCCTGCGCGGCTCTAACAAATCGATCTTCTCCGAATAGTAGACTAACAACTTGTTCGTCTAAGCAAGGTGCTGGACGTGCTTTGACGGTAGGAACCGTTTCTGGAGGGATGAAGTAGCAATCCTGAAAGATCTCGATCCCGGCTAGCTTCCTTTCGAGATAATGCCAAGATTCGGGAAATCCGTGAAAGAGTTCTAGACCTCCTTCCTTAACAAAGTATCCATTTAGGGTAGGGAGATAGGGTTGCATTTGGACTCCTACGTACTTACGGTTTTGAACTTGAGCAAGCATCTTGAGAACTTCCTCTTTAGTGGGTCTGTATCCTAGGCCAAGTGGTATCCTTTTTGAGTTGCCTTCCTTGTAGGGTGCGAAGGTGTTTCTTCGGACAGGGTTCAAAGGCATTCCAGGGAAGTATCCCTGGGATTTGAGTATGTGGTTGACCACTAAGTTGGAGTAGGGATCGTAGTATAGGGGTGCCAATTCGCTTTCTATGACACTTATGCTTTGAAAGCCCCCAAGTTCATGTACTGGATCCGCTAGGACTTGATTATTTGACTTCTTTTCGATTATTGCCTTGATGGGCGACGAAGTGATCGTCACCACTTTGCCGTTTAGTGGAATTTTGATCTTTTGGTGAAGGGTGGATGTTACCGCTTTGGAAGCGTGAATCCAAGGTCTTCCCAGAAGTATGTTGAAGGAAGCTTCAATGTCCACTATTTGGAAGTTAACCTTTCGCTCAATTGGCCCTGTGGCTATGGTTAGGTTAACGAGTCCTACGACCTTTCGTTGTGTACCATCATATGCACGAACACCTTCATTGGTAGGGGTCCAATTCAACTCTTTCATGCCTAGTTTGTATGCCGTTTTGAGGGGGTATGACGTTGACCGTGGAGCCATCATCTACCAAGGTCATTGGCACATTCTTCTTTAAGCAAATGACAGTGATGTAAAGAGCCAAGTTGTGACTAGCGCCAAAGGGTGGCAAATCTTCATCTGAGAAAGTAATAGGATTACTTAGCTTCGGTGATTCTTGGAAGACCAAGTTGACTACATCGTCGGGTGTGGAGTTATGTGCTACATTTAGCTTGGCCAAAGATTGCAGTAAAGCTTGGCGATGTGGGAATGAGCTTGCTACCAATTGCCAGACTGAAAGATCAGCCTTTGTCTTCTGTAATTGCTTGAGCAAATGATCAGTAGAGTCATCTTCATTATCATTTGGTGTGATAACGTTGGTTGGACCATTTTGAGTAGTACTTTGATATGGACGCCCCGAACGAGTTAGGTGGTCCACATCTTGGTCTTCACCATTTCTGACTATTTCCTTGACTAGGGAGTGTTCAATGAGATACTCGTCTTCATCGTCATCGGCCCATACTCGCATTGGGGTCATGTAAAGTTGTCACCACATTTTCCAATTCCCAAACTTGCCTATCCACACTCCTTGCCCATGCGATGAAGTCGGCAATGGTAGGGGAAATGTCAGAGTAGAACCCTTCTTTCTCGATCGCGTGGATCTTGTCTTCGACTGGAGAAATGAGGTGTGAACAATCTAAGGTAGATTCTTCACGTGTGATCAATAGAATTCCAAGAGGATTCTGAGTGTTGTTGGGTTTACCTCTCGGCGGTATTGGTAGTCGACCAACCTCTATCATGTATTGAAGCACATTTTTCAATTTGTAGCATTTTTCTGTGTCATGCCCCTTACCCCTATGATATTCGCAGTATGAGTTCTCGTCCCAGAACTTGGACCTCTTTTCAGGTTCGGGCGTAGGTCCTATGGGTTGGAGTTTGCCTTGTTTCATTAGCCTTTTTAGAGCATTGGAGTAAGTGTCCCCAAGATTTGTAAATTTCCTTGGTGGGGCGCTCTTCTTAGATGGCTCGAGGAGGTTAACTTCGTCGGTCTTGTTAGTGGAGCCGTAAGAACGACTTGTTGAGCCTTGATATCCTCGACCTACCGTTTTGGACAGGAGCCCTTTACGGATGTCATCTTCGATCCTTGTTCCTAGTACGGTTAAGTCCTTGAAAGTTTTAATGTTTTGGTACCTCAAATGGTTGGCATAGATGAGCTTCAAGTTGTCCACGAATTTCTCCACGAGGGTAGCCTCATCCGGGCGTTCAACTAGTTGGGTACTAGTCTTCCTCCACCTACTTAGGAAGTCGGTGAAACCTTCTTTGTCATTTTGGGTAAGAACCTCTAAAGTGCGCATGTTAACTTGGATCTCAGCATTATCCGCATATTGCTTAGCAAACTTGACCGCGACGTCTTCCCAAGTAGCGATCTTCTTGTGTTCTAGAGAGTAGAACCATTGCTTTGGGATGGTGTCAAGAGATGAAGGAAAGATCCTTAAGAACATCTCGGGTTTGATGCCTTTGATAGACATATAATCCTTGAAAGCACGGATGTGGTTCAAAGGGTTTTCATGTCCCTTGAATTTAGGGATATTCGTCATGTTGAAGTTGGTCGGCAACTTGGAACTCACGGCCTCATACTTGCGATTATTCTCCCTGTAAATGTCATCCCCTTTAAGATACATCAATTTCTCCTCTAAGTATTGGAGTCGTTTCTCAGCTGCAGTCATACTCATGGGAGGGTTTTCGTCCCTGAAGTCATTCACGAAGTCATCAACGACTTCGCTTTCCCGAGGAGGCAACCTCGTTTCTACGATATAGATCCGGCCCTCGATGGTGTCAAGGCGATCATACACTTGGTCTTGAGTAACTTGGAGTTGAGCTAGCGCGGTTAGGATTCGATCATTACTATCTTGGAGTTGATTGAAGTCGCTTGTTTCAGGCATCTTGGAAACTGGATAAGAGATCGACGACGAATCAAAACACGATCGACCATTCTAGCACACTTACTAAGAAATGTTTTTGACTCGTGAAGTGGGTGTGTGCCACTTGTGTCAGTGAGCTTTTGAAGAAATGACAAGGTTTGAAAAATGTTGGTCCTAGTCAACTTTAGTGTAGTTGTAGGAGTGGACTCGAAGTGAGGTTTTGAAATGAGCTTGGGCTCGAAAATTGACTCGACAAATGGACAGAGTTTTGACTCGGTTTTGCGCTAATCATTGGCCTTTTTTGAAGTTTACATTTTAAAAGGGATTTTATTTTACAAAAATCGTCATGGTTTCGTTTAGAAATGGTGATCACGTAAGGTACAAATATTTATACGAACATTATAACGGGATGCTGAGTGCATTTAATAGGGTTTTGGTTTAAAGGGTGGGTTGCCATACCGAACGATCAAACCCAAAGTCTGTGGAGAGGCTCGTACCAAACAAGAGTAAGGTCGATTCCTAGTCCATTTCCTCAAGTAGTGAAAGTCCTTGATACAAACAAGAGTAAGTACCATGGAATGGATGACGTCAATCGCTATCCATCCTTAGGCCTAAATAAGAATTAGGACCGTTTAGACGGGACGATTGGTCGAATGGGTTGGGTTGGGCCTAAGAAGGTCGAATAAAACGGTCTAGGAAGACCGAGTTATGAAAACCGACAATTGTCTTGTACAAACTATTCCCTAACCTTGTTCAAGTTTCAGCCTTTTGGCTACACGTAAGTGTATTATCTCCAGTGGAGTCGCCAAACTGTGGACATGGGGCCACGGGGGCGCTTGGAAAATAAGCGTTTGCATTTGTGGAGTCGCCACCAATTTATTGTGGAAAATTGGAAACCGTTTGAATACCTCGCGCCATGTCAAGACACAAAGTAGTGACATGAACACCACGAACTCGTTACCCTTAGCATTCTATGTCTAGATTGACTCTCGTGGATGCCAATGAACACGGATGTTCACAGAGATCTGGAGTAAGGGGCGAGGGTACGTATTAGGAAGCTCTTTTGATCGAACACCTAATCCCGCCCGCCTCGATAGCGGCCTCTACTAATGATTAGGGAAGTTATCTATACTCGATATATCGTCGATTATATGCATGCAATGCAACATCCAAGTTTTAATCCTAACATGTGAGAATTTAGGCTAAGTCGGTGAACAATTAATTTAACATACGATTAGGTCAAGTAGGAATTTAAGCTCAATTATATGTGAAGCCATACAAATGATACAATAAAAGAAATACAATAAAATACAATAATGAAAATTACAATAGTTACAATGGATTCAATTGATTTATGTCGAAAATACTTCCAAAACGGATACTTTGAGAAAGAACAAAATAAAGGAATAAATGAACAGGAATTAGGCGATAATACGATTAATAGTTAATTAAATACGTAAGCTAATTAAACTAGGTCAAGACAGAACGGAAGTTCAGAGACAAATCAACTCGAACAGTAGCAGAGACCGCGCCCTGAAGAGGCGCAATTGCGATTGTTGCGTCTGTTCCAAGGGTGAGTTCTGGCTGTGAAGCCGGAACTGCAAATCGTTAATGTTAATTGATGAATTTAAGGATTAATTACGATATTCGACTCGGATGGAAGTTATTTAATGGATTAATTACATGCAAATGAGTCATAAAAGCAATAAAACATGGATGAGACGAATGCAAACAAATTAATTACATGAATGAAAGATTGATTAGTGACATAGGTGAACTAAATAGTTTAAATATGACAAATTAATGACGAATAGACAGCTGGAAATATATCAAAGGTCGAATTCCAGAAACTCAATATGAAAGAATCGTATCTCTACAACCCGAATTGATTTTAATGACGAAAACCCGCAAATATTGGATTACTTGGGATTTAAGTCGGGATTTAATGATGAATTATATACATATTAATGATGATAAACAATATACATGTGAAATTATCGTGCTATTATGTCAAAGAATTGAAGAACAAACGAAGACAAATTACAAACAACGAATTGACAGAGGACGAAGGAATAAGAAAGGAAGCAGGAACTGCGGCAGCCTCACGAAGAGGCGCAACAGGTGCTGCGTCCCTTTGAAGAGGCGCAGCAGTTGCTGCGTCCTTTCTCGACGGTCATCTTCTGGTAATCCGTAAAAAGGGTTTTAAAACATGGTTTTATAAATCGGTTTTAATAAGTGTTTTCGACATAAACCTTACATTAATGATTACAAAAAGTAAATAACAATAAATGAAAAGAAGGTTTTACATCCTCAGACTTACATGTTTGACGAAACGAGATGAACTAAGTTTATGATTAGTGATGCTCGACTCGAATGTAACGAAAGTGCCCTCGTAAGAGGAAAACGATTAAGATTAATTAAGTTGATTGATGTGGAGTTGGTCAAATTGGTCGGTCATGCAAACGAGGCTGGTACTCAGAAGGATCCGAGCTTACGTGGTCGAATGTTCAAGCACGTAGACGCCAAAAAGTAAGAACGTGGTTTAGAATGCAAAGGGAGAAGAGAAGGGCGGACACTCGCGTGAGAAATATGAGGAGCGAAGGCTCCTATTTATACTAATCACACGGAGGAATTAGGGTTTTCGGAGAGACTTTGGAAGTGAATCTCGAAAAGATATGAAAAGATATGAGAAATACGCAGAAAAGGACCTGGGAAGAGGCGCAGCACCTGCTACGTCTGTTCCTAGGCGGTTTCCTCCTGCGGAAGAAAGATTTCCGTGTTTGGTTTATGGAATAACGGATTAATCTTATTTTTCTTAATATTTTGTGTGAATATTACGGGAAATACTTTACCAAAGAATAAAAGATTGTGAAAGATTTATAAAATATGGAATAGAAATATCCGGAACATTCCAGAACATTCTAACTCGGGATTTTAGCGGTTATCAGAAAATGAAGACGGTTTTAGGCCCGGACTCCAAATGTACTCTAATTACTGTCAAAACGACCGTATCGGCGCGTAGATGACAATTAAGAGGTAGACATCAATGTTTGAGCAATCACTTGACGATAAACTTACGAACTGTCACAAATCGTTCCGCGTACCAAACATGCGGCCCAATCATCACCGGGTGGTTCGCGGGAGGTGCAGAAATGAGGTATCTACACTCTTAAACATCATTTATATATAGTTCTTTAAAAATACAAAATGTGCAAATCTTATAGATATGTTTGACACATAACACATGTAAGACACAATCAAAATATTTGAATAAGTTGAGTTTGAACTTTATATGTTTGATACATATATATCACACGTTATTCATAAAAAATTAAAAACTGACATAAAATTATATTCACATCATTTTGAACAAATATTAATTGATTTGGAACATAACATATAGTGAAATGATATAATTTGAGAACTTAATGTTGATTGTTGCATTATTCGAAAATATTTTATTTTAATTAATATGATATATGATCAGTCACAAAATAATTTATAAACGTCGATCATGTATAATTAATTATCACTTATTATCACCAAATTGAATGTGAAGGATCAGAATAAAAATGATGTTTAACCTAGAGATAGAAAGAGAAATATCCGTCATCTCTAGGGCTTAATCTTAACGAAAATTTCTTGTTTACAATGACAAAGAAATCAAATCACACTACGAATTCTAAACATCATAGTTCTGCTAATAAGTTTGATGTACTGAATCCATTGAGATCTAAAAAATCGAAGATTGTTGGCAAGCCAGACGTGGAGGAAGGACAAAAATAGAAGAGTATACATGAGATCCAAGGTATCCCTGCATTTGATTTGGAGGATGGCCTGGTTGAAGATGTGACTGAAGAATCTGCATCTGAAAATGAATTGTTAGATGGAGTCTGGTATCAAAGACATGGAAAGAAAATTATGCAACTTATTGAGGATGAGCCAGATGACTTACTTCAATTATCAGATGAACATGTCCAAGAAGAATTGAATTATTGGCAACAAGCAGTGTATGACTTCATTGTAGGGGCTAATTGATACCCGTCGTTGTGAGTACCAAAGATAAAATTTATAATCTCCTATTAAGACTAACCTAGGCTAGTGGTAACAGGGTCGAACCACAAGGAGGCAGTTGTAAATTCTAGTTGCTCTATATTTAGTCTAAGGTAACAAATGTGGGGGTTGGTTTGAATTGGTCTACAGCTAATAGTAAATAAAGACAGTAAACTAAATAAATGATTTAAACAGATAAAAGAAGGGTACTAGGATGGTCGGTTCATTATAGCTTTGGCGGCAGCAAACTAAGTCGGTCTGAATCAAACACAGGTAAGGCGGGAAATAAAGAGGTCCTCTCGGTCCACTCTTAACAAATAGCATCTTTCGATCTCGCTATAGGTCCCTAATGTCACTAATACTAACTTTCGTCCTGAAAAGCGACTAACGGTCTAAACTATACCTATCTTTCGATCTTAGCACAGTCTAATCGATTTAACTGATGGTCTAATAACTTTCCCTATCTTTCGATCTAATGGGTCAGTCACAAAATAGGCATCTAACTGGTCGCATGCATTAGATTCGTTAAATACAAGATTAAATTCAATTAAAACGAATATGAACCCTACGAGGTCAGTCGATCGACTAACAAGGTCAGTCGATCGACCAACACGCGAAACAGCCTTCTCTGACCTAATGCCGCCTATGCCATAAATCGCCTACATCCTAGCACTGACTATTTAGCTACTCATGATGAAAGTAATAACAACAATAAAACTAACAACAATTACTGAATTCATGCTTAAAGTAGATAACAAATAACAATAAAACGATAATTGGCTTAAGGGATATTAACTAGCAATTCTATACTAACAAAGAAAGCAAAACAATAAACAGGAATTAGGGCGGAAGGAATACCGAGATTTCAGAGGAAGATTAAGAATAAGCACAGAATTCCAATGCTAAACGATGTTCCAAACCCTAACTACTCGAATGAATAAAACTGAAAGTAACTATATGAAATTGTGATAGGAACTTGGATAAAAACTTAGATCCTCAAACTGATGGTTTTATGTTACGTTATATAGCAATCAACGTAACATCTTATTTCCTAAACCTAAACTTCACGGGCTTCAAGATTCACGGTCTTTCAATTCACGCCTGGAATAGAAATCGTCGATCGACCGATAAGGTGGTCGATCGATCGCTCCTCAAAGAAACAAAGAGCTTCAGAATCGAGCATTGGTCGATCGATCAAGGTGGCGGTCGATCGACTGATGAGCTTGCTACTTGACTTCTTAAAACACGTGGACTTGTCTTTTGGGCCTTGGATTGCGCACCAAGCTCGTTCCTTAAGCAATTCCTTTACGTCATTTGCAATGCAGATTACTCGGGGACGAATTTGGCTTGATTTCCCGTTGAATTCTTCACATTTATGCAATAATGTACAAAAACACGAAAGTAGAGGAAAATAGAGAAATATTGGCATATATTGCACATTTGAGCTCTGAAATGCGTGTAGAATAAAGTGTGAAACATCATATTTTAGAGACGCATCAAATCTCCCCAAACCAAACCTTGCTTGTCCCCAAGCAAGAACTAGACTCGATCTAATGACCTAATGGAACGAGTTCAATCTCAGAGCGAAATGCAAACTGTTAAGCCTAAACCAATTTAATGCAGAACCAACAATCAATTAGTAATGCGAATCATGCAAACGAATTATGAAGTCGTTAAAATTATGCCGAACTGTTGACTGTAAAGACTTATCAAATTGGACTCTCACGGGTCGCTCAAATCATTCATAAGCATAGGTGAATAAATGTATAAGATAGAAAGAAGTAATTTTGTAGTGACTCTCACCTAACTACGACCTATGAAAACATGCCAGCAACAAAATATGAAAATGACCTCTACGACCGTGCATACGCATTCCAACCGAACAGATGACCAATGACACATGCCGAGGTATATATGGGATATGTGAGGCATGGGTAAGAAGAGGCAAAACATTTTATGGTAAAGTGGAGGTACAGGTGATCAAGCTAGTACCAAAACGGAACCAAGTGGCAACATCCAACTTCTTGCTCATAAACAAACGACACGGTGCTATAGCAAGCACAAAACTCACAAACTCCAAAATAGAAGTAATCAACTAACTCCCCATAAGATATAAATAAAATATGGGAGCAAAAATCGCCAAAAGATAAAGGATTAAATTATGCGAATTTGATTTCTTTCTTTCTCACGATCCTCGGTCGATCGACCTATGATGCCAGTCGATCGACCCCTATGAACAGTACAGAACCTCTTTTTTTTTTTTTTTTTTTCTTTTCCGAATCATTTTTCCATCATTTTTTTTTTCTATTTCTTTCTTTCCTTTTCATTTTCCAACCATCACCTCAACAGAGCAAATACTACCAAAAACGAGTAACAATCCCAAAAACTAGGCTTCTAGCTTGATCAAGGCAGGCTATGTGTAGGATGTAGTAAATAGGACAAAAAGGATATTTTTGGCAGTGTGGGGCTATCGGGTATAATAAGAAAAGGGAAACCTCTACCACATGTGTCAACAAACCACAAACCGAATGCATACAGGTATTAAGTAGATCAAATTCATATTCATGCAAATTAAGGAAACATGTCTCATAAGGAGTACTACTCACATTCCTAAATAAACCGGTCATGAATGTCACCAGTTATAGGCTCTAATTCTCAGAAATATGATGTAGTTTGCCAAAAATCAAAGTCTAGTCTCAAGTTCAGCAAGAATGTAACGAAAACTCGTAGATATGCATTTACGATTCTACTAATAACATGTTAATCCAGCAAGGCTCAGGCAAAACAGGTGCAGATGCAAAATCATCATAGAATTACTACCGTTCCGACTCGACCTATATGCTAAAATAAACGTGCATTTTATGGAAATTTTTTGAAATTTTTCAATTTTTTTTTTTGTATATATATAGGAAATGAAAAAACAATGCATACAAAAATATAAACGTGAAACAGAAATGCAATAAGACATATGCAAATGCGACGCAAAACCCTTCCCCAAACCAAATCGCACAATGTCCCCATTGTGCAAAATCATATAATGAAGAAAAGAGAAATGGGAATTTGCGAGAAATAAATAAATATGACATGAAGTGGAAATCGGGAACTCACAAGACTTTGAGCGCAGCAAAGGAAACCTCCCCAAACCAGCGTGAGCTAGGAGGTTTCAGTAGCCAGCAGTGCTACTAATAAGGACCTGAAAAGACAATTAAAAACCACGCATAAGACCGAAGAAAATAATTTTGAAGCGTAAAAATTGTGCACCAATGAGACAATAGAAGAAATAGTTAATTCGACGGAAAATAGAGTGGAGTAGAAGACTCCCTTAGGTCCGCATATCGACCAAACACAGCAGGGGAGAGGTCGTGAACGAATATAGCAGCAGCAGTGGTCGATCGACCACGGAGATCAGTCGATCGACCAGGTGGGCGTGAACAGTAGCTCCTGTAAACCTGCAATTCAGTCGATCGACCAATGGCGCCAGTCGATCGACTGAAAACACTGCTGCAGCGTCTTATTTCTTCGTAATTGCTCAATGATTTGAGCTAACAAGCTCTAAATACCTGCAAATGCACAATAGTACGCGCCCAAAATTGCGCAAAACCCAGAACGAAGTCTAAAGTACTTAAAAATCCTAAGCAAATAAAATAAAAGCGAAGTTTTCGCGCACACAAAAAGCAATAAAATTGTCTTAACAAAGCAAATAAAGAGAAGTTCGTAACGAGATTGATCAACTAATAGTTGATCAAGAAGGACCACGGTATGGCCCACTTCGTCGGCTTACTACTAGAGGTAGCCTCAATGGTGCTCATTTTATCGGTTGCACCCTTCTTAGCGTCGACTTGATCGGAGAGCTCAATGGACCAACTTCGTCATCTCCCCAATCAAGGACTCCCACGGAATCGTCGGAATCCAAATCAGCCCATCTCACCTTGGCTGGCTCATCTTCCACTTCCTCATCGGTCCCATAGCTTAAGCAACCAAGACCTCCTCGTTGAATGATCGGCTGCTTTACAGTTGGCACAACTTGTAGCACTTCCTTCCCCAAACCAGCTCCTGCATTATCTAAAACAACAGATTCTTCCTCCTTCTTGCTCCCAATCCGGGGCGGAGGGGTTAACACAGCAGTAGTAATAGGCACAACAATTCAGGAAGCACAAAGTACGATCTCTTTTCGTAGACCGTATTACAAGTAACAGCCACATGGGATCCTTCTTTTTTTTTTTAGCGGGTTGGGCAAAAATGATGGAATGTTTCCCAACTTTGAAGGTCAAAGTTCCGAGCCTACGTCAATAATCGCACCAAAGGCGGTGTGCGAAACTGCCTACCTAAGATGATCGGTATATGGGCATCCTCAGGCATGTCAAGGACAACAAAGTCAACAGGGAAGAAAAACTTCCCTATTTGGACGGGTATGTCCTCTAGGACTCCTATAGGCTCGACCGCAGAGATCGGTCACCATCCGAATGTCATGTCTGTGATAGCAAATCGGGTCAACTTGAGTTTCCTAGCTAAACTCAAAGGCATGACACTTATACTAGCCCCTAGGTCACATAACGCCTTCTCAATTGAGAAGGTACCTATTTTGCAAGGGACAGAAAAGCTGCCCGAGTCCTCTAACTTATGGGGCGCGGTGTGAGACAAATAGGAGCAAGACTCCTTGGTGAGTGCGACAGTGTGCACTGTTTCAAGTGACCGCTTTTTGGACAAAAGTTGTTTCATAAATTTGGTATAAGCGGGTACTTGGTTAACTAACTCAAGGAAGGGGACTTGCACATTCAGACTACGGATAACTTTCTCAAACTTACTGAAAGATACCTGTTCTTTGGTCGGCATGAGTCTTTCCGGATATGGGGTTGTAAGAAGTACCTTAGCCCTCTCTTCTAAATCGCGCGCGCCGGCATCCTTGGACTTAAGCTGAAAGTCCGTCACCTTCTCTTTGTTGAAGCTAGACCCCTCTTCAGACCGTCTCAAATGAGAACCGTTAACCGTCATTGGGTCGAACTTAGGGACCGGGACTGACCCATCAGCACTCGGGTCTGCCCCCAAAATCTTCGGGACTGTGGTACCCCGAAACAAGTGGTCTCGCAGATTATTTGGCATCAAAGGACGAAATTCTTGACAAAGACGCGATCTCGCCGATCGACCATCGTCCTCGATCGATCGACCGAGATGTACAGCTGATTCAGTTCCTGAACCCGTGTTTCAGTCGATCGACTAGGTATGTCAGTCGATCGACTGAAATTCCTGGCAGACGTCTTTTTCTTTGATTTGCTCGTTGGAGCTTTCTCTTGGCTTGTTTCCGGCTCATCTTTTTCAACAGCGTCCTCGATCATGGCAGGACTATCAAGGGTGGACCCGCTCCTCAAGGTGATGGCATTTAGGGTCTCCTTTTGTTCAGGTTGAGTGGGCAAGTGTCCGGGAGCTTGAGTGTTATTTTTGCTAGCCAATTGAGCTATTTGGCTTTCCAAAGCTTCATCCCGCCTCTCTTGCTTGGGACTCCTTTAGCAACAGATTCTTGAGCTCGGAAAATTCAGAATTCTGTGATTGTTGCTGCTGCGGCACATAAGGAGGTTTCTGGTATTATTGTTGCTTTTGATGAGGGGGCACATAGGGTTGTTGCTGCGGCGGATGTTGGGTTGGATTTTGGACATTTTGGCTCCTCCAACTCAAGTTTGGGTGGCTTGGCTCGTAGTAGGTGTTTGTCTGCCTATAGTGTTGAAAGGCAGCACAAGATTCAAAGGGGCTAGGACAGTTTTTCGAGACATGGCCTTCACCTCCACACCTTTCACAGACGAAAGGACCGTCTGACACAACATTGACTTGGTACATCCCATCTTTAGAGGCTCCTCCTAGCTCATACTTGTCAAATATCGTAGTGAGAGCCTCAAGTGCAGCAACAGAGGAGGATTCAGCAGCTCTCCTCTGGTTACCTCTCGAATTCCCATACTCGGCCTTGTGGGTAGCTAGATCGTCAATGATCTTCCACCCCTTGGTTGCTCCCAAATTTTCAAATGAATCTTCCATTGGGTCGCAATCCAAAATGGCCCTCTGATCGTCGTACAACCCATTGTAGAAATGATTGCACAAACTCCACTTTTCGAACCCATGGTGCGGTATGGTTCGCACCAACTTCTTGAATCGGACCCATGCCTCGTGGAAATTCTCATCTGGCCCTTGTTTAAAGCCCGTGATTTGAGCTCTAATAGCGATCGTCCTTGAAGCACAAAAGTACTTCTTGTAGAACGTCAATGCCAATGTATTCCAATCAGTGATCTCCTGAGCGGTCCGGTTCAAATCTCTATACCACTCCCTTGCAAAGATCACGAAGGGAGAAGATGAACATAGTCTCCTTGATTTGATCCTGGGTCACGCCACCGGTGGTGGGGAATGGAGCAAAGATGAGTCAATAAAGGTCTCCATATGCCTTGCTTTGCATCTTCATTTGCGCTCCCCCGAACGATTTCTCTCGACCATAGTAATGTAGGCGGGCTTTGGTTCGAACTTCCCCGGCATCTCCCGTAATTCGAACCCCTTGTATAAATTGTCGGTGTCGGCTCGTAATAACTAGCTATACTCGCTTCCTCGGCCATGACCGGAATTTCCGAGAAGTAAATCGTCTCGGTGAAGAAGTGGAAACAGGCGAAGATGGTGGATTATCTTCGAACAATTCGTTCTCGTAGTAGCTTGACAGAGTACTCAACTCTTCCTCTGTCGGTAATACCCTTTGTGTTCGTCTCAACTCGCGCAAGGATCTTTCAAGCTCAGGGTTCAACGGTACTAATTCTCCACCCTGTGACCTGCGCATAAGAAGAAACTACAAAAGGAATATAAGAAAAGTTTAAGGAACGGATGTCCCTTAAACTAAGAAAGACTAAAAATAAAAACAACTAAAATTAGGACTATTGCCTCCCCGGCAACGACGCCAAAATTTGATACCCGTCGTTGTGAGTACCAAAGATAAAATTTATAATCTCCTATTAAGACTAACCTAGGCTAGTGGTAACAGGGTCGAACCACAAGGAGGCAGTTGTAAATTCTAGTTGCTCTATATTTAGTCTAAGGTAACAAATGTGGGGGTTGGTTTGAATTGGTCTATAGCTAATAGTAAATAAAGACAGTAAACTAAATAAATGATTTAAACAGAGATAAAAGAAGGGTACTAGGATGGTCGGTTCATTATAGCTTTGGGCGAAAACTAAGTCTGTCGGTCGAATCAAACACGGTAAGGCGGGAAATAAAGAGGTCCTCTCGGTCCACTCTTAACAAATAGCATCTTTCGATCTCGCTATAGGTCCCTAATGTCACTAATACTAACTTTCGTCCTGAAAAGCGACTAACGGTCTAAACTATACCTATCTTTCGATCTTAGCACAGTCTAATCGATTTAACTGATGGTCTAATAACTTTCCCTATCTTTCGATCTAATGGGTCAGTCACAAAATAGGCATCTAACTGGTCGCATGCATTCGATTCGTTAAATACAAGATTAAATTCAATTAAAACGAATATGAACCCTACGAGGTCAGTCGATCGACTGACAAGGTCAGTCGATCGACCAACACGCGAAACAGCCTTCTCTGACCTAATGCCGCCTATGCCATAAATCGCCTACATCCTAGCACTGACTATTTAGCTACTCATGATGAAAGTAATAACAACAATAAAACTAACAACAATTACTGAATTCATGCTTAAAGTAGATAACAAATAACAATAAAACGATAATTGGCTTAAGGGATATTAACTAGCAATTCTATACTAACAAAGAAAGCAAAACAATAAACAGGAATTAGGGCGGAAGGAATACCGAGATTTCAGAGGAAGATTAAGAATAAGCACAGAATTCCAATGCTAAACGATGTTCCAAACCCTAACTACTCGAATGAATAAAACTGAAAGTAACTATATGAAATTGTGATAGGAACTTGGATAAAAACTTAGATCCTCAAACTGATGGTTTTATGTTACGTTATATAGCAATCAACGTAACATCTTATTTTCTAAACCTAAACTTCACGGGCTTCAAGATTCACGGTCTTTCAATTCACGTCTGGAATAGAAATCTGGTCGATCGACTGATAAGGCTGGTCGATCGACTGCTCCTCAGCAAACAGTAGCTTCTGTAACCCGAGCATTGGTCGATCGACTGAAGGTGGCGGTCGATCGACTGGATGAGCTGCTACTTGACTTCTTAAAACACGTGGACTTGTCTTTTGGGCCTTGGATTGCGCACCAAGCTCGTTCCTTAAGCAATTCCTTTACGTCATTTGCAATGCAGATTACTCGGGGACGGATTTGGCTTGATTTCCCGTTGAATTCTTCACATTTCTGCAATAATGTACAAAAACACGAAAGTAGAGGAAAATAGAGAAATATTGGCATATATTGCACATTTGAGCTCTGAAATGCGTGTAGAATAAAGTGTGAAACATCATATTTTAGACACGCATCACTAATCCTCCATGGCAAGTGATGGAAGGGTTCCTGATACGAATTTGGAGTAAGTATACTGTTGACAAAATCTCTTTTCTTCCAAATGGTATCTTCCTAGCTAGGTTTCATACTGAGGAAATGAAACAAGCAGTATTATCAAGTGGGTATTTTTTATTTGATAATAAGCCTCTCATTATTAAGCCCTGGCAACCTGATGTGGAATTGACTAAAGAAGAAGTTACAAAAGTTCCTGCTTGGGTAAGACTGCAGAAATTACCCTTGAAATTCTGGGGGAATAGTCTTCCAAAAATTGCAAACCTGGTTGAGAAGTATATCAAGAGTGATACTGCTACTGCTGAAAAAACTAGACTGGGTTTTGCACGAATTATGGTAGAGTTAACACTAGGCCAAAAAATTCCCTGATAAAGTAAAGTTCCTAGATGAAAGACAACAATTAGTTGAAATTGTTGTAGAATATGAGTGGAAACCTAGTGTTTGCCTTAAGTGTGGTCAAATTGGACATGAACAACAGAGCAGGAAAACTAAAAGCAAGGAAGTTCAGGGAGTGGTAGCAAAGGTATGGAGACCTGTTCAAAAGTCTTCTCTTGCTCCAATTCCAGCTCTGTATCCTACACAAACAAAGGAGAATACAACAGTACCAAATGAAGGTAGTAATTTATTACAATTACATCAACCTAAGACTATACTTACTGCAGAAGTGACTCCTTAGACCAAGACAGTGGTGACTGTGATAGGGTCAATGTCCCCTGTTAGGCACTTGACGGCCACGAAGCAGGGTATTGGAAATGTAAGCAGGACTATTCAGACATCCCGAACTCATATGGAGACTCTTAGTGGGTCTAGCTCACCTAAACAAGGGATTGGTTTAGAAGGTAATGACCACCCCCTAAACCTTAATCCATGATGAATATAGGATTCTAGAATGTAAGGGGGATGAATAGGGAGAAGAAACAATTAGATGTACATAAGTTTTTACATTTAAATAATGCTGGGCTATTTGGTCTCATTGAGACTAAAATTAAACCTGGCCATCTGAATAAAACTATAAATAACGTTTTTAAGGATTGGTGTATCTCTACTAATACTGCATACCATGGTGGAGGTAGGATATGGATTCTTTGGAAACCTAATCTTTTTTATGTGCGATTCCTGGAGTATAATGCACAATATATTCACATGCACATCACTGAAAAAAGGTCTCAGAAAAAGTTTTTCCATACTATTGTTTATGCCTTTAATGGGGTTTGTGAAAGGGAGTCTTTATGGCTTGACTTTAAAAGAATAGCTAGATATAGTCATGGGCCCTGGGCAGTGGGAGGAGATTTCAACTGTGTTCTTTTTGCTAATGAAAGACTAGGAGGTAAAGTCTCTAATGCTGAGTCAGAACCTTTTCAAGACTGCCTGGATAACTGCAATCTAATGGATATCTAGGCCCTTGGGGTTCTACACTTGGAATAACAAACAACCTCCAGATACTAGGGTGTATAGCAGACTTGACAGATTCTTGGTCAATCAGGAATGGATGCACTTATTCCCTTCTATGTTTGCTAATTTCTTACCCGAGGGTTGTAATACTACGGTTTTCTATGTCTATGGATACTGTATCGAGTGGGGCTTACTCTGTCGAGTAAATATATTTTTATACGAAACAGTAGGCTACCTGATGGGTACTCGACCGAGTACCTGTGACACTCGATCGAGTAAGGGGCACTCGATCGAGTAAGTCACTTACTCAATCGAGTAAGTTGGCTTTACGGGTTATTTTAGCCGGGTTTTGTTAATAACGCATCATTAGTATTTAAAGGTTTTCGTCACCTTTCTTATTCACTTTTACTTTTCTAAAAACCTTTGAAAGAGAGAAAAGAGTTATGTTGCTTTATTCTTCTCGTTATTATCAAATCCCAAAGGCTAAGGTTGTCGGATCGTCGTGTTCTTTATGCCGTTGAGTTCGTCGGGTCAAGGGTAAGATCCTTGTATAGTTTTTATATTGTTTCGTTGATTTTGTTTAAAACCCTAATTGGGTAGAATTGGGGGTTTTGGGAGTATTATGTTGATTAGATGGTAATTGTATGAATACGTGATTATAGGAGGAGGTTTCGTTGAGGAGCATTATTGATTAGTTGCTTGTGATGGTCTTGTGGTTGCTTATTCCAGGTAGGATTTCCTACTCAGTTATTGGTTACATATATGTTAGTTGGTTGATTGATTGTTGGTGGTTGTTGATTAATAACATTTGTCTATATCGCATTGGAATTGGTGATTGTTGATTGTTGATTGTTGATTGTATAGTTGGTTGTGATTGTTGGTCTGTGGTTCTCGAGGTGTGTCCTCGGCTGAGTGGAGTTACTTGCGGGAGTGGCTTCACCCCCTTGATTTGCCCTCTGTGGATCCCGCCACAGAGGGGATGTGCACATTAAAGACCATAGGTTATCGTTCAGATGAGATGAGCGGGGCTTAGGTGGGAATGACTGTGGTATCCCACTGGCGGTGTGGAATACTTGTTGCGATGGGTATTCTGGCAGGACTACACACTTTAGTGTGTAGTCAGGTGTGTGGAGTTGTGATGGAGATTGGGTGATTGTGTATTGTTTCTATTGTATTGTTTTTGTGTAATCAGTAACTGACCCCGTTTAAATATTTTGAAAACTGTGGTGATCCATTCGGGGATGGTGAGCAGTTATTGAGCAGGTATGAGATGGATGCGCATGGGATAACTGGCTTGAGTCACCACGAGATGTCTAGAAGTCTTCCACTGTGTTTTGAACATTTATTTACTTTAGTTGGTTTGACATTTTTTGGGAAACAGTTGTATTTTCATTTGAAAGTTTTGGTTTAGACATGTATCACTTTAACTTCATTTAATAAAGTACGTTTAGTTATTGTCTATTTGATATACATTGCCTCGGGTAACCGAGATGGTAGCATTCTCATGTTTTAGATGGTCTTGATAAGGCACTTGGAGTATGGGGGTATTACAAAGTGATATCAGAGCGACGATTTTGGAACCTATAACTAATGAATCCAATGAATCTAGGGAGTTAAAATAAAATGAACCCGGGTAGGAGTTGTTAGGAGCTAATGCAAAGGCTTGGGAGATGTGCTAAAGTCGCGATCTCGCCCTACAACTTTGAACCGGTCACTACGGGGTGTGTCTTCGGATCGCTATGTGATTATTTATGTTATGTTTCATATCTATATTGAAAGTGTGTTGCATGAAACGGTGGGTGAATGAATGTGGAGAATGGAGAATGTAGTGGCGAAAGGTGAGTAAGTAGCATGATTATATGTTGATATAAATATCGGAATTGCATGATGATTGATTTCTAATGTGGCTTATTAGAAACATGTGAATAGGAAGTTATGTTGTTGTATATACGTATGCATGTCGATATATATATACATATATATTGTTGGTGTGGAAAGTAGTTGAGTTGAGCATGCGGGTAGCTTACGAGTCAGCATGACTCAATCGAGTGGGGGGCACTCGATCGAGTGGGTTGGACTTGATCGAGTGGGGTGTATGTCGTTTCTGAGCAGACGCTGCTATTTTTGAGCACTCGATCGAGTAGGATGGGGACTCGATCGAGCGAGGGCTACTCGATCGAGCGAGGGCTACTCGATCGAGTATGTCAGGAGCTCGATCGAGTGAGGTTTTTGATGCTTTTTGGTCAGGTTCTGGAGTCGAGGCACTCGATCGAGTAGGTGGGCAACTCGATCGAGTGGCCTCAACTCGATCGAATGGGTTGAGAGCTCGATCGAGTAAGTTCTGCACAACCCGTTTATGTGTTTAAGTTATGGGATGTGTGTTTATGTTTACCTCTTCTCTTACATAGTTCAAAGATTCCGCCGAAGAGATCTGCGTTGTATGCTAGGGCTGAGATGATGAGTATTGATGAGGTAGCCAAGATGCTTGAGCATCAAGAGGCGCTTACTGAGGCCTTGAAAAAGTTTGGGAAGGACAAAGAGGCTGGGGTGGATTTTGCTAAGATGAGTACTACCATAGCCCGTTTCAACCCAAAGGAATGCATGGGTACCGGAGCGCCAATTTTGCTCGACAATTGGCATAGAGAGATGGAGAATATTCTGAATGTGGTTCATTGCCCTGAGGATTTTAGAGTGGAACAAGCTGCGTTCTACTTGAGAGATGCGGCAGGAGAATGGTGGGATAAGGTTAGGGAGAGTGCCTTAAACCTGTATGTGAGGCAAGGGAAATCAGCTATATCTTGGGATGAGTTCAAGAGAGCTATGCGTCGAGAGTTTGTACTGGAGCATGTCTGTAGTAAGTTGAGAGAGGAGTTTGATGATTTCAAAATGACTCCGGATATGACAATGGCTGAGTACTATCACAAGTTCAATGAGAAGTCTAGATATGCTGTGGATATAGGGTTGAACTAGGAGAACCTAGCTTTGAGGTTTGAGAAGGGTCTGACCTATAAGATTATGGAAAAGTTACCGGTTGGGGTCCTTACATATGTTAAGGAAGTGCATGAGCGCGCCGGGAGAGCTGAGAGGTTGGTAGACATGGCTAAGAAGAATAGGGAGAGAGGTCCCGAGAAGAGGAAAACGGAGAGTGAGGGTGGTGGTCAGTTCAGTTACAAGAGGGCCAACCATAACCAAGCGAGGGCTTACTCATCGGGGTCGGGGTTCAGTAGTGGAGCTTCCTATGGGCATGGCCGAGGTGGTGGTATTAGCAGCTGAGGAATATCTTACTTTAACTGTGGCGGTATAGGCCACAAGAGACATGAGTGCAATAACGCTGTGGACAGGGGTTTTCAGACGCCATCACAGGGGAGTTTCTCTCAGGGTCCGTCTCAGAGTTATGCTAGTAATAGGCTGGCTGGGTCGTGGAACAATCAGGGTGGTCAGAATAACAACAACGGTGGGGCTAACCGCAATGGCGATAATTCATATCAGAAACGAGCAACAAACAATAACCAGGGGTTGGCTGCCAAGCCGTCTACTTTTGCTAGTATTGTCAATGGAGGTGGACAGAAGACCAGTGGCAAGCTATTCATGATGGATAAGAAAGCTGCTAAGGATGATGCTCACGTGATCACGGGTACTTTTCTTGTTAATGGTGTCTTTATCTTTGTTTTATTTGATTCGGGGGCATCACATTCTTTTGTATCGTCGAGTCATGCTAAGCTTTTGGGTTTGGGAGAGTTTGAGTCTGTAAAAGATGAAGTTTTTATACCGTCAGGTGAGTCTGTATCTTGTGGGAGGTTGTATAAGGGTGTGTCTATGATAGTTGGGCAGGTTGACCTTCCAGTGGATTTGTTAGAGTTTCCTATGGATGGTTTTGAGATGATAGTTGGCATGGATTGGTTGGGTAAGTACAAAGCTAGAATAGACTGTCACCAAAAGAGAGTCTCTTTGAGGGGTCCTAAAGGTGTTAGTGTGTCTTATCGTGGGTTTGTTGTCAAACCCAAAGTCAAAGTGATTGCAGCGGTGACATTGAAGTCTTATTTGAGAAAGGGGTGTCCGTTAATCCTATGCCATGTGAGAGACCACAGTATGGTGAGTTCAAAAGTTGATCAGATACCAGTGGTGGGAGAGTTTCCAGATGTTTTTCCGGAGGAGATACCAGGTTTACCACCAAAGAGGGAGATAGATTTAAGTGTGGAGCTGAAACCAGAGACGGGACCAATCTCTAAGGTCCCGTACCGCATGGGTCCTAAGAAATTGGAGGAGCTGAAGAAGCAGCTGGATGATTTGATTGATAAGGGATACATTAGACCTAGTGTATCACCGTGGGGAGAACCAGTTCTGTTTGTGAAAAAGAAAGATTAGAGTTTGAGGTTGTGCACCGACTACAGAGAGCTGAATAGGGTTATAGTGAAGAATAAGTATCCTTTGCCAAGGATAGATGATCTGTTTGACCAGTTGAACGGGGTTGCAGTCTTTTCCAAGATTGACTTGAGGTCGGGTTACCATCAAGTAAAGATTCGGGATGAGGACATACCAAAGACAGCTTTTACATCGAGGTATGGTCACTATGAGTATGTTGTGATGCCGTTTGGGTTATCTCATGCACCAGCAATGTTTATGGATTTGATGAACCGGGTCTTCAGTCGTTTTTTGGATCGGTTTGTGGTGGTGTTCATAGATGATATATTAGTCTACTCCAAGACTAAGGAGGAGCATGAGGAGCACTTGAGGTTGGTGTTACAGACTTTGCGTAACAATCAGTTATATGCAAAGTTGTCTAAGTGTGAGTTCTGGCTCGAGGAAGTTGCCTTTCTAGGGCATGTGATTTCTAAGAAGGGTGTAGCTGTGGATCCGAAAAAGATTGAGGCAGTCACTCGGTGGGGAGCACCGAAGAATGTGGCAGAGATCAGGAGTTTCTTGGGTTTGGCAGGGTACTATCTTCGGTTCGTGAAAGACTTTTCTAAGATAGCCAGACCTATGACAGCGTTGATGAGGAAAGAGAACAGGTTTCGTTGGGATGAAAGTTGTGAGACGGCGTTCCAAATATTTAAGGAGCATTTGACCACAACTCCAGTCTTAGCATTACCTGAAGGGTGTGAGAACTTTGAGGTATATATAGATGCTTCGAAGAATGGTTTGGGATGTGTGTTGATGCAGAATGGGAAAGTAATTGCCTATGCTTCTAGGCAATTGAAGCCTTATGAGGAGAACTATCCGACACATGATCTAGAGTTGGGTGCAGTTGTGTTTGCTCTCAAGATTTGGAGGCACTATCTTTATGGGGCGACCTTTAAGGTGTTTTCGGATCACAAGAATCTCAAGTACATCTTCACTCAAAAGGAGCTGAACATGAGACAGAGGAGGTGGATGGAGCTGATAGGGGACTATGACATGGATATTATATACCATGAAGGGAAGGAAAACGTAGTTGCAGATGCGTTGAGTAGGAAGAGTGTGCATTCTCTATGCACAGCTATGTCTTTGATGAGGTTGAGAGATGAGGTGGGAAAGATGGAGATACATGTGTTACAGAAAGGGGATGCTAGAGGTGACTTGACAGTGGAACCAGATCTTTATGATGACATTCACAGGAAATAGGCTTTGGATCCTAAGATTGAGGAGTGGAGAGCTGGAGTAGAGAAAGAGACAGTGTCACGGTTCTCTATTCATATAGATGGCAGTGTGAGATTTGACGGCAGATGGTGTGTTCCTAATGATGAGGAGTTGAAAAATATGATCATGACAGAGGCTCATTGCACGCCGTATTCGGTACATCCAGGCGGTGACAAGTTGTATAAAGATTTGAAAAAAACTTTCTGGTGGCCTGGGATGAAGAAGGAAACAGCTGAGTTTGTGGCTCGATGTTTGACATGTCAGAGGGTTAAGGGAGAGCAGTGATGACCACTAGGTAAGATTCAGTCTCTTGAGGTACCTGAGTGGAAATAGGAATCTATCTCTATGGATTTTATAGTGGGTTTGCCGAGAAGTCAACAAGATAACAATATGATATGGGTAATAGTTGACCGTTTGACTAAGTCAGCTTATTTTGTTCCGATGAAAGACACTTGGACCAAGATACAGTTAGCTTTGGCTTATAGGAAGCATATGGTTTATTTGCATGGGGTGCCTAAGGAAATAGTGTCAGATAGAGATGCGAGATTCATATCACGGTTTTGGAGAGAGTTGCAGGATTTGATGGGAACTACTTTGAAGATGAGTATTGCTTTCATCCTGCGAAAGATGGGCAGACAGAGAGAACTATCAAGACCTTGGATGACATGTTGAGGGCTTGTGTGATGGAGTTTGGGGGTAGCTGGGAAGATAGGTTGGATCTGATCGAGTTTTCTTATAACAACAACTACCACACGAGTATTGGGATGACACCGTTTGAGGCTTTGTATGGGAGGAGGTGTAGGAGTCCGATTTACTGGGATGATAGAGCTGAGGCCGTGGTTTTAGGACCAAAGATGGTACAGGAGATGATAGAACAGGTTAAGCTGATCAGGTAAAAGATGAAAGCGACCCAGGATCGACAAAAGAGTTATGCAAACTTACACCGCCGTGACATATAGTTTTAGGTTGGGGACTAGGTTCTTTTGAAAGTGTTTCTTATGTGTGGGGTTATGAGGTTTGGTAAGAAAGGGAAGCTGAGCCAGAAGTTTATCGGACCATATGAGATTTTGGATCGTGTGGGTGAGGTTGCTTACCGGCTAGCGTTACCGGTGGCTTTGGATAGGGTGCATAATGTGTTTCATGTGTCTCAGTTATGGAAGTATGTGAGCGATCCTTCACATGTGCTAGGGGTGGAGAACATAAAGTTGGATGAGTCGTTGTCTTATCTTGAGGTCCCAAAACAGATTCTTGATCGCAAGGTTCGCAAAACTAGAAAGGGGGAAACAATGTTGCTTAAGGTTCTATGGTCTAATCATGTGGTTGAGTAAGCTACTTGGGAGGAGGAAGAGGCTATGAGGGAGCGGTATCCATCTCTTTTTGATTAGGTATGTGTGGTTACGGGGACGTAACCATGTTTCTTTTAGGGGGGTAGGAGGTGATCGCATAAGGTTTTGGTATGGTTTATGTTGGTTTTGGTAAAGGTACTAGTTGTTTTGAGTCAGTTTGAGTTTTAGTTGGGAGTTTTGTTTTGAGTTTTTAGTTGCGTTGTTGTGTCGTGGTTGAGTTAGTATGTTTTTTTGTGTGTGTATGGGTTGAACTTCGGGGACGAAGTTCTTTTTAAGGAGGGAAGACTGTAATACTACGGTTTTCTATGTCTATGGATACTCTATCGAGTAGGGCTTACTCTATCGAGTAAGTATGTTTTTATACGAAACAGTAGGCTGCCTGATGGGTACTCGATCGAGTACGTGTGACACTCGATCGAGTAAGGGGCACTCTATCGAGTAAGTCACTTAATCGATCGAGTAAGTTGGTCTTACGGGTTATTTTAGCGGGTTTTGTTAATAACGTGTGATTAGTATTTAAAGGTTTCCGTCATCTTTCTTAATCACTTTTACTTTTCTAAGAACCTTTGAAAGAGAGAAAAGAGTTACGTTGCTTTATTTTCCGCGTTATTATCAAATCCCAAAGGCTAAGGTTGTCGGATCCTCGTGTTCTTTATGCCATTGAGTTCGTCGTGTCAAGGGTAAAATCCTTGTATAGTTTTTATATTATTTCGTTGATTTTGTTTAAAACCCTAATTGGGTAGAATTGGGGGTTTTGGGAGTATTATGTTGACTAGATGGTAATTGTATGAATATGTGATTATAGGAGGAGGTTTCGTTGAGGAGCATTATTGATTAGCTACTTGTGACGGTCTTGTGGTTTCTTATTCCAGGTAGGATTTCCCACTCAGTTATTGGTTACATATATGTTAGTTGGTTGATTGATTGTTGGTGGTTTTTTTTTTTGGTAAAATGTGAGTATATAATATATATCAAAATCAACATTTACATGAGGTGCTTATAGACTAAAACAACCATAAGAATATCAAACCAACAGATGCATATTTTTTAGCCACTCTAATTCATCTAATCTCAGCTGCATTTTGTCCCTGCCACGAACTCGAATTCTCATCTCCTCTACTATATGCTTGGCTACCCTTTCTGGACATAGTATGACTTTCTCATTCCTAGCCTTGTTCCTTTGATGCCAAACATGATATATCAAGCTCAACATCAGGGCAATCTGGACACCCTTTTGCACCTTAGTACCAGTCCTTTGCACACACCATTCCACCACCCCACTCTCAGGGAAGCTCCAGCTAGTCATCCTATTCACCTCCTTCACTATCCTCTTGCTATACTCGCACTGACAGAAGAGATGTTCAGGGGTCTCTTCATTAGGGCACAAATACAAAGGCAGTATCCTCAATATCCACACCAAACCCAACCAACTTAGATGTTGTGTTCGATGTGCAAAGCATGTGCTACTAACCAGCCCATAAATTGATGCTTAGGGATCACCCACCCATCCCAGACTACCTTGTACCAGTTCACCTTTGGCCTACTCCCCGAACCACTCATAGGTTCCAGCAGTGTATATCCATCGTTTCAATATGCCATTTGCCATTTGTATACCCTGGTACCATCTCATCTTTGATTTTGCAGATTCTTCTCCATACCCAGCTTGAATTCATGCTAGGCTTGTATGCCATCCAGTCCTGCCCTTTGAGGTAGTTGTTATGGATCCAGTGCACCCATATGGAGTCTCTATTAACAGCTATCCAGTCAACTAGTCTTCCAACCATTGTCTTGTTCCAAATTTCCTGATCCTTCATTTGCCTTGGTGGTTGTTTATTAATAACATTTGTCTATATCGTATTGGAATTGGTGATTGTTGATTGTATAGTTGGTTGTGATTGTTTGTCTGTGGTTCTCGAGGTGCGTCCTCGGCTGAGTGGAGTCACTTGCGGGAGTGGCTTCACGCCCTTGATTTTCCCTCTGTGGAACCCGCCACAGAGGGGATGTGCACATTAAGGAACATGAGTTATCACTCGGATGAGATGAGCGGGGCTTAGGTCGGAACGGCTGCGGGGACCACTGGCGGTGTGGAATACTTGTTGCGATGGTTATTCTGGCAGGACTACACACTTTAGTGTGTAGTCAGGTGTGTGGAGTTATGATGGAGATTGGGTGATTGTGTACTGTTTCTGTTTTATTTTTTTTGTGTAATCAGTAACTGACCCCGTTTAAATGTTTTGAAAACTATGGCGATCCATTCGGGGATGGTGAGCAGTTATTGAACAGGTATGAGATGGATGCGCATGAGATAGCTGGGTTGAGTCACCACGAGATGTCTAGAAGTCTTCCGCTTTGTTTTAAACATTTATTTACTTTAGTTGGTTTGACATTTTTGGGAAACAGTTGTATTTTCATTTGACAGTTTTGGTTTAGACATGTATCGCTTTAACTTCATTTAATATAGTACGTTTCGTTATTGTGTATTTGATATACATTGCCTCGGGTAACCGAGATGGTAGCATTCTCATACTTTAGGTGGTCCTGGTAAGGCACTTGGAGTATGGGGGTGTTACAAGGGTCACTTTGATCACACACCCTGCTTGGTGAGCATGGATACTGGGGGTAATACCAAAAATAGACCTTTCAAATATTTTAACATATGGAGTTCAGCTCCAGGGTTTCAAGATTGTATTAAAAATAGATGGAGACAGAGGATTGAAAGATCTAAGATGTTCAAGATAGTCACAAAATTGAAAGCTTTGAAACAAAATCTCAAAAATTTAAATACTATTTACTTTTCTGATGTTGAGAACAATGCAGATTTGGCCCAGACTCAGCTTATTAATGTCCAGCAGCTTTTAGTGAGTAGCCCTGGTAATGAGGAACTGATGAGGCAAGAATATGACTTGCTTCAAACCTCTAAACTGCTAAACCAGGCAAAATGGGATTTCCTCAAACAGAAAGCTAAGGCTCATTGGATCCAAGAAGGGGATTGTAACTCTGCTTACTTTCATGGGGTGATTAAAGCAAGAAGGAATAAAAAATCAATTCACCAAATCAGGGATCATAAGAATAATCTCTATACAGATGAAACAGGAATTTAGGTTGCCTTTCAGAATTATTATACAATGCTTTTGGGATCTAATGGTCACACTACTAGAGTCAATACTAATATTGTGCAGCAGGGGAACATATGCAATGACCAACATTGCCAAATTCTCATGGATACAAGAGCTGAGATGAAAGAGAGTATGTTCTCAATTCCTAATGATAAAGCTCCTGGTCCCAATGGATACTCAAGTAAGTTTTTTAAAGACTCTTGGAAAATCATAGGAGATGACATATGTGATGCAATTTTGGATTTTTTGACCCAGGCTCTCTTTTGAAACAACTGAATGCTACTACTGTCACACTTATACCTAAAGTGGATAGGCCTACTTCAGTGTTACAATTTAGACCCATTGCATGCTGTAATGTGATATACAAATGCATCTCTAAATTAATTTGTACAAGATTAGCTGTTGTTCTGCCTGAGATTATTGCTACTAATCAAGGAGGTTTCATAAAAGGGAGGAGCATCATGGAAAACATCCTTATCTGTCAAGATATAATCAGACTTTATGGAAGGGGAGCTGTTTCACCAAGATGTTTGTTCAAAATAGATTTTATCAAAAGGCTTATGATACTATTGAATGAAGATTTCTGGAACAAATGCTCATGGCCCTCAAGATTCCTAGTCAATTTAGAGGATGGATTATGCAATGTGTCACCACTGCCAATTATTCTTTAAATCTCAATGGAAGCATGTTTGGTTTTTTTAAAGGGCAAAGAGGACTAAGAAAGGGAGACCCATTATCACCTCTACTATTTACCATTTGCATGGACTATCTCTCTAGATTACTTGCTTACACAACTGCAAAATATGGTTTCAAGTACCACCCTTTATGCAAACCTCTGAAGCTCACCAACCTTATGTTTGCAGATGACCTACTTATTTTTTGTAAGGGAGATGCCCCCTTCATCATGACAATGCTAAGAACCTTTGCTCCCTTCTCTAATCCATCTGGCTTCAAGATGAGTCAGGATAAGTCAAATGCATATTTCAATGGTGTTAGGGCAAATTTGAAGTATGAGATCCTCCAAATTTCTGGATTCAGTGAGGGGACCCTACCTTTCAAGTATTTGGGGGTTCCTATCAAGACTATCAGACTAAATGCACAAGATTGCAGACCATTAATTGATAAAATTGTGAATAAAATCAGAGGTCTGGGTGCTAGGAAGCTCTCCTACGCAGGTAGACTAGTGCTAGTCAAGGCAGTGCTCAAGACATTCCATAATTATTGGACTGCCATGTTCATTCTCCCTACAGGGGTCATCTAGAGAATTGAAACTATTTGTAGGAATTTTCTATGGGATGGGGGAGTAGACTATATCAGAACTCCTCTGGTTTCATGGGATAAATGCTGCAAACCTAAACAAGAAGGGGGCTTGGGTTTAAAGAATGACCTCATATGGAATAAGGCTGCGGTTGGCAAGCGTGTGTGGTGGATTCATACTAAAACAGACCATTCTGGGTCAAATGGATCAACCATATATACTTTAAAGGCAGGTCCTGGCAGGAATACACTCCATCCACTGATTCTAGTTGGTACTGGAGGACAATCTGCCAAGTTAAAACTATGCTTATAGATGCCTATCTTCAGCAAGAATGAGTGGATCAGAAAGGGCAAGAATATACAGTTAGAAAGGGTTATGAATATCTCAGAACAAAGGCAGAAAGTATCAATTGGGTGAATCAGGTCTAGAATAAATGGTCACTTCTTAAACACAACATGCTCTCATGGATATATCATCATAACAGCTTGAACATGAATGAAAAATTAAAAAAGTTGGGGATTAGTCAGACGGATACCTGCTATATTTGTGAAAATGGACCTGAGAACAATGAACATCTTTTTTTCCAATGTGATTATAGCAAGATGATCCTGGAGATCGTAGGACGATGGGCTCGATTAAAGCTCCCATCCAGAGATATCTTGACTTGGAGACTGAACATGCAAAGCTCCTCTCTTCAACAGGATCTGACGAATGCTATCATTAACGCAACCATGTATCATATTTGGCACCAACGGAATCTGAGTAAGTTCGAACATCAATTACTCACCCCGGAAAAAGTAGCACATGAAATCATTGATGGCCTAAGAACTCGCTTGCGCGGAGAAACGAATAGCAAGATTGGGAAAGGAGATCGTTGCTGGCTAAATTCTTTGATTAACAGGAAGCCATGACTGATTTGGGGGAAGGAAGACGGAGAAGAGAAAGAATAGAGAGATGACGATTTGTTGGTAGGAAATAGGTCTATTTGTTTTTGTTGTCCATTTTATTGTTTCGAGGCCTCGGGCCGTGTTTTTGTAAGGGGACTAGCCCATTCTCCTTGGATGGGCTAAATCTCTTGTGTTGGGACGATTTTTTTTTTCGTGATTTATATCATTACTTACATTTCATCAAAAAATAAAATGGTATATATTTTATTTTAAAACATTGAAGTTAAACCTAAAAAAAATTAAATTTGAGAAAAATTGATTTATTTTTATTTATAATTAAAATATTAAAGGTCATATATAAATTATGTTATTTTTCTTTAATTATAATAATAAAATTGTAAAACAGGCCGCGCCAAGCGCGGAATACTACCTAGTATATATATAAAAGAGAGTTTTTTCGAACGATCTGAGAGCGTCCACGTCATCAAAAATTAATTTAGGAAAGTATCATAAATAATAATTTTTGATGTAAAATATAAAGTGGAGAATCTTTTAATTATTATAATATATATATTTCCTAAATTATATTCAAGTGATATTTCCAATTTTTATATCAAACACTTACATTTCACTTGGCAAAAAGTATCGTTAAAATTGTTATTAAAATAATATAATTAGCGTAGTGGTAAAAAATGCTATCATTAGAGTATAAATTTCATATTATTTGCACATATTAAAACTTCTTAGTATGTAAAATTGTGTAATTTTTAGTATTTTTGTCCCACATTGGAAAATAACGTAGGTGTGATGAATATACTACATATAAATAGTAGAATTATTCCACGTCGAAAGATTAGTATAAGGTGATGTGATCCTATGATTATAAATATGAGGCATATTTGGAACTTATGTATTCACCCAAAATTTTTTGAGTCTCATAAATATTGTTTTAAAGAGCTCTTAAGATTTTCTATCATGATCTACGATATGATATAAAAAATAAAGTGGAAATCGTTTGAAACTACCCGGGAAAGAGTTAAGAACATGAACAAGAAAATCAAAAAATACAAAACTAAAGGTTTTACTAATGGTAATCTCCTGACACAGTACAAAACTAAAGATTTTACTAATGTTGTCTTTTGAATGCAATAATAGAGCGTTAATGAGTCGTTATATGTACGATGTAGAGATCCCTATCTAATGATCGAGACTAAGTCGTTTTACCTTCAAAGAAAAATAATATGTATACAATAGTGGTTTCTTTAAGAAGAGACATGTACTTCTTGGTATGTTATATATTTCACATTGAAAAATAATGTAGGCATGATGAACATACTACGTCTAAATAATTAAATTATGTATCTCACATCGAAAGAATAGTATACGGTAGAGGGTAATTCTATAAATATAAATAGGACGCATCCTTGAAACTTAGGTATTAACCCAAAATTTTTTGATATAAAATATATGTACTATTTAGTATGTTATATGTCCCACATTGAAAAATAATGTAGGTGTGGTGAATATATTATGTATAAATAATAGAACTGTCCCATATATATACATTTCTATATTATATTAAAGTGATGTTTATAATTTTGATATAAAAACTTTAGATTTTATTTGACAAAAAATTATCGTATGAAAATTATATAATTAGATTGTGACAAAAAAATGCTATTATTAGAGTGTAGATTGTATTGTATTTTCTCATTATTAAATCGGTTTGATGTCAAAGTAGGTGCGAAAAAAATGGTGTACTTAGTATGTTATTTGTCCTATATTGAAAAGTAATGTAAGTGTAGTGAATATACTATGTATAAATATTAGAATTGTCCCACATCGGAAGATTACCATATGGCAGGATGATCTTATGATTATAAATAGAAGTCATAACCCAAAATCTTTTTATTCTCTTAAGTATTGTCAGAGAAAGCTCTTAAAAGAGTTTGTATTACTGTCTCTACAATAATGATTTCTAACCTAAGTTAATCTTTGGAAAATCTTTTAGTTATTATAATATATACTCTGTATTTCTTATTTTATATTCAAGTTATGTTACTAATTTTTATATAAAAATTTTTACATTTTATTTGGCAAAATAATGTCGGTAAAAAAATTATGAAAATAATATTATTAGATCCATGGTAAGAAATTTTATCATTAGAGTATATATAGATTTTATATAATTTGCACATATTAAAGATGGTGTATTTCATAGTATGTTATATGTCCCACATTGAAAAATAATATAGGTGTGACAAATATACTACATATAAAAAATAGAATTTTCCCACATCGAAATATAGCATAAGGTGGGTGATTCTATGATTATAAATAGGAGGCATCATTGGAACTTAGGCATCAACCCAAAATCTTTTGAGTCTCTTAAGTATTGTCTTGGAGAGCTCTTAAAAGCTTATATCATTATATTTTCCACCTATAGATTTTATATGTCCCACATTGAAAAATAATGTAGGTGTGGTAAAAATACTAGGTTTAAATAATATAATTAGAATTGTGTTAAAAAAAATAATATTTTTTTAGGCGGGAGAAAGAGCGATAAAATGGTCAAATATTATAACGGAAATTTTTCATGGTACCCTCGAATTTTGGTAGATTACACATAATACCCCTAATTTTAAGTTTCTACATATAATACCCTTGTGTTTACTTTTTTTCATAACGCTGTTACTCCTATGAGTAACTAGATGAGTAATTGAGCATGACATGCTATTTGTATTTTGTTATTTAGGTATTAAATGTTAGTTTATTAAATAAAATATGGATTTAGGAATTAGATGATGAAGTGTTTGTGTAATAGATAACAAAAGAAAAAGGCGTCACAAGTCATAGGAGTAATGACGTTATGATGGAAGTTGTCAAATGGTATTCTGGGAAAGAAAAAGGTGAACACATGGGTACCATTTGTAGAAACTTAAAATTAGGGGTATCATGTGTAATCTATCAAATTTCAAGGTTACCATGAGAAATTTCCAATATTATAATGATATAGTTCATTAAATTTTCATTTAAAAGAAAGAGATATCTGTACCAATAAAACAATAAATGGGGTATTATTTTTTAATTGTTATTTTATTACCACGCCATCAAACTTAACGTCCATTTAACAACCTTTACATTAGGGGGTACCATGGGCAAAAAAAATGGAACCTCAAGGGTACCATAGGCATATTCTTAAAAGTAGGGGTAACATGAAAAATCTGACAAAATTAAGGGGTACCACGAGAAATTTCCGTATCTCAATTATGATAAAAAAATTGAAGAAAAACAACGTGCAAATATTAATGGAGAGTACTTGATCATATTAGTAAATTTAAATATAACTATTAGATATAATGAGTAGCAATTGTCTATATTCGGTATTCGGGATCTGGTTGGATGTCGAACTAAGTGCAAAAAATATGGTGTAATTTTGAGTATGTTATTTGTCCCACATTGAAAAACAATGCAGGTTTGATGAATATTACGTATAAATAGTAGAATTGTCCCACATCATAAAAATAATCCAAGTTTGGTGAATATATTACTTATAAATAGTAGAATTGTCCTACATCGAAAGATTAGTATAAGGTGGGATGATTATATGATTATAAATAAGAGTTATCCCACATATATATTAATCTTTTTTTTTAAATAAATATTTTAATAATATGTAAACAAATCATTAGACATAGAATCACTACAACAAATAAGGTCAAAGGCGACCATATAAGGCGACTGAGAACAGTCGCCATTATGAATATAGCGACTAAGGCTCGTCGCCCGCACTTGGTAGCTAGATTTAGTCGCCTTTGGCGACGGGACATAGTCGCCAAATTTGGCGACAGATTTATTTAAAGCGGGCGACAGAAACCCGTCGCCAAATTGGCGACAGATTTTATCCTTCAGTCGCCAAATTGGCGACTGTCATTAGTCGCCATAAAGAGGCCACGTCACCTCCATATTGGAACAATTGGCGACGGGTCATAGTCGCCAATTTGGCGACGGGTTTTTGTAGCCATTTTGGCGACTGTTTTCTGTCGCTGTAGTCGCCATTTTTAATTTATGATCAGAAGGTTAGCGACTGTTTTCCGTCGCCATTTGCCCAGTTTCAGTCGCCAATTTCACATGTTTTTTAGCCTAAAAATCGTTTTTGACCTAGCCAAATACGTAAAAACCTGCAAATAAACCAACAACACCAGCAGAGAACACATGGGAAGCCAACACGGCCAAATTTTATAAAGAAAATCATGTTTCATACACACAAGTACGAGTTTGGTGATCTAACATTATCCGGCAATAACATGTTCTCTAAAAAACTACATAACCGGGAAACTTGCTCCGGCTCCACTACCACCTCCATAATTAGGATCTCTAGGATCCTTTTCTTGCGGACGCTACCCACTGTTGCAATTGGCGAAAAAGGAGTTCATCATTTCCATTTCCTCCTTCATCTTCCTCATTTCTTAATCTCTCTCGGCATCCCGCCTCTCCCTCTCCGCATCCTGCTTCTCCTTGGCGGCTAATTGAGCTTGGAGCACACTTACGATACCCGGGGTATAAGGTTGTTGTTGGGAGGAAATTGACCCTCTTCTTGTTGGAGGATCGTAGTAAAGCTCCTTTGCCGTCCCGACTCCGTACACATCTCCTCTTTGGAACCCATCAACAAGATCAAACCATAGCTCGTTGTCATCAATGTTCGGGTTGTTCTTCTTTCGGACAAGGAATCGATCCTAAAAAATTGATAAAACGTTAATGGTTAGAGGTTACTTGCCTAAAAATTGATAAAACATATACTTTAACACATTAAGAATTTTTTTTTTGACACTTAGATATAAGTCTTGATCTTTTGCCTTCGTGAAGATCAACTTGCCCTTGCTTGTCTTCTTTGCGTGAGTGTCAACAAAGAGATCAACAATCGTGGGCATCTTGCCCTTATTCTTCTTGGCCTTCCGGGGAAAAAAAACAAGGAATTGTTATTCAAACATGATAACTAATGAGACTAAATTAGAAGACTATTAAAATAAATGCTAAGACAAATAACTTACACTTGACAACACTCGATCATGAAAAGCTTGAGACCCTCCGTAATGAGTAGGCTCAACTTCCGCGTCCTTTTCTCCTCCGCTCTTGTTGATTTTGTTCCGGGCCAATGCTTCCTTGAACTCAGGACTGTTCCGGTACTTGGTAAATTCCTCATATGACGTACCTATAATCAATAAAATATCAATTATTAATTAATATAGTTTCAAAATATGTAATGAATTTTAACTAATTACGGGTATTAAAAGAAACTAAATACCTTTCATGAAAGATGGCGCCTTCTTCCTCTTAGACACCTTATACATGTTGTCCCTTAGCCTCTTCTTTCCAATGTCATTATACCTTTGCCAAACTAGGCGCTCAAGGTCGGTTGGCCAATAGAACACACGCTACAAATGGTAAACAAATTCATGAGAAACAAATTAATAATAAGGAAATTAGAATAAATTAATGTTATTTAATAATATATATTTTATAAATAGATACCCGGAAGTTGTTGAACCACATCTCCTTATCTTCAGCACTAGCATTACTCCAACAAGCGATAGGACGTTTCTTCTTATCTACTCTTTCTTCGTACATCCAGCTACGTTCAGATCTCTTCATTTTAATCTATAGGTAATATATAGCAAATTAACCATTTTAAATAATAATATTTAATTTCAACAAAAAAACAATGGTTATCTCATCCTCCATTTTATGCTAATTTCAAGATTTCAATTGGGTCCTTATCACTCTAACCTAAACCCATCAATGTACGTTTCGAGTCACTAGCAAACACACATTTGTGATTTATTAATGAGAAAAAAATTCGGCAGCAATTCCCCTTAGTTCTCCAAATATACAATGTGGAATAGATTTATATTCCACATATGTATTCAGAGAACATTGAAGAAAATTGCAACCAAATTCTTTTCTCATTAATAAAATCACAACTATGTGTTTACTACCTAAGTGACTTGAAACGTACAAAAACAGTCCTAAAATGGGGACTATTCAAGAATTGCTCCTAATGAGTAATTCTTGAACGGGTACTAGGTCATTATATATTAAACAAGTTGTCAAAATTTTAAATAAAATTTTGAAAAATACAATTTATACATCATGCTCATTCTAACTTAATTTCGTCAATTATAAGACAAATTTGTTTTATAACTAAAGTATGAAAAAAAATTGACATTACTAACATTATACTACCTTCAACAATCCTAACATTATACTACTACCTTTATAAAATTATACTACCTTCAACAATACTACTTCAATATTAATAAAACTAAGTTACTACCTTCAATAATACTAATATTATCAAGATAACCTTCAATTACATCCCCTAATCAAATGACATTACTAATTTAACAAAAAACCCAATTTCTAACCCTAACTCAAATTAATTAACAAAAATGCTAACTAAATTACAACTACATATCTTAATAAGCATCACTAATGTATAAATTACAACTAAATACTAAATAAGCATCACAACTTAAACAAAATATGAAGGATTGAAGTAATTAAATCAATTTGAGTCGAAAACAAACCTTTATAAAAAAGAAGAACAGTGAAGGAAGGTGGTCGGTAGTGATGTGGTGTGCGGATGTGTTGCCGTCCGGTGGTAGGGGTAGATGATGGCGTCGAGTGGTTTTTTTTTTTTTTTTAAAGATTGTAGGATGAATGAGTAAGAATGACGGGTGAAGAAAGAGGCGATAAAAACAAAGCAGGGATTTGGCGACCGTTTTCAGTCGCCAAATTGGCGACGGGTTTTAGTCGCCAAATTGGCGACTGTTTTCAGTCGCCAAATTTGATAATATTTCGTCGCCCGTGGATTTTCTGCAAATTTTCGGTTAAAAAGCTACAGTCGCCAAATTGGCGACTGTTGTCCGTCGCCCGCTTTTTTTTTTTTTTTCTGTCGCCAAATTGGCGACTGTTTTGACAGTCGCCTACTGTAGACGCCTTTACCTTGTTTTCTTGTAGTGAATGTAAACATTAAACCCTTATTACGTTTTGTTTTTTTTTTGCATTATAAATAAGTTAATTACCCCGTTGTAATGCATGGACACTCAAACTAGTATACTAATATTTTGAAATCGGTATAAATAATATAGTATAATTTGGGTGTTTGCTTATATATTATCGTATTGTAATACATTGTTATTATTACGTAATAGTTTCCAAGCGGTTTATAGGAGAGATGACTTTTTTGCTTAAAACTCTAATAAAAATAATTAAAATCTCAATTACCATCTTTCTTTGATTTATGAGATAGACTTTTCTACAAACTTTCATTTTTTTATTGTCCAGACTCACCTCAAACTTAAAACATTATCGCTTAAACTCACCTCACACTCCACTTAAGAGGAAATGTAAGATTTTAAAAGAAAAAAACTATAAAAATAATAATTTAACACATATGAACCATTTATTGAATGATATTTTTAAAAGAGAGTATTAAAACTCATGCAAAATCTTAAGTGGTTACAACAACACAAAGCCAACCCGATAACTATCTATTACTTTGTGAAGATTGTCAACTAAGAGAGTCACGGAATGGTAGTAAAAATGAAGCATGTCGCTTACAAACGCAACTGTCGACAGCCTGTTCTACTATAACCTTAGCCTAACATACACAGTTACACACACATTATAAAGAGACACGATAACACAAATAAAAAGAAGCTTTATTATTTTGTTTATATTTCAAAGTTCATGCATCACGTACGTACTCATGGCTTCATTATTACCATCTCTTTTCCATTTTCTCTTCTTCCTTTCAACTTGTACTAGCTTTATCAATGCATACCATCTTACACCAACTTTTTATGCAAGAAGATGTCCTAAACTTCAATCTATTGTGCGTTCTACAATGGTGAAAGCTATTATCAACGAACCGCGAATGGCCGCTTCCATTCTTAGGTTGCACTTCCATGACTGCTTTGTTAATGTGAGTACTTATTAATTTCATTCACCTTGTTACGATTTGTCAATAGTTATCATTTCAATTATATCTTTCTCATTGGATTCGATAGTCAAAGATACTAACTTTTCTTGATATATCTTCCTTCTAATATCTCATTCACTTATTCTGTATAAAAATTCCGATTTATAAATAATATGAAGGTCACAAATTCTCATTTAAGACGGGTCAAATGTATAACAAATTAAATGGCAAATTACCTAGGAAATACCAAAAGTTTTATCTTTATTACCGTCATGTGATAATAGTATTGGTTAAGACAGATAGTACCCGTCTTAGGTAAGACTTAATGTATGAAAGTGTGGTTTTCATAAATTACACCAAAGTCCATATTATATCTATGTGACTATTATGTATACATATATTTTGAAAATGATGTATGGTTAGTTAATTATTGAGCTCAAGTAAAAATAGTAAATTTCAGAGAGATAGTATATTGTCTGATGGATTGGCATGAGAGCCATGAGGCACTTCTTGAAGGTGATAATTGTTTGGAAAGGTGGAATGATTTATTTTTGCCTTTGTCTTTTTCTCACAAAGTTTCAGGTTTTTCAGTTTTGTAATTTTCTTGCATATGGTTCGTCTGTGCATTTTGTCTTGGACTCTCCTTTTTGAATGTTGAGGCATAGAGCTGGCAAGTCTGACCCGACCCGAGTGACCTGACCCGAACCCGAGCAAACCCGACCCGACCCGAAACCGAAAATATTGTGACCCGAAATCGACCCGACCCGACCCGATGACGACTTGTAACCCGACACGACCCGATTATCAGTGACCCGAACCCGACCCAGACACGACCCGATATTGACCCGACCCGATACTGACCCGATTAAATTGATGACCCGACAATTATTAAGCTTAATTTTGATCAAAATGAAAGTGATTTTGTGTTTATATTGATATGTTTGACTTAGTAATGGATTAATTAAACCAAATAATAGGTTAAAAACTAAATTTAATGGTAAAAAATTATAGTAATGCGATTAAGTTACCGGACCCGACCCAAACCCGACACATCATTTGACCCGAAATGACCCGACCCGATAACGACCCGACTCCGACCCGATCCGACCCGAAATGGTATGCTGATCCGATATGACCCGAACCCGGTATGACCCGACCCGAAGTGACCCGACCCAAACCCGACCCGTCTGACCCGATTATAGAGGCATGACTGGAAAAAAAATTACTGTATATTCCATAGTTATTACTTTTATTAATTCCTCTTCTTTTACTATATACTCGTACTTATATTTAGATAAGATGATGTCGTAATAAGTTAATATCTTATCGGATAATCGAAAGCAAAAAGAGTATAAAAATACTTATATTTACATTACGAACAATTAACATTGGTGCTAAACACAAGGAACATTGTTGGCAAAAAGTAGTGGTGAGTGGTGACTTGTAAGAATTATTGTAGAAGTAAAGTAGTCTCTTCAGGGACATATGATAAAACACAATTGAAACGATACAGAGAAGTAAAATCGTATTAGTGTCAATGGATTATTGTGTTTCTTGAATAAACCCTTTGAAAATTTATTTGCAAAAATTAGATAGATAGATAGATAGATAGATAGATAGATAATAAATGCATATGCTATATGGGGCATTCTCATTAGAAAGTTGAGCAAGCAAAACATGGCAATTGCCAAAGTTGTATATCTGTTTATAGTCGTGATTATCATTATTTTCGTTGTCGGAAGAGCCAACGATCATTTATAGTACACATACTTAAGTTGTATATATATATGTTGAATTTCATTATTAATTTGAAACAAAGAGTTGTGTAATAAATGCAGGGTTGCGATGCATCAGTATTGCTAAATGACACTCCTACATTTAAAGGGGAGAAGTCTGCCGCTCCAAATGATAATTCTTTGAAGGGTTTCAAATTAATTGATGAAATCAAATCCAATGTCGAAACTATTTGTAAGAACGTAGTATCTTGTTCCGACATTCTTGCGTTGGCGGCACGGGATGCCGTTACTTTGGTAAGTAAATACGGAGTTCCCGAGAATAAGGGTTGCTTAAGATGATCTTAAGTTAAGACATCTCACAATTCCCTTTTCATTTTAACATTATTTAAATTGGTTGTAAGTACGTTTTAATTTAAGACTATCTGAAGCAAGAATTTGTGACAATCAAATGGCCGAAAGCTCAAAATTTGATAAGTAAATACTCCCGTTATTTCACTTATTCGTTAGTTCAAATAGACGAAGCTCAAAATTTTGCATAATAAAACTAAAACTAAAACTATGTATCAAACAAATTTTGATGTATTGGAGAAAGTTTTGTACATATTCAAGCACTTTGTTTTGAAAATCAATCAAAAACGACATATTTAAATAATAAAAATATACTGTATTTTAAAACACTGATATTTTTACAAGTTCAAGAATGTTTTTATAAAGATACAAAAGAAACTAGCCATTTCACTTGTACATGTAAGACAATGATAAAGTCTCGTCTAGTGGTACTGGACCAGCTCACAATTCACATACAGTGTAAACCGTATACAATGGAGGAGAAATTGTGTATCCCTTTGTATAATCTTTCTGTATATAATCTTTCTATTGAGTAGTACTAGATAGTACATACAGATACTAAAAACAATTTCGGGTGATCCAATCATACAAACATTTTTTTTTTCATTTTTTTTTTTTTTTATCATTTCGAGTTATTTTTTGTTTAGAAATAAATATGAAATTAAACACCAAACACTTGGAAGTTGTCTTTTCATTTTTAGGTTTCTAACGAAATTTGCATTTGATGACATTGTAGTCAGGAGGCCCAAGATGGAAGGTACCTCTAGGACGGAGGGATACAAGAACAACTAGCATAGAAGCCGCAAACACCAATCTCCCACCCACAACAGCAAACATCACGACCCTTACCTCAATCTTCGCCGCCAAGAGCTTAACCGCCCGTGACATGACCGCTTTGATGGGAGCCCACACAATAGGTATGGCACGGTGCACAACATTTCGGACCCATATCTACAACGAGCCAAACAACATTAATACCAATTTTGCCCTAATCAAGAAGGCTAATTGCCCTGCATGGGGTGGGGACAACAACCTGGCCCCACTTGATACGGGTAGCCCAACCCGGTTCGACAACAGCTTCTTCAAGAACCTTATGGCTAAGCAAGGGCTTCTTCACTCGGACCAGGAGTTGCTCAATGGTGGGTCTCAAGTTGCTTGGGTTCGACTTTATGCAAAGAGTAACGTTGCCTTTGGTAACGACTTTGTTAACGCGATGATTAAGATGGGTAATATTAGCCCACTTACTGGGAGATTTGGTGAAATTAGGAGACATTGTAGGTTTGTTAATTAATTTTATTAAGGTGTATCAATAAAATGTTGATTAAAAAAAAATGTGCATAGAAGTTACATAGGCTCATCAAGTGAGATTTCATTTTTACATCTTGTAATCTTGTTGAAGTTTGCAGAACAATTATTGATAAATGTTATTGCTATTGGTTATGGGCCAATTTGTTACTACTATTTATTTGGGGTCCTGCTATATATCGTCGACAATTTACTAATTATCGTCGACAATTAATATAAATTTCCAAGTTTGCCCTCCATAACATAACTTCATATCCGTCTCACTAAAATGCAATTTCCGTCTCACTAAAACATAAATGCAATTTCCGTCTCACTAAAACACAAATGCAATTTCCGTCTCACTAAAACACAAGTCACCGTCTTACTAAAATATTTTTAAAAAAAAGACGGTTTTTAAAAAAAAAAAACATGAACGAGAACGATTTCAACAATGAAGCTAGTAACGAGGTGAGTTTACGATTTAGTTTTGTCTAAAATTTATGTTTTATTATCGATTGATTCCCGAATTAGGATAGATGCCTTGATTGTAGACGGAATTATGATAGAATTCGTGACGGGTTTAGTCGAAAATGCAATTGGAAAAAAAAAAATAACACGAAATGGGCTGGACGAAGAGAATAATCGTCCAAGGCTGGTGTTGGACGAAAAATCCCTTCGTCCAGTATGAGCCTTGGACGAAAGAATTTTTCGTCCAACACCAGGCCTGGACCAAAATTTCCTTCGTCCGAGGCCCATACTGGACGAAGAGTCCAGGCCTTGTTTTGGACGAAAAATTCTTTCGTCTAGCCCATTTCGTGTATTTTTTTTTTAATTTTTTTTGTTTCCGTCTTATATATATATATTTTTTTTAATTTTTTCCGACTCGTTTTGTATAAAACAATTAAAATAATTAATTCCCGTCCTTGTATTATATTTTTTTTATTTTTTATTTTCCCAACTCGTTTTGTATAAAACAATTAAAATAATTAATTACCGTCTTTATATTATATTTTTTTCTTTATTTTTTCCGACTCGTTTTGTATAAAACAATTAAAATATTTAATTACCGTCTTTGTATTATATTTTTTTTATTTTTTATTTTTTCCGACTCGTTTCGTACAAAATAATTAATTATTAACTAATTTATTGAAATGCGTGCGCAGGTAAATAACGATGGAGACAGTATTGATTACTCAGATCATTTTACGACTACCAGATTCTTTGCATCAAGTATGGAAGCGTTTAATTGGGCATATGAGATCGGACTCCGACTCGGGTTTGGTATAAAAAGAGCAAGCAACAAGAGAGTTGGTCGTAACACGAATTTGAGACAAGATTATTTTGTTTGTCGGATGGGTGGAAGAGGTTCCGTAAATAAGGATGCCGATTCTTTAGTGAGGGGTAACACGGTTACCGCGTGGTGCAAATGCAAATTTTCAATGAAAGTTGTTGAATTACAAGAGAATAAGTGGAAGCTTGTCACGAGATCCGGGTTTCATAATCATGCTTTAACGTTGTATTGTGACGGCGAAAGTTACTTTGCAAAGTTTGATGAAGAGGAGTTGGCTTATATCGATGCCCTAGTTAGAGCTCACGTTAGACCGGCAATTATTAGTGCTGGTTTGCATCAGCGGAATCCGGAAAAGTCAAGACCTAATCGGCAACAAATCTACAATCGTTCTTAGAAAGTAAGGGCCGAGGAAAGAGATGGGAGAAACCCAGCACAACAGATGCTAGCACTTGCGGTTCAGCATAAGTACGTTCATTATTGGGTCACTGATCAAGAGACCGATGAGCTAACCCACGTGTTCATGGCTCATCCAGAAGCCGTTAAGATGTTTCGATCATACTATTATGTGGTACTGATCGATTCCACGTACAAGACAAATTTATACCGTCTTCCGCTTGTTGAGATGGTTGGAGTCACACCCGTCGGGAAGAGCTTTGTCATCGCGTATGCTCTTGTGAAATATGAGTCCGAGGATGGATATCTGTGGGTCTTACGGAAACTGAAGGCCCTTCTCAATGATGCCGTTCAACCTAATGCTATTGTTACTGATTGCGGGGCAGGTTTGTTGAACGCGATTCCCACTATTTTTCCGGATTCGTCTCACTTGCTATGTCTTTGGCATATATATTCTAACGTGGAGACGAAAACACTTGATATCACGGGTCGGGATAGTTGGGCTAAGAACATAACTTGTAACTTGTTTGAAGCGGTTGTCGAGGCGGAGACCGAAGATAAGTTTAATGTGGCGTGGGGCAATTTGGCAAGGCAATGGGCGGGAGTGGCGGCTTATATTTAGAGGCAATGGTTCCCGCACTTGGAAAAATGGGCCAAGTATAGAACGAACAAAATAACTCATTTTGAGAACACTTCTACATCCTGGGTTGAGTCGGCTCATGCGAATTTTAAGAGATGGTTGAATAGTGCGAAACTGGCCATTGATAGCATCTGGATTCGGTTTCATTCTTTGATGGAAACGCAACATGTTGAGATCCGACACTCGTTGGAGTTATCTAGATCGAGGCGGTTGACGGGGATTCATCGATTATTTTCTAGACTTTCTTATAAAATATCAAAGAATGCCATCATTGAATTGCGTGGAGAATTCGAAAGAGGTGCCAAGATGACGGAAGATGCCTTGATGATCGATTGCGGTTGTGTAAAGGCTACTACACTTGGTTTGATATGTGCTTGTTCACTTCATCGCATTGCTAGAAACGGATCTCGGGTCCCTGTTGATGTGTTACATGCATTTTGGAGAAAGTTGGAGTACGATGGTTCCGAGGCAATGTCGACTTGTGACGATGATCGATTGGAGGAGTTATTCGATGAAATTCGGAATGCAGATCCGAGTATGAGATCATCCATGTTCGATGCCCTTTACTCTCAGATACATCCGGATGAGGAGGATGTAAACGAGCCTCGGGTGAACGAGAACCCTAGAGGACGTCCGAGTATGGGAACTCGTAGAGAGCCGTCCACCGTTGAGCATGCACGAGTTTGGGTTCGATTAGGCACAGCTACGCCCCAAAGAAACTCGTCTTCCCAACGAACTCCGTCTAGTACCCCCCGTTCCACTCCGACGGTTCCTGTTACTCCGTCTACTACTCCCCGTGCCACTCCGATGGTTCATTTTACTCCGTCTAGTACCCCCCGATCCACTCAAACGGGCCCCGGTACACCGTCTACTACTACTACCACGAGTACGGGGAGTTTCAGCACATCGCATTGCGCACCTCTTGAGGTAGACTACACTATTGGTCATTCGAGGTACTTTCCTTATCTTGACTTTTTGCCTTCCTGGTTTACCGAGTATCTAGAAGCGTCGTATAATCCTTCCGGAGACGGTTATTGTGGTTTCCGAGTTCTCTCACATGCTGTTCGGGGTGACCAATCTCATTTCACGATGGCTAGAATAGATTTACTTAGGGAAATCTGTAGTGCCCTTTACAGTGATCATATTTATGGCCCAGTGAGATTTGATGCGGAGGTAGCTAGAATTACATTTATGGATCAGATACCGTGTGGCTCGGGTCATTGGATGGACATTTTCGATCTATATGGTTATGCTACGATGTACAATTGAGTGATATGTTGTATTTATTCATGGGACGATCAAGAAGGTCACCGACATTGGAATGGTAGTCATACTTATTTGCCTTTACGAGCCCCCACCGGAGTACGTACCCCATATGGTGTCTTATGGGTATTACATGCGGGAAACCTCTATCTGAGGCTCCGGGTACGCCCCTTGTCACCTATGCCTCCAATAGCCCCTTGTTGGGTACATGATGAAAGCGTAGCTCATTATAGTGGCATGTATCGACATCAGCTATCTTTATGGCGCAGTTTCGAGACCGGATCTTAGTTTTTTTTTTTATTTATCCGAATATTGTACCTTATATTTTATTTATCCGATTATTGTAGTTTATAATTTATTTATCCGATTAAATGTCTTGGGTAATTTAATTTAATATGCAACGAAATTTAATTAAATGACTTAAAACGTAATTTAATTAAAACAATCCTTAAAACATAATTTAACATAATTTAATTAAAACATTCCTTAATTTGAAATACAACGACATTATATAAACCACTTAAAACATAATTAAAACATAACTAAACCCTAAACCCCAACCCTCAAACCCCAAACCCTAAACACTAAACCCTAAACCCCAAACCTCAAACCCTAAACCCTAAACCCCAAACCTCAAACCCTAAACCCATACAACGATATTAAATAAAACATAACATAATTAAACCACTATCAAACTTAATTATCTTCCGAAGATGAAGATGACGATTCCTTATCTTCTTCATGATCTTGAACCTCAATTTCTTCAGGTTGGGTAGCCATATATTGAGTCAACAAATCACTGATGTAGAGATAAACATTTCCTAGGTTCAGCACTCTACCGACACATAAGTCTGATAATCTTGGGTAATCGATCACGGTGAGGATGCGCTCAAAATATGTAAAGAGATCACTTCTTAACCTGCGAAACTCCCACATCTTCTCGTTTACTGCTTCATCAGAAACAACCTCATCTCTAACTGCTGGAGTTAGAACATGATCCGGGTTTCCGGTTAAAATTATACAAAGGCTACCAATTGGAGGCTCTTCAAGCATGTGCCATACAGTGGCAATGGGAACCACTAATTCAAGACGAGAAATTAGAACTGGTAAATTTTGAACAATTAGATCGATTCTGCCCCGACACTAACCTCGTACCCTATCTCCGAAGCAGGACGATGCGCTACCGTTCTCATAATGGGATTGGGTATTATCTGCACATACCCAAACTGTCGTAAACACCGATCAGTCTGGTACGGCTTGGCTATGTCCATGAAATGAACACAACCGGCAAACAGAGTACGAGGATGATACTCCTCCTGACGCGGCCCGTACGGATCCCACCTAATGGTAGCATAAGTAAGCCCATCTAACAACCTCCGATACTCCAACAATTTCTCCGCATTTTGAGCGAAGGGACCAATGGATCTCCAAGAACACGACCGAGGCTGAGTAGGGTCAATGACCAAAGGTGGACCGGGTCTGAACATAGGAAAATACTCATAGATCCACGATTGCAACAAAGTCAAGCAACCACCAATAGTCTTCACACCAGCACGTGAAGCCACACCCAACTGTCGGTATATGAAGGCTAGTACACCGGCTCCCCAAGCGTAGTGGTGTACACAATCAGTATTAGTCACTAAGGGAAACAACTGAATACGTAACCTATCACCTGATTTATCGACAAAAAGTGTCGACCCCAACACCGCAGCCAAAAACCCCTGAGCAAAAACAACATCACAACTAGCTACCGCCATGTCACAAACTGCATCTACCAATATACCCCCACTCTTGTAAATAGGGGCCTTCTTACTAGGGTTTAACGGCAACCTCAACTCGTTTGCTGAAATCCCAAAAAGCCACAAACAAACATAAGGGGATCCGCCAACGTCCCGTCCTTACTCTCCACCTTACAACAGTTACCATCAACCCGAACACCTAAGATTTGTGCAACATCGTGAAGGAGTATGGACATCTCCTCAAAAGGCATGTGAAAACTGTTGGTGTCGTGTTGCCATCTCTCAACGAAAGCAGAAATAAGGGGCATGTTAAAATGCTCGGCCATGGAATCTAATAGGTGAGAAAGACCACTACCATCATAAATAGTCTGAACGGCCGAAGGTAGTTGCCAACAACTCAACAACCTCGTCCTACCAAACTGGTGGTAACCCGTTAAAACTGGTCGACCGACCTCATTAGGAGTCGGCCATAAGGTGTTGGCAATGTGGCCCCCAAAGCTGGGAATCACGTGGGGAAACATCGGACCACCCGGAACACGATCGGAAATCAACCAAGAGACATCCTTACCCGACTTCTTCTTCTTCGGAGCCACGACACTACTAGAACTACCATCCGACATCCGCTGAAAACGCCCCTCCTCATTCCGTCTACGGGGCACCCTACGCACTCGCTCATCACCCGCCTCCTCCTCACCTATCACATCACCAGACCGAGCCACCTCCTTCAACTGCTCCGCAGTCCACGACTGGGTACTACTATCTCCAACCTCAGACTCTCTATTCAAAAAATAATAAAAATGCATTGATTACTTAAATTAATAAAACAAAGAATTTATAAATATAAGTTTAAGTAAATTAAAAAATAAAAATAAAACGAAATATCCCTGGACGGGGTTTATTAGTAATAAATAATTATTATTTTACGAAAACAAAACGAGACGGAAAAAAAATTTAAAAATTTTAAAAAATAAAATAAATAAATTTACAACGAGTTCGCCACGGACGAGGTTTATTATTAATAATTTATTAGTTTTTAACGATAACAAAACAAGACGGAAATATAAGTTTATAAAAATTTAAAAAATAAAATAAATAAATTTACAACGAGTTCGCCACGGACGAGTTTATTATTAATAATTTATTAGTTTTTAACGATAACAAAACAAGACGGTGTGGACAGCGGGGGGCCCACGGGGGCGCTTGGGAGGAAGAGAACAAGCGTTTGCATTTTTGTTGGAGTCGCCACCAATTTTTATGGGAAATTGGAACCGTTCGAATACCTCGTGCCATGTCAAGACACAAAGTAGAGACATGAACACTAAGCAATCGTTACCCTTAGCATTCTATGTCTAGAATGACTCTCGTGGATGCCAATGAACACGGGTGTTCACGGAGATCTGGAGTAAGGGGTGAGGGTACGTATTAGGAAGCTCTTTTGACCGAACACCTAATCCCGCCCGCCTCGATAGCGGCCTCTACTAATGATTAGGGACATCATTCGTACTCGATATATCGTCGGCTATATGCATGCAATGCAACATCCAAGTTTTAATCCTAACATGTGAAAATTAGGCTAAGTCGGTAGACAATTAATTTAGCATACAATTGGGTCGAAGTAGGATTTAATGCTCAATTACATGTGAAAACATACAAATGATACAAGAAATAATGATAAATACAATAAAGAAAATTACAATAATTACAATGGATTAGGCGATTTATGTCGAAAAGACCTTAAAAACGGATAATTTGAGAAAACGAATAAAGGAATGAATCAACGAACAAAACAGAAGGCGATAATACGAATAATAGTTAATTAATACGTAAGCTAATTAACTAGGTCAAGGCAAAAACGGAGTTCAGGGACAGAATTCAACCCGGAACAGGCGCAACAGAGCTGCGTCTCTTGGAATAGGCGCAGCAGTTGCTGCGTCTGTTCCTGACCTGAATTCTGGCTGCGAAGCCGGAATTGCGTGTTGTTAATACTCGTCGGTAAATTTAAAGATTGATTAAATTATTTACTCGGATGAAGGTGATTAATAGGTTATTTACATACGATTAAGGGGTCATAAAACAATAAAACATGGATGAGACGGAATTAAACGAATTATTTACATGAAAGAATGATTGATTAGTGACATGGGTGAAATAAATAGACTAAGCATGATGAATTAACGATGAATTAATGACGAATATGTGATAGATAACACAAAAGGCAGACGTAAATATGTCAATGATGAATTCCAGAAACTCAATATTGATGAATTGAATCCCTAAAACCCGAATTGAGTTTAATGACGAAAACCCGCAAATATGAGATTATAAGGGATTTAAGTCGAATTAACGATTAGATTACATGCTAATGAATGATAAATAACATACATGTGAATTATTAGACTATTATGTCAAAGAATTAACAGGAAACAAACGAAACAAATAAAAGTTTGACGAATTTCAGAGACGAAGGAAGAAGAAAGGAAGCGAGAATCTGCTGGCGACCTCACGAAGAGGCGCGCAGCAGAATCAAGCTCCTTCAAGAGGCGCAGCGATTCTTTGCGTCCTTTGTCGACGTCTGTCTACTGGAAATCCGTAAAAAGGGGTTTTTAAACAAGCTTTTATAAATCAGTTTTAAAAGTTATTTTCAACATAAACCTTACATTAATGATACAAAAAGTAAAATACAATAAATAAAGAGAGATTTACACCCTCAGACTTACATGTTTGACGAAACGAGATGAACTAAGATATCGATTAGTGATGCCCAACGCAAATGTAAAGAAAGTGCCCTCGTAAGAGGAAAACGAATAGATTAATTAAGTTGATTGATTGTGGAGTTGGTCAAATTGGTCGGTCATGCAAACGAGGCTGGTACTCAGAAGGATCCGAGCTTACGTGGTCGAAAGTTCAAGCACGTAGACGCCAAAAAGTAAGAACAAAGGTCTAGAATGCAAAGGGAGAAGAGAAGGGCGGACACTCGCGTGAGAAATATGAGGAGCGAAGGCTCCTATTTATACTAATCACGTGAAGGAATTAGGGTTTCGGAGAGTCTTTGGAAGTGAATCTCGGAAAGATATGAAAAAGATACGAAAATTACGCAGAAAAGGACCTGGGAAGAGGCGCAGCAGCCACTGCGTCTCTTGGAAGAGGCGCAACACCTGCTGCGTCTGTTCCCAAGTGGTTTCCTCCTGCGAAAGAAAGATTTTCGTGTCTGAGTTATGGTAAGACGGAATAATTTGGTTTTCCTTAATATTTTGTGTGAATATTACTTGAAATTGTTTACCAAAGGATAAATATTGTGAAATATTTATAAAAATATGGAATAGAAATATCCGGAACATTCCAGAACATTCTGACTCGGGATTTAACGGTTATCATAAAATGAAGACGGTTTTAGGCCCGGACTCCAAATGTACTCTAATTACTGTCAAAACGACCGTATCGGCACGTAGATGACAACTAAGAGGTAGACATTAGTATTTGAGCAATCACTTGACGATAAACTTACGAACTGTCACAAATCGTTCCGCGTAGCAAACATGCGGCCCAATCATCACCGGGTGGTTTGCGGGAGGTGCGAAAATGAGGTATCTACAGAGCCCCCACTTTGACCGAGGCTTGGACAAGGCGAAAGTCAAAGTATAGCCATCAGTCAATCGAAGATTACAACCTGACGACTATGGCGACGCGAGGCGGCTCAAGGGGTCTGAGGCAAGGACCTGTCGTCGGGAACATTTTAGAGTCTGTCGACTTCCGGGGAGGGTCGTTTAAAGTCCATTAGACTACGTAAGGAGGCTCGCCAGCCATAAGAAGAGACCATACCTGGAACTTCTTGAGAGACGCTTCCGGAGTTGCGTAAGAGAGCTAAGGGCAAGCGTGGGAGCTAAATAAGGTGAGTAGCAGGACGCAGGCGGGAACTGCTGAGAGAAAACTGCTTGGGTAGTCTTCGAGAAATAATTGCGAATAGCAGGACACAGGCGGGAACTGCTGAGAGAAAACTGCTTGGGTAGTCTTCGAGAAATAATTGCGAATAGCAGGACACAGGCGGGAACTGCTGAGAGAAAACAATGTTGATCTCCATGTTGGTCATGAACTCTCGTGTGGGGAATGTAATCGGGGAATTTTATCTCTGTGCCTAGAGAGGGAAAGTATATCCGCTTACTCTCGCTTGGGGGCAAGATAATGAAGAGAAGGCGTGTCGAAACACCTGTCGAGAAATACTTGCTCGTTGCGACAAGCAAAGTCTTGGAAGAAATAAATAACGTATAATAGTCTGCCGCTGGCTTGGAAAATGCGGGCCGGAACGAAATAAAATCGTCAAACGGATCAAAAGAATAAAATAGCATCAGGGAAGAGGCGCACCAAGGATGGGCCCACAGATAACGAACTCGTAACGAATTTTTGAAAACTCGTATGGAGGGAACACAAGGAAGAGGCGCAGCAAGAGCTGCGTCTCTTGGAAGAGGCACAGCGCCTGCTGCGTCTATTCCCCAAAGTGTTTTTTCTGCGTAAAAACGCGATAATCAGAAGGGGTTGTGTTCATTTGTTCGAAACATAAATCACACATTTCTCTCTCAAATCTTCACCATTTCCGCCAAGGTTTGATTCAAAAGCTTGCATTAATCATGACTAATCAAGGTATGTGTCTCATTCTTGCATTAATCTTCCGTATTGGCTTAATTTTGGATCGAAAAATTAGGGTTTTCCACCCAATTTGATCGAAAATTTGGGGCTTTTCCCCCAAATGCATTTGCCTTGTGAATTTGGCATTAGAAACGGATAATTGGTAGTATAAGGAACACAACCATGTATTTGTTTCAAATTTTCGTTGAGTTTTGAGCATTTGAGTGAAATTTGAGACGGTTTCACAGCTAAACCGTAAATTGCTTCGAAAATGGCCTTAGGATTGCCCATTTGCGATGAAACTTGATATTTGGGATCCTTGGATGATGGGTAAACTTCCTATCATCTCGGAATTTTGGTTTGTGACAACTTCTTCAGGACACTTTTCTAGGGCATAATTGTCGTTGTAACGAAATGCTGCCGAAATTTCGACTTGAACCCGGAACTAGGCCTCAAGTTAGGCTTTACTTGACCCAAATTACCACATGAGCGATCGGATTTGTGAGAATATGGCCAAAGATGGCGAGAAAAGAGCGATTTCAGGGCTTCCAAAGGCTCGAAAATCCCTTAACTAAGGCTCGTCGTCACGTGACACGGCCTAAATTTGCCTTAATGTTGCAGGTGATGAGGCTTCTACTTCTGGGAAGACTCCCATGGAGATAGACACTGCTGTGATCGAGGAGGCTTTAGAGCAGGCCTTCACCGCCGCGGTGATGGCTGCTGGGGACGAGATCCATGAGGAGGAGGATGTTGAGGAGGAGGAGGCCCCGAGACGGGCCAACGTTGGACGAGGAGGTCGTCAGCTGAGAGGGGCTCCTACGTGGGCTGAGACCTGGGAGAGTAGGCACTTGCTGTGGGCCGCAGAGGGTCACCTGTCCTACAGGACGGTGAAGAGCTTGGTAAATAGGAATTTACTACTCATTATTCATGTCCTTTCGTTCATTTGTTCATATCTCTTCCGATTTTTTTTCAAAAACTAAAGATAGCTTTTGTTTCAAATCATAATAGGAGGTCGGGAACATCAGGTCGTTCTCGGGCTACACGACAGCGATGAAGTGCTACGAGCGACTGTCGGCGGAGGAGCGCGCCATGATCGAGCGCGGAGCATTCGGTGCCTTGGTGCAGGCCTAGAGGGATATCGCGAAGAGGAAGCTGCGGGCTAACCTTAGCCTGGTCCGCGCTTTCTTGGACCGATTCTGGGATATGACTTCCACGTTTCACATGCCTTTTGGTGAGGTGGGAGTCACTCTGGAGGACTACGGCATGATTTCTGGTCTGTCGTGTGGGTCTGAGGCTGTGGAGTGGCCGGAGACTGCCATAAGGGTGGACTCGGCCGAGGCTAGGAGGTTGATCGGCTGGAACTTGTCGCCGAGGGCTGTCATAGTGCCAGTTTTGGTGCCCAGCTCCTACGTTCGAGACTACTTTGCGGGAAAGATCCCGGCCCTGGTGACGATTGACGGGAGGGAGACGGCTCCTCCTCCCTGTACAGCTGAGCAGAGGGTTCGTCTGTGGCTCTGGTGGTTTCTGTCTTCGATCTACCTCGGAGACAAGGGAGAGAGGCTGTCGACGAAGCTTCTTCCCTTCCTTTCTGACTTGAGCTCCCTAGGGCGTTGGGACTAGGTCACTGCTGGTTTTGCGGTCCTCATCCGCTTCATGAGGGCCATGGTCCATCCGGAGTTAATGGAGAAGTGGACTTCCTGGCGCTGTCGGACCTGGACTACTGCTGGAGGTATGAACCTTCATTTAGACCAAAATTAATTCCTTTCTTTATCAAATCACGAAAGATCGTTATTGACTATCTTGCTTCGCAGGCGTGGGTGTACTCCTACTTTCTGGGCCTCGCGCCCAAGAGGACGGAGCCGGTGGAGAAGGCCTATCCCGTGGTGAGGGATTGGGTGATGTGCAGGACGAAGAGCAAGCGTTATTCTCACGGTGTCTACCGGCGGGACGTGAACGCTTTCCATCTAGACAGCGTAAGCATTTCACTTACATTCATTTGCTTCTATATTGCTTTTAAATTGATCATAAGAATGATTCCTTTGTTTATCTTGTCCCAGTGGGAGCCCAGGCCTTGGGCGGAGTACGCTGACGCGCCTCCTTTTGTGGCTGAGGTCTTTCGACCTAGGAGCTCGAGCCGGCTGCTGTTGAGGACGTCAATGGGTCCTTTGTGGTACTTGGGCGAGCGCTTGGCTTGTCAGTGCTGTCGGGACGTGTTGACGGTTCCTGTCGATCCTCCCAGGACGATGTTCAGGGAGCCTTCTGAGACTGAGAGGGAGGCGGACTTGGCTGGCGCTAGTGGTGATGCCATCCTTCTTCCTGGCGAGGACTACTCGGCGTTCCTCTACGGGAGGTTGGCGTACTGGCCGGTAGTGGTAAGCATCTTTACTCTTCTTCTTTACTTGATTTTTTGAGAACTATGATGAAAGATCGCCGATTAATGAGAAACATTTGGTTTTGCAGGAGGTTGAGGCAGCGGGCATCGAGCCCCCAGAGTACCCCGAGACCCTCGAGTACACTGACGCAACCGGGAGGACGACGATCTCTGAGCTGCGTGACTTTGACGTGGCTGTGACAGATGCTAGCCTGGACGACTGGCAGCATCTGATTCGGAGGGTAAACCTCTAATTTTGTGTAATTTTTGTGTAAGAACACATTTGATTGATTTTATTCAATTATTGAGGACTTCTTCTTGAAAATGCAGGTTGCGCCGTCTCGGTTCGTGGCATTATGGAGGGTGGCCAACCGGCTGCGAGCTACTGCCGTCGAGGCACTTGTCGGTGGTCGAGGCCGTCAGGTATGAACCTTGTTCCTGTTTCATTTTCGAATTTTGATTTTCCAACTTTTCTTGAAACGATTGCTTGGAATGATTGACATGAGCCAATTTTGTTGTTTACAGGGGGACCGTGATCTGGAGCGAGAGTTGACCCAGTCTCGGGAGGAGACAGCTCGCTTGTTGAGGGAGCTCGAGGTTGAGACGCCGAGATTGCTGCTCTTGCGGCAAGGGTTGCAGAGCTGGAGGGCGACCAGCAGTAATTTTGTTTTAGTTTTTCCTTGTTTGTTGGCTGTATTTTGCAAATTTGTACATTTGGACCTTCATTTTGAACATTTTGGACTTTGTTTGGGGCTCGAGCCCCCAGTTTGTTGTACATTTCCCTTTTTGGTTGTATATAAGATGGCCTGAGTGCCTTTGCTGCTGGGCTGTGCTGCTTTGTGCCTGCAGGTTAGCTTTGAACAGGTTTGGTGGATGACGGTTTACGCCGTCATGCCGCCGAAATTTACATAGAAATCACGCAAAACATACATTTGTATATACATATGGCCGTAATTAGCGCAAAACGAGTGACTCAAAAGAATGCGAAAATGCAAAAATTTTGCCGGAAATGACCGGACGGTAGGGAGGGTTACCTCCTAAAAAAAGAAAAAAAATAGAAATCTATAAGTTAGAAGTGAGATGATTAAAAGAATGAAATAAATGAAACAAATTTAAATTTAGAGTTATTTCCTAAAATAAATTATAAAAATGAAAATTATTTCCTAAAATGAAAATGATTTAAAAAACTGAAAATTATTTCCTAAAATGAAAATGATTTAAAAAATGAAAATTATTTCCTAAAATGAAAATGTGCAAGTGTGGTAAAATGGCGAAAATGTCGATGTCATCTCGAAATGCGCGCCCGCGGACCTTAGAAAACGTGAAATATGGCAATTTCCACGTATTTACCAAAATAATAACCCATAGGAATAGGAAATTATTCGTCGAGGAATTAGGAAAGATCCAACGCGGAAAATCACAGAAGTCAAGCTGGGAAAGAGGCGCAGCATGAGCTGCGTCCCTTTGAAGAGGCGCAGCAGGTGCTGCGCCTGTTCCCAGGTGGTTCTGTTCTGACAGATTTTTGGAAACAGAAATTAGTATAAATAGAGACGTCGATAGAGCTTTTATTCACACAATTCTTCCGTCTCTTCTTCGTCTTATTACATAAAATTCTCAAAAATAATCCTTCATCATGAATACTTTGGAGATTCGCTTAAAGGAATGGACCAACGAATTTTCAAACATGGAGAAATATGATATGGGCGCCTATAATCTTGGATCATTGTTGAGTTTAAAGCTCATCAAGGTTGTTAAACCGTTCTTGGATGCTTGTCTTGACTATTGGGACCCGAATTACCATGTTTTTGCGTTCCCTGGAGGCGATATTTGCCCATTTCCTGAAGAAATTGCTGCTATTGGTGGGTGGGGCCCTGAACACTTGCCCGCCATTCCTTCTACTTCGCAAGGGTACAAGATCAAATTTTGAGACTTGCTTGGGTTGACTAGACTCGAGGTGGACCGTCTAGTGACCTCGAAGGGAGTGCGAATGTTGGACTTCATTGACCGATTTATTAACGTAATGACCCCACCGTTTCTTATGTTGCCAGGCGAAGGGCATTTGGGTTTTGATTGTTGCATGTGTATGTCTTCCAAGGGCATGTTGATGAAGACTTGAGAGGTGATCCCCGTCTTCTGGGCCTTGTTGAGCAAATGGAGCTACTCAGGAGCCCAGCTTGTTTATGCTTAGGAGAGATCCTTTTGGGCTTGGATAATAGGAAAGCCAACCGTGACCTACCGTATTTGGGAAGTCCCGTCATTCTGCAGGTAAAAGAACATATCTTTCTTTTTGTTCCTTTTTTTTTTTTCGATGTCTAATACCCGCTTTTGGTAGGTTTGGCTTATGGAACGGCTTCGATTGATCGAGCCCCCAGTTCATGTTCCTTCCTATCATGCTCGTTCAATTGCGATGAGGACCAGGCTTTACATGGTGGATTTCGCCCGAGTCTGCAATTATTGGGAGAACAAACTGAAGAGTGATGATGGCCCGTTGATTAGGTGGATTGTGCCATGGTGGCACCTCAAATCTGTCACTGGAGTGTCTTCTTTGGATCCTACTCGGTCCATGCGCATTCCTGGCTTGGAATTTATGGTGTGCATTTTCCCGGAAAGGCTGATGAGACAAGTTGGACTAAAGCAGACGATCCCGAAGCTTGACACCGTCCCGCGGACTGCTGTGGCGCTTACTACAGAGAGCCGAAGGGAGTGGGCCGTTAAATGGGCTCAAAGAAATGTATGGTTTTTGAACTCTTCTACAAAGGCCTTGTGGGTGTCGGATTCTTATCCGCGATGGAGGAAAGCTACTACTCCGGAAGAGCGCGAGAGATTGAGAAAGTGCGAGCCCGTTGACTACAAGGCGCGCGAGGTGGAGAAAGAGAAAGAAAAGCATTTGATTGAGGGAGAGGAAGAAGCCGGGTTTCGAGTTGTTCATCCTTCGAAGAAACCGAAGACCTCTCCTGTCGTAGAGATGGTGATTGGCAAGAATGGAAAGTCTAGGCCCCGAGAAAGACCTTTGGTGATTAGGTCCGAAGTGGCGCAAGAGCGTCCGGCTCGAGGTCGCGAGAGGAAGTGTGACAAGAATGACAAGGGCAAAGGGAAGATGGAGGAATAGCCCGAGTCTTTATTTATTATTTATTATTATTATTATTATTATTATTATTATTATTATTATTATTATTATTATTATTATTTATTGTTGTAATAAAAAAGTGGGGTTTTTAGAATCCTAGCCTATTCTATTTTTATTATGTAGCGTATTATTATTAGAAAACAAATGAAATAAAAAAGGCTAAATGGTTATGAAACCGTTGTGATTTTCTATTTATTATTTTTGTCGAATTTCAAATGCAATGCAAATGTCCTTCTATTTACATTTTTTAAAAATAAGTGGGTTGTATCCTGTAAAGGATTGCCTACGTATTCACTTAAAGAAATGAAATCAAACCCTTGCGCGTAGTTCAAGTAACTGTAAAAGAATAATTGTTCTAAGCAAGAGCTTGTAATGAACTTAGAAAATAAGCATGAGCTTTTGCTTACTCTGAAAGTGCAAATTTAGTTTATTTGATGATGTGAGGATGACAAATTTGTCAAAGTGCAAGAGCAAAGTGACATTAGCTTATTTCAGCTTGGCCAGGGGCGGTTTATTTAGTGCCACAAGAGCGACACATGAGGTTACGCGAGGCGCGTTTTTTGTTCCTATTCTAGGCATAGTACCGTTTTAGTTGGTCGAGGTTTGTTGGGTTGGAAAACTCATTCCCGTCTAGGTCTGTGATTCTAACCGCACCCCCTGGAAGTATGGACTTGACTAGAAATGGTCCGGCCCAATTAGGTTTGAATTTTCCCCGTGGGTCAACAGGTAGAAGAGCTCTAACCGATTTGAGTACTAAGTCTCCTTCCTTGATGTTTCTTGGCTTAACCCTTTTGTTGAAAGCTCGTTTGATACGTGCTTGATATGATTGGAAGTTATGCAAGGCGCGTAGCCTACGTTCATCCAGGAGGATGAGTTCTTCATACCTATCCCTCTTCCAATCGGCTTCTGGGATTTGACTTTCGAGTAAAATACGCAAGGATGGTATCTCTAGCTCGACTGGTTGTACAGCTTCCATGCCGTAGGTCAAATAGAAAGGAGTAGCCCCAATGGGCGTCCTAACGGATGTACGATATCCCCACAAAGCAAAGTGTATCTTGCTTGGCCAATCTCGATAGTTGTCAATCATTTTCTTGAGAATTGTGACAACGTTCTTGTTTGCTGCCTCTACCGCGCCATTAGTCTCTGGCCTATAGGGCGAAGAGTGATGATGCCTAATTTTATACTTGGCTAGCAATTGCTCAGTCTCAGCTTGGAAATGTGATCCATTATCACTAATGATCTCATGTGGGCAACCATATCGACAGATGATGTTGTTTTGTATGAACTTTGCCACGTTTTTAGCCGTGAGACTAGTGTAGGAAGCCGCTTCTACCCATTTGGTGAAATAGTCGATTGCCACTAGGATGAAACAGTGACCTCCTATTCCGGCTGGGGTTATCTTCCCAATTATGTCAATTCCCCAAGCAGAAAATGGCCAAGGAAATGTCATCGTATAGAGCAATGAAGGAGGGATGTGTTGTACATTCCCGAAGATTTGGCAATTGTGGCAATGTCTTACGTATTTGATGCAATCGGATTCCATTGTGGTCCAATAATACCCCAAACGTGTGATTTTCTTTGCCATCATGGGCCCACTCATGTGAGGAGCGCATTCTCCATCGTGGACTTCTCCCATCACCTTTCGTGCCTGTGAATGATCAAGGCAACGTAGGATTACACCAAGAGGTGTTCTTTTGTATAACTCTCCTTGCATGAGAACGTATTGGGAAGCTAATAGGCGTATATCACGTTGTCCCCTCTTGTCCATATCCGGTGGATAGGTACCTTTGAGCTTGAAATTCAGGATTGCTTGGAACCAGGGTTCCTGCGCGATCTCCTCTTCATCGATGATTTGGTGGACATAAGCTGGTTCTGACCGTCGTTCGATGCACAAAGGCATTTCCACCATGTGATCTGGCATATTAATCAATGATGCAAGTTTTGCAAGAGCATCTACAAATTGATTTTCTTCCCGAGGTAAATGTAGATATGTCACGTGATCAAAGAATTGGGCAACTTGGTCTATTCTGGCTTGGTATGGTGCTAGGCTTTCGCTTCGAATTTTCCAAGATCCTGTAACTTGATTGATGATCAGTGATGAATCCCCATGTACTCGGAGGTTTTTAATGCCTAGGCTAACTACCGCTTGTAATCCAATTAGACAAGCTTCGTATTCTTTAGCATTGTTTGTCACCTCGAAGTCGAGTTTGACAGCGATTGGTGTATGCTCGCCTTCAGGAGAAATGAGCAACACTCCTATTCCAAATCCTCTTAAGTTTGATGCCCCATCAAAGTAAAGGTCCCAGGAGTCTACATCAGTTTGGAGTATATCCTCGTCCGGAAATGACCAAGTGTCTATTGTTTGTGTATCATTGATGGGATTTTCTGCGAAGAATTCGGCAACGGCACGACCTTTTATAACTTTCAGAGGCACGTATTTGAGATCAAATTCTGAGAGCATCAAGGTCCATCTTGCTAGGCGTCCATTGAGGACGGGTTTCTCGAAGAGGTATTTGACTGGATCCATTTTGGAGTATATTTTGATGGAGTAGCTAAGCATGTAATGGCGTAGCTTCTTCGTCGCCCACACAAGAGCGAGGCATGTCTTTTCGAGTTGTGAGTATTTGCATTCGTACTCCAAGAACTTCTTACTAAGGTAGTAGATAGCCCTTTCTTCACTTCCTACAGTTTGAGCTAGCATGGCACCCATGGCGGTTTCGGTTACTGTGAGATATAAACCAAGAGGTTGATCTCGTTGAGGTGGCATGAGCACTGGTGGTTTAGCCAATATCTCTTTGATTCGGTCAAATGCCTTTTGGCAATCATCGTCCCACGTGGTGTGGTCCGTCTTCTTGAGTTTCTTGAAGATAGGCTCGCAAATCATGGTGAGTTTCGATATGAATCGACTTATATATTGCACTTTTCCCAGGAATCCTCTGACTTCTTTTTCTGTTTGAGGTTGTGGCATCTCGATCAGAGCCTTGACCTTGGAAGGGTCTATTTCTATACCTCGTTGGCTAACGACGTATCCCAGGAGTTTTCCAGATGTTACTCCGAATGTGCATTTCTGAGGATTGAGCCTCATGTTGTACTTTCGTAGCCTTGCGAAGGTTCGCAATATGCCCATCTCTTTCCTTGGATTTGACAATCATGTCGTCTACGTATACCTGAACTTCTTTGTGCATCATGTCATGTAAGAGTGTAGTTGCGGTGCGTTGATATGTAGCTCCGGCGTTGATTAATCCAAACGGCATGACCATATAATAATAGGTTCCCCATTGAGTGACAAAGGCGGTCTTATGCATGTCTTCTATGGCCATTTTGATTTGGTTATAACCCGCATACCCATCCATGAAGGATAGTAATGCGTGGTCTGCAGTATTGTCCACCAATATGTCGATATGTGGTAGAGGGAAGTCATCTTTAGGGCTTGCTTTATTTAAGTCCCTAAAATCAACACAAACACGGATTCTCCCATCCTTTTTGGGTACAGGTACTATGTTGGCTACCCAGTCAGAATACTCGGAAACTTTGATGAACCCGGCTTTGAACTGCTTGTCAACTTCTTCTTTAATCTTGAGAGCCCATTCCGTCCTCATTTGTCGAAGCTTCTGTTTTACAGGTTTGAAACCTGGCTTAATCGGGATTCTATGTTCGGCGATATCCCTGTCGATCCCTGGCATGTCTTTGTAGGACCAAGCGAAAACGTCTTTTAACTCGTTTAGGAGATCTATGAAATCGGCCCTTTCGGTAGAGCTCAAGGTAGTCCCTATCCTAAGTTCTTGGGGTTCTGGTTCGGTTCCTACGTTGATGGGTTCAGTGTCCTCTATTACTGGTCCCCCTTCCCCTTCCTGTAGTATTTCTTTGGCTAAGTAGGGAGGTATTTCGATCGAGTCTGGGTCTTGGTCATCCTCAGTATCATCGTAAACAGAATTGCACTCAAGATAACACAAAGAGTAAGCAGAACCTGATTTATTCATATTGAGGTTTGAGTAAAGTTGAAACAAAGAAGCCATCTGATCCATGGTCAGTGGTGGCAAAGGGACAGTGGTTGGGACATTTCCCGAACTACTGTGACTACTCGAGGCTAAGCTAGGAGAAATAAAGGGAGTGGGGATGACGACAAGAGGAGACTCCCTAATGACTTCTCTAGACTCCGACTCTGACTCCGACTCCGACTCGAACTCATCGTCTTCTGTTTCTCCTTTGAACATCTCTCCTTCTCCAGTGGTGAGTTTGATGAGTCTTCCTTGATTGTTGGTCCATTTGATTGATTTTCTCCATCCTTTCTGCTGACTTGCGTTGGTTTCTGTGATTAACGCGGTGGGGTTGAAACGATCGTCTTGAAGTATCATGGTAATGATCTCATCCTGCGCGGCTCTAATAAATCGATCCTCTCCGAACATTAGACTAACAGCTTGTTCGTCTAAGCAAGGTGCTTGACGGGTTTTGACGGTAGGAACCGTTTCTAGAGGGATGAAGTAGCAATCGTGAAAGATCTCGATTCCGGCTAGCTTCTTCTCGAGATAATGCCAACGCTCGGGAAATCCGTGAAAGAGTTCTAGACTTCCTTCTTCAACAAAGTACTCGTTTAGGGTAGGGAGATAGGGTTGCATTTGGACTCCTACATGCTTACGGTTTTGGACTTGAGCGAGCATCTCAAGAACCTCTTCTTTGGTGGGTTTGTACCCTAGTCCGAGTGGTATCTTCTTTGAGTTGCCTTTTTTGTATGGTGCGAAGGTGTTTCTTCGGGTAGGGTTCAAAGGCATTCCAGGGAAGTATCCCTGGGTTTTGAGTATGTGGTTGACCACCAAGTTGGAGTACGGGTCATAGTATAAGGGTGCCAATTCGCTTTCTATGACACTTATGATTTGGAAGCCCCCAAGTTCATATACTGGATCTGCAAGGACTTGATTGCTTGATTTCTTTACGATTATTGCCTTGATGGGTGACGAAGTGATCGTCACTACTTTGCCATTTAGTGGGATCTTGATCTTTTGATGAAGGGTGGATGTTACCGCTTTGGAAGCGTGAATCCAAGGTCTTCCTAGAAGTATGTTAAAGGAAGCTTCGATGTCCACTATTTGGAAATGAACCTTTCGCTCAATTGGCCCTGTGGCAATGGTTAGGCTAGCAAATCCTACTACCTTTCGTCGTGTACCATCATATGCACGCATACCTTGATTGGTAGGGGTCCAATCGATTATTTTATGCCTAATTTGTATGCCGTTTTGAGGGGTATGACGTTGACCGCGGAGCCATCATCTACCAAGGTCATTGGCACATTTTTCTTTAGACAAATGACAGTGATGTAAAGAGCTAAGTTGTGACTAGCGCCAAAAGGCGGTAAATCTTCGTCTGAGAAAGTAATAGGATTACTTAGCTTCGGTGATTCTTAGAAGACCAAGTTGACTACATCTTCGGGTGTAGAGTTATGTGCTACATTTAGTTTGGCCAAAGCTTGCAGTAAAGCTTGGCGATGTGGGAATGAGCTTGCTACTAATTGCCAGACTGAAAGATCAGCCTTTGTCTTCTGTAATTGCTTGAGCAAATGGTCAGTGGGGTCTTCTTCGTTATCATTTGGTGTGACAACGTTGGTTGGACCATTTTGAGTAGTGCTTTGGTACGGACGACCCGAACGAGTTAGGTGGCCCACATCTTGGTCCTCACCATTTTGGACTATTTCTTTGACTAGGGAGTTTTCAATGAGATACTCGTCCTCATCATCGTCGGCCCAAACTCCATTGATTGTAGCTAGTTCCCTCATTCTCATGATTTCATCTTCTAGTCGTATGATTTGGTCGACTAGTTTATCAACCACGACGACTATTTCTTGCATAGTAGCATTTTGAGAGAAGGTTAGTGGCACATGCTCCTTGGATGTTGTGTCGGGATCACATAAAGTTGTTACCACATTTTCTAATTCCCAAACTTGTCTATCCACACTCCTTGCCCATGTGATGAAGTCGGAAATGGTAGGGGAGATAGTAGAGTAGAACCCTTCATTCTCGATTGCATGGATTTCATCTTCAATTGGAGAAATGAGGTGTGAACAATCTAAGGTAGATTCGTCACTTGTAATCACTAGAACTCCAAGAGGATTCTGAGTGTTGTTGGGTTTACCTCCCGGCGGTATTGGTAGTCGACCATCTTCAATCATGTCTTGAAGCACATTTTTCAACTTGTAGCATTTTTCTGTGTCATGCCCTTTACCCCTATGGTATTCACAGTACGAGTTCTCGTCCCAAAATTTGGATTTCCTTTCGGGTTCGGGAGTAGGTCCAATGGGTTGAAGTTTGCCTTGCTTCATTAACCTTTTTAGAGCGTTGGAGTAAGTGTCCCCAAGATTTGTGAATTTCCTTGGTGGGGTACTTTTCTTGGATGGCTCGAGAAGGTTAACTTCATCGGTTTTGCTAGTGGAGTCGTATGAACGACTTGTTGAGCCTTGATATCCTCGACCTACCGTTTTGGACAAGAGTCCTTTACGGATGTCATCTTCAATCCTTGTCCCTAGTACGGTTAAGTCCTTGAAAGTCTTGATGTTTTGGTATCTCAAATGATTGGCATAGATGGGTTTGAGATTGTCCACAAACTTCTCCACAAGGGTAGCCTTATTCGGGCGCTCAACTAGTTGGGTACTAGTCTTCCTCCGCCTACTTAGGAAGTCGGTGAATCCTTCTTTGTCATTTTGGGTAAGAACCTCTAGAGTGCGCATGTTAACTTGGATCTCGGCATTATTTGCATATTGTTTAGAAAACTCGATCGCGGCATCTTCCCAAGTAACGACCTTCTTGTGTTCTAAGGAGTAGAACCATTGCTTCGGGATGGTGTCAAGAGATGAAGGAAAGATCCTTAAGAACATCTCGGGTTTGATGCCTTTGATAGACATGTAATCCTTGAAGGCACGGATGTGGTTCAAAGGGTTTTCGTGCCTCTTGAATTTAGGGATATCCGTCATATTGAAGTTGGTTGGCAATTTGGAATTGACGGCCTCATACTTGCGGTTATTCTCCCTATAAATGTCATCCCCTTTAAGGTACATCAATTGCTCCTCTAAGTATTGGAGTCTTTTCTCGGCTACAGTTAGTCCCATGGTAGGATTTTTATCCCTGGATTCATCCGCGGAGTCACCTATTACTTCACTTTCATGAGGAGGCAACCTCCCCTCTACGGCATAGATCCGGCCCTCGATGATCTCAAGGCGATCATGGAATTGGTCTTGGGTAATTTGGATTTGGGCTAGCGCAGCTAGGATTCGATCATTACCATCTTCAAGTTGGTGGAGGTTTGTTTCGCTGGATCCCGGCACCTTCAAAACTGGATAAGAGATCGATGACGAATCAAAACACGATCGATCAATCTAACACACTTGCTAAAAGAAGAAATGTTTTGACTCGTAAAGTGGGTGTGTGCCACTTGTGTTGAGTGAGCTTTGAAGAAAGACAAGGATTTTGAAAATGTGTATCCTAGTCAACTATAGTTTAGTTGTAGGAGTGGACTCGAAGTGAGGTTTTGAAATGGGCTTGTGACCCGGATTTTGACTCGACAAATGGACAGAGTTTCGACTGGGTTTTGCGCTAATCAAATGGCCTTTTTCGAAATTTTGATTAAAAAAGGATTTTGATTTTTACAAAAATCGTCATGGTTTCGTTTAGAAATGGTGATCACGTAAGGTACAAACATTTATACAAGCATTATAACGGGATGCTGAGTGCATTTAAAAGGGTTTTGGTTTAAAGGGTGGGTTACCATACCGAACCATCAAACCCGAAGTCTGTGGAGAGGCTCGTACCAAACAGGAGTAAGGCCGATTCCTAGTCCATTTCCTCAAGTAGTGAAGGCCCTTGATACAAACAAGAGTAAGCATCATGGTATGGATGACGTCAATCGCTATCCATCCTTAGGCCCAAATAAGAATTAGGACCGTTTAGACGGGACGATTGGTCGAATGGGTTGGGTTGGGCCTAAGAAGGCCGAATAAAACGATCTAGGAAGACCGAGTTATGAAAACCGACAATTGTCTTGTACAAATTATTCCCTAACCTTGTTCAAGTTTCACCCTTGGCTACACGTAAGTGTATTATTCCCCAGCGGAGTCGCCAAACTGTGGACAGCGGGGGGCCCACGGGGGCGCTTGGGAGGAAGAGAACAAGCGTTTGCATTTTTGTTGGAGTCGCCACCAATTTTTATGGGAAATTGGAACCGTTCGAATACCTCGTGCCATGTCAAGACACAAAGTAGAGACATGAACACTAAGCAATCGTTACCCTTAGCATTCTATGTCTAGAATGACTCTCGTGGATGCCAATGAAGACGGGTGTTCACGGAGATCTGGAGTAAGGGGTGAGGGTACGTATTAGGAAGCTCTTTTGACCGAACACCTAATCCCGCCCGCCTCGATAGCGGCCTCTACTAATGATTAGGGACATCATTCGTACTCGATATATCGTCGGCTATATGCATGCAATGCAACATCCAAGTTTTAATCCTAACATGTGAAAATTAGGCTAAGTCGGTAGACAATTAATTTAGCATACAATTGGGTCGAAGTAGGATTTAATGCTCAATTACATGTGAAAACATACAAATGATACAAGAAATAATGATAAATACAATAAAGAAAATTACAATAATTACAATGGATTAGGCGATTTATGTCGAAAATACCATAAAAAGGGATAATTTGAGAAAACGAATAAAGGAATGAATCAACGAACAAAACAGAAGGCGATAATACAAATAATAGTTAATTAATACGTAAGCTAATTAACTAGGTCAAGGCAAAAACGGAGTTCAGGGGCAGAATTCAACCCGAACAAAGCAATGTAGCAATGCGTCTCTTGGAATAGGCGCAATAGCCGATTCTTTGCGTCTGTTCTGACGACTCCGACCGTCGCGGTTTTAATTGTGTTGTTAATACTCGTCGGTAAATTTAAAGATTGATTAAATTATTTACTCGGATGAAGGTGATTAATAGGTTATTTACATACGATTAAGGGGTCATAAAACAATAAAACATGGATGAGACGGAATTAAACGAATTATTTACATGAAAGAATGATTGATTAGTGACATGGGTGAAATAAATAGACTAAGCATGATGAATTAACGATGAATTAATGACGAATATGTGATAGATAACACAAAAGGCAGACGTAAATATGTCAATGATGAATTCCAGAAACTCAATATTGATGAATTGAATCCCTAAAACCCGAATTGAGTTTAATGACGAAAACCCGCAAATATGAGATTATAAGGGATTTAAGTCGAATTAACGATTATATTACATGCTAATGAATGATAAATAACATACATGTGAATTATTAGACTATTATGTCAAAGAATTAACAGGAAACAAACGAAACAAATAAAAGTTTGACGAATTTCAGAGGACGAAGGAAGAAGAAAGGAAGCAGGAACTGCAGCAGCCTCACGAAGAGGCGCAACAGTTGCTGCGTCCTTTCTCGACGTCTGTCTACTGGAAATCCGTTAAAAGGGGTTTTTAAACAAGCTTTTATAAATCGGTTTTAAAAGGTATTTTCGACATAAACCTTACATTAATGATACAAAAAGTAAAATACAATAAATAAAGAGAGATTTACACCCTCAGACTTACATGTTTGACGAAACGAGATGAACTAAGATATCGATTAGTGATGCTCGACGCAAATGTAAAGAAAGTGCCCTCGTAAGAGGAAAACGAATAGATTAATTAAGTTGATTGATTGTGGAGTTGGTCAAATTGGTCGGTCATGCAAACGAGGCTGGTACTCAGAAGGATCCGAGCTTACGTGGTCGAAAGTTCAAGCACGTAGACGCCAAAAAGTAAGAACAAAGGTCTAGAATGCAAAGGGAGAAGAGAAGGGCTGACACTCGCGTGAGAAATATGAGGAGCGAAGGCTCCTATTTATACTAATCACGTGAAGGAATTAGGGTTTCGGAGAGTCTTTGGAAGTGAATCTCGGAAAGATATGAAAAAGATACGAAAATTACGCGAAAAGGACTGGGAAGAGCGCGGCCCATCGCGTCTCTTGGAAGAGGCGCACTGGGCCGCTGCGTCTGTTCCCAAGTGGTTTCCTCCTGCGGAAGAAAGATTTCCGTGTCTGAGTTATGGTAGGACGGAATAATTTGGTTTTCCTTAATATTTTGTGTGAATATTACGGGAAATTGTTTACCAAAGGATAAAGATTGTGAAATATTTATAAAAATATGGAATAGAAATATCCGGAACATTCCAGAACATTCTGACTCGGGATTTAATGGTTATCAAAAAATGAAGACGGTTTTAGGCCTGGACTCCAAATGTACTCTAATTACTGTCAAAACGACCGTATCGGCACGTAGATGACAACTAAGAGGTAGACATTAGTATTTGAGCAATCACTTGACGATAAACTTACGAACTGTCACAAATCGTTCCGCGTAGCAAACATGCGGCCCAATCATCACCGGGTGGTTTGCGAGAGGTGCATAAATGAGGTATCTACAGACAGAAAAATAAGTTTTTTTTTAAAAAAAAAAAAACAAACGAGAAATTCAAAAAAAAAAGAAAAAAAAACCACGAAAATGGGCTTGGACGAAGAACATTTTCGTCCAGGTCCAGGCCCAGACGAAAATGTTTTTCGTCCAATACCCACACTGGACGAAGAACATTTTCGTCTGGGCCTGAACCTGGACGAAAATGTTCTTCGTCCCAGCCTAAGTTTGTTTGTTTTTTTTTTTTTTTTTTTTTTTTTTTTTTTTTTTTTTAGTTTTTTTTTTGAATTTATCGAATAATTTTTTGCAAAACACGACTAAATCCGATTCAAATCAAGGCATCTATCCTAATTCCGTCTACAATAAAGGCATCTATCCTAATTCCGTCACAAATTTACAAACTAAGAAAATACTAAAAAAAAAAATTAATAACAATCACATACCTTGTTAAATGTTTGAATTTGATGACGGAAATGATGCGGTTGAAACGGTTTTTTGTTGTTATGTGAGTCGGTTTTTTTTTTTAAAATTTAGAAGTGGGAAAGGTTAGTTTTTGAAGAATATGGAAAATATAAGGGGGAGTGTGAGGGAGTGGCAATTTTGAAAGTTCATTAAAATTGTCGACGATAATTAGTAAATTGTCGACGATCTTTACTAGGCAGGTTTATTTGTTCAATTGGTCATGGGAATGGACCATAGGCTTATTCCCTAGTGAAGTATCTATCTTACTTCAGATTTTTTAGGGATCCAAAAAATGAAGAATCTATTGAATCATTCAATTTAAACAAAGGTGGCCCGAATAGACTTAGGATCGATCCACGATCCTCATTTTCTAGACTTCTACAATTAATTAATACAATTAGATTAGAAACCGCTTGGGAATTCTAGGCATATCACTTTTATGTAGCAATTGGAGGAGAAGCCGAGTGTTGTCAATCTTGGTGGTTGTGCGCTCATTACCATTAGAGTTGGATGTAAAATCATGCAAAGTTTGTAAAGCAGATCAACCTCTTGTAGAATATTAACATGGCTATCTCGAAAGATCACATTGTTTAGATAAATGCATTATCTGCCAGGTAGCATCCTTATCGGTGCGCGATAAATAACACAAAATGTTCTGAAACTAAGAATGAAAGGGTATGTTGGACGACGGTTAACTCTGAGGAGTTTATTGATCGAATACGAAAGAGGGGGGTGAATTGAGTATTAAAAACGATGACCGCTTTTTCGATTTATATAATGTAAGATAATTATTTGATTTTATTGATTAAAATCAACTAATTAAATTACTAATAATAAATGCAAAATCGAAATAACAAAAAAATAAAGAGAGAGAGAAAGAGAGACACACAAGATTTTTGAAGTGGTTCAGTTTCACAAGTCGAAACCTACGTCCACTATTCTCGATTAATAATTTTTAGTACCTTTCTCCGGATTACAAAAATTATCAATCCACTCGTATAATCAACTATATGATTATAACTCAGATTGAGTATCGCTAAATACTCTAGGTTGCTCTTACGTTAATAAGAAAAATACAACGATAAATACTAATCTCACGTTATGCGAGTGAGTATAATACCCTTGTGTATTTAGTATCCTATAACGATTTTTCTTCGAGTGATTTGACAAATTTGATGCGCAATTTTTGTATAAGCAAATTTGGAAAATAAGAATTAAGGCTCAAAGAATTTTGCTTAAAATATTTTTCTCTCTAAAAGTGTAGATGTGTGTGTCAACAATTATTGTTGAATGAATGAGAGTATTTATAGTAGAGTAAATTAGGGTTTAGGAATGTTCTGGAATTAGGGCATAGGAATGTTCTGGAAGAATAAATCCCTAACAACTTGATGAACAAGTAAGAAACAAAAGGAAGAAGGAGTTTGGCCTCCTAGGGATTCGGCCTCCCTAGGGTTCGGCCACTAGGGTTTGGCCGGCCTCTAGGGCTCCTTCGGTCCACTTCTTGCTTCTATAGCCCACAACAAATCGAGATAGAATTTAGTTAAAGCCCTAGGTTGCATGACGATATAAATATCGTGTTACAAACCAATAGTTTATTTAACTTAAATTCTAATTAATTAATTCCAATTAAAATAAATACTCTCTTATTTTATAAATCACTAAAAATATATTTTCCAAAAATTAACGCATCATTTTTGTCTAGCAATGAAGTTATGTCTATTAGGTCATAACTTCACTAACCTTTAAATCAAACAAAGTAAAACCATTACCGAATGACGACCTAAACTATCTAATTTTCAGTATATCTTCAGTAAACGAATCGTCTCTTCACAAGTCTCTCATCTTGAGTCTTGTGGTTGATTTCCAATCTTGATCTTGCTTGAATACATCGATCAAGTGTATTTGAAGTTGTACCTTCTTGGTCCAAACTTCAAGCTTGCGTCATTGTAATTGTTCCTTTCTATATTAAGACTTAAGCACACAATTACACGCATATGTTTATAATATTAAGTCCACATACAAATCATTACTGTCATTATCAAAACAATTAATAAGGACTAAAGGTCCAACAAATTCCCCCTTTTTGATGATGACAAGTCTCCTATGATTTGTGTCTAAGTCTAGTTCCCCCTCAACATAATACTTCCCAAATTATAGAACAGTTGAGCGCAGAAACCAACAGTCTTTTCAAAGTTATAACTATAGAACGCCATGAGAGAATTAACTTGAGACGGTCGCAAATCATAAAAACAATTCCCCCTCTTGGCATCATTGAAAAGATAAGAACAAACATAAAACGACCAGAATAATATATTATGAAACAAGAATTAATCATGAAAAACATATTATATTAAACGCAATCTAGTTCTTAATTAGCATAATAATATTATAAACTGCAAGCACACAAGGAATAAAATGCGGAATTGAAAAAGCTAATATCCATAAGATGGATTTTTATTGTGAGCAAAGGAATTAAAAAGATAAGGCTAGGTAGGATTGGTTAGGGCGAGATGGTCAAGGGTAGCGTGGGCTAGGCGGGTGTGACCTAGGACGGGTTCGGTATTCCAAGTCCTCGAGTCGCGCATGACAATGGTCTAGGAGTGCAGCTTGGGCAGTCAATCGAGTATCGAAGTTACCAATCCTCAAAGTCATTGCTTTAACTGCTTCATATATAGTTTGCATCTCAGACCTCATCTCCTTCCCAGATTGCAAGAGCTCATCACCAAACTTAACCAAACTAGCCAAACCTTCCTTCATAAGAGTAGACTCGGAGTGTGTTCGCACGGCGGCCTTAAGAGCACTGTCGAGTTTCGTGTCAAACCGTGACAACACGGTGTTTATACGAGCCGAGCTAACTTCACTTGGTCCACTAGTATCAACTCTCCTTTCCTTTTTGATAAGATCAAACAATTCTCCTAATTTCTTGTCTTGTTCATTAATCCTTCCAAGAATAGAAGTAAAGTTTGAATCCATCTTAGAATCCAACATCTCAAAACTCACATTGCTTTTTCCTTCTTTTTCTCCTTTTTCTCCTTTTGTCTCAAAACATAATTCCGGGTCATTAATAACGAGCTTCATATAAGATAAATAAAGATCGCTCATTTCGTCATTTGATATCACTCCATAACTATTCTTCCCAATAACTCCTTTCTTTTCTAAAATTATAGAGATCCAATTCCCATAAGGCAAACTTAAAGTAGAAGCTAAATCATCCATCTTAGCCGTTACACTAGCTTGTATAATTTTATGAAACACAAGCAAGGGTAGACTAACCTTTTCTCCTTCAAGCCAGGCCTTCATAATAATCATCTCATGTGCCCCGAATTTATCTCTACCTTCTTTTCGAGGAACAATGGTAGTCCAAAGAAAGTTCAAAAAGAACCTCAAGATTGGCGACAACTTTGCAGTTAAGATAGTCTCAGATGAAGTCGCATCTTGTTTGAAATACCGTTTCACTATCAACCTCTTTTCAGGTAACATACTTCCCCATTCTACGCTTGGATTGATTTCAATTCCTCCTCCAGGAACTCGAGCCAAGTCGCAGAAATCACCAGGAGAGACTCGTATAGAAGTCTCATTAACCACAGCAAATAAATTTCCTTCCTTAAATTGAACAAAAGCATAAAATTGATATACCTCAATAGGAAAGACAGGACCACTTACAGCAACAATATTTTCCCATTCTTGATCTTTGAGAAAATTCTTGAAAACCCCAAGTGCTTTATATTTCTTTAACCAATCAAACGAATAAACTCGTCCTGCGTGAATGCGATATCGAGCAACTTGATTGATATTGCTTCGTTCAACTTGAGTTAATCGAAGATTATTCAGTCCATTGTTGGTGTAATCATCCATATGCTGTGCGTAAAGAACTCGTGAAGAACCATCTTGAAGTATATAATTTTCAGTCTTTGAACTTACCTCAATTTCCGAAACCAACTTTCCCTTACCCTTAACCAATTTTCGTCGCTTCTTGTCGTTGTCGGGTAGGTCGGCGGTGGTCCGTGGGGACCGAGGGGTGTCGGACGGTGAGGTGGAGCGGGTTCTTGGCGGTGATTGGCCTACCTTCTTTCTAATAACAACATGTTTCTTGGATTGAAAATGGGTTGTAGGTGGATTAGACATTATTAAAAAAGAAGATCTTAGCAAAAGGTATTTAGGGTTTTAGATGATTAGAATTGATGAGAATTATGGAGAGATTAAAGGGGTATATATAGCATAAGGAATTTGTGTTTTGGTAAGAATAGGATTCCTTAAAGATAGAAAATAATACCAATTTCCATATTTTTAATGCCTTTCCTTTTTTTTTCGGCACTTTCTTTTATTTTTTTTTTCACGGCACTTTCTTTTTTTTTTTTTTACGACATTTTTTTTTTTTCGTGCCCCCTTTTTTTTTCACGGCACACTTCCTTTTTTTTGTGTGCTTTCCTTTTTTTTTTTATGGTACTATTTCCTTTTTCTTATATGACAATAATAAGAAAAGAATCCTCTTTGAAGTAAGATTAGCTCGGAGATCGTAGTCCTCCCAGTCGCGTCAGTGTACTTGAGGGTCTCGGGGTACTCTGGGGGCTCGATGCCCTGTGGGAAATAATCTGTATACTTCCCTTAAACTAGAAGGATTATAACGAATTTAACAATGATGATTAAAGGTCATAAACAAAATACATAAACAAAGTATAAGGATTTAGAATTAACCTTCGGTCCTAGCAAAATTGGCCTAAGAACAATATCAAAATTGATATTCGCCTATTAGTTGCACCCAAGACGATCTGAGATATGCCCTTTGATTATGCTAGAAATCGATCTAAATTTTTCTGTAAAATTTTTGTTGTTTTTGTGTTTTTGTGATGAAAGAGAGGAGGAAAGGTCAAGAAAAAGCATTAGGGTAGAAATAATTCTCTCCCTTTCTTTTTATACTGACCGAATTATCGAGTTAATTAGGAAAGAATAATACTTTCCTAATTTTCGCCATCGGACCGAAATAAGGACTATCGACTCCTTATTTTGGTCTTTCCAAAAATATATAATATGTGTTGAATTGTCATCTAGTGAGGATCGAACCCATGACCTCTTGGTATGTGTACCCTCACTATTACCACTATGACACATTCATCTTGTTGATATTAAATACAACTGATTATACTTAATTACGAATTAACAGATTAATTCGTCCAAGCTAACATTATCTATAATATTATATTTAATTTACGAATTGACAGTTAATTCGTCTTAACTAATATTATTTAATTTTCATTAAATAATTATCTCATCAACACATCGACTAACTTTTTAGTCATTTTGGGCATCAATGTGATTATATTTCTATAACCACATTTCTCAAACACATCCTATAGGTGTGACCTTTAGGGACCATTGATCAACGCCATCGTATGATAATAACGTCAAACTTTCTAGCAAGCCAACCGTTATTAGGTAAACGTTAATCAACTGATTAAATATACGAAGTATATCCTTGTGAACCTGTAAGAGATTTACAAATGTTATCACACTAATTTGTGGAGGACACAAGCTCCAACAAACTCCCACTTGTCCTCACAAGTGTATGTGCGATAACCGATTCTCATATCCTATAAAATTTCTCCCACTCAATGTAAAACAATTTGCAAATCCGAATTCACAAAGGTCGTATTTTACAAGCGATCAATATCAAGAGTGGTTTCCCCGACTAGAGAGTAACTTAACTGATAAACGAATCAACATTCGAGCATGGCCATGCATTTCAGTTACAACTCCTCGAGTGGCCCCGAGAAATAACTATACCTGATAAGGGTTGGATATTTTCCTCAACTCGAATCCTGCTGAGATGTAAGCACGAGTATGAAATGACCCGAGAAAAAATCTACTTAGCCTCCGATTCACGGCAGACCGTGAGAAAGAAACCAAAGTCACCCAAAAACTGCCTTAATCTCAAGAGACAGTCGATAGTCAAAAGAATCGACTCTAGGAACACAATGGATGTCCTATCCACGACCTAGCACCGAATGTTATTAAACATTTAGGACTCCATTACGTTGTCACAAAAAGTTGTCCTACGAGGTATCGTCATAATCTCGTATCTGTGATCGATTTGTCAACCGTTTAACTTATGGCTCGTTGAACCCACCATCAATCGACTGCACAATATAATAGCCGGAGTTATCAGCTCACATTGGCGATTACGGACCAAAACAAATATAATGTAATTCAGTTCACTTTGTGGCGTTCAATGTTGTCAGTACAATCCACATGAAAAACAAAATATTATAATTATAAAACGATGAAGTTATAAATAGTATATGAAAAAGATAATGTATCAAATCCATAATCAAGTACTACAACTCAGGAACATGTTTAATTCCCATGGAGTTAACATGCCCTACATGCTTATCATAATTCAACGGTTTGGTGAGAGGATCCGCGATGTTATCATCCGTCGCAATCTTGTCAATCACTATCTCTTCTTGCTCCACGTAATCACGGATCAGGTGAGCTTTCCGAAGTACATGTCTAGATTTGTTGCTAGACTTTGGCTCCTTAGCCTGGAAGATGGCACCTCTATTGTCACAATAGATGGTGATCGGGTCATTCGAACTAGGAACTACCGAAAGCCCTTGTAAGAATTGACGCATCCATATCACTTCCTTTGCTTTGCCTCCGAGCGGCATAGTACTCGATTCGATAGTAGAATCTGCTACAACACTCTGTTTGGAACTCTTCCAGTGACCGCAGCACCATTAAGGGTGAAGACGAACCCGACTGAGATTTTGAATCATCTCGATCCGTTTGGAAGCTAGCATCTGCGTAACTGGTTCTTGCGTAGCTTAGTATCGCCTCCATAAGTCAATACCCAATCCTTAGTCCTCCGTAGGTACTTGAGGATATTTTTGACTGCTATACAGTGTGTTTCACCTGGAGTCTTTTGGTACCGGCTCGTCATACTCAATGCATATGCCACGTCTGGACGTGTGCATATCATGGCATACATGATCGATCCTATTGCAGATGCATAAGGAACACGTCTCATGCGCTCAATCCCTTCAGGCGTCGTGGGTGACTGAGACTTGCTCAACTGCATCCCAGTCGTCATGGGAAGGTTCCCCTTCTTGGAGTTGGTCATGCTGAACCTCTCAAGAACCTTATCCAAATAAGACTCCTGACTAAGTGATAACGTCCATCGTGATCTATCTCTGTAGATACGGATACCCAAAATGCGCTGTGCCTCACCCAGATCTTTCATCTGGAAATGGTTCTTCAACCATTCTTTAACCGAAGATAGGATATGAATGTCATTCCCAATCAAGAGTATGTCATCGACATACAATATCAAGAATACAATCTTGCTCCCACTTGACTTGATATATAAGCATGGTTCTTCGACCGATCGAATGAAGCCATACTCTTTTATCACTTGGTCGAAATGATGATTCCAACTCCGAGAAGCTTGCTTAAGTCCATAAATGAAACGCTTAAGCTTGCATACTTTCTTAGGATGTTCAGGATCTATGAAACCTTCGGGTTGCACCATGTACAACACTTCCTCCAAATAACCGTTTAAGAAGGCGGTTTTCACATCCATTTGCCAAATCTCATAATCATGAAATGCGGCAATCGCTAAGATTATCCGAATGGAACGTAACATGACTACAGGTGCAAAAATTTCATCATAATGCAGTCCTTGAACTTGAGTGAAACCTTTTGCCACAAGTCGTGCCTTATAGATATCCGGTTGCGCGTCTACAGAACGCTTTATTTTTAAAGCCATTTGCACTGTAGAGGTTTTACCTTTTTAGGTAAATCAACTAGATCCCATACGTTATTCTCATACATGGAGTCCATCTCGGATTGCATGGCTTCAAGCCATAGCTTTGAGTCGGAACAGGCCATAGCACCTTTATAGGTTGCGGGTTCATTACTTTCTAGAAGTAAAACGTCATTCTCCTCGACCATACCAATGTATCTCTCCGTAGGATGAGAGTCTCTACCCGACCTTTTAGGTTCCTCAGGAATATTAACCGTATCATCAGTTGGAGGTACAGCTTCCTCCATCCGTTCCTCGGTTGTTGGTTCTGGAATCTCCGACAGCTCGAAGGTTCTATTACTCGACTTGTTCTCGAGAAATTCTTTCTCTAAGAACGTCGCACTGGCCGCAACAAAAACTCGATGTTCGGTAGGCGAATAGAAGTAATGACCAAATGTTCCTTTTGGATAACCTATAAAGTATGTCTTGACCGATCGCGGGCTGAGCTTATCCTCGTGTCTCCACTTGACATAAGCCTCGCAGCCCCAAACCCGAATAAAGGACAAGTTGGGTACTGTTCCCTTCCACATTTCATATGGAGTCTTGTCGACAGCTTTAGACGGACTTCGGTTAAGTATAAGAGCAAACACAAAGAGCATAACCCCATAATGAATCAGGCACTACGGTGTGACTCATCATGGATCGAACCATATCAAGTAAGGTTTGATTTCTCCGTTCGGACACACCATTCAATTGAGGTGTTCCAGGTGGAGTTAACTGCAAACGATTCCACAGTCTTTCTGGTGTTGATCAAACTCATTTGAAAGATATTCGCCACCCCGATCTGAACGAGGTGCTTTAATCTTTCTACCCAGTTGGTTCTGTACCCTATTCTGGTGTTCCTTGAATTTCTCAAAGGACTCACTTTTATGCTTCATTAAGTAGACATATCCGTATCTACTCAAATCGTCCGTGAAAGTGATAAAATATCTATAGCCATCTCTAGCAGTAATTGACATAGGTCCACATACGTCCGTATGTATGAGTCCTAATAGGTCACTAGCGCGCACTCCAACACCTTTGAAGGAAATTCGAGTCATCTTGCCAATGAGACATGATTCACACGTGCCATATGTAGAAAATCCGAATGCGGGAATAGTCCCATTATCGACGAGTTTCTTTACGCGTTTCTCATTTATGTGTCCCATTCGACAATGCCATAGATAGGTTTGATCTTTGTCACCAACCTTTAATTTCTTATTATTCATGTGTAATGCTTCCGTGGTTTGATCTAAGATGTAAATTCCATTCATGGAAACTGCTTTGCCATAAATCATTTCATTAAAAGAGAAAATACAACTATTATCCTTTATTGAAAATGTAAAACCGTCTTTAGCAAGTACGGAAATAGAAATAATATTCTTAGATAAACTGGGTACATAGTAATGTGATTATTTAAAGATAACTCAAAACCACTAGGGAGTTGGATTACATATGTTCCCTTCGAGGCAACAGCAACTCGTGCTCCATTCCCGACTCGCAAGTCCACATCACCTTTTTCGAGAGGTATGATGTTCTTTAGGCCCCGAAATGATTACACGAGATGAGAACCACAACCGTATCTAGTACCTAAGTTCCAAAACTTGCATGGTTAATCTCAATCATATGAATATAAGATGACATACCAACAGAACGACGCGGCTGCCTTGATGTCCTCACGGTAGACGGGACAGTTCCTCCTCCAATGTCCAGTCTTGTGACAATGGTGGCACTCTATGTCACCGCCCTTGCTCTTTGTCTTGCCCTGTGAGCCACTAGTCTCACCAGGTGCACTCTTACCGTTTCCTGGCTTCTTAAACTTTGGCTTACCTACAGTTAGGTCGCCATGAGCCTTGCCCTTACCTTTACCTTTGTAAATCGTGAGAACATCCTGCTTCACGCTCCCACTCAATTTCATATCCTTCTCGGTCTGTACGAGGAGGGAGTGTAGCTCATGAGGACTCCTTTTCAAGTCATTCATATAGTAGTTCGCCCTGAAAAGGGTAAAACCATCGTGAAGAGAATGAAGCATTTGGTCAATGACAATGCTCTCACTGATTTTACAATTCAGTGCCTCCAGCTTCTCGACATTCTCAATCATGTGAAGAATGTGTGGGCTAACCGGTTGGCCCTTCTGGAGTTTCGCATCAAAGAAGCGATAGGTATGCTCATATGTAACGATTCTCGGTGCCTTTGAGAACTCGTTAGTGAGCGTGGTGAAAATATTGTTTGCACCTTGGGCAATGAAGCGTCTCTGCAAATTGGTTTCCATTGCAAAGATGAGTACGTTCTTTATCGCACCCGCTTCCATAACGAAATCACTATAAGCGAGTGACTCGTTGACTCCTGCATTTGGGCCTGGGTTGACCGGTATTGGCTCGATTAAATACCCGAGCTTACCGTCGCGATGTGACATTCCGTAGTGCCGCCTCCCGATCCGCAAAATTGGACCCATCATTCTTCAGTCGAGTGGACTGATTCATTTGGTCCATGAACATCTTAAGCCAGGACGAACGATCTAGTGTGGCACTAGGCATTGGGATTGCGTTATTTCCAGCCATTTGTTGTAACTGTATTATTGATAATAAACGTGTTCTACACTACGAAAGAAGAATAAAATACTAAGCATGTGCATCGTTTTTATTTTAAGTCTAATGAACTAATGTCATAACGTGAAGACTCAAAAACATTTATACAATTGACCTCCCTCAAGAATTATATAAATGACCCCAAGACTCAATTATCTGTAAATTGATAAGCTAACCTTTTAGCCAATTCTACCGTTAGAATTCTTGGTCGATAAATTTCTGTAAATTCTATCTATAGTCCATCATAATCACGAGAAACTCTTCGGACTATGATGTTGAGGTAAACTAAGTCAACACAACTACTTACCCAACGTAGAAGGGGTCATATTAGGCCTACCGACGAAGAAGGGATTCATAGCTATTTGCCCTTATAAAGACTAATCTCAATTTTCGTTTTAGAGGAAAATCACATCAACTTTATTTTATTTCATTTTAAGTGAACTATAAACTAGCATGCGAGAATGATTAAACTAAGGTGATGGCTTAAAGACTGTGACATCTGCATGTCCATGAAAACCAACATACAACCTATATGAGTCAATTTTCATGCATTTTAGTAGTAGGTGGTTTGGTTTTAGGCGGAATATGATGCATAAACTAACATGTGAATGAAAAGCAATAAGAATGAAAAAACGTAAAAACAGTAAAAGTCCTAGTGTGGCCTATCCTATCAAAATGAACAATAAATAAAAGTTTGGAATCCATCCTTGGACCCGAGAAGCTTGTCTTGATGTTCCATCTTGATCCATGTAGCGGGAGTGAGCTTCAATCTCCATCTTTAGTCTTCTTTGAAATTACAATAAATAAAATTACATAATTGACCTATTAATTACATTCTAATTTCAAAAACCCAAAACTAAAATAAAGGAGATTCGAGATCTCATAATTACATAAGAAATCATGTTTCCTTCATTACGAAAACATAATTTGACTAAGGCCACACTAAGTATTACAAATTACAACCGATTGCAAAAATAAATACGTAAATAAGATTCATTCATTTGATTCATTCAACAAAATTAAAAGCATCAACTAAAATAAATTAAACATACATAACACAATACATTAATTATGTTGATTAATTTATCCAAACCATCTATTTAAATTAAATTAAGTGACAATTCCGCAATTTAATCACAATACTCGGTATCTTTAAATTGTGAACCGATTCACAATAACTAATTGGCCAAAATAAGAAAAAAAAACAAAAACCAATTAAAATTGGTCTCGGCTGAAAATAAACAACAATTTTTTTTTTTTTATTATTTCAGCTCCTACACGGCCGAAAAAAAAAACAGCCTTCCTTTTTTTTTTTTGGCAATTTAGGAAAAACAAAAAAACTTACCATTTTTTTCGGCAATATGGCAAAAAAAACAAGAAAACAAAACTTTCCTTTTTTTTTTCTCTCTTTCTCGGTTTACCAAAAAAAACAAAAATAATTTTTTTTTTCTCTACGGCAAACCCTAGAACCGTCTTCCCTTTTTTTTTCTTTTGCGGCAATATGCCCTAAAACAAAATTTGATGACTAAATTGTTTACCTTTGCTATTAGAACATGATTAGCATATGAAATAATATACATGATTAATTTATATGCCAAAAACTATATAGAAAAAACAATCTTTTTATCATAAACATGACGATCCCATTTAATTTTAACTTAATCTGCATTAAATCAAAAACTACCAATTCTTCATATGATAATTTTAACTGATTATAAACTATAATATGAAAAATAGAATGGAAAAATATCATCAAACTGAAAGGAAAAAACGGCAAAAATTTTTTTTTTTCGAACCACAAAAAAAAATTCAAAACCCTAAATTTTTTTTTCCGAAAATCCTATTGTTCACATACAAATTTATGAGAATCATTAAGATTAAAATCGTGGCCTAGGGCTCTGATACCACTTGTGGGAAATAATCTGTATACTTCCCTTAAACTAGAAGGATTATAACGAATTTAACAATGATGATTAAAGGTCATAAACAAAATACATAAACAAAGTATAAGGATTTAGAATTAACCTTCGGTCCTAGCAAAATTGGCCTAAGAACAATATCAAAATTGATATTCGCCTATTAGTTGCACCCAAGACAATCTGAGATATGCCCTTTGATTATGCTAGAAATCGATCTAAATTTTTCTGTAAAATTTTTGTTGTTTTTGTGTTTTTGTGATGAAAGAGAGGAGGCAAGGTCAAGAAAAAGCATTAGGGTAGAAATAATTCTCTCCCTTTCTTTTTATACTGACCGAATTATCGAGTTAATTAGGAAAGAATAATACTTTCCTAATTTTCGGCCATCAGACCGAAATAAGGACTATCAGCTCCTTATTTTGGTCTTTCCAAAAATATATAATATGTGTTGAATTGTCATCTAGTGAGGATCGAACCCATGACCTCTTGGTATGTGTACCCTCACTATTACCACTATGACACATTCATCTTGTTGATATTAAATACTACTGATTATACTTAATTACGAATTAACAGATTAATTCGTCCAAGCTAACATTATATATATTTAATTAAATATAACTTATTATATTTAATTTACGAATTGACAGTTAATTCGTCTTAACTAATATTATTTAATTTTCATTAAATAATTATCTCATCAACACATCGACTAACTTTTTAGTCATTTTGGGCATCAATGTGATTATATTTCTATAACCACATTTCTCAAACACATCCTATAGGTGTGACCTTTAGGGACCAGTTGATCACTGCCATCTGTATGATAATAACGTCACACTTTCTAGCAAGACAACCGTTATTAGGTAAACGTTAATCAACTGATTAAATATACGAAGTATATCCTTGTGAACCTGTAAGAGATTTACAAATGTTATCACACTAATTTGTGGAGGACACAAGCTCCAACATGCCCGCCGCCTCAACCTCCTGTAAAGTCAAATGTTTCTCATTAATCGATGATCTTTCATCGTAGTTTTAAAATCAAAAATAAAGGAGAGAAAAGATGCTCACCACCACCGGCCAGTACGCCAACCTCCCGTAGAGGAACGCCGAGTAGTCCTCGCCAGGAAGAAGGAGGGCGTCACCACCAATGCCAGCCAAGTCAGCCTCCCTCAACAGCCTCCTCCTCGTGGACCTCGTCCCCGGCAGCCATCACCGCAGCGGTGAAAGCCTGCTCCAAAGCCTCCTCGATCACGGCAGAGTCTATCTCCATGGGAGGTCTCCCAGAAGTAGAAGCCTCGTCACCTGCAACATTAAAAGCAAATTTATGCCGCGTCACGTGACGGCGAGCCTTAGTTAAGGGATTTTCGAGCCTTCGGAAGCTCTGAAATTGCTCTTTTCTCGCCATCTTTGGCCATATTCTCACAAACCCAATCACTCATGTGGTAATTAGGGTCAAGTCAAGCCTAATTTGAAGCCTATTTCCGGGTTCGAACCAAAATTTCGGCAGCATTTCGTTATAACGGCGATTATGCCCTAGAAAAGTGTCCTTAAAAAGCCGTCACAAACCAAAATTCCGAGGTAGTAGGAAGTTTACCCATCACCCAAGGATCCCAAATATCAAGTTTCATCGCAGATGGACAATCCTAAGGCTATTTTCGAAGCAATTTACGGCTTAGCTGTGAAACCGTCTCAAATTCACTCAAATGCTCAAAACTCAACGAAAATTCGAAACAAATACATGGTTATGTTCCTTATATTACCAATAATCCGTTTCTAATACTAATTTTACAAGGCAAATGCATTTGGGGGAAAAGCCCCAAATTTTCGAAATAATTGGGTTGAAAACCCTAATTTTTTCGATCCAAATTGAGCAAATATAGAAGATTAATGCAAGAATGAGACACACACCTCGATTAGTCATGATTAATGCAAGCTTTCGGATCAAACCTTGGCGGAAATGGTTAGGATTTGAGAGAGTATTGTGTGATTTGTGTTTCGAAACAAATAAAACAATCCCTCTGTTTATCGCGTTTTTACGCAGAAAATACACCCTTGGGAACAGACGCAGCAGGCGCTGCGCCTCTTCCACGAGACGCAGCTCTTTCTGCGCCTCTTCCTAGCGTTCCCTCCATACGAGTTTTTCAAAAATTCGTTATGAGTTCGTTATTTGTGGGCCCATCTTTGGTGCGCCTCTTCCTCGATGCTATTTTATCTTTTTTGGTCCATTTGACGATTATCTTTCGTTCCGTCCCGCATTTCTAAGCCAACAGCAGACTATTACACGTTATTTATTGCTTCCAAGACTTTGCTTGTCACAACGAGCAGATATTCCTTCACAGGTGTTTCGACACGTCTTCATTATATTTCCCCAACGAGAGTAAGCGGATAGACTTTCCCTATCGAGACATGGAGATTAGTTCCCGATTATGTTCCCCAACGAGAGTAAGCGGATAGACTTTCCCTCTCGAGACATGAAGATCAACATAAGCCCCTATTTCTTCCGAAGTTTGTTTGAAGCTGAACACGAACAGATTTCTCCCAGCAGTTCCCGCTTGTGTCCTGCTACTCACAGTATTTCTTGTTTCCCCTCGGAGTACGATAAAGATGTCGTTCTCCATAAAGTTCCCAAACCAATAGAGTTCCTACACTCGAGCCTTATTTACCCTTTAGTTTAAACTTATATTCGGGCCTCCTTCCCGCCAATGCTTTCCTTTAGGGCCCCATACCCTAGCACCAATCCTTATATATCTTTTAGATCTCACCCTTAGCTCCTATGCACCTCCGGAAGCATCTCGAGGAAGAAGTCTCAGGTATGGTCTCTTCTTATGGCTGGCGAGCCTCCTTACGTAGTCTAATGGACTTTAAACGACCCTCCCCGATAGTCGACAGACTCTAAAATGTTCCCCACGACAGGTCCTTGGTTTAGACCCCTTGAGCCGCCTCGCGTCGCCATAGTCGTCAGGTTGTAATCTTCGATTGACCTGATGGCTATACTTTGACTTTCGCCTTGTCCAAGCCTCAGTCAAAGTGGGGGCTCTGTATATACCTCATTTATGCACCTCTCACAAACCACCCGGTGATGATTGGGCCGCATGTTTGCTACGCGGAACGATTTGTGACAGTTCGTAAGTTTATCGTCAAACGATTGCTCAAACATTAATGTCTACCTCTTAGTTGTCATCTACGTGCCGATACGGTCGTTTTGACAGTAATTAGAGTACATTTGGAGTCCGGGCCTAAAACCGTCTTCATTTTCTGATAACCGTTAAATCCCGAGTCAGAATGTTCCGGATATTTCTATTCCATATTTTATAAATATTTCACAATCTTTATCCTTTGGTAAACAATTTCCCGTAATATTCATACAAAATATTAAGGAAAACCAAAATATTCCGTCCTACCATAACTTAAACACGGAAATCTTTCTTCCGCAGGAGGAAACCACTTGGGAACAGACGCAGCAGTTGCTGCGCCTCTTCCAAGAGACGCAGGGCCGTTGCGCCTCTTCCCGTCTCTTTTCTCGTAATTTTCGTATCTTTTTCATATCTTTCCGAGATTCACTTCCAAAGACTCTCCGAAACCCCATTCCTTCACGTGATTAGTATAAATAGGAGCCCTCGCTCCTCATATTTCTCACGCGAGTGTCCGCCCTTCTTTTCTCCCTTTGCATTCTAGACCTTTGTTCTTAATTTTTGGCGTCTACGTGCTTGAACATTCGACCACGTAAGCTCGGATCCTTCTGAGTACCAGCCTCGTTTGCATGACCGACCAATTTGACCAACTCCACAATCAATCAACTTAATTAATCTAGTCGTTTTCCTCTTACGAGGGCACTTTCATATTTGCATTATAGTTCGAGTCGAGCATCACTAATCGATAACTTAGTCCTTCTCGTTTCATCAAACATGTAAGTCTGAGGGTGTAAATCCTTCTTTTATTTACTGTTCTTTACTTTTGTATCATCATATTGTAAGGTTTATGTCGAAAACACCTCTTAAAACTGATTTCTAAAACCGTACTTTAAAATCTCTTTTTTTACGGATTTCCAGAAGACAGACCGTCGAGAAAGGACGCAGCAACTGCTGCGCCTCTTCGTGAGGCTGCCGCAGTTCCTGCTTCCTTTCTTCTTCCTTCGTCCTCTGTAATTCGTTCGTGTTTATTTGTTTCGTTTGTTTCCTGTTAATTCTTTGACATAATAGCTTATCATCTCACATGTATATTAATCATCATCATTAGCATGTTTAATTCATCGCTAAATTCAACTTAAATCCCTTATAATCCAATATTTGCGGGTTTTCGTCATTAAATTCAATCCGGGTTGTAGGAATTCGATTTGTTCATATCGGGTTTCTGGAATTCGATCCTTGATATATTTTCCACCTGTTATTCATGACATTCGTCATTAATTTGTCATTAATTCATCATGTTTAGTCTATTTTGTTCACTCATGTCACTAATCAATCATTCTTTCATGTAAATAATCCGTTTACATTCGTTTCATCCATGTTTTATCGCTTTTATGACCGTCAATCATATGTAAATAACCTATTAATCACTTCCATCCGAGTAAATATCATTAATCAATCATTAAATTCACCAACGAACATTAACGACTTGTAATTCCGACTTCACAGCCAGAAATGAGCCAAGGAACAGACGCAGCGACTGCTGCGCCTCTTCCAAAGGGCGCAGTCCTGCTGCGCCTGTTCCAGGTTGAGTTCTGTCTCTGAACTCCGTTGTTGCTTGACCTAGTTTAATTAGCTTACGTATAATGGACTATTAATCGTATTATCACCTTCTGATTTGTTCGTTATTTCTTTCTTTTATTCTTTTTCTCAAATTATCCGTTTTAAAAGTATTCTCGACATAAATCGTTTAATCCATTGTAATTATTGTAATTTTCATTATTGTAATTTTATTTATTGTATTTATCATGTTTCTTGTATCATTTGTATGTTTTCACATGTAATTGAACATAAATTTCTACTTTGACTAAATTGTTTGCTAATTAATTGTTCACCGACTTAGTCTAATCTTCACATGCTAGGATTAAAACTTGGATGTTGCATTGCATGCATATAATCGACGATATATCGAGTATAGACGATTTTCCTAATCATTAGTAGAGGCCGCTATCGAGGCGGGCGGGATTAGGTGTTCGATCCAAAGAGCTTCCTAATACGTACCCTCACCCCTTACTCCAGATCTCTGTGAACATCCGTGTTCATTGGCATCCACGAGAGTCATTCTAGACATAGAATGCTAAGGGTAACGATTGCTTGGTGTTCATGTCTCTACTTTGTGTCTTAACATGACACGAGGTATTCGAACGGTTCCAATTTCCCATAAAAATTGGTGGCGACTCCAACAAAATGCAAACGCTTGTTCTCTTCCTCCCAAGCGCCCCCGCTGTCCACACTTATTTCTCCTTTTAGCTTGAATAGCTTAAGATTTTCATAAATCCTTACGTGTGATCAAACTTCAATATGTGCAACCTCTTGTCACATAACAGAGTGTTCTGTCCAACACTGGAATCGCTCATTGGTCCTCCTCGAGAATTCATGACGATTCTTCTATGGCTTGCCAATGATTCATCATGCTCTTATGCATATGATTCATTATTGGACATGTGCAAGATTATTCTAATGGCGGAAACATTAGTAATTTATAATCATGTGATCAACCATTCTTAGGTTCAATGAATGACCATGACTGCTAATGGCAATTCCATTTTCATTGACATGAATAACCTATGTTTCTCGTTGATTCGATGTGTATATCTCAATACTTATCCAACATCTCATGATGTGTTTGGATTCATCATAGTCCATTTTCATCCAGAATTGAAAACTCAAATACTTCTTTGTGAAAGATAGTATTAGCTCGTCATTCTCAATGAGTAATGAGTTATCAATTTTACAAGATGATTGCTCCCACTAAATTCCATGTCTTCACATGATAATTTCCAACTCCCACTTGATTCCACATGTTTCGTAATTGACTACTCAATCGAAACATTTTAAGAATTGAAATATAGTTTGCTTTGCCAAGTTATTAAGATAAAACCAAATGTTCCCAACATATCTTTTCAAAATACCTATTTAGAAAAGGTTTCAATCTTAAACTTATGGAAAGAGATTTTTAATCTCTAACTCATTCATTTTATAATGATGCGTAGCAATGTCATTATTTAAATTTGAATTACATCTAATACACGTCCTTCTCAAAATACCCTTTTCGGAAGGAGGTTTAACCATTTCATTTTCATGAATGAGGTTAAGTAATGACACTAGTGTGGTTAACACTTAATTTAGCTCTTGTGGATATCGGCATATCATTCTTTGCAACTTTTACTCATAAATCTCATTTATTTTCGAGGATGCAACTTAGTTTCATTTAGGCTCTTAAGTAAATATCAATATTCAAACTATTGGTCAAAAGTTGTTCATAAACTAGCCAAATCTCTTATTAAGACTTTACTTTAGTCATTCTTCTTCTAAAACTTCTTTTGGTCTCCTCGTGTAGTAATCTTGAGAACATATTCTTTTGATTACTTCACTTGGTCTCTTTTGTCATGTAGATTTCATCTATTCGAGACCATAGATCTCATCTATTCGTGTACACTATCTATATAGGTATACAAATCATTCTTTCTTGCGTAGATCTCATTTACACAAGTATACAAATTTGCTTTGTGTTCTTTGTGTCTTCATTTTTCTCTCACTCTATCTTTAGAATATATACACTAGAGATTCAAAGATAGCTTATGAGACACAAATGATGATTTTTGAAGTATAAGGAGGACTATCTCATAGGTTGACTAATTGTTTTAGATTTGATAAGTGTACTTGGTGATTGACATTCCTTTAAGAGAGTTCATCAACTCAACATCACTTTATAATCGATCATACACAAGCCTTAAGCTTGTGGACATATAATGAATCCCATCATTATAGTTGTCTATTAGATCACTTTAAGTGAATGATCATATGTTTCTATGTGCAAGCATATAAAGACGAATTTTTAGAACAAGGAAAATACGATAAAAAGGGGTGACTTGGGTTGCAAACCAAGCCACAATAATCCAAAATACAACAATTGTTTAGAAAGGATCAATCATTTCCATGTCGAACACGGAAATCAAAATAGTTCTAAAAATCCGAAATATAAATTAAAATAAGACAATAAAAAGTCAAGCTTCATGGAAGCTACTCCTAGCTTCTTGATGATTTCTCAAGCTTGCTTTTCCTTTCCCTTGTCCTTGCTTGGTGGAGGCCCTATTTACAATAAAAAGGGGATACATTATCACAACTTTGTATCACAATACCATAGTTGAATTAGAAACATAAAAGAAAGGATAGTCATTTACCTACTGGAGTGATCTTTCCAGCTTTGATGTCACCAAGATACTTGGAACAATTACTTTTCCAATGTCCAACACCATTACAATAATGGCATTTATCAAGAGGACCCTTCTTGGTCTTGGAAGTGCTAGCTTCAAAAGTCTTAGCCTTGGTGAAAGTTGGAGCTTGCTTCTTACCCTTCTTCCCGTTCTTTTTAAACTTCCCCTTGCTCTTGGTGTTTATGTTAAGCACATCCTTAGGTGGGTTAACATTTAACCCCATGTCTCTTTCGGCTTGCACAAGTAACTTGTGCAACTCTTCAAGAGACACGTCCTTGTCTTGCATGTTAAAATTCACCCGGAATTGAACATATGCCTTGACTTTGGATAAGGAGTGTAGAATCCTATCTACAATGAGCTCTTTGGGGATTTCAACCTTTTGAATCTTCAAAGTCTCGACTAGCTCCATTAATTTGAGCACGTGAGGACTAACCTTTTGGCCCTCTTTAAAGTCGAGATCAAAGAATGCCGCGGCAGCCTCATATTGGACGATCCTCGGAGTTTGTGAAAACATTGTCACAAGCTTGGAATAGATTTCATTAGCGGTGCCCATTTTAAAGGCTCTCCTTTGGAGATCCGCATCCATCGCAAAAATCAACACATTTTTCATTGCGGCGGACTCCTTGTGGTAAGCCTTATATGCTTCCCTAGTAGCGGCACTCGACCTAGCATTAAGTTCGGGTGGAGAGGCCTCGCTGAGGTAACGAAGCTTGTCGTCACCTTGGGCGGCTAATTTGAGTTGGGCATCCCAATCGGAGAAATTTGACCCATTCTTTTCAAGTTTACAACGATCCATGAAGGATCGGAGTCATGAAGTATTAGTGAGAGGTGTGGCGTTGGTGTTTGGAGTGGCCATTTGTTATAAGAATTAGATGCGGTCTACAAAACGAAAATTGAAGGAATAAAACATATGTCGTTTTCAAAATAATAATAACACTCGTAAAAATTTGATTTAAACAAGTTTTATTGCATTTATCTAGTGACCTCTACCCAACTTTGATAAATGATTCCAAGACCAAAATTCATATTAACTAAGGCATCGGTAAAGCCGAAAACAACCCTTATCAATATAACTCGGTGGATTAACTTTTTAATCGATTCTACTTTTAGAACTCTTGGTTGATAAATTTACATTAAAATTTATCTTTAGCCCAAAACACATCCGGCAACCGTCGAGAATACTTTCGTTGAGTTCAACCCAAATTTCGAATAAATGTGTCCATGATCCAAATTTACATCAATTTGGGCATCGGTAAAGCCGAAAACAACCCTCATCTTTATAAATTCGGTGGATAGACATTTATCACCCACTTCCCCTACGTAACAAGGTTTGTACCCCGGTAAAGCCGAGTGCACTCCCTCACGAAATAGGTTTTCATGGTTTTTACTTTTTGGTAAGGCTATGTCTCAATTGTTTATTTTAGCGAGAGGTCGTGTCAATTTATTATCTATCACGTTTTAAGTGAACTAAAGCGGTGAGCTACGATAACTATAATTGACACGGTCGATAAACTCGATTAAATTGATAATGCATGTTTTAGTTATGGCGATTTAGCGATGCATGCAACATATAAATAAAACGCAAAGCATAAATTAAATCCTAGTATGGCCTTCCTAAAATAGTAAATCTAATAATTTATTACAAATTCGGAAACCAACTCCATTGGTCCCTTGAACTTCAGTTTTGGCACGCATCTCGAGGTAACACCGTCTTTAATGGATCGCCTTCTTGAGTGGCACCGTCTTCAAGGAACTCCGGAATAAATAAATTACACAACAAATTACATAATTTCCTATTATACATTTGTAATTAAAATAAAATAAATCTATTAAATTACAAAACGGTGATACGAGATCACAATAAATTACAACCGAATCGATATTCCCATACATTTCGGGTAATACCAATTAAAAAACTAAGGCCATAATAAGTAAAAATTACATAATTCAAAAATTACATAAAATAAAATTATGACAATCATAAATAAAATAAAGCATTATAATATTTATGAACATGCCCAATTTTATGCTAAATCGCCTTTAAGGAGCCAATATCGTATATTAATCGGTTTTTACGGATTTGCGTGATTTAACATTTTATAATCACAATAATTACATAAATTCATATTTATGTACTAGTTAATTACCCTAACCATCTTAGGACTCAAAATTAGTCTCCACTAACATATTGACAATAATTAACTTACATTTCTTAATATTGTTCATAAAAGGACTTAAAATTACAATATAATGCCATAAACTTCAAATAAATCATAAAAATTTCAATTAAATTAAAAATTTAAAATTTAAACTCATGAACATTCTGAAAAAAAACCATGACACTCATAATGTTCAAAACTTAGGTTAAAAATTTCGAAATTTATCGGGAAAAACAATGTTGCGGTTAATCGGATTTATCAATTATAATCATAAAAATATGAGAAAAATTATATTTATCAATTTTTCAATTTTAGATATGAAATATATGATAAAATGAAACATGTGACGTTTTTCCTTTAGTCATGAAGTATGTTTTAGCAATTTTTCACTAATTAAAGTCACTATTTATGTTATTTTTCATCAAAAATTCATAAATCATGCATAAAGACTTCATTATAGCCAATTATTTTACACACATCTTGTAAAACTGCATGTGACAACATACTAAATTTCTATGACCAGATTCGAAATATTACTCATATTAACCTATTTTATCATTTAAATTCGATTTTATCATGAAAAATCCATATTTCGAGCATAAGAACTCATAAAATTATGAAACATTACAGGTCATCAAAATATAATATATCTGAAAACATATCCAAAAACCACTGGAAAAAATGAAGTTTAGCTAATTTTAGTCCAAAAATGACATTTTTATCATAAAATCACATTTTAATGCCATTATTATATAAAATGAACAATAAAAATCCATAAATTAACAAAAATATCCTAAATACATTTTAGGATCATAAATTTTAACATGCATAATTGATTTCGTGATATATCATAATAAACACAAATTCATAAGTTTTATTTGTTAATCGTATAACTCGGAAAAACTATAACCGATTTGCATGCAAAACAACCTAAGGCTCATGATACCATTTGTTAGAAATATATATCTCATTATTTCGACATATTCATATATGTTTCAATTTAATTTAGTCATAAAATTAATTTGGAACTTATGCATGCAAACATGAATAAAGATGAAGAAGAAATCGTCATTCTTACAATAGAAATTTTGGATTATTGGGCACAAATGAGTTCTCCTACTCACTTGTTCTTGAGCTCTCCTAATATGGATGAACAAAGATTCAAGGGTAGAATCTCTCCCAAAGATGAATACCCAAAGTAACTCCTTAAAAGATTAATATTATTAATACTAGAACAATATTAATCTAAATAAAATTGACCCAAAATATTGAATTTGGTCTCTTATTTTCGGTTAAGAGAAGGGAGGAGAAGAAGTAATCATCTCACTAAAACTCTCTATTTTTAGATGTTATATGAATGAATAATGCACTAACTTTTGATGTAGTGTATTTGGTAAATTATAGAGAAAACCCTTTGGTCTTTTCTACAAGAAAAACCGGGTAGGGGGAGGGTAAAGGGGTCAATGCATGACCAAGGTGTTCTTCACAAGAGTAACTAGGTATGCATGGCTAGTGTAATACCCCGTATTTTATATAATCAATTAAACAGATATTATTATATTTTAATTATTATACATTTTATGTTACTAATTAAGTCGGGTTAATTGTTGAGTCGATAAGTACGTTAAATTATTTTACTTGACTCGCGTTGTATCGATCTAAGTTAAATGAGACGGGTTTATATGGAATTCGAATTGTGAGCTAACCCATTTGAGTTGGCCCAATAACTGCTTACCCAAAATAAACCCTAACCCTAATAGTATACCCTAACCCTAATAGTACCCTACCCAACCCGCCTCCCTCATTTCTTACTCCCTCAACCCGCCTCCCTTCTTCATCAACACCAAATGGCAGCCTTTCACGCAATTCGAGAGAGAGAGAGAGAGTGTGTGTGGTTGTTGACGGCGTAGCAAGGATGAGCTAGGGACTTTTGTCGACAACCGTGGGTGGCCCTGGTGGTGGTGGTGGCGGCAGAAAAAGGTAAGAGGAACCTTTCTCCTCGGTTTTCATCATTTCTGTCGGGTTTTGGGGGTTGTGCGTGTCTTGTTGAGGCGTTTCTGGTGGTTGTTGACGGGGTATATGGGTAGGGTGGTTAGTGACGAGTGTAGTGGTGGTGGTTATGGTGGTTTTGGGTGGTGATAGTGACGGTAAAAGGCGGCAGCGACAGGGGGTGGCAAACGGGTTATAATGCGGGTTTTCAGACGGGTTTAGACGGGTAGGTTTGGGGTGGCGCCACCGTGGACTTGGGGGAGGTCGAAACGGTGGTGCCACTGTGCCTGGGTGCGTGGTTTGGCGGCGAGCATGACGGTGGTGGTTTGGCAGGAGATAGGTGAGAGTTGCGGTCGTTGTAGGTTGAGAAAATGGGGCGCTTGGTGAGGCGTGGTGGTGAACCAAGCCAATTGGCAGCCCTGGTTCGACTCGCCGGCGGCAGTCGACCAGGCTGGTGTTGGTTGTTGGTGGTGGGGTCGAAGTGGGGAGCAAGTGCGGTGGTTGTCACGGTGGTTAGGTGGCGCGTGGAGTCGGGAAAAGGGTTGGAAACCGTAGTTGGGGCGTGTATTTAGTAGGTTGATTCGTTTCTTTATTATTTAAGTTATCGTATTCTTAATTAATTAATTTATTTCCGAGTTATTTAAATAATTAAAGACGGGTTTAAGTCGGGTTGTTGAGTTGTTCAAATGTTTGATTCGGGTTTTCTTAATCGTATAATTCGTTTAATCTTTTATTTATCATATTAGTTATTCAATTTAATTCCCGAGTCAGTTAAATAATTCATGTCGGGTTTTGAGTCGGGTTTGTTAAAAATGGAAAAGCTACTATATCGGGAAAGTCCGTTTTAGGAAGTTCTATTTTTGGTAACTTCTATTTTGGGAACGGGAATAGTTAAGTAATTGTTTATCATTTAATTATCTTTCAGAGGGCGAATTGTCATGAAATATTACGGGACACCCGACTATTCGACTGCAGGACTGAGGTAGGGAAATACACTTGACCTATTATCGTTGTTGTTGTATTGTGTTGACTTGATTCATGGTTGTTGATTTACGTTATGATTCATATACGGGAAGGTGTTTGACTGAATTGATCGTATTGAGTATGATATCACAACAGCGGGTAACCGGCATGATTTTATGATTTATCAGTTCAATGATTTATATATATTGTGTTGCATTAATTTCTTTTGAGCATTCATATGCATTGGAGATGGAGGATGTTGTGGTGGTGTGGTGTGGTGATGACGATGTTGTGATAAGGCCCAGGCGGGTTCTGCAGGACTTGCCCTTGTGTCCTCAGCTGCGAGCTGGTAGATCGGCTACGGTCGATATCTATAGTCTACCGGGGATCGGTATGGCTGGGCGTTCCGGGTTATGAGTTATGAGAAATGAGATATGAGATATGAGTTGAGATGGAGATGGAGGTGACGGAGGAGCATGCATATCATATTTTTGTTGTTTCATTGTTTTCCCTACTCAACCTCGTGGTTGACCCTGTGTATTCGTGAACACCGTGATGACCCAAATATTGGCGAGCGGACTTGACAGTTTAAGAGATAGAACGGGAGCTTGGTGGGCGTGAGACACTGGATCAGAAGACTTAGTAGCTAGATCATCATCTAGAAGACTTTCACTTTTATTTATGTTAGTTCTTTGTAATTTGACGTAAAAGAGGTTTTGTAATAATTAAGTTAAACTAATTATATAATTTTGCCTTGGAGTTTAATTTGTTATTCACTACCTCGGGAAACCGAGATGGTAACAGTCCGGTTTATTAGGGAATGTCTTGCTAAAGGCTCCTTCATAAACCGGGGTGTTACAAAGTGGTATCAGAGCGAACGATCCTCAGGCCTAAACCAATGAATCCAATGAACATAGGAAGAGTCTAAATAAAATGAACCCCGGATAGAATCACAGGAGCCCACTAAGGTAAGGGATGAGTTAGGGGCCCCCTCACACCGAACCAGTGGCCCTCTCAGTTAGACCCGGAAACCCTGAGTGTATATGAGAGAAAGGGTAGAAAAGTTGCTTGAGGTTGAACATGAAATTCATATATCGTTGCCTAAGGGTTAACTGATTGATACATTGATTATTGCATAATCGAGTTGATGTATACCTTGAGACCCATATATTCTAACCATTCTGCAGGACAACGCTACGGTAAGTATTTTGTATGAATGATGACGTGATCATATGATGTTGTGGAGATGAGAAATAAATTTTCGAGTTCAGGTTAATAATCAATGAAGTGTTGTGGTAGTCGTGAGCGTGAAAATAATTGCGAATTGACGATATACATCTGGGTGGATATTGAATGATATGTTGATAGTACTACTATGTCTAGTAATATGCGGTTATGTGATCCCGGAGCCATGCTAGTATAGTCTTGTGATAGTAATAAGAAACACTATTGAATTGCATGTTTTTAGTCATAGCAATCGTGATTTAGATATAAGGAATAGATCGAGATGCGAAAGGATTCTATGGGGTAGATGTTGCGAAATACACAGTGTGAGATTTAAGTTAGGATGAGTTAGTATCGATAGTATGGTTGTAAGAGTTTGGACATAGAAAATGAACGACTTAGTGCTGAAACTCGTTTTGTTTGATTTTACTCTTTAATTGATCTTACTGCCATTTCGTTCTGTTTATTGCCTATGAATGAAAATTTTATGAGAGATAGCCTCGTGAGTTAGTGTTCATTTGGCGTTGGTTTCATGATTATATGATATACGGATTAGGAGTAATAAATATTTTAGTGAGCCGTGGTTAGGAAGTTCCTATACAGTGATGTTTTGACCAACGATTTTGTGAAAATCCTCATTTAAATTGTATTAATAATTTTTGCATAATTCCAACTCCATCGATCAGAAGATTCTCATATGTTTTCAAATTGATAAGCCACGAAAATTCTTGATGTCTATATATTAAACGGTAGGTTTTGCAAACTGACCCAAGTTTTGGACCAATTGCTGTCACATGTTTGTTTGGACCAACTGAGTTGTAAAATTATTTAAAAATGGAATTCCTATGCTTTAGACCTAATTCTTTTTCCCCTGTGTTTTTAACTCTCCGTGTTTTATAAAAATAATATGAATCAAGTTTTAATCGAACGGTTATTTATTCGTGATCTTTGAAAGTTACAACGTGAATAATGACTTGTAAAATGTGTGTTCTAGGTTGAGTTTTCATACAGTTGTTGATTAATTCATGAGCTTTAGTAATGTGAATTTATAATGTCCTTATATGATGATAGTAGCAGGCATGTTCAGTAGTTATGTATCTTAACCGGTGATAAAATTAATGTTTAGTTGATAACATTGTTGGCATGATAGTATGAGTAAAATTGAATAGCTTAAATTGATTCTTGATCAAGGGTGAAATATTTTATACGAGTCCAGTTGTTGCATATTTTATGTATGTTTGGCATGTTGTAATATCTCTGGTGTGTTCATCATATTTGCATAGTGGTCGGATATATATAAATATAAAACTATATTGTCATATCTTGGTAAAGTTGATGGCGTTAAATGTTAATTTAATTGTTCTAATATACTCGCATGAATAATTATAATAATTATGTCTAAATGTTCACACATGTAGAATGTCATCTGAGTTCTAATGTCTTTTATGTGAGTCGGTGTGCCTATAGTTATACTTATAACTTTCATTTCATTAAATTATTTCAGTTGGACCTAAACCTATAACATGATAATAAACAGTGTTGTTATTTCTTATTGGATATGTTCGTTATTATATTGTCATTAAATGCTAAAGTGATTCTTGCAATTGTATGGGCGTGATATAAAGGAAACTGTTTGATATAACACGACACTTGGCATATCTATATTCGCGAGTCGTTACTATCAATTATATTATAATAAAGATTGTTTATGATAACTATGTTGACAATTATAATGGGATAACCCTTTGATGATTCACATGATATGCATTGGTTCCAATGATAGTCGTTCATTAGTAAAGATAGGACTGAAATGAATAAGATAAACCTGTAAATTACAATATATGAGTCGACACCTAAGCTCGTTTTGTTTGAAGGAATTGAATTAAGTTTATCTGATTTTGAGTTTCGTAGTAAGCTGTAAATGGGTTCTATGGACGGCTCTGTTATAAGATTTATGTTAGGAAGGTTAATCCCCATCCGGTATGAAAGTAAAAGTTTTGAAAATGAAGTTAAATTTTGTCGTGTGAGTATAAATTCGGAATGAGATTTCCAGCCAATGTCTGGTGGTATGGTTCCATGATATTTGCTAGTCTGGAGGAATGAAACTAGAACGGAGTCACAAGTAGTGGGTTAATTTAGTCATGTTGTTCGTTCATGTAGCGAATTGGTGGGTTGTGGTTAGTTACGAATGGCAAAACGGGAAATGTAATGTGGTGATTTAAGTGAGTTATGTGTTAACACGGTATGTTGATATTAGCATGATATGTAAGGGATATTTGTAAAATTGGTGTAGTTAAATACATTTAATCTTTTATGTCATGGTGTTGGGTGCAGTTTAAATATATTTAATACCAAGAACGAAATTTTATGTACGATAGTCCTGTATGTTAACTTTCCAATATCGCTGTTTACTCGCTTGTTTGACTCGACCAATAAGTTGTAAAAAAAATTGCCAATCAATGTGCATTCGTCATTCGTGAATAAATCCCACACCCTTTGTTATGAGGATTAAAAATATTTGTAGAATGATAAGTACTGCGAAACTGGTTGTCTTCATTTTTTTTGGTGATTCTGTGTCTTGACCTAAATCTGTACAATTATGTAAAGGAAAGTCAGACTGGACCTATTAGGTTATAAATTTTCATAAATCGATTTATTAAGTTTTGACCCTAATTCTTTTCTTATGTTGATTGATCCCCTATGTTCTAAGGTATGAGATTACAATGATTGGTGAAATGAATAATTACTAATGATTTTTACTGGTAACGGTAGCTTCCTTGAGAGAGCTTGTATATTGATTGTCTTTGGTAAGGATTAGTTAACTTGAGCGTGAGTTGTGAATCTTTTATCCTCTTTCAGTGGTTAGCAGTAGTTTGGAAACTTTAGTTATAATAAGGGTAAATTGATTATTACTCCCTTATATAATTCACTTTTTGAAACTTACTCCCTTATATAAATTTTTTCGAAAATTACTCCAATAAAATGTCACATTTATCAAATATTGCTCCCAATTAACGACTCCAGTCAATAAAATGAAAACATTCCATTCAAAATTTGAAATTTGGTACTAACTTTTGCTGTTAATAACTATATTATCTTTAGCCTTGTTATATTGAAGACTTCAACTGCACAGATGGAGAAAGGGATTTAACAAATATGAGAGGAAGGAGGTGAATTTAACAAATTTGGGAGGAAGAGCTGATTTAAATTAAGCATATAATAAGGCTAAGGGTAATATAGTCATATGCAAGAAAAATTAGTACCAAAATTCAAATTTTGGAGGAAATATTTCTCTTTTGTTTGGCCGAAATCATTGAATGGGAGCAATATTTGATAAATGTGACATTTTATGGGAGTAATTTTCAAAAAAAATTATATAAGGGAGTAAGTTTCAAAAATTGAATTATATAAGAGAGTAATAATCAATTTACCCTTATAATAATGAAGGTTACGAGGACGTAACCATGTTTTTAGTTGGGTAGGATTGTAAAATCTTGATGTTTAATTTGCACTTGTTTGTACATTATAGTTTTGATCAAGTTGATGTTTCGTTGTGAGGTACCTATGCAAATGAGTTCTATATATTTTGTTCCTACTTCTGTTAGTTGGTTGATGTGTAAAAGGAAAGTGTAGTTAAACTACTGGTATTGAGTTATTTGAGTTTGAGATCGGAATTTAGATGGAAGATGACGGTGTCCTCAGGTGATTATTTAGTTGTTATACATTTGTGTTCTCAGGTAGTTATTAGTTGTAGTTAGTTGGGTTAAGTAAAGACGAGTTAAACTTCGGGACGAAGTTTATTTTTTAGAAGGGCAGAATGTAACACTTCGTGTCTGTTATGTTTAACTGATGTGTCAAAAGTGTGTGTTAACGGTGTTAGAAATGCGTGACGTCCGTATGTACGATATACAATACCCTTCTGAGGTTTGAGCACGGGAGCGAACTTCGGGACGAAGTTCATTTTAAGGGGGGAAGACTGTAATACCCCGTATTTTATATAATCAATTAAACGGATATTATTATATATTAATTATTATACATTTTATGTTACTAATTAAGTCGGGTTAATTGTTGAGTCGATAAGTACGTTAAATTATTTTACTTGACTCGCGTTGTATCGATCTAAGTTAAATGAGACGGGTTTATATGGAATTCGAATTGTGAGCTAACCCATTTGAGTTGGCCCAATAACTGTTCAGCCCAAATAAACCCTAACCCTAATAGTATACCCTAACCCTAATAGTACCCTACCCAACCCGCCTCCCTCATTTCTTACTCCCTCAACCCGCCTCCCTTCTTCATCAACACCAAATGGCAGCCTTTCACGCAATTCGAGAGAGAGAGAGAGAGTGTGTGGTTGTTGACGGCGCAGTAGGGATGAGCTAAGGACTTTTGTCGACAACCGTGGGTGGCCCTGGTGGTGGTAGTGGCGGCAGAAAAAGGTAAGAGCAACCCTTCTCCTCGGTTTTCATCATTTCTGTCGGGTTTTGGGGGTTGTGCGTGTCTTGTTGAGGCGTTTCTGGTGGTTGTTGACGGGGTATATGGGTAGGGTGGTTAGTGACGAGTGTAGTGGTGGTGGTTATGGTGGTTTTGGGTGGTGATAGTGACGGTAAAAGGCGGCAGCGACAGGGGGTGGCAAACGGGTTATAATGCGGGTTTTCAGACGGGTTTAGACGGGTAGGTTTGGGGTGGCGCCACCGTGGACTTGGGGGAGGTCGAAACGGTGCCTGGGTGCGTGGTTTGGCGGCGAGCATGACGGTGGTGGTTTGGCAGGGGATAGGTGAGAGTTGCGGTCGTTGTAGGTTGAGAAAATGGGGCGCTTGGTGAGGCGTGGTGGTGAACCAGGCCAATTGGCAGCCCTGGTTCGACTCGCCGGCGGCAGTCGACCAGGCTGGTGTTGGTGGTTGGTGGTGGGGTCGAAGTGGGGAGCAAGTGCGGTGGTTGTCACGGTGGTTAGGTGGCGCGTGGAGTCGGGAAACGGGTTGGAAACCGTGGTTGGGGCGTGTATTTAGTAGGTTGATTCGTTTCTTTATTATTTAAGTTATGGTATTCTTAATTAATTAATTTATTTCCGAGTTATTTAAATAATTAAAGACGGGTTTAAGTCGGGTTGTTGAGTTGTTCAAATGTTTGATTCGGGTTTTCTTAATCGTATAATTCGTTTAATCTTTTATTTATCATATTAGTTATTCAATTTAATTCCCGAGTCAGTTAAATAATTCATGTCGGGTTTTGAGTCGGGTTTGTTAAAAATGGAAAAGCTACTATATCGGGAAAATCCGTTTTAGGAAGTTCTATTTTTGGTAACTTCTATTTTGGGAACGGGAATAGTTAAGTAATTGTTTATCATTTAATTATCTTTCAGAGGGCGAATTGTCATGAAATATTACGGGACACCCGACTATTCGACTGCAGGACTGAGGTAGGGAAATACACTTGACCTATTATCGTTGTTGTTGTATTGTGTTGACTTGATTAATGGTTGTTGATTTACGTTATGATTCATATACGGGAAGGTGTTTGACTGAATTGATCGTATTGAGTATGATATCACAACAAATGGGTAACCGGCATGATTTTATGATTTATCGGTTCGGTGATTTATATATATTGTGTTGCATTAATTTCTTTTGAGCATTCATATGCATTGGAGATGGAGGATGTTGTGGTGGTGTGGTGTGGTGATGACGATGTTGTGATAAGGCCCAGGCGGGTTCTGCAGGACTTGCCCTGGTGTCCTCGATTCTGAGCTGCGGATCGGCTACGGTCGATATCTATAGTCTACCGGGATCGGTATGGTGGGCGTTCCGGTTATGAGTTATGAGAAAGGAGATATGAGATATGAGTTGAGATGGAGATGGAGGTGACGGAGGAGCATGCATATCATATTTTTGTTGTTTTATTGTTTCCCTACTCAACCTCGTGGTTGACCCCGTGTATTCGTGAACACCGTGATGACCCAAATATTGGCGAAGCGGACTTGGACAGTTTAAGAGATAGAACGGGAGCTTGGTGGGCGTGAGACACTGGATCAGAAGACTTAGTAGCTAGATCATCATCTAGAAGACTTTCACTTTTATTTATGTTAGTTCTTTGTAATTTGACGTAAAAGAGGTTTTGTAATAATTAAGTTAAACTAATTATATAATTTTGCCTTGGAGTTTAATTTGTTATTCACTACCTCGGAAAACCGAGATGGTAACAGTCCGGTTTATTAGGGAATGTCTTGCTAAAGGCTCCTTCATAAACCGGGGTGTTACAGCTAGTATTTAGGTAAATGATTATGCTTTCCACTTAAAAATTAATTAACACAATATTTAGCCTAAATCACCCTCCATTTCGGTCAACATAAGATAAAATGGATTTTATTTTATCTTTGTCAATTTATCAATTTGTCACATGTCACAAGTCATGTAAAATTGTTATGCATTTTTAACATATTAAAAATCAACGTATTAATAAAAATACGTCATGTACAAAATCGACTTAGTAATTCATAATTACTTGTACCAAAATGATTTACCAATTATAAATCACAACATCTTGTATTTATAATAAATTATTCATTCAAATTCAATTATTTCCGTGAACAATAATTTCATCTAAGTAATAAAACAATTCGATCACTTAAACCGTATCTTATTTAATCAAATTATAATGAGATACGTAAATATTACTTCCAAAACCGTCCGTCAATTTGAAGTAATTTAATTAACCCGTATCGTCATACGATCAATTAAATAATCAATTAAGAGTGTTACCCTTTAGGTATGACCTAAGGGGATCAACTGATCACCACCGTCGCACGACAGTAATGTCAAACTCTAGTCAGCCAATCATTACCGATATGTGTGGACCAGTTGACAGTAAAAATACTTCCCAATTGTATTCTTAAAATGAGACTTAAACATGTGATCATCATGATCGACAGTTGTGATCGCATTATTGTCGGAGGACACATATTCCAACAATCTCCCACTTGTCCTCGACAAGTGTGCGTCACCAATTATCTTGTCCTATTACTATCTCCCACTCAATGCAAGGTGTCTTTCAGGTCGTACTTGCAAGTGATCATATCGAGAGTGGTTTCCTCGATCTGGAGAATAACTGATTGACCGGATTTATCTACCATAGATATCTTCCGAGCGTGGCCACGCATTTCCAGTTCATTACTCCTCGAGTGGCCCTGAGATATTGTTATAACCCTGACTAGGGGTGGACAATTCCTATCGCACTTATTCCCTTCGACTAGCCACAGCCATCATAACCCAAAATATGCCCATTTGACCCCATTTACGAAGGTCGTAGTAACAAAAATCAAAGTTAATCTGAAACTGTGCCATCTTACGTGAACAGTCTTTAGTCAAAAGAATCGACTCATTTGAATACTATAGTAGCTCTCGCCACGACCAGGCTATATAAATTTTCCAGAACTCTATAAGCGGTCATAAGGCCCGACAAAGTGTTCCTAACAGTCTGCCTATGTGATCGACTAGTCATCACACATGAATTCATGGCACTTGAACTTGCCATCAATCGCATCACACTCTAGTCACTTCGAGACGTCACCTCATCTAAGTAACTATGGGCGAATACAATGCTAATCTGTGTTCACTTTAACAGGGTTCAATTGTCTCAACAACCCGTTTGGATGTAACAAAGTATAAGGTGAGTTAATAATAACTCAAACGACGAATGTCGACATCACATCTGGGTAGTCAATACCATATTACAACCTTGTGATGTATATCGTACGTGTGTAAACACTAGTCGATTGCAATAGAAGTTTAACATACCTTGTGTCCATGTGTTCAAACTTCTTTTATTGCATTTTCCTTTATATTCATGTTATCTTTCATAGCATGAACCTTACCAAGTACACATATAGGTTCCCAACCTAGGTTTGGGTTTTTTATCTTGAAAAAACTTTCTGGTTGTTTATCACATAACCAACAAATTTGTGATGGATGATATAACTTGCACTGGTCAAGTGTTCTACCAACTCACAATGCACTAGGTATACGTTTTGTAGAGTCTTGCAACAATTGTCAAGATGATTAGCCTAGCACTTCTCATAAGTCTTAGCATATTAGAAAATATTAGTTTTGAGTAACTTCTTACTTTAACTAAGTATCTTTCCAAACTTCTTATTTCTCCTTTTAGCTTGAATAGATTAGGATTTTCATAAATCCTTACGTGTGATCAACTTCAATATGTGCAACCTCTTGTCACATAACAGAGTGTTCTGTCCAACACTGGAATCGCTCATTGGTCCTCCTCGAGAATTCATGACGATTCTTCTATGGCTAGCCAATGATTCATCATGCTCTTATGCATATGATTCATTATTGGACATGTGCATGATTATTCTAATGGCGGAAACATTAGTAATTTATAATCATGTGATCAATCATTCTTAGGTTCAATGAATGACCATGACTGCTAATGGCAATTCCATTTTCATTGACATGAATAACCTATGTTGCTCGTTGATTCGATGTGTATATCTCAATACTTATCCAATATCTCATGATGTGTTTGGATTCATCATAGTCCATTTTCATCCAGAATTGAAAACTCAAATACTTCTTTGTGAAAGATAGTATTAGCTTGTCATTCTAAATGAGTAATGAGTTATCAATTTTACAAGATGATTGCTCCCACTAAATTCCATGTCTTCACATGATAATTTCCAACTCCCACTTAATTCCACATGTTTCGTAATTGACTACTCAATCGAAACATTTTAAGAATTGAAATATATTTTGCTTTGCCAAGTTATTAAGATAAAACCAAATGTTCCCAACATATCTTTTCAAAATACCTATTTAGAAAAGGTTTCAATCTTAAACTTATGGAAAGAGATTTTTAATCTCTAACTCGTTCATTTTATAATGATGCGTAGCAATGTCATTATTTAAATGTGAATTACATCTAATACACGTCCTTCTCAAAATACCCTTTTCGGAAGGAGGTTTAACCATTTCATTTTCATGAATGAGGTTAAGTAATGACACTAGCGTGGTTAACACTTAATTTAGCTCTTGTGGATATCGGCATATCATTCTTTGCAACTTTTAGTCATAAATCTCATTTATTTTCGAGGATGCAACTTAGTTTCATTTAGGCTCTTAAGTAAATATCAATATTCAAACTATTGGTCAAAAGTCGTTCATAAACTAGCCAAATCTCTTGTTAAGACTTTACTTTAGTCATTCTTCTTCCAAAACTTTCTTTTGGTCTCCTCGTGTAGTAATCTTGAAAACATATTCTTTTGATTACTTCACTTGGTCTCTTTTATCATGTAGATTTCATCTATTCGAGACCATATATCTCATCTATTCGTGTACACTATCTATATAGGTATACAAATCATTCTTTCTTGCGTAGATCTCATTTACACAAGTATACAAATTTGCTTTGTGTTCTTTGTGTCTTCATTTTTCTCCCACTCTATCTTTAGAATAAATACACTAGAGATTCAAAGATAGCTTATGAGACACAAATGATGATTTTTGAAGTATAAGTAGAACTATCTCATAGGTTGACTAATTGTTTTAGATTTGATAAGAGTTCATCAACTCAACATCACTTTATAATCGATCATACACAAGCCTTAAGCTTGTGGACATATAATGAATCCCATCATTATAGTTGTCTATTAGATCACTTTAAGTGGATGATCATATGTTTCTATGTGCAAGCATATAAAGACGAATTTTTAGAACAAGGAAAATACGATAAAAAGGGGTGACTTGGGTTGCAAACCAAGCCACCATAATCCAAAATACAAAAATTGTTTAGAAAGGATCAATCATTTCCATGTCGAACACGGAAATCAATATAGTTCTAAAAATCCGAAATATAAATTAAAATAAGACAATAAAAAGCCAAGCTTCATGGAAGCTACTCCTAGCTTCTTGATGATTCTCAAGCTTGCTTTTCCTTTCCCTTGTCCTTACTTGGTGGAGGCCCTATTTACAATAAAAAGGGGATACATTATCACAACTTTGTATCACAATACCATAGTTGAATTAGAAACATAAAAGAAAGGATAGTCATTTACCTACTGGAGTGATCTTTCCCGCTTTGATGCCACCAAGATACTTGGAACAATTCCTTTTCCAATGTCCAACACCATTACAATAATGGCATTTATCAAGAGGACCCTTCTTGGTCTTGGAAGTGCTAGCTTCAAAAGTCTTAGCCTTGGTGAAAGTGGGAGCTTGCTTCTTACCCTTCTTCCCATTCTTTTTGAACTTCCCCTTGCTCTTGGTGCTTATGTTAAGCACATCCTTAGGTGGGTTAACATTTAACCCCATGTCTCTTTCGGCTTGCACAAGTAACTTGTGCAACTCTTCAAGAGACACGTCCTTGTCTTGCATGTTAAAATTCACCCGAAATTGAACATATGCCTTGACTTTGGATAAGGAGTGTAGAATCCTATTTACAATGAGCTCTTTGGGGATTTCAACCTTTTGAATCTTCAAAGTCTCGACTAGCTCCATTAATTTGAGCACGTGAGTACTAACCTTTTGGCCCTCTTTAAAGTCGAGATCAAAGAATGTCGCGGCCGCCTCATATTGGACGATCCTCGGAGTTTGTGAAAACATTGTCACAAGCTTGGAATAGATTTCATTAGCGGTGCCCATTTTAAAGGCTCTCCTTTGGAGATCCGCCTCCATCGCAAAAATCAACACATTTTTCATTGCGGCGGACTCCTTGTGGTAAGCCTCATATGCTTCCCTAGTAGTGGCACTCGACCTAACATTAAGTTCGGGTGGAGAGGCCTTGGTGAGGTAACGAAGCTTGTCGTCACCTTGGGCGGCTAATTTGAGTTGGGCATCCCAATCGGAGAAATTTGACCCATTCTTTTCAAGTTTACAACGATCCATGAAGGATCGGAGCCATGAAGTATTAGTGAGAGGTGTGGCGTTGGTGTTTGGAGTAGCCATTTGTTATGAGAAATAGATGCGATCTACAAAACGAAAATTGAAGGAATAAAACATATGTCGATTTCAAAATATTAATAACACTCGTAAAAATTTGATTTAAACTAGTTTTATTGCATTTATCTAGTGACCTCTACCCAACTTTGATAAATGATTCCAAGACCCAAATTCATATTAACTTAGGCATCGCTAAAGCCGAAAACAACCCTTATCAATATAACTCGGTGGATTAACTTTTTAATCGATTCTACTTTTAGAACTCTTGGTTGATAAATTTACATTAAAATTTATCTTTAGCCCAAAACACATCCGGCAACCGTCGAGAATACTTTCGTTGAGTTCAACCCAAATTTCGAATAAATGTGTCCATGATCCAAATTTACATCAATTTGGGCATCGGTAAAGCCGAAAACAGCCCTCATCTTTATAAATTCGGTGGGTAGACATTTATCATCCACTTCCCCTACGTAACAAGGTTTGTACCCCGATAAAGCCAAGTGCACTCCCTCACGAAATAGGTTTTCATGGTTTCTACTTTTTGGTAAGGCTATGTCTCAATTGTTTATTTTAGTGAGAGGTCATGTCAATTTATTATCTATCACGTTTTAAGTGAACTAAAGCGGTGAACTACGATAACTATAATTGACACGGTCGACAAACTCGATTAAATTGATAATGCATGTTTTAGTTATGGCGATTTAGCGATGCATGCAACATATAAATAAAACGCAAAGCATAAATTAAATCCTAGTATGGCCTTCCTAAAATAGTAAATCTAATAAACTATTACAAATTCGGAAACCAACTCCATTGGTCCCTTGAACTTCAGTTTTGGCACGCATCTCGAGGTAACACCGTCTTTAATGGATCGCCTTCTTGAGTGGCACCGTCTTCAAGGAACTCCGGAATAAATAAATTACATAACAAATTACATAATTTCCTATTATACATTTGTAATTAAAATAAAATAAATCTATTAAATTACAAAACGGTGAAACGAGATCACAATAAATTACAACCGAATCGATATTCCCATACATTTCGGATAATACCAATTAAAAAACTAATGCCATACTAAGTAAAAATTACATAATTCAAAAATTACATAAAATAAAATTATGACAATCATAAATAAAATGCAGCATTATAATATGTATGAACATGCCCAATTTTATGCTAAATCGCCTTTAAGGTGCCAATATCGTATATTAATCGGTTTTTACGGGTTTGCGTGATTTAACATTTTATAATCACAATAATTACATAAATTCATATTTATGTACTAGTTAATTACCCTAACCATCTTAGGACTCAAAATTAGTCTCCACTAACATATTGACAATAATTAACTTACATTTCTTAATATTGTTCATAAAAGGACTTAAAATTACAATATAATGCCATAAACTTCAAATAAATCATAAAAATTTCAAATAAATTTGAAATTTAAACTCATGAACATTCTGGAAAAATACCATGACACTCATAATGTTCAAAACTTAGGTTAAAAATTTCAAAATTTATCGGGAAAAACAATGTTGCGGTTAATCGGATTTATCAATTATAATCATAAAAATATGAGAAAAATTATATTTATCAACTTTTTAATTTTAGATCTGAAATATATGATAAAATGAAACATGTGACGTTTTTCCTTTAGTCATGAAGTATGTTTTAGCAATTTTTCACTAATTAAAGTCACTATTTATGTTATTTTTCATCAAAAATTCATAAATCATGCATAAAGACTTCATTATAGCCAATTATTTTACACACATCTTGTAAAATTGCATGTGATAACATACTAAATTTCTATGACCAGATTCGAAATATTACTCATATTAACCTATTTTATTATTTAAATTCGATTTTATCATGAAAAATCCATATTTCGAGCATAAGAACTCATAAAATTATGAAAAACTAGGTAGTATCCTGCGCTTTGCGCGGTTTGTTTTAATATTTTATGATCATAATTGAAGAAAAATTATATAATTCATATATGACCTTCAATATTTTCTCTTATAAATAATTTTTTTCTCAAATTTAATATTTTTAGGTTTAACTTCAATGTTTTAAAATAAAATACATAAGATTTTTAATTAAAACTAATAAGTGATAATTAATTATGCATGATCAACGTTTTATAAATAAATTTGTGACTGGTGAAATATCATACTAATCAAAATAAAATTTATTCAAATAGTACAACAATCAACAATAGGTTCTCAAATTATATCATTTCGCGATACTTTATGTCTCAAATCAGATAATATTTATTCAAAATGATGTGAACATAATTTTATGTAATTTAAATTTTTTATGTATAACATGTGACATTTATCTATCAGACATGCATATAGAGTTCAAACTCAACTTATTCAAATATTTTGATTGTGTCTTGCATGTGATATGTGTCAAATATATTTATGAGAAATTTGCACCTTTTATTTTTTTAAACAATTATATATAATGATGTTTAAGAGTTTATTACATGTAAATATAATAGGTTGAACTTTCACAAATATTATTTTTTGATGTTTAACTTCAAAGTATTAAAAGATAATATATAAAATATTTAACTAAAAGTAATACGGAGTATTTGGTTAGTCATAATCAATATTTTATATTTGACTTATACATATTTAATTAAAGATATTAAAGAAAAAATGTAACATGTTTTCTACTTTTCCATGTCGTTTATAATACTATACAACAACAACATCAGAGCCCTAATCCCAAAATGATTTGGGGTCGGCTGACATGAATCATCCTTTCGAACCGTCCATGGGTGAACGCACGCCTCAAAATGCGAATAATACTATATCACTTAATAATCATTACTTTTGTTTTGATTATTCAAATGCACTCGCGATACTATGTACATACACTCGTACACATACTCATTATCACACTATTGAAACCTATCAAAATCTCATATGTATTCAATTTGTCCAATATAACTTTTTCATTCCCAGACTATAAAAACTTATCTCTTAGTAGTTTTTTTAAAGTTGTATTTTTAATATAAACAATGACTCTTCCAAATATATTTTCTTAATGGATTAAATAGTCTAAGTTTTGTAACTTTCTCAAAATATTTTTTTACGTAAATGTAAAACATTGTGAGACACTCACTTTAATCATCTCTACATATCAAAATAAATATTTCAATAAATATAATGAAAATTATACTCAATTGAAAGCATTTTTCACAATCAACGTAATTATTTACATTTTAGAATTTGTATCAAAATAACTTTTTAGTAAATTTAGAATCAAATCACCGTAATTATTTAATATAATTTTATAATAAAATTTATTAAACTATAATTAATATTTTGTTGAGATTTATACAACATTTATTATGTTTGTATTTAATTTCAACTGTAATTAATACGTGTATTTAAGGTTGGGTTGACACGTGGCGCATCCACAACGTTTCAACCCAGTTATATATATATATATATATATATATATATATATATATATATATATATATATATATATTACAGGTCATCAGAATATAATATATCTGAAAACATATCCAAAAATCACTGGAAAAAACGAAGTTTAGCTAATTTTAGTCCAAAAATGACACTTTTATCATAAAATCACATTTTAATGCCATTATTATATAAAATGAACAATAAAAATCCATAAATTAACAAAAATATCCTAAATACATTTTAGGATCAGAAATTTTAACATGCATAATTGATTTCGTGATATATCATAATAAACACAAATTCATAAGATTTATTTGTTAATCGTATAACTCGGAAAAACTATAACCGATTTGCATGCAAACAACCTATGGCTCATGATACCGTTTGTTAGAAATATATATCTCATTATTTCGACATATTCATATATGTTTCAATTTAATTTAGTCATAAAATTAATTTGGATCTTATGCATGCAAACATGAATAAAGATGAAGAAGAAATCGTCATTCTTACAATAGAAATTTTGGATTATTGGGCACAAATGAGTTCTCCTACTCACTTGTTCTTGAGCTCTCCTAATATGGATGAACAAAGATTCAAGGGTAGAATCTCTCCCAAAGATGAATACCCAAAGTAACCCCTTAAAAGATTAATATTATTAATACTAGAACAATATTAATCTAAATAAAATTGACCCAAAATATTGAATTTGGTCTCTTATTTTCGGTTAAGAGAAGGGAGAAGAAGAAGTAATAATCTCACTAAAAACTCTCTATTTTTAGATGTTATATGAATGAATAATGCACTAACTTTTGATGGCAGCTGATTTTGCCAAGGCTAACAATTGATTTGTCCACGTACATAAATTTTTTTGCCAATATTACCCTCTTATTATTGGCCCCACAAAATTTGGAATGCATTATTTTCTTGTTTCCTAAATACAGTTGTTGTTTCTAACCCTAAAAAAGTACGAAAATCAATTATAAGTTTCCTCCTTGCAGCACACTTTTATTCAATTCAATCCATTATCATTATTTGATAAACCAAGGTGATTTGACAACTTTTTTTCATAGATTAATTATAGTATGACATTGTTTATTGTATGATTTATTTTTAAAACATACTTCGAACTCTTATTTTTTTGGCTTATTAGTTGTATTATTTACCGATTCTGATTTCTTCGATTTGTACACGTTTTATCTAGGTTGAAAATGGAGGAACAGAATGCGCTATTTACCACGAAGTTTGAAGCTCGTGACCAACTTGTTCAGCATGCTAGAAGATATTATGCGTCAAAAGGGTATGCATTATCTATCAAAGACTCTAGAAAAGATAAATATGTTGTACTTGGTTGTGATAGGGGGGGTGTTTATCGTAATAGACGAAACATACCAATTGATGCTAGAAAAAAGGCATCGAGTTCAAGACTTATAAATTGTCCTTTTGAAGTAAGAGGAAAGAGATCAAATGAAGGATTATGGGTATTAGAATTGAAAAATAATACACATAATCACGACCCATCTGAATGTATGTCTGGACATCCTTCATCTAGATGTTTAACTCAAGAAGAAATTAGAGATGTAGAAAAGATGTCAATGGCTGGAATTGAACCGCGACAAATTCTTACATCATTACGGGAAAAGAACCCAAATCTTCAAGCTGTATCTAGAACTATATACAATATGAAGGCTAAACTTGAGAAACAGAATTTGGGTGGTCGTACATTAGTCCAAGCACTTTTTGAAGAGTTTGAAAAGGGGGACTTCACATTTGATTATTTAAAAGACAAATCGGGTCACCTAACTCACGTGTTTTTCGCTCACACAAAATCAATTACTCTAGCTAGAACTTATACCACTACTTTTGTGATGGACTGCACCTACAAGACCAATAAGTATGGTATGCCACTTCTTGATATTATTGGGATTTCAAGCTTTAACAAGTCTTTTTATGCCGGATTTGCTTTCTTAAGAAATGAGAAAACAGAGGATTATATATGGGCTCTGCAAGTGTTTGCCCGAGTTCTGGGACCAAACTCTCATCCATCGGTTATTGTTACCGATCGGCAATTAGCTTTGATAGATGCCATTGGGGTTGTATTTCCTAGAACTACTCATCTCTTATGTGTTTGGCACATCCAAAAAAATGTGGTTGCTAACCTTAAAGGTTACTTCAAAGATGAAGAAGATTGGGACGTGTTTATATCTATGTGGAATGCAATTATATATGCAGAGACAGAAGAAGCTTTTGAAGAGAGTTGGTTATTTTTACAACTTTTATATCGAGAAAAAAAAGAAGCCATAACATATATTGAGAAAACTTGGATTCCTGAAAAGAAGAAATTTGTTAGTGCGTGGACAGAAAATCATATGCATTTTGGGAACCGAGCATCATCAAGAGTAGAAGGTGCACATGCTAAACTTAAAAAATACTTACAAGTTTCCAATGGTAATCTTCACCGTGTTAAAAATAAAATCTGCCTTGCTATCGAGAACGAGTTCCATGAAATCAAAACACTATTGGAAAGTGAAAAGATTAGAGTCCGCCACAAGTGTAATATTCCTTATTTTAAGGATTTGATTTACAAAGTGTCCACATTTGCGTTGAAAAAGTTGCATAAGCAATATGAAATGTCTAGTTTGGGAACTTTAAAAGTCATGTCATGTCTTAAACTTCTCCGCAACAATGGGACTACCTTGTGGGCATATGATGAGTGACTGGCAAAATGGAGTCTTACCTCTACAAGTCATACACAGTCAATGGAGGATTGATTCAAAGTCTTTCACTTACTCTAGCGAAGGGATTGAGACTTGTGACAATGAAATCGAGATGAAGGAGATGCTTGATAAATTGTATGACATGTACAAACTATGGCCAAATTACTAGAAGGTGGAGTTGAAGAAAAAAATACATCAGATTTTGACTTTGGAAGACCCGTTGGTTAGTGAACCATGCATCAAAACTCGTAAAAGAAGTAAGGTAAAATCAAAAAAGGGAAGGGTTCTACCTCAACAAGTAGAGATCCTTCGCATTTTGAGATAGTAGAAGCAGCTGGCAAATAAATTAAAGGTTGGACAACTAATAACATTCCAAATTGTTATATTTTTATATCTTTAATATGGTCAGAATAACATATTTGATAACTTGTTAATTTTCTATATACTTCCAGGTTCATGAAGCTTGAATGGAAATTAAGTTGGCTATGTACGCAAGGAGAAGTATTACAAGTGGTTTATGATTATGATTGTTTGTCATTTTTTTTATTAAGCATTAACTCTATCATTTTGCGAGTTAGAACCTTTATCCAAGTCTCGTTTTTGGTTAATAAAGTTCTGGGACTATTTCGTAAGTTGGTAATTAACCCGTATCGTCATACGATCAATTAAATAATCAATTAAGAGTGTTACCCTTTAGGTATGACCTAAGGGGATCAACTGATCACCACCGTCGCACGACAGTAATGTCAAACCCTAGTCAGCCAATTATTACCGATATGTGTGGACCAGTTGACAGTAAAAATACTTCTCAATTGTATTCTTAAAATGAGACTTAAACATGTGATCATCATGATCGACAGTTGTGATTGCATTATTGTCGGAGGACACATATTCCAACAGGAGTAACATAGGCAGAGGGAATATAGGACAGTTGAGCATATTTCGGGTTCGGTTTTCAGATATTGTTTGAAAGTCGAGTGTTGTGATAGGAAGAGGAGGCAGAAGGAATCGAGGTGGGCTGGGAATTTGTGACAGTTGTGGTGGATTGGTTTCGTCGTTGGTCGGGTGAGGGAGAATTGGCGGCAGAGGAGGGTCGGGTTTGAGGTGACTCGGGTGGGGGGTCAACATGGGTTGTTGTCGGGGACGAGGTAGCGGGGGAGACAGGGGAAACAGAGGAAGAGTTTGGTGAGGTGGGGAGTACAAGGATAGAAAAAGAGTACCAGTAAGAAGGTTGAATGAGTTGAGGATCATGAAGATTTTAAGTAAGTCAGAATATGGAAATTGTTCATCAAGGAAGCGGACATGCCGAGATGTGTAGACTCGAGACGTAAGCGGGTCGAGACACAAATAGGCACTTTGGGTTGTAGAATATCCTAGAAAGACGCATTGGATTGATCGGGGTTCGAGTTTGTGACGGGTATACGACCGGAGCCAAGGGAAGCATAAGCAGCCGAAGCTATGTAATTTATGGATGTTTGGTTCGAATTTAAATAAGATAGAATAGGGAGATTGATGCTGTAAAGTGGGTGTAAGTAATCTATTTATTAAATACACAGATGTGGAAAAGGCGTAAAGCCAAAGTGTAGTCGGAAGGCGAGCATGGGAGAGAAGTGAGAGACCCGTTTCAACAATGTGACGGTGACGTTTTTCGGAAAAGCCATTATGTTCCGGGGTATGGGGAGGAGAGGTGAGAAAATTTATGCCATTAGTATGACGATGTTTAGTGAGTTTGATGAATTCTCCACCATTATCGGAATAAAATTGACGGATCGGTTTATTAAAATACTTCTCAATAATAGCTCGGAATTTAATAAAGGTGGGTGTTGTGTCGGATTTTTGCTTTAGCGGGTACAACCAAATATAGTGTGTAAAATGGTCCACGAATATGACATACACTACTACAGATACAACCTATAACAACGGTCAAAAACCGTTGTTATATAAAAAAGCGGACGTTGTTAAAGCGTCCGTTGTAAAAGGTTTTAACAACGGTTGGTTTTTTTAAGGAAACCGTTGTTAAAAATATTAACAACGGTTTTAAGTATAAAAACCCGTTGTGGAAAGTGTGACTCAATTTTGGGGGGAAAGTTATAACAACGGGTTATTTATAAATAACCGTTGTTGTTTGTTCTTAAAAAAAAAAAAAAAAAAAAAAAATTAAATATTACTAGCTATAAATATTAAAGCATCCTTTACTAACATATTAAAGCATCCTTTACTAACATTCATTAATTGAAACAACATGGCAATGAACCCTAATTTTATCAACAACGAAGAATGGCTTACACAAACGATTGAAGATGATGGGAAGGTTCTCGCCGGGCTTCCCGCCGATCAACACCCATTAATCAAAGCATCCCTTGAACATCAACGGAATTATTGGATTAAGAGGCGTGAAGCAGTCCGGCTTGTCAACAAAGCCTCATCATCATCATCATCTTCATACCCTCGTCGGCCTGATACTCGCAACTTGGCTGCAGCCAGAGATATGTTGAGTTGTACTCTTCCAACCTTATCTCCACATGCAAGTCGTGTCCTTGCATATATTCAATCTGTTATTGCAAAATATGAAGCCAATGACCCGGAAGTTAGCAAGATACCGAGTGGCGTGATTGGTGGCAGGTTGAGAAGCGTTTTTTACGCTTAACCGGGGTTGTTCCGGCTTATTATACATCTTTTGATTTCTGATAATTGCTGTAATGTATTTGGTTTAAAATTAAATGAAATGATCATTTTGAAAGTGTTGAGTTATGCTTGTTTGATTTGCTTCCATTTTTTCAACTCCATAGATCTATCATCATCATCAAGATCGATATGGCACAACTTCCTAACATATATGGCACAACTTCCTAACATATATATTAATTAAAAAACAACTCAACCCACACATTAGTATAAATACATTGCATTATCTCAACTAACATGCATTTCCATTATCTCAATATATTCTCCAAACCCTAACTGCTAAAACATGCTCGATCCGTACTGAAGGACGCCAAAGAAGATGGAAATGAAATAATTAGAAACACATACATGGAAATGAAATAATTAGCAGATCTTTGAACGGAACCTAATGGTCGATAAAAACACATACATTGAAATGAAATAATTAGAACAATAAAATAATGACGATGAAACAAACCCGATAATTACGAACGTACGTAAAGAGACGATGAAATCAACAGTGACGGCGAGAAGATAAAGCGACGATGAGAAAGAGAAAAAGAGACGATGAGAAAGTGTGTGTTTTGTGTTTGTGTTTGGTCTGCTTCTTTGGGTTTGTGTTTGTGTATTAAGGTTTGTGTTTTGTGGCTGCAGCAGACTTGTGTTTGTGTGGTTTATAGTATGGAAGGTATTGACAACGGTTATTAAACAACAACCGTTGTGAAATATGTTTTAACAACGGTTGTAGAAAACACCCGTTGTTAAATAAGTTTTAACAACGGGTTTCAAAAATAACCGTTGTTATTACTTTTCACTAACTTTGCGCCAATTTTGCGCCAAATTATTAACAACGGTTGTTCATGTGTGACCCGTTGTTAAAACTAATAACAACGGTTTTTATAACCATACCCGTTGTAATTGATTTTAGTAAAATTCGCGTCATGCATTCTACAACGTTTATTGTGATTTTCGTGAATATTCGTTGTTAAAGGGGCGTTGTAGTTGCCTGGATTTGTAGTAGTGATAATATTTGAATGAGTCGTAGGAAGTGACGGGGGATATCCATAAGTCGGAGAATATTAAATCGAGGGGAGCAGATGATTGCAAAATAGAAACAGAAAAGGGGAGTTTATGACTTTTATTAAGATGACATGAGATACAGGGGTCGGAAGTAGTAGAAAAACGTAAATTAAACCTAGAATTTAAAATATGCATAATCTTATTGGAAGGATGCCCTAAACGATGATGCCATGAAGAATTGTCGGAGGCGGAGATGGAGTCCAGTGGTACATGCCGTCAATGAGGTGGCCGTGGAGGAGAGGAGCACCCGTCTGAACATCATGGAAAGAAAAGGAATCGGGTAAGAATTTAGAAACGCATTATTATCACGACAAAATTGCGAGACGGAAAATAATTTGTGAGAAATTTTCGGAACAACTAAGACATTAGAAAATAAAAGAGAGTGCGATGAAGAGGGATTAGAAAAGGAACCGGTGTGGGTGATTGTGAGAGGCGAGCCATCACCAATTAGAAGATCATCCGGACCTTCATACGAGTTATGAATGGATAGCGTGTTTAGGTCATCGGTGATGTGGTGAGAGGCCCCACAATCAACCACCCAAGAGCGAGGAGGCATGGTGGACGATTGAGTGGCAGTGTTAGCTTGAGGACGGGGTCCTCTGTTTTGGCGGGTGGGAAAAACGACATTCGGGTAGAGCTTTTGGAGAAGAGGACAGGCCGAAGCAACATGCCCAACTTCATCACAAAAATGGCAACTACCACGATAGGGTTTGGGATAGGACTGGGTTTGGTTCGATGTTTGATTAGGGGTGCGAGTTTGATGTTGATAATTGTTGTTGGTATAGGCTGGTTTCGATACGAGTAAGAGGGACGGTTTTGATTGTAGGAGTGCCGATTGTGAGAGGCGACATGAGCAGAGGGTTGAAAGTTGGTGTTGGCAGTGGGAGTTTGGGTATTTTTGACACGAAGTTCGTGTTGAATAAGTTTTTCGTGGAGAGCTTCAAAGGATATCGGGGTATCTATAGCACGAATCGCCTCAATGACGGAATGATATTTGTCTTGATCGAGACCATTAAGGATTTTGTTCGTGATATCATCGATATCCATGGGATGTTCAAGTTGTGCAAGATTATCGGTGCACGCCTTGATGGAGGTCATATAGTCGGTTACACTCATGTTTTCAGTGTGAGAAATATTGTCAAGACGATCTTTAATTTGGAGGCGATGACCACGGGACGAATTAGCAAAGGTCTGAGTCAGTGTGGACCAAGCTTCGTGGGACGTATTGTCATTGACAATAAGACCAGCGATCGGGGAAGATAAAGTGCCCGTGAGAGCACCAAGGATGAGTTGGTCCTGACGGTACCAAGTTGAGTGAGCGGGATTGGGTTCAGTGGTATTTTCGGTTGCGGGAGGGGTTGGTGCGACGGTTATAGTCTTTGGTGGTTCGGGATTGGTATCGTCAAGATAAGAGAATAGCTGAAGACCATTCATAATGGCGCGCACTTGAAAACACCATTGACGAAAGGTCATCGTATCCTTGAGTTGGATACAATTGGAGAGCGTGACAAGGGTAAGGGGCGAGTTTGGTTGAGCGGCATTGGCAAGCTGAAGGTGGTGATTGGCCATTTGCAAAAAAAAGGAGGACGAGTGAGAAGGAAGAGTTGACTCAGATGAGTACACGGAGCAAGGGTCGGGATTTGCGTTTTATGATCGTGAGGATCGTAGGTCTCTTGATACCATGTAAAGTATAGAAGAGTTTTGTATATTGAAGTTAATAATATTAGGTTACATGTTACATGTATATATAGTAAAGGAAGGTATGAAAGCAATCTAACTAATAGCTACAAGTATGCTAACAGAACCTAGAAACTAGGATATACAATTGACTCAACTAACAGATAATGAAACTAGAAAATAGGATAGAATAAAGGAAGAATAAATAAGTTGGTTATTTATTCTTAACAGATAACCTTATCATTTCATTAATAATTTCTTTGTTTTTAAACCTCGTTTTAGAAAGAGAACAAAAAACATGGTTTATACTTGTGAAGATTTAATTTCATTCTCACAAAGTCATTTTGGACATAGGAAACGTTAAAACTATTTAGTGGCCCATATGGAAGAGACTTCAATCTAAAAATTAAAATCGAAAATAAGAAATTTCAGTTCGGTCACCGGTCCAATTGTTGTAAGAATTTCAGTTTTCAAATTATATTACGGTCTAACTTCGGGTTTTGGCGAAGCAAGTCGAAAGAATCGCTATTGGAGTGGTTCATTTTTTTCTACCCTTAATTGTGAAATTTTGTTTAGATATGCATAATTTGTCATTGTCATGCTTCAATTACATTTTCCTTCATTTTCATTCTCGTACCTGATACAAAATTGTAAAACATTAATCACAAGTTATTTTTTTTTTTTGGTCTAAACCATCCGGTAATCCGAACCACATTGGGCCGACTAATCCGGATTTCGGGGCGTGTCCAAGGATTACGGTATTTAAACTCCTCCCAATCGCAGTTGTGGGGGATCGATCCGCAGACCTCCCTACCAAGCGCAGCCCCATGCTACCACTGCACCAACTAACAATTGGTTATTAATCACAAGTTATGAAGTCTATGTTTCAATGACAATGGATGAGCGCTGATATCTTGGTTTTACGAGTTCGGGCCAGTTTTTAACCAGAATTTTACCGGTTTTGTCCAATACATAATGTTTCACATACATATCTGGTCTCCCATTCAATATATTTTAGCGTTTCGGTTTAATCTGTTCCGATCTTGAATTGGTGCACAATCCTAATGAACCTGTCATTCAATCCGGGGTTCACTTAGTTAACTAGACCCGTTTCATTCATTTAAACTTTAGATTTAAGCGTGATCTAGTTCAAGGGCATTTCAGTCAACCACTTAATCGGTATGTGCTACATAGGTCGATGCAAATGCCACTTGGGTCCAAGTCAAATAAGGTAAGATTAAGGTTAAAATGTCGTTAGATTGGATGCAAAAGAACCTGCTCACATTTTTGTTATTTTTAATCGTAAATATAATATTTTTAATATTTTATATAAATATTTACCAAACGAAGAATTAGTACAGTCAGACCAATTCATGTGGTGAAAGTAGACCTGTACTCGGGCCGGCTTAGGGCCGGGCCGGGCTGGCCAGGAGATGGGTCGGGCTCTTCAAGTCAGACTCGGGCCAGGCCAGGGGGAAGGGGCGGGCTTGGCTTGGCTGGGCCGGGCTGGGAAATGCTTGACCCGGGCCAGGACCCGGGGCGGGCCGGGCTGATGAGCCTTACCAATTTATTTATTCTATTTTTTATTTTTGCTAAAATGGCGGGACAAGGCCAGGCCGGGGTTAACGGCGGGCTAAGGCCGGGTCGGGCCAGGCCATGCCAAGTTGCATAAAATAACGGGTCAGGGCGGGCCGGGTCAGCCCGTGCTGATGGCCAGCTCTAGGTGGAAGCGTATTTATGAGAAATTGAGCCTCATTTAATTAGGTCCCAATTCAGTTCAAGTTGAAATTAATCAGATTCATATAGGTTTGGGTATCAAGTAAGGCGAGTCCAATTTAATTATTATTATTAGCTTCAGGATAAATTAGGTTTCAATATTCACATTAATCACTTTGAGATTTTGATAGGATATATATACTCAGACATATACCTCTATTCAGTTTTTTAAATTCATGTTTGTTTTGCCAAGTCTAGGATACTCTCCTCATTTAGTAGATTCTTTATGTTTTTTTTCTTCTTTTGTGAGAAATATATTAATCAAACGTAGATAATTTATATATTTAATTGGAGGTCATAAGAAAAATATTTGATATTTCTGATGATTTATTTGTATATTTGTTGGGGATAAAAATATCACTTTTATCCTTGATGGGGTGTCACCATTTCATTGGAGGAAAGGAAAGAAAAGGATTGGTGAGTTGGAAAAGGTGGGGACCATTGAATTAATCAAAGTAAACAAACACATATAAGATATTTGTTAAACAAAGCCCACGTAAGAAGGAGTCAACCAACCACCTCCTATTATCAAGCAACTACCCCCTACTTTACAGGAGCAGACGCAGGAATCCAGGAGCAGAGGCAGGAAAACAATGTGGACTCAACCCTAGCAAGACAACAACTATATAAAGAGAAGCAAGTCACAATTAGAGATCATCTCATTCCACACACGAACACTCTCATACCCGACATCCCGTCTTCATTTAGCAATATCCCGCTAGCAAATTAATCCTTGTATTTCCTTACTTACATAATACCGTCTCGATTATAGTGCCAAATTGATGGGATTCCGACTCCCCCGCGGTTCTTCCCACATCGGGTTTTCCGCGTCACCAAAATTCTTCGTGTCACTCTCTTATTTTGTTGCATTTTCGCTCATCTTTATCGTCGTATTTTATTTCGTTCATAGGCCATAGATCGATCGCTTTAACCCACAAATTAAATCAATAACTCGGTAATTTTTTACCAAAACAGTTTGGCGCCCACCATGGGGCCTAGTGATCATTTTCTATAGCCAAATCTCGCAAGACCGAACCAGCCGTCACCATGTCCTAACTAGCTGAATCCATCCAAGAACCCGAGCATGTCGGCCCTTTCCTCCGAGCAGACCTTCTCCGTGTCTCATGGATCGGTGAGCGCTCCTCCAAAGATCCAAATCAGATGGTTTCCGTCAGCATGTCACCCAGAACCATGCTTCTGCCTCTACCTCTGAAACCGCCGCAGGTACCCAAGGAAGCAGGCGCGCTCAGCCAGCCCAGATCCATCAGGGAAAGCAGCCCCAGTAGAGGTGAAACTGCATCCAGAAGCCCGACCCAGGAGGGATCAGGTGCAAAAGTTCTCAGAATTAGAGGATCACCAGCGCTTGCTCCGATGCAGGTGATGATTCACGGGATGAACACTCTGCGTCAGGCCGTTGAGAATCTGAGGAAGGACAACCAGAACCTGATTGTACAGATCGTGACAGTAGTCCCGACCAAGCCAACATCAGCACCAGAGGCTCCGACCAGAACCAGCGGTGGAGGATCGAGTCGATCGATTCCGTCAGAACTAGTCACCAGACTGGACCTTGCAGGAGTAGCACCCAACGAACCAATTGAGCCCTGAGGATTGGGATGCCTATCATTTGATAACTCGTCCAGCCTGCAGCAGACATCAGGTAATGCTTTGTTTAGCACCCCGTCAGGATCTGACCTTCCGCCTTTTACAGGTACCCCCGCACACCTGACGTCAGGATGGCAATTTGGACCTGTCATCAACGCATCAGCTCTATCCTGCAGCCAGTTCACCAGTGGAGCCTGGATCGGAGGACTGCAGCAGACACTAGGATGGCAGCCTGGATCCATAATCAGTGCAACACCAGTAACCATTTATCCAGCACCAGGCCAATTTTCTGGAGTGCCCTGGCTAGGAGGTACACCTGCTGGTTCCTTTGCGCCTGTTTCTATCCCTCTTGTAGGAGCAGGTAACTCGCTGGAGCAGCAGTACCAGGAGCTGAGGGAGCTGATATACAGGATACCAGGCGTAGCCCGTCCGTTGGAGAAAGCAGCTCGAGACAGCTACGCAGACTCACCTTTCGTGGACGACATAGCCCTAGTCGGTGTCCCTAAGGGATGTGTGCCGCCATCCATGACGCTCTACGACGGAACCACAGACCCACTCGATCATATCAACCACTACAAGCAGAAAATGATGGTGATAACCGCAACTGGATACTTAAAGGAAGCTTGTATGTGTAAAGGATTCAGGTCAACCTTATCTGGAGCAGCTCTGCAGTGGTTCGTCGGCCTGCCCAACAAGAGCATATCTAACTTCGCCGACCTAGTCAATGCCTTCAACTAGCAGTTTGCCAGCAGCAATAAGTCGGAGAAGCAGACCAGTGACCTTTACCGAATAGTACAAGGGTTCGAGAAGTCCACCCGTGATTACTTGAACAGGTTCAACAAAGAGAAGGTGGCTATCCCGAGATGTGATATAGCAACTGCTATACATGCCTTCCGCCGAGGACTGCACCAGGATTCAGATCTTTACAAGGACCTGACGAAACACCCTTGCACCACCTTTGAGGAAGTACAGTCGAAAGCAATTGCTGTCATAAGGCAGGAGGAAGACTATGCGCCCATCAGAGGCATTTATGATTCGGATCCAGTATCCAGAAAAGCTCCAGTGGAGAAGAGGAGCGAAAGACCAGGACCCTACAGCAGAAGCGAGAATAAGGTGTCTGGAAGCACAGAAGGAAAGGATGACGCAGACCTACCTCATAAGGAAGACTCAAAGATTTGAGTGGATAGAGGAGCAGGAGTAGGATTGGTCCTCAAATCACCCCAGGGAGATCTCATAGTCCAGGCTGCACGATGTGAATTCAAGGTCACAAACAACGAAGCAGAATATGAGGCCTTGATCCTGGGTCTGAAGCTAGCTCCGGATCTGAAAATCAGACACCTCCAGGTTTGCAGTGATTTTCAACTCATAGTTAACCATGTAAATGACTCTTATGAAGCCAGGGACTCCAGGATGATGGCATACCTAGATATATCAAAGGAGTTGACCCTCAGATTTGCCACATTCAACATCAAACAAATCACCAGAATGCAGAAGCAGATGTGCTAGCCACCCTGGGGGCAACCTTCAAAGCAGGAGCCATCTTCACAATACCAATTGTCCATGTGATGGAGCCAGCGATACTAAAACCTAAGCAGGAAGCAGAAGTGTTGTGCAGCACCAGAAGTGAAGAAAATACTCCAAACTGAAGAAGATACTCCAAACAGCAGGAGAACAAGGTACTGGAGTATATCAAGAAACAGAAGCATTTCCAGAAGTAGAAACACACCCAAATGGTGGAGCAGGCCCACAGATTGGGGCATGGTTGCAAGTGAAGTAATCTCAATAGAAGTAGACTCTGGCCGAAGCAAAGAAGAACCCTCTTTTTCGCGCCGGATCCGGATGCAACTGAATATGCCTTTCTTTTCTCTCGCAGCTCGGGAGCGGCCTGAGGCCCTTTTCCTCCTCTGAGTCAGAATCATTTCCAAAGTAGCCTTAGGCTTAGCAGATCCTGGAAGAGGGTGAGAAGTCAAGAAGCAGCAACAACAGTACAACAAGTCAAGCAGCAGCAGCAGTACTGCAAATAAAGCAGAAGCATGGGACGCAGAGACAGAAGACTCAGAAGCAGGGTTGATTCAGAAGCAGGGGATGCATAGAAGCAGAGGTAAAGCCACGAGGTGGAACATATCCAGGAATAAGAGGCTTCGTAGCAAGAGGAGTGACCTTAATTGGAACTTGCTCCTTGGTTGAACCAGAGGCAAATCTCCTTTTTGCACGGGCACCAGAAGCAAAGGCAGGGTCATTTTTTCTCTTCTCGGCTGGCTTGGAGGCATCTTTAGCACGTTTCTTCTCCCTCAGAGTCAGAACCACAGCAAGTGCAGCCGTGGGTTTGCCAGAACCTGGGGGCAAAAGCTTGGTCAGAGGTAGAAAGTCCCAGCGGCAATTATGCGGAGTTAGGAACATAAAGTGACGGTAAGAGAAGATTAATTGAGGGGAAGTTCGAAGTCGGCAGCATTGTCAAATCCCGTCAGTTTTTAACGCCTTGAAGAAGAAATTCCCGCCTAAAATATATTGAGACGGAAATTTGGTGGCAATTGTTGGGGATAAAAATATCACTTTTTATCCTTGATGGGGTGTCACCATTTCATTGGAGGAAAGGAAAGAAAAGGATTGGTGAGTTGGAAAAGGTGGGGACCATTGGATTAGTCAAAGTAAACAAACACATATAAGATATTTGTTAAACAAAGCCCACGTAAGAAGGAGTCAACCACCTCCTATTATCAAGCAACTACCCCCTACTTTACAGGAGCAGACGCAGGAATCCAGGAGCAGAGGCAGGAAAACAATGTGGACTCAACCCTAGCAAGACAACAACTATATAAAGAGAAGCAAGTCACAATTAGAGATCGTCTCATTCCACACACGAACACTCTCATACCCGACATCCCGTCTTCATTTAACAATATCCCGCTAGCAAATTAATCTTTGTATTTCCTTACTTACATAATACCGTCTCGATTATAGTGCCAAATTGGTGGGATTCCGACTTCCCCCGCGGTTGTTCCCACATCGGGTTTTCCGCGACACCAAAATTCCTCGTGTCACTCTCTTATTTTGTTGCATTTTCGCTCATATTTATCGTCGTATTTTATTTCGTTCATAGGCCATAGATCGATCGCTTTAACCCACAAATTAAATCAATAACTCGGTAATTTTTTACCAAAACAATATTTACGGAACCTCTCTCAAACTTATTACTCAATCCTATTCAGCCTATAGTTCCCCTTTCTCCAATATATGTGAGGAGTATTATAATAAAAGGGGAAGTATAGGCTGAATAGGAGGGAGTATATTTCACCATTGATTTTTGTGAGGACTTTAGAAAATTGATAATTGTCTTATCCATATTTTTAATAAATGCTGGGGCTAAGAGTAAAATCTAAGTAGCCATGGAGGCATGTTAAACATGAATTTACAAAGAAAACATGGATAAGTTTTAAATGTTGTGATAATACATGAAAATTCAGTCATTATCGATATAAAATTAACCGATATTATACTGATAAGCGTGTTAGGAGAAACTAAGCTCTTTTTGTAAAATAAGGCGAAGGTAAGAACTCGATTTATTAGTTGGTGGACTTCCAAGTTCCATCTTAAAAATGAGGTTTTCACTCATGTGAATATAATACTTTGTTCCTAAAATACACGACTATTTGTATCTTGACTCATTGATAATTTAGTCCAGCTAATTATTACCGAAAATTTTCAATTAAAACAGGTACTATTCGCCTTAAGCTTAAGACGAGTCAAATAGCTACCACTTTTATAGATAAAACAAAAACAAATGCCTAAATATTAGTAAAAAACTTGTCTTTATCTATGCAAGTGACATATATTTGACCCGTTTTATCTTATATCTGTCTTAAGAGAGACTTAATGAATTATTACTCTTTTTTTTTTTTGAAATGTGAATATTATATATCATATAAGATCAATTATATATACAAGACGATTGCATCAAAATTTAGCATTAGCCAGGGGCGTCTAAGGCCCAGGGCCACCCAGGGCCAGCGAACCGGGCCTCCAAATTTTGGGCCCAAGTTCCTAACCTTTCACTGTGTAAAAAAAAAAAAGAAAAAAAAAAGCAAACACGGCAACTAATAATTAAAGGTTTAGGATATCACAAGCCTTGATCTTCTCCTTATTCCCAATATAACGTTTGATTTCCCAACCCAAATTCCCAAATATTCAAACCATCATCTAATTTGTAATTATATATCTTTAAATCTTCACACAAATCTACAATTACTCAATTTCAAATTGATCTAATCTCTCAATTTATAAAGAAACGGTTTTTCTATCCTATGCCCACTAGGCATAGGATAAGAAACTCAGAAAGGAAAGAATTAATGATTTTTTTCTTGTAAACTGATAGGATATTGCAATTTCCCATAAAAACATTATTAATTATTTCCCTTTTGGGTTTCTTAACCTATGCCTAGTGGGCATAGGATAGAAAAACCCATAAAGAAAACTTCCCAAATTCATGAATTTCAAGTCAAATGGTTTACCAAGGAGAAACTATAATCTGAAATAAGGTAGGAGTGATTTTTAGTTTTAATTTGTTTGTAATTCATGATGATTTGGTTAATTCATGATACTATTGGGTCAGATTCTTAATAAGACGGTTCTAACAAAATTTTTGTTTGTAATTCATTATTATTTTGTTAATTCGTTGTATTGGGTCTTAAAAATTAAGTTAATCTAACGATTCCGACCAAAATCTGCCCCTCGTTAATTCGTTGTATTAGATTGACTTTAGCATTTCATAATTATGTACATATTCATGATTGTTTTGGTTTATTTCACTAAATTATTTATGATGTATGTTGTTGAAGGTTTTGTTAATCAAATTTAAGTTAGTTTACTGTGTATTTTTATTTGTTTAGCATATGGAAGATTGATTATATGTTCAGAGTCTATAAAGTTTCGAGTAAGTTTTTAGGGCCTCATTTTTTTTTTCTTCGCACCGGGTCTCCGACAGTTTTAAGACGCCCCTGGCATTAGCACAAGACTAATACTCAAAAACAAACATCTATGGCAAAAAGCAAACAAGATCAAGGCTTAATCAATAGGATACATGCATCCCCATCTCTTAAGCCATTCTCTATCACTACGATTCATCACCTTTGTTTTGGTAAATTTCTACCAAATAGGGTTAAAGTGGTCTTAGTGCCTAATCAATATTACGATTTATGTGTGACGATATTTTGTATGCTGTAATAAGTTGTATGCAAGTACAAATAAAGAACACAAGGAATTTTGGTTATGCGGAAAACCCAATATGGAAAACAACCGCGGGGTGAGACGGAATCCCACCAAGATTTTCACTATAATTTGTCCGGAGAATACAACGAAGAACGAGGTTAAAGACAATGATACTTATATTACTAGGGTTTCTCGAGTGTATTTTTCATGATCTTTTGGCCTTGCGTTTATGCCCCTTATATAGGGAAGCTCTTGCATCTAGGGTTCTTTACTTGCTCTCTAAGTCTTCGGAATTTGGTAACAACTTGGACTTTCCTTATTCAGAGTTTGGTAATAATTTGGACTTCCTTATTTCACCCGTGGTCCTGCCAGCATCCCAGTCCAAGCTGAATTCTTCTTCACCTGCTGCCCTGCCCAGGATTATCCTGCTTCCAGGCTTGCCTCCCTAACTCGGTCCATATCCAGAATTTGGGCCTAACAGTCTGCCTCCAATTTCCCGCGAAAATCATTTTCTAATAATTGAGCGGGAAATTGCAATGTATCGTTGTGTGACTTCCCGCATACTCTTCTTCAATCCCTAGATTCCCTCATTTAAACTCCAACTACCTCCTTTATTTACTCTTCATCCGTCTCCCCCCTTCCTTCTCTCATCAATCATCACACAACTCCTCAAATCCCACAAAAAAACCCCGATCTTCTAAACGCTTCCCCGCCTACCTTTGCCGTCAGCGCCGCCCCACTTCCATCATCTCTCAGGTACTTCACTTTTACCTCTTTTTCAATTTAGTATGGCCAAAACACGCCAAGCCTCCTCCTCATCTACCATCGTCGATCTCGTTGAAGACGACATTTTCCCTTCTCAGGGTATCCTCAAAAAACCTCATTCTTGCGATTCTCCCCTCACCCAGAATGATATTCCCAGAATCAAAGCATTTCTGGGTCTGGGTGACGACGTGGTGGTTCACATCCCTAACCCTGGCCAGAAATCTGGCGCCATACACAAAGGGTGGATCTGTTTATACACATACCCTTTTGTCCTTGGTCTTAAGTTTCCCTTTCCCTCCATGATTCAAGAGTTCATTCGTCTGAACTCTCTTCCCACGGCTCAAATCGCTCCATATGCATGGAGAATCCTTCTATCCACCGTTGCCCTGAACAATAATTTGGGTGCTGAGATAAGGCTATCAGATCTGGCCCACAGATTTGAGTGTCGATCCCTTGGAAATGGCCAATACACCTTCAGGGCCGTGGAGAAGACTGGAAATTTCCTTCAGTCTGCGGCCAAGGGCAAAGACGACGGTTGGTATGAAGGTTTCTTTTACATCAAGCTTGATTCTATTCCCTTGCATGCTGACTACCTCTATGAACGCTGGATCCAGACCAAGAGTAAGTGTGCCTGCATGTCTTTTTGCTGATTTTTTTCTGCTACTCATGCTCCTTACCCTATGCTCTATCGCAGAACTCAAGAATCTTGAGAAGTCTGAGGATGAGGACACCTCGGTTGCTAAGCTGTTTTCCATTCCTAAAGAACAAAGAAGGTTTCCCTCACTGCTCTCCGGCCCTGTTAACTCTGCTATCGAGGAAACCATGTCTTCTGGTAAGTATCCGTTTTCAACCTCACGCTGGAGCCTGCAACTGTTGACTCTGTGATCTCACAACTGCCTCCTGGTGCTCATAGGAAGTACCCGCCCTACTGCTTCTGAGATCCTGATGCGCCAAGCAAGAAAAAAGGGTTACCGAGTCCACCCCATCCCCTGCTTCCTCGAAAAGACGACCTGCCCCCAGGCCGACTCCTGAACCGATTGAGGTCACCCCAATCTCCCGTGCCCCTGGCTCTCCAACTCGTGCTGATGACCACCTGATTCGTCTTCCTGCCGGCTTTTGGGACGCAGAACATGTCAACTACTGGCCTTCGTTGGAGCGCCTTCTGACACCAACCTGCACCCAGATCTTTGATGAAACTGACCCCCAAGAGATGACTGACCTGGCTGCTGAACAATGGTTTCCTGTAAGTCTGCTTTTTGCTCTCTCCATCCCTTGCTTTGATTATTTCGATGTTCTCCTTACTGACAGCTTCCCCTCATGTCCCAGGCTATGCAATCTTCCATTTACCTTCACAAGATATTGAAAAGAGCCAAGACTGAATGCTTGGTAGTTGTGGGGGAAGAACAAGAAGCTAATAGCCACCTGTGCTAAACTGAGGGAGCAGCTCTACGCGGCTAAGAGGGAGAGGGAGGTGACCAACGATCAGCTAGCCAGGACGTAGGAGGCTAATCGTGTTCTGACCATCGGGCTGACAATGGTTGAGGCTCGTGCAAAAGAGATGGCTGAACTAGCCAGGAACGTGGGAGCCTACACTGCCTTTGAAGGGAGGATCGACTGCATCAGAGCTTTTACTAAGGAGAGGCACACTACCTGGAACCTGGAGGAGGAGGAGGCTGAATTTGCCCGTGCCTTCCCCAATGGTATGGACTTGAGTGCTCTGTGCCCCCTTGAGGCTGAGGTTGCTGAACCTGAGCCTGAATTCCTTGCCATGGATATCTCTGGAACTATCTCTGAGGCAAATGCTGTAGAGGAGATCCTGGCACAGTCGGCTGGTGGTGATGCTGCGGTGACTCCTGGAGCTGATCAGGTACCTGCGCTGAAGGAGCAGACAGAGCATGGGGGGCTGGTCAAAAATCGGGATGCTGTTATTGAGAGGATTGACCTCTCTTAAAAAATTTTAATTGTATTTCTAGGGACTTGACCCTCTGTGGTGCAAGTTTGTAATTTATACTTTTGAAACTCTTTTTATTTTGTTTGTGTTTACTTACGCCTGCCGGTGTGCAGGCTGAAACTTTTTGGACCTGCTATGGGTAACAAGTGTCCTTATTTTGAAATGCCCTAGGCCTGGCTTACATGCCTCTTTTGCTATACTCTGCACTGATCTGTGGTGTGTTCTCTTAGTCCGGGGCTTATTTCCCACTTCTGATTCTTCAGGAGACTACCCTGGTTCCAGGTACACAGTCTCTGCCCCTGGTAGCAGGTGTTTGATAAAATATTTTACCCATGACGTAAAATACTTTATCAATAGGATAACTAGTTAAAGCGTACCTCTCATTGTCCTTTTCCGGTTAGCAGAGAATGTTGCGTCCCCTGTGGTTCCAGCGTTTGTATTTCGTGCATGCACCTATGTATATGGCCCCGGGATTCTAGTACCCACAATGTAGCTACGCTTTTATCCGGGATTAACGCTGAGATGCAGGTGGTCTTTGTAGCGTCGTGCCTTGCCATCTGTAGACCGTACGCCCTCCATATGGTTGACTTTGAAACGTCTTGTTACCTCATATGGCAGGGATTGTACCCTCAAAGTTTACCCTGCCTGACAAGCAACTGACGTTAGCACTCAAAACCTTTCTTCCTAGAAGCATAAAATTTCCAAGCAGCACGAATTACCTGGTGCTATCTCATGGTGTTCCAAGACAACGACTGGATCTAGGAAGCCACAACTTGCACTACTCGGTTTTTAAAACGACTCAGTTGTTCAAAAAACGAAAAAACAAAAGTAATAAAGAACAAAAACAAACCATAATCTAATAAGTATAACATATACTACCCCTTTTTTTTTGATTTTTTTTTTGCTTCACTGACTGTTGAAAGGTCCTTTGTACACTAAGGTTTCAGCACTTTGACAGACAAAGTACTGTTTCAGATGGCGAATGTTGTAGGGTTTGTGCAGGATCTGACATTGCATGGTCATCAACCTGTATGCCCCATTCCTAATAATGCTTTCGACCTGATACGATCCTTCCCATTTGTAAGCAAACTTGCCTGCCTTGTGATTCTTGGTGTTTTCAAACACCCTTCTGAGTACTAGGTCCCATACTGCAAGGGTCCTTACGTTGACATTCTTGTTATACGTTCTGGCTACGGATTGCTTGTATGATGTCATGCGTATGTAAGCACTCTCTTAGCTCGTAAACTGTGTCCAGGTTCTTGACCATTTCAATCTGATTCTGCTCTGCTGTCTGACAGCCATATCTGTGCGTTGGCACTAGAACTTCTGATGGAATTACAGCTTCTGCACCGAATACCAAGCTGAATGGCGTTTGCGCCGTTGCTATCTTTGGCGTCGTTCTGTCTGACTAGAGTACTAGTGGTAACTCGTCTGCCCACTTACCCCCTAGCTCCTCCAGCCGCTTCCTGAGGTTCTCTACAATGATTTTATTGCTGGATTCTGTTTGTCCGTTCGTCTGTGGGTACCGGGGAGCAGACTTTCTTAGTGTTATGTTATAATGTGAACAAACCCTTTCAGTGTTATCAGATATGAACTAGGATCCATTGTCGCATACGATTTCAGATGGTATTCCAAATCTACTAATGATGTTACGTTTTATAAAAGAGATCACCTGGGCCTCTTTTACTTCTGTCATTGCTTCAGCTTCGATCCATTTTGAGAAATAGTAAGTCATGGTGTAATACTCCGTATTTAATAATTATATAATAATATTTTATTGTATTTATACGAGTTATATTTGAGACGGAATAATAAAATAGTAATAATAATAATAATACATAATACGATACAAGTATACGTATACATATATACTCCGCCTCACCTTATATACTCCACCCTATCCACTCATAATCTTATCCAAACATAATCCACCAAAATCCACCTAAAACATGAGAGATGAGAGAAAGAGAGAAAAAGGAAGAGAAAGGGAGATTTTGTCCCTCCGCCTCGAGATCGTAAGGTAAACTGTCTTAAACTAGTTTTTATATTATTTAATTAATACCATCGACCCGTCTTGACCCCGAATCACCTTGACCCGTCATTTGACCACTGTTGACCGCCCAAAAAGGGGTTTGACCTTGACTTTATAGGGGTTAAATTGTTGTTATAGCTGTTTTGTGCGACGGTCTTAAGACGAGTTTTTGACCCACCTTTCTTGGTTGTCTTGGGTTGTTTTTGGGTTGGTTGTGTCTAGGGTAGTGAGGAGAGTATAGTGGTGATCTTGGGTGGTGGGTAGGGTGGCTGTGGTGGTCGGAAATCGGGTCTAAAAAGGGGGTGTACGGCCTGTTGTTATCGTTATTGTCTTGCTCGTTGTTGGTGGTTATTATGGCGGTTGTCGTGGATAGTGGTGTTGGCTGGTGTCGACTAGGGTCAGGGGAGACACGTTGGTGGTCGACGTCGATGGTGGGGTCGGCTGGTGGCCATGGGTCAGGTGGTTTTGCGGGTTTGGGGATGTTGCGGGTTGTTGTTGTTGTTGTCATTGGTTGTTGTTGTCGTTGTGGCCGGCTGCTGCTGTGGCCGTGGTGGTGGCCGGTGGCGGCAGGAGAGAACCATCATGGTGGTGGTGGTAGTGGCGGCCCACGGTGGTTCTAGGAGGGAGTTCGGGTGTGGGTTTCGTGTCGGGTTTTATTTAATTAATTAATTCGTATTAATTTAGTCGTATACGTATTAGATTCATATAATTATACGTATTTGTATACGTATTGGATTAGTATATTTATACGTATTTATATACGTATTTGTATGATTAGATGAGTATATTTATACGTATTTGTATTATTATCGTATTTTAGGAAATGAGTTTTGTGAGACGGTTTTATGAGACGGGCCTAGCTTGTATGACGGATTGCTTATGCAAATTTGCTAAATGGTAGGTTAATCCTACTCAGTTTCAATATGCATTTGAGTTATCATGTGAGTCGTGTTTTAGCGGCTATTGCATTATAACATGATATCGGTTAAGATGATTGGATGAGTTGGTAATTGACATATTGTGTGGTATCTTGCATCATCGTATTTGTCATATATGTTGTATAATATGCGGTTGTGTTTGTTGGTTGTTGTTGAGGAGACGGAAGGCGGTTGGGAGACCGTCTTCTGCTTGGGTCGCCTCTTGGAGCTTTCTCACTCCAAGAGGGATGTGCACATTAGTGACTTGAGTTTGGAGGGACTCGTGTGGTTGAGACACGACGTCTGGCAGGGGATCCGGTCGGCTTCCGGACCCGGTACGTCTGGGCGTGTCCCGGTACCTGTTTGTAGTTATCGGTATGTCTGGCTGTGTCCCGGTACCAGTGTGGCGATCAGTATGTCTGGGCGTGTCCCGGTACCGGTGTGGTTGTCGATATGTCTGGGCGTATCTCGGTACCGTCGTGGTGGTTGTTGATGGTGGTTCATTCATATCATAGTCATGTTGCATGTTCACACTCGAGTCGTGTCACACTTTATTTAATTATTGAAACTGACGTTTGTTGTGTCTGTGCATTGTCACCTATCTCTTTTGGGGTGTCTTGTGTCGATTCATACGATATCCTTTGGTCATATGGGGAGCAGGTTATGTTCAGGTTGTTTGGATAGTACGCGGGAGACAAGACGAGCTTAATGATATCACGAGACGAGTCTAGTTGGCTAGAAGAGTATAAATATCACGAGTTGTATTTTATTTATTCATTGGTTACGTTTATGTAATTCATTAAACATTACATTAATAAAATGTTCTTGATTGGAGTTTTGAAACACTACCTCGGAAAACCGAGATGGTAACGCTCCAACTATCTTGGCCGGATAGTTGGGGTGTTACAAAGTGGTATCAGAGCGACGATTTTGGAATCTAAAACCAATGAACCAAAAATGAGTCTAGGAGAGTCTAAGTAAAATGAACTCGACATGAGTACAATAGGAGATCGGTTTTGGATGAGTAGGCGCCCTCATGCCAAAGCTAGTGCCTATCGTCTCAGTTGGTCACTACGTGGGTGGCTAGGAGTATGGGAAACGTTATGTGAATCGTGATATGAATGCATATGTGTTATTTCTTTAATGTGTAATTGCATATGACATGAAATATGATCATTAGTAAAAGTGGCATGAATATGTGGACAATGGGCCCACGGGGGCACTTTGGAACAGAACAAGCGTTTGCATTTGTGAAGTCGCCACCAATTTATTGTGGAAAATTGGAAACCGTTCGAATACCTCGTGCCATGTCAAGACACAAAGTAATGACATGAACACCAAGAACTCGTTACCCTTAGCATTCTATGTCTAGAATGACTCTCGTGGATGCCAATGAACACGGATGTTCACAGAGATCTAGAGTAAGGGGTGAGGGTACATATTAGGAAGCTCTTTTGATCGAACACCTAATCCCGCCCGCCTCGATAGCGGCCTCTACTAATGATTAGGGAAATTATCTATACTCGATATATTGTCGATTATATGCATGCAATGCAACATCCATAGAATTAATCTTAGCATGTGAAGATTAATACTAAGTCGGTAAACAATTAATTTAACATGCATTTGAGTCAAAGTCGGGATTTAGGATTGATTACATGTGAAAGCATACAAGTGATAATAAAGAGATACAATAATAATACAATAAAGGAAAATTACAATAAAGAAAATTACAATAATTACATCGGGTTTAATTGATTTATGTGGAAAATACTTTTAAAACGGATAATTTGGAAAAGAACAAAATGAATGAATTAATGAACAGAAATAAAGGCGATAATACGAATAATAGTTAATTAATTACGTAATTAAATAAACTAAGTCGAGGCAAAACGGGAGTTCAGAGACAGAAGTCAGCCAGGAACAGGCGCAACAGTCACTGCGTCTATTCCTTGGCCTAGTTCCGGCTGTGAAGCCGGAATTGCGAATTGTTAATGCTCGTTGGTGATTTTAATGATTGATTAGTATTATTTACTCGGATGGAAGTGATTAACAGATTATTTACATGTGATTGATGGTCATGAAAACGATAAACATGAATGAAACTAAGTAGGACGAATTAAACATAATTTATAAGATTAATTACAAATTAACAAACTAAACTAATTAATTAGGTTAAATATGATGAATTAATGACGGATTAATGACGAATATGATAATAAACAGATGGAAATATATCAATGATCGAATTCCAGAAACTCAATATGAATGACTCGAATTTCTACAACCCGGTTTGACTTTAATGACAAAAACCCCCAAATATTGGTTATTTGGGATTTAAGTCGGGAATTTAAAAGATGAATTAATTATGAAGAATTATGAATTACAGGTTAAAATTATCATGCTTAAATTGTCGTGTTAATGAAACAATGAACATTCGAAAACAAAGTGAAAAACAAAAGGACGAACAAAAGACGAAGGAAGAAGAAAGGAAGCAGGAACTGCGGTAGCCTCACGAAGAGGCGCAGCAGGCATCGCGCGTCCCTTTCAAGAGGCGCGCGATTCTTTCGCGTCCTTTCTCGACGGTTGTCCTCTGATAATCCGTAAAAAGGGTTTTAAGCAAAGGGTTTTAGAAATCGGTTTTAATTGAATTTTCGACATAAATCTTACAATATGATTACAAAAGATAAATAACAATAAGTAAAAGAGAGATTTACACCCTCAGACTTACATGCTTGACGAAACGAGATTAGCTAAGTTTACGATTAGTGATGCTCGACTCGAATGTAACGAAAGTGCCCTCGTAAGAGGAAAAATGAATAAGATTGATTAAAGTTGATTATGGTGGAGTTGGTCAAATTGGTCGGTCATGCAAAACGAGGCTGGTACTCAGAAGGATCCGAGCTTACGTGGTCGAAAGTTCAAGCACGTAGACACCAAAAAGTAAGAACGTGGTCTAGAATGCAAAGGGAGAAGAGAAGGGCGGATACTCGCGTGAGAAATATGTGAGACCGAAGTTCTCTATTTATACTAATCACGTGGAGGAAGTAGGGTTTTTCGGAGAAACTTTGGAAGTGAATCTCGAAAAGATATGAAAAGATACGAAAAATACGCAGAAAAGGACTTGGGAAGAGGCGCAGCACCTGCTGCGTCTATTCCCAAGTGGTTTCCTCCTGCGGAAGAAAGATTTCCGTGTTTAGTTTATGGAATAACGGAATAATTTGGTTTTCCTTAATATTTTGTGTGAATATTACGGGAAATTGTTTACCAAAGACTAAAAGATTTATAAAATATGGAATAGAAATATCCGGAACATTCCAGAACATTCCGACTCGGCATTTTAATGGTTGTCAGAAAATGAAGACGGTTTTAGGCCCGGACTCCAAATACACTCTAATTTTTGTCAAAACGACCGTATCGGCACGTAGATGACAATTAAGAGGTAGACATAAATGTTTGAGCGATCACTTGACGATAAACTTACGAACTGTCACAAATCGTTCCGCGTACCAAACATGCGGCCCAATCATCACCGGGTTGTTTGCGGGAGGTGCAGAAATGAGGTATCTACAGAGCCCCCACTTTGACTGAGGCTTGGATAAGGCGAAAGTCAAAGTATAGCCATCAGGTCAATCGAAGATTACAACCTGACGACTATGGCGACGCGAGGCGGCTCAAAGGGTCTTAACCAAGGACCTGTCGTCGGGAACATTTTAGAGTATGTCGACTATCAGGGAGGGTCGTTTAAAGTCCATTAGACTACGTAAGGAAGCTCGCCAGCCAAAAGAAGAGACCATACCTGAGATACCCCTGGGTGAAACGGGACTGAAGACGCTTCGGCAAAACTCTTTGGTCTGAAGGTTACTTGGTGTCTGAAGGCATTAGAGGTCACAGGGATTCTGAAGAAACTTCTTAACAATTCTGAAGGCTAACTCTGAAGGCTGTCTCTCACTAAAGGAAAGGTTGAAGGACGGATTATCCCAAAGGACTGAAAGGGGTTGTTTGAAGGATTAAGGTAAGTTTCTGAAAAATCTGAAGGGTTTATCCTGAAAAGGGTTACCTAAGAGATATGAAGGTTCGCCTGGGGAATAAAACGATGATTTTGGGGAAGACAGCAGGACAGAGTCTAGAACTGCTGGGAGAAATCTGTTTGTGTTCAGCTTCAAACAAACTTCGGAAGAATGTGGGGTGGATGTTGATCTCCATGTCTCGAGAGGAAGTGACTGTCGGTCGTGAATTCTTGCTGGGGAACTTAATCGGGAACTGATCTCCATGTCTCGAGAGGGAAAGTCTATCCGTGTACTCTCGCTGGGGGAACTTAATAAAGGCGTGTCGAAACACCTGTCAAAGAAGGAATGCTCGTTGTGACAAGCTAGGTTTTGGGTAAGAAAATAAGGCGATAATTTGTTTTTGGCTTGGAGGATGTGGATCCGGGTGAAGAACATACGTCAAACGGACCAAATATGTGATGTAGCATCAAGGAAGAGGCGCACCAAGGATGGGCCCACAAAAATAACGAACTCATAACGAATTTTTGAAAACTCGTATGAAGGGAAGCTGAGGAAAAGGCGCAGCAAGAGCTGCGTCCCTTAGAAGAGGCGCAGCACCTGCTACTTCTATTCCAGGGCGTTTCTTTTCTGCGTAAAAACCCGATGAAACAGGGGTTTCATTTCATTTATTCGAAACACAAAATCTCAATTACTCTCTCGAATTCCAACCATTTCCGTCGAAATTTGATCCAAAAGCTTGCATTTGCCATGACTAATTGAGGTATGTGTATCAATCTTTCATTTTTCTTCCGTATTTGCTCAAATGGGATCGACAAAATTAGGGTTTTCGACCCTAATTAGTCGAAAATTTGGGGCTTTTCCCCCAAATGATTTCGCCTTGCCAAATTGACTTTGTAAATGGCTAATTGGTAATATAAGGATCATAACCATGTATTTGTTTCGAATTTTCGTTGGGTTTTGAGCATTTGAGTGAAATTGAGACGGTTTCACAGCTAAACCGTAAATTGCTTCGAAAATGGCCTTAGGATTGCCCATTTGTGACGAAACTTAATATTTTGGGATCCTTGTGTGATGGGTAAACTTCCTACCATCTCGGAATTTTGGTTTGTGACGGCTTTTTCAAGACACTTTTTAGGGCATAATCGCCGTTATAACGAAATGCTGCTGAAATTCCGACTCGAACCCATGACTAGGCTTCAACATAGGCTTGACTTGACCCAAATTATCATATGAGCGGACGGGTCTGTGGGAAAATTGCCAAAGATGGCAAGAAAAGAGCGATTTCGGAGCTCCGAAAACTCGAAAATCCCCTAATCAAGGCTTGTCGTCACTTGACGCGGCCTAAATTTGCCTTAATTTTGCAGGTGACGAGGCTTCTACGTCTGGGAGGGCTCCCATGGACATAGACACTGCTGTTGACCCTTCTCAGGTGCTTGAGGAGGCGTTGCAGGAGGCTTTCACCGCTGCGGTGATGGCTGCTGAGGACGAGGTCCTAGAGGAGGAGGCTGATGGGGAGGAGGAGGCCCCGAGACGGGCCAATGTTGGACGAGGTGGTCGCCAGCTGAGGGGAGCACCTGCGTGGGTTGAGACCTGGGACAGTAGGCACTTGCTCTGGGCTGCGGAGGGTCACCTGTCCTACAGGACGGTGAAGAGCTTGGTAAATAGGATTCATAACTCTTCATTTCATCTTTTTTTCATTTCTGTTTGTCATTCCTTTTCTCCTTCATTTGAGCTAAAGATAGCTTTTGTTTCAAATCCACATAGGAGGCCGGGAACATCAGGTCGTTCTCGGGCTACACGACAACGATTGGGTGCTACGAGAGGCTGTCGGTTGAGGAGCGGGCCATGATCGAGCGAGGAGCGTTCGGTGCCTTGGTGCAGGCCTAGAGGGATATTGCGAGGAGGAAGTTTCGGGCTAACCTCAGTCTCGTCCGAGCGTTCTTGGACCGGTTTTGGGACACGACCTCCACGTTTCACATGCCTTTTGGTGAGGTGGGGGTCACTTTGTAGGACTACGGCATGATTTCTGGTCTGCCGTGTGGGACTGAGGTGGTGGAGTGGCCAGAGACGGCCATGAGTGTCGACTCGGCAGAGGCCAAGAGGTTGATCGGCTGGAACTTGGCGCCCAAGGCGGCTGCGGTACCTGGCTTGGTGCCTAGTTCTTACGTACGGGACTACTTCGCGGGGAAGACCCCGGCGTTGGTGGTGATCGAGGGGAGAGAGACGGCTCCTCCTCCCTGTACTTCAGAGCAGAGAGTCCGCTTGTGGCTCTGGTGGTTTCTGTCTTCGATTTACCTCGGAGATAAGGGCGAGAGGCTTTCGACGAAGCTCCTTCCCTTCCTTTATGACCTGAGCTCCCTAGGCCGTTGGGACTGGGTCACTGATGGTTTTGCGGTCCTCATCCGCTTCATGAGGGCCATGGTTCGTCCGAAGTTGATGGAGAAGGGGACTTCTCCTGCTGCTGTCGGCCCTGGACTGCTGTTGGAGGTATGAACCTTCACTTCTTCTCATGAAAGATCATTTCTTTTTCTTATCAAATCACGAAAGATCGTTGGTGATTATCTTGATTTACAGGCGTGGGTGTACTCCTACTTTCCGAGCCTCGCGTCCAAGAGGACGGAGCCGGTGGAGAAGGCCTATCCCGTCGTGAAGGATTGGGTGATGTGCCGCACGAGGAGTCGGCGTTCCTTCCATGACGTCTGTCGGCGGGAGGTGAACGCTCTTTAGCTGGATGACGTGAGTATTTTGAAAGATCATAGATCCATATTAGACTCTCTAATAAAATAAATTTATCTCATAAATTGTTGTTTATGTGATCTATGTAACATGCATGCTAATATGAAAGCATAAAAAGAAAGTATAAGGAAAAACAATTTTCTTACATTGAATATAAGGTAAAATGGGCACAAATTAGTTCTCCTTACTAATTTGTTCTTGAGCTAAAATGATGCGGATGATCCTCCTTGAAAAACCTTCAACTAGAAAGTCTCCTCCAAGTAGCACCCAAGAACTACCCAACAATATTAACAAGTATGAACTAGTAACTTATTAATATGTGCCCTTGATAATAATACTAGTAATATTACTAACTTTTCTTAGTAATAATGTATACTAGAGAATTATTGTAGAGAGATAGAAGAAGTTTGTTCACATGCAAAATGAAATGAGTTGTGTAAGAGAGGTAGTGTGAAGTAGTGAACAAATATATGGAGTGTGTAAGGAGGAAAAGGAAGTGGCGGGTGGAGTCATCAAGTGGACACATTTTTTTTGTCTTATAATTTTATCTTACATCACATGCAAAATCTAGTATAAGATATATATTATGGTAGTATACAAAATAAGGTAAAATGATTATGTGAGTAATCATCCATTACACTTATTTTACACGGTCCACATGACCATATACGGGTCCATGTTGGTTTTTATATTTGTCGCACAAATCCGTGTAATTATTATTTTAAACATCGTATCATGTTTAAATGCTTTCATAATTAATTCGTCCAATTCACTCCGTAAATATACGTGTAGCACTACACATATTATTTACGTACTAATATTAATCACATTAATCAATTAGTACAATTTTAGTAAATTAACAGTTAATTAACTAAAACCCGTTTCCCAAAACTTATTATTTAATTATCACATAATTAAATAATAATCAAAATAAACTCCTCGAGTTCGCAACTCGAAATCTCTCTAATAATAATCGACTAACCTCTTAGTCTATAAATCAAGGGACTAAACAAATTGTATCTCATACAATTATTTAGTTATCAATTGGGGTTCGTTCCTTTAGGTGTGACCGAAAGGGGTCAGTTGATCACCGCCGTCTCACGACAATAACGTCAAACTCTAGTCAGCCAACCGTTATCGATTTACGTTAATCAACTGACGAGGATCAAATAATTAAATATCTGATGATATTCTATTAATGAGATTTATTATGTTAACGCACTATTGTGGAGGACACTAACTCCAACAATCTCCCACTTGTCCGACACAAGGTGTGCGCTACCAATTCTCTTGTCCGTTTTAATCTCCCACTCAATGCAAGGTGTCTTTCAGGTCGCACTTGCACATGAACACATCGCGAGTGGTTTCTCGATCGGGAGTGTGACTACCTGACCGGAAAAATCTCTCACAGATTACTTACGAGCGTGGCCACGCATTTGTAGTCATTAACTCCTCGAGTGGCCTTGAGATATAGTTACCCAAAGTGGGTGAACAATTCCTGTATGCCCTATCTATCCTATTGCACAATACAGCTCACCATGACCTAGTAAATGCCCTTTTGGCCTCCTTTTACGGCACGACCTAGGGCAAAAACCAAAGTCACTCGAAAACTGCACCTGCTCAGATAATAGTCTCCAGTCAAAATAATCGACTCATTATAACATCTTAGAGATCCCTGCCACGACCAGGCGTCTGTAATAGAACTTAGGGACTCTCTAAATGGTCACTGTCCGGCAAAGTGTCACACACTCTGCCTATGTAATCGACCAGTCATCACATATGACCTTATGGTGTTGAACAACCATCAGTCGACTTACAATCTAGTTACTCCGAGACGTCACCTCATTAAGTGACTAGGGGCAAAATACAATGTTCATCTTATTCACTTGAATAGTGTTCAACATTGTCTCCACAACTTATTCAGATAAACAAGGTATTAAAATTTAGTCACACTAAATAAAAATTCATAAAAGAATGAATACGAAAACAATGAATATGATTATCATATATATAATAAAATATACACTATCCAATTATTACATATCCATAATCTAAAGAAAATATGGTACTCGTCTCAATCCCATAGAGACGACATGACCATCATGCTTAGCCTTTGATAAAGGCTTGGTTAAAGGATCAGCAATGTTGTCATCTGTCCCAACCTTTCAAATGTCAATTTCCTTCCTTTCCACATAATCTCTAATTACATGGTATTTCCTTTCAATGTGTCTAGATTTGTTACTAGACTTAGGCTCTTTGGCTTGAAAAATAGCTCCACTGTTATCACAATATAGAGTGATAGGATCTTTGGCGGAATAGACTACTCCTAGCCCCTCCATGAATTGCCTAATCCAAACAAATTTCCTTGGCGGCCTCGACGCTGCAAGGTACTCACCTCTTGTTGTAGAATCCGCAGTAACACTTTGCTTGAAGCTCTTCCAGCAAACAGCTCCTCCATTTAACATAAACACGTAGCCGGATTGGGATTTCATGTCATCCCGATCGGTTTGGAAACTTGCGTCCGTGTAACCTCTTACACACAACTCGCTTTCTCCTCCAAACACTAAGAACGAATCCTTAGTTCTTCTCAAGTACTTAAGGATGTTCTTTACGGCTATCTAGTGACTCTCACCAGGCTTGGCTTGATACCGACTTGTCATGCTCAAGGCATACGCAACGTCGGGACGAGTGCAAATCATAGCATACATGATAGACCCAACAACGGAAGCATAAGGGACGGTCTTCATGTGTTCAATTTCCTTAGGGGTAGAGGGAGACTGTGACTTGCTCAAAGTAATCCCTTGGCCCATAGGTAGAAATCCTCTCTTGGAGTCTTTCATATTGAACCGGTCAAGAACTTTGTCAATATAAGCTTCTTGACTCAATGCTAGTATCCTCTTGGACCTATCCCTATAGATCCGGATACCTAAGATTCGTTGTGCCTCTCCCAAGTCCTTCATTTGGAAGTGTTTCCCTAGCCACTCCTTAACGGAAGTGAGTGATGGAATGTCATTCCCAATGAGCAATATGTCATCCACATATAGGACAAGGAATACAACCTTACTCCCACTAAACTTCATGTATAAACACGGTTCTTCCACACTTCTAGTGAAACCGTATTGTTTAATGACATGATCAAAGCGATGATTCCAACTCCTAGATGCTTGCTTAAGACCATAAATGGACTTCTTTTGCTTACACACCTTCTTAGGGTTAGATGTATCCACAAAACCTTCGGGTTGTATCATGTACACCTCTTCTTCTAGAATCCCATTCAAGAAGGCGGTTTTGACATCCATTTGCCAAATCTCATAATCATGAAATGCGGCAACCGCTAAGATTATCCTAATGGACCTTAGCATAGCGACTGGAGCGAAGGTTTCGTCATAGTGTAAACCATGAACTTGGGTGAAACCTTTTGCCACCAATCTAGCTTTGTAAACATCCACATGTTTATCCACGCCGAGTTTAATTTTGTATATCCATTTACACTGAAGAGGTCGCACTCCTTCAGGTAAATCCACCAAGTCCCATACTTGGTTCTCGTACATGGAATCCATTTCGGACCACATGGCTTCTAGCCAAAGCGAGGAGTCGGGACTAGACATGGCCGATTTGTAGGTTGTGGGTTCATTATTTTCAAGAAGTAACAAAACACCATCCTCTTCGATGTTACCAAGGTAGCGATCAGGTGGATGAAATCCTACTTGACTTTCTAGGAATAATTACCGTTTGAGAGGAAGAGGGAATGCTATCCTCCACGTTCTCGTCTACCTCATTCTCGGTTTGTGGCTCACGAACTTCTTCAAGTTCAAATTTTCTCCCACTCTGTCTCCTAGAAATAAATTCCTTTTCTAGGAAGACATCATCACGAGCCACAAACACTTTGTTCTTGTGTTTATTGTAGAAGTAATAGCCACGTGTTTCCCTTGGATATCCTACAAAAAGACATTTGTCAGACCTGGGTGCAAGCTTATTGTCATACTTGATCTTAACGTACGCTTCGCAACCCCAAATACGCATGAATGACAAATGGGGGACTCTCCCTGTCCATATCTCGTATGGAGTCTTATCGGCCGCTTTAGTCGGGCTTCGATTTAGTGAAAATACTGCAGACAAGAGTGCAAAACCCCAAAATGAACTAGGAAGCTCAGTTAGACTCATCATTGACCGAACCATATCAAGTAAAGTTCGGTTTCTCCTTTCGGCCACACCATTTAGTTGCGGTGTGCCAGGAGGAGTCTATTGTGATACTATACCACAATCTTTTAGGTGTGAATCAAATTCAATATTTAGATACTCACCACCACGGTCGGACCGTAGAGTCTTTATCTTTTTATCCAATTGGTTCTCTACTTCTTTTTGAAACTCTTTGAACTTGTCAAAGGCTTCACTCTTGTTCTTCATTAAGTAGACATACCCATATCTACTTAAGTCATCAGTAAAAGTAATGAAGTAGTGAAAACCTCCTCTAGCGGTGATGGTTAATGGTCCACACACATCCGTGTGTATGAGAGCCAAAACCTCACTAGCTCGTGTCCCTTTTACCGCAAAAGGTGCACGAGTCATCTTGCCTAAAAGGCAAGACTCGCATGTACCATAAGATTCGAAACCAAATGGTTTGAGCACTTTTGATGAAGCAAGTCTCTTAATGCGTCTTTCGTTTATGTGGCCTAAACGACAATGCCAAAGGTAGGATTCCGTTGGATCACCCTTTTTGAGCTTTTTAGTTTCCATATGATAAACGTCATTAACATCATTTAAAACATAAATGTCTCCAATTGAAATGGCCTTGCCATAAACCACATCATTAAAAGAAAAAGTACAACACTTGTCCTTAATCATAAAACAAAAACCTTTCGTGTCTAACGCGAAATGGAGATGATGTTCTTAGTTAAAGTTGGTACAAAATAACACTTATTTAAATACAACTCTAAACCACTAGCTAAAGTGAGCACATAGGTCCCTACGGCAACGGCGGCTACTCTAGCTCCATTGCCCATGCGGAGATCCACATCACCTTTTTCTAGTGCTTGCACGTCCCTTATACCCTGCAAATGGTTACAAAGGTGAGAGTCACATTCGGTATCAAGTACCCAAGTGGAAGTACAAGCATAATTAACGTCTATCACATAGAGAGAGGAAATCATACCAATAGGCGTCACACGCCCTTCCTTGAGATCCTCCAAGTATTTGGGACAACTCCTCCTATAATGCCCCTTCCCATTACAATGGAAACATTCGGCCTCGGAGAGCTTGACACTTTTTTGCCTTGGGATTGCCATTCACAACGGCCTTCCCCTTTTCCTTGTCAATTTTCTTTGACGATTTCTTGAATTGGGACTTTTCTTTCCCTTTTCCTTTCTTGACTCCAAGAGACATGTTCTTTAACTTCATGGTTAAAATATCTCCCTTTTCACTCCCACTAGCCTCCATATCCCTCTCTGCTTGGGTGAGGAGTGCATGAATTTCATGGTAACTCTTATCCATGTCATTCATGTTGTAGTTTACCCTAAAGTGGGCAAACTTGGTGGGGAGTGAGTGAAGGATACAATCCACCACAAGAGTTTTAGGAATCTTACACCCTAGACGCTCTAGGATGTCAACATATTCGACCATTTTAAGGACATGGGGACCAACCTTTTGGCCCCTCTCAAGCTTAGCTTCAAAGAAGCGTGCCGCCGCATCGTATTGACGGACTTTAGGTGTTTGTGAAAACATAGTGATCATACGAGTGAATATCTCGTAAGCATTTAAAGAAATGCATGATAGCTTGAGCTTTGGCGATATTGACCATATCAACACATTCTTGATATCATTCAACATCCTCACATAGTCATCATGGGCGGTCCGCACCGCCGATGAAGCTCTTGCACCGGGCTCGATTGGAGGAGCATCGGTCAAGTAAGTGAGCACATTGTCGGACAACGCGACACTTTTGATGTTGGATTCCCATTCAAGAAAGTTACTACCGTCATCTTTTAAAATACATTTGTCCATTACGGACCTTAGCCATGAATCTTTGCCTAGTGAAGTAGTCGATGGAGTTGATGAAGTTGCCATTGCGAATTAAAATGCTACAACAAAAAGGAAAAATTAACATTCATTGTTTTAAAAATTACTTGTAAAAACATGTTTAGCAAGTTTTAGCTTTTATATAATGACCTCCCACTAAATTATATAAATGATTCCAAGACCCAAATATTAAACAAAAATGAGCATCGCTTGGGCGAAACATCCCATAATTGCGTAAATTCGGTAAGTCACGTTGACTAATTCTACCTCTAGAATTCTTGGTCGACAAATTTCCTCAAATTCATCTACTAGCCCCGGAACACAAGACCGTCTTATATCTCGTTGAGCCCAACCAATTTTGGCGTGTGATAACCGCTTACCACCCTACTTACCCAAGGTAAAAAGAGAACACCCCGCTTGGGCGAGCGTGGCTCTAATGAACAAGAGATTCATAGGTGTTACTAATTGGTAAGGCTAATCTCAATTTTAGTTATGTGAGAGATCTTGTCAATTTAGTCATAAATTCCTTATAAGTGAATTAATTCGGTGAATGTAAATAACGTGAATTGACAACCGCGAAAAATAAAATGCATGTGAATGGCGATTTTGGCATGCGCGAAAATAAAACAAGCAAACATGTAAGCATATGAATAAATCCTAATATGGCTTCCTAGTTAATAAAAACTAGTCTATTACATTTCGGAAACCAACTCCTTGGTCCCTTGCCTCTTCATTCCATAAGTGGCTCTTCCTTGTGGGATTTGGAACACCTTCCAAAAATAGACTCCGTCTCGTTGTAATCCGTCTTTTGGAAACGCCGGTAAAATAACTATTACAAATGAATTACATAGCTATTCCTATTATACATTAATTAATAAAATGAATAATACTATTAATTAATTACAAACCGACGATACGAGATCGTATTTAATTACAAACAAATCGATATTTCCATTCATTTCGGGTAATAACGATTAAAATTAACTAGGCCATACTAGGTACAAAAGATAAATACTTTAAATAAATGACAATCATTCATTCAACTTAAATAAATATGCTTAAAATGCTGTAAATATGATGCCAAAATCGCCCTACCTATCATTCATTGGTATCCATCTCGGTTTTTGTGGATTTAATCGATTTTTAACATGTAAAAATCAATAATTAACTCTTAAATCTCATTTAAGTCCAAACTAATTGTCCAAACTGTTTTGAACCTCAAAATTAGTCCTCACTAATTTTATGATAAATTATTAGTTTGATTTGGTGATATTTTGCTAATTTAATCTGTAAAATCATAATATTTAAGTAAAAATCCAAAAACATTGAAAAATTACCCAAACAATTGAAACAAAAATTTTTAGTATTCTGGAACACTCCCAAGAACACCAAAATGTCAGAAAAATTGTCCAAAAAATCCGGATAAATTTTGTGAAGAAAAAGATCGATATTTATTGGTTTTTAACCACTAAAACCAATAAACATCAAAACAAAGTGAAAACACATATGTAAAATCTCTTTTGACATTTAAATAATATTCTTAAATGTACATAAATTTATCATGGGCAGAATCGAAAATTTCGAAATTACGATTAATTAATTGAACTTTTATCGACTTTTTACTCAAAAAATCAATAAACATGCAAAAATCCGAACCAACCTTCAATTTTTTGCATACAATCAGTAGAACATATGCATGAACTATCATAAAAAATCCATGCACCGAATCAATATTTAACTAATTTTAGTCAATTTTTCACTAAAATGCGATATTTTGACTCGGTTTAATACCAAAAATCATTAAAATTAGCAAAATTACTTCACAAATCACCAAAAAATTCCACAAACCTTTTGAGATGAGTAGATATGCAAGTCCCAAAAATTTCGTGCTAAAACCTCTTCCAACACAATTTTTGAGTTTTTACTAATTATCTCATAATTCATTAAAATGCTTAAAATCAACATGCAAATTACAAGCCTAATCTCTGATACCACTTGAAAGATCATAGATCCATATTAGACTCTCTAATAAAATAAATTTATCTCATAAATTGTTGTTTATGTGATCTATGTAACATGCATACTAATATGAAAGCATAAAAAGAAAGTATAAGGAAAAACAATTTCCTTACATTGAATATAAGGTAAAATGGGCACAAATTAGTTCTCCTTACTAATTTGTTCTTGAGCTAAAATGATGTGGAGGATCCTCCTTGAAAAACCTTCAACTAGAAAGTCTCCTCCAAGTAGCACCCAAGAACTACCCAACAATATTAACAAGTATGAACTAGTAACTTATTAATATGTGCCCTTGATAATAATACTAGTAATATTACTAACTTTTCATAGTAATAATGTATACTAGAGAATTATTGTAGAGAGATAGAAGAAGTTTGTTCACATGCAAAATGAAATGAGTTGTGTAAGAGAGGTAGTGTGAAGTAGTGAACAAATATATGGAGTGTGTAAGGAGGAAAAGGAAGTGGCGGGTGGAGTCATCAAGTGGACACATTTTTTTTGTCTTATAATTTTATCTTACATCACATGCAAAATCTAGTATAAGATATATATTATGGTAGTATACAAAATAAGGTAAAATGATTATGTGAGTAATCATCCATTACACTTATTTTACACGGTCCACATGACCATATACGGGTCCATGTTGGTTTTTATATTTGTCGCACAAATCCGTGTAATTATTATTTTAAACATCGTATCATGTTTAAATGCTTCAATAATTAATTCGTCCAATTCACTCCGTAAATATACGTGTAGCACTACACATATTATTTACGTACTAATATTAATCACATTAATCAATTAGTACAATTTTAGTAAATTAACAGTTAATTAACTAAAACCCGTTTCCCAAAACTTATTATTTAATTATCACATAACTAAATAATAACTGTCGCTCCTCGAGTTCGCAACTCGAAATCTCTCTAATAATAATCGACTAACCTCTTAGTCTATAAATCAAGGGACTAAACAAATTGTATCTCATACAATTATTTAGTTATCAATTGGGGTTCGTTCCTTTAGGTGTGACCGAAAGGGGTCAGTTGATCACCGCCGTCTCACGACAATAACGTCAAACTCTAGTCAGCCAACCGTTATCGATTTACGTTAATCAACTGACGAGGATCAAATAATTAAATATCTGATGATATTCTATTAATGAGATTTATTATGTTAACGCACTATTGTGGAGGACACTAACTCCAACATATTTCACCTTACATTTGTTTGTCTTACTTTCTCTTTCTTTTAGAACTGACCATAAGAATGACCCTTCGTTTGCTTTTCTAGTGGGTGCCTAGGCCTTGGGAGGAGTACGCTGGCGCTCCTCCTTTCGTGGCTGAGGTCCTTCGACCTAGGAGTTCGAGTCAGCTGCTGTTGAGGACGTCGATGGGTCCTGTGTGGTACTTGGGCGAGCGCTTGGTTCGGCAGTGCTCTCGGGATGTCTTTACGGTTCCCATCGATCCTCCTCGGACGATGTTTAGGGAGCCTTCTGAGGCTGAGAGAGAGGCTGACTTGGCTGGCGTTGGTGGCGACGCCCTCCTCCTTCCTGGTGAGGACTACTCGGCGTTCCTCTACGGGAGGTTGGCGTACTGGCTGGTTATGGTAAGTGCTTTGCCCTCTTTCATTTTGATTGTTCGAGCATATGATGAAGGACCATCGGTTAACGGAAATCATCTGATCGTGTAGGAGGTCGAGGCGGTGGGCATCGAGCCCCCAGAGTACCCCGAGACCCTTGAGTACACCGACACGACGGGGATGACGACAATCTCCAAACTACGTGACTTTGACGTGGCGGTGAGAGATGCTGGCTTGGACGATTGGCAGCATCTGATTCGGAGGGTGAGTCTCCTGTATAGTTTTCGTGTAAGAACACATTTGCTCACATTTGCTCAATTGCTAAACATTTTTCCTTTTGAAATGCAGGTCACGCCATCCCGGTTCGTGGCTTTGTGGAGGGTAGCCAACCATTTGCGGCTACCGCGGCCGAGGCACTCGTTGGGTGGAGGACGTCAGGTATGAACCTTCCGTTTACTTTATTTTTGAGTTTTCTAATTTTCCTTTATGCTTGAAATGATTGACGTGAGTCAGCTTTGTTGTTTCCAGAGGGAGCGCGAGCTGGAGTGAGAGCTTGCCCAGTCCCGAGAGGAGACGGCTCGCTTGCTGAGGGAGCTCGAGGTTCGTGACGCTGAGGTTGCTGCTCTCAAGGCGAGAGTTGCTGAGCTAGACGGCGACGAGCAGTAGCTTCCGCCTTGCTTCTTGTTTTTGGCTGTATTTTTGTACATTTATACATTTTCGGACATTCGGATTTTGTTTTGGGGCTCGAGCCCCCAGTTTGGTGTACATATCCCTTTTTTGGTTGTATATATGATTGCCTGAGTGCCTTTGCTGCTGGGTTGCTTTGTTTGCACCTGCTGGTTAGCTTTGAACAGGTTTGGTAGATGACGGTTTACGCCGTCATGCTGCCGAAATTTACACAGAAATCACACAGAACATATATTTGTACATATGGCCTAAATTAGCGCAAAACAATGACTCGAAAATGCAAAAAAAGTATGACCAGAAATGAAAAAGCAAAAATTTGGTCGGAAATGGCAAAAATGCAAAAATTTGGTCGGAAATGACCGGACGGTAGGGGGGTTACCCCCTAGAAAAAAGAAAAAATAAAAACATATAAGTTTGAAGTGGAGAGTGAAATGATTCTCCCCAAAAGAAAAAAAAGCAAACGAGAAATGTAAAGTTCGAAAAAAATGATATAAGTAAATATCAAAATGTAAAAAAGAATAAATGAAATTAAATTGGTGAAATGATTCCCGAAAAAAGAAAATTAAAAAGAAATGTATAAGTGTGCTAAAACGACGAAAATGTCGATATCGTCTCGAGATGCGTGCCCGCGGATTTAGGAAACACGAAATATGGTAACCTGACGCATTTACCAAAATAATAACCCGTATGAATAGGAAATTATTCGTCGAGGAATTTAGGAAAGATCCAACGCGGAAAATCGCAGAAAAAGAGCTGAGGAAGAGGCGCAGCAAGAGCTGCGTCCCTTCGAAGAGGCGCAACACCTGCTGCGCCTGTTCCCCAATACGTCCGTTCTGACGGATTTTAGGAAACAACTTTTAGTATAAATAGAGACGTCGAAGGAGGTTTTATTCACATAATTCTTCCCTCTTTCTTCGTCTTATTACACAAAAACTCCCAAAATAAGCTTACATCATGAATACTCTTGAAATTCGTCTAAAAGAGTGGACAAATGAGTTCTCTAGTGTGGAGAAGTATGACATGGGTGCTTATAATTTTGGAGCACTTTTGAGCTTGAAATTGATCAAGGTAGTCAAACCGTTTCTCGACGCTTGTCTTGACTTTTGGGACCCTAATCATCACGTATTTGCCTTTCCTGGAGAGGACATTTGCCCATTTCCTGAGGAGATTGCTGCGATTGGTGGTTGGGATCCGGAACATTTGCCTGCTATTCCCTCCACTTCTCAAGGGTATAAGAATAAGTTTAGAGACTTGCTTGGATTGGCCAGAGTTGATGTTGACCGTCTTGTGACTTCTAAAGGAGTGCGAATGTGGGATTTCATCGATCGCTTTGTCAATAAGGTTGATCCTACTGTTTTTTATGTTGCAAGGCGAAGGGCATTCGGGTTTTGCCTACTGCATGTATATATCCTTCAAGGGCATGTTGATGAGGACATGAGGGGCAACCCTCGTCTTTTGAGCCCGATTGAGCAAATGGAGTCACGCGCAGAGCCCAAACTTGTCGTGTTTAGGAGAGATCCTATTGGGCTTGGATAACAGGAAAGCCAACCGCGACCTACCGTATTTGGGAAGTCCCATTATTTTGCAGGTAAAAAAGTACTTTTCTTTTTTTCGTTTCTTTCTTTTCTTTTTTTTTTCTTTTTTTTTCGTTTTTTTTTCGTTTTTTTTGCTAACACCCGCTTTTGGTAGGTCTAGCTTATGGAGCGTCTTCGATTGATCGAGCCCCCAAATGTTCCTTCTTACCATGCTCGTTCGATTTCAATGAGGACCAGGCTTTACATGGTGGACTTCACTCGAGTGTGCAACTACTGGGAAAACAAGTTGAAAAGTGAAGATGGCCCCTTAATTAGATGGATCGTACCATGGTGGCACCTCAAATCTGTTACTAGAGTATCTTCCCTGGATCCCATCCGAGCTGTTCGCATTCCCGGCTTGGAGTTTATGATATGCATCTTCCCGGAGAGGTTGATGAGGCAGGTTGGATTGAAGCAGATGATCCCGAAGCTTGACACTGTCCCGCAGACTGCCGTATCGCTTACTACGGAGAGTTGAAGAAAGTGGGCCATCAAATGGGCTCAGAGGAACATTTGGTTCTTGAATTCTTCTGTTAGTGCTCTATGGGTGTCAGATTCCTATATACGGTGGAGGAAGGCTGCTACTCTGGAGGAGCGCGAGAGACTGAGGAAGCGTGAACCAGTTGACTACAAGGTTCGCGAGGTGGAAAAGGAGAAGGAGAAGCACCTAACCGAGGGAGAGGAAGAAGCCGGGTTTCGAGTTGTTCATCCTTCGAAGAAACCGAAGACTTCTCCTGCCGTCGAGATGGTTGTTGGCAAGAATGGCAAAGCGAGACCACGAGAGAGACCATTGGTGATTAGGTCGGAAGTGGCGCAGGAGCGTCCGGCTCGAGGTCGCGACAAGAAGTATGATAAAAATGACAAAGGCAAAGGGAAAATGGAAGAGTAGCCTATGTCTCTTATTATTATTTATTATTATTATTATTATTATTATTATTATTATTATTATTATTATTGTAATAAGAAGGTGGGGTTTTTAGAATCCTAGCCTATTTATTTTTATTATGATTTTATTATGTAACGTATTATTATTATGAAATGAAATAAAAGAGGTTAATTGGTTATGAAACCGTTGTGGTTTTCTTTTCATTATTTTTGTCGAATTTCAAACGCATTTGCAAATGTCCTTCTATTTACATTTAAAGCGATTAAGTGGGTTGTATCCCGTGAAGGATTGCCTACGTATTCATTAAAAAATGAAATCAAACCCTTGCGCGTAGTTCGAGTAAGTGTAAAAGAATAATTGTTCTAAGCAAGAGCTTGTAATGAACTTTAGAAAATAAGCATGTGCTTTAATTACTCTGAAAATGCAATTTAGTTTATTTGATGATATGAGAATGACAATTTGTCAAAATGCAAGAGCAAGATGACATTAGCTTGATTCAGCTTGGCCAGGGGCCGTTTATTTCGTGCCACAAGAGCGACACGTGAGGTTACGCGAGGCGCGTTTTTTGCTCCTATTCTAGGCATAATAACGTTTTAATTGGTCAAGGTTTGTTGGTTTGGTGAATTCGTTCCCGTCTAGGTCTGTGATCCTAACCGTACCCCCTTGAAGTATGGACTTGACTAGAAATGGCCCAGCCCAATTGGGTTTGAATTTTCCTCGTGGATCGACAGGTAAAAGAGCCCTAATGGATTTGAGGACCAAATCTCCTTCTTTGATGTTTCTTGGCTTAACCCTTTTGTTGAAGGCTCGTTTGATACGCGCCTGATATGTCTGCACATTATGTAACGCACGTAACCTTCGTTCATCCAGGAGGATGAGCTCTTCATATCTATCCCTCTTCCAATTGGCTTCGGGTATTTGACTTTCGAGTAAAATACGCAAGGATGGTATTTCTAGCTCGACTGGTTGTACGACTTCCATGCCGTAAGTCAAATAGAAAGGAGTAGCCCAGTGGGCATCCTAATGGATGTACGGTATCCCCATAAAGCAAAGGGTATCTTGCTCGGCCAATCTCTATAGTTGTCAATCATTTTCTTGAGAATTGTGACAACATTTTTGTTTGCTGCCTCTACCGCGCCATTGGTTTATGGTCTATATGGCGAGGAGTGGTGATGCTTGATTTTGTACTTGGCTAGCAATTGTTCAGTCTCAGCTTGGAAATGTGATCCATTGTCACTGATGATCTCATGTAGGCAACCATATCGACAGATGATATTGGTTTGTATTAACTTTGCCACATTCTTGGCTATAAGACTGGTGTAGGAAGCCGCTTCTACCCACTTGGTGAAATAATCGATTGCTACTAGGATGAAACAGTGACCTCCTGTTCCGGCTGGAGTGATCTTGCCGATGATGTCAATTCCCCAAGCAGAAAATGGCCAGGGAGACGTCATGGTGTAAAGCAATGAGGGAGGAACATGTTGCACATTCCCGAAAATTTGGTAATTATGGCAATGTCTCACATATTTGATGCAATCAGATTCCATCGTGGTCCAATAGTATCCTAAACGTGTGATTTTCTTTGCCATCATGGGTCCACTCATGTGAGGGCACATTCTCCGTCATGGACTTCTTCCATCACTTTTCGTGCATGTGAATGATCAAGACAACGTAGGATTACACCAAGAGGTGTTCTTTTGTATAGCTCTCCTTGCATGAGGACGTATTGGGAAGCTAGTAAGCGGATAGCGCGTTGTCCCCTTTTGTCCATTTCTGGTGGGTAGGTGCCATTGAGTTTGAAGTTTAGGATTGCTTAGAACCAGGGTTCCTCCGCAATTTCCTCTTCATCGGTGATTTGGTGCACATAAGCTGGCTCTGATCGTCATTCGATGCATAAAGGCATTTCTACCATACTATCCGGCATGTTAATCAAAGATGCGAGTTTTGCAAGAGCATCCGCAAATTGATTTTCTTCTCGAGGTAGATGTAAGTAGGTTACTTGATCGAAGAACTGGGCTACTTGGTCTATTCTGGCTTGATAAGGCGCCAAGCTTTCGCTTCGGATTTTCCAAGATCCCGTAACTTGATTGATGATCAAAGAGGAATCCCCATGTACTCGAAGATTCTTGATGCCTAAACTTACTGCCGCTTGCAATCCAATGAGACAAAGCCAGTGATTCTCAAATAAGTTATTTGTCACCTCGAAATCGAGTTTGACAGAGATTGGTGTATGCTCGCCTTTAGGAGAAATGAGCAACACCCCTATTCCAAATCCTCTCAAGTTTGATGCTCCATCAAAATAGAGGTCCCAGGAGTCTACATCTGTTTGGAGTATATCCTCATCCGGGAATAACCAAGTGTCTATCGTTTGTGCATCATTGATGGGATTTTCTGCGAAGAATTCGGCAACGGCGCGCCCCTTTATGACTTTCAAAGGTACATATTTAAGATCGAACTCAGAGAGCATCAAAGTCCATCTCGCTAGACGTCCATTGAGAACGGGTTTCTCAAAGAGGTATTTGACAGGATCCATTTTGGAGAATATTTTGACGGAGTAGCTAAGCATGTAGTGGCGTAGCTTCTTCGTTGCTTACACAAGAGCGAGGCATGTCTTCTCGAGTGGTGTGCATTTGCACTCGTACTCCAAGAACTTCTTACTAAGGTAGTAGATGGCTCTTTCTTCTTTTCCTACGGTTTGAGCTAACATGGCGCCCATGGCCGTTTCAGTTACCGTGAGATATAAACCAAGAGGTTGATCCCGTTGAGGTGGCATGAGCACTGGCGGTTTGGCTAGTATTTCCTTGATTCGGTCGAAAGTCTGTTTTCTTTAACTTCTTGAATATGGGTTCGCAGATCATGGTGAGTTTCGATATGAATCCACTTATGTATTGAACCTTGCCTAGGAATCCCCTAACTTCTTTCTCTGTTTGAGGTTGCGGCATTTCGATTAAAGCTTTGATCTTTGAAGGGTCTATTTCTATACCTCGTTGGCTAACCACGTATCCCAGGAGTTTGCCAGATGTCACTCTGAATGCGCATTTCTGAGGATTGAGCCTCATGTTGTACTTCCGTAGCCTCGAGAAGAATTTGCGAAGGTTCGCAATATGTCCCTCTCTTTCCTTGGATTTAACAATCATGTCATCTACGTATACCTCAACTTCTTTATGCATCATGTCATGTAAGAGCGTAGTTGCGGTGCGTTGGTATGTAGCTCCGGCGTTGATTAACCCAAACGGCATGACCGTGTAACAGTAGGTTCCCCATTGAGTGATGAAGGCGGTCTTATGCATGTCCTCTAAGGCCATCTTGATCTGGTTATATCCCGCGTATCCATCCATGAAGGATAGCAATGCGTGATCCGCTGTATTATCCACTAATATGTCGATATGTGGTAGAGGAAAGTCATCCTTAGGGCTTGCTTTGTTTAAGTCTCTAAAGTCAACACAAACACGGATTCTCCCATCCTTTTTGGGTACGGGTACTATGTTAGCCACCCAGTCTGAGTACTCGGAAACTTTGAAGAACCCGGCTTTGAATTGTTTATCGACTTCTTCTTTGATTTTAAGAGCCCATTCCGTCCTCATTCTTTGAAGCTTCTATTTCACGGGTTTAAACCCTGGTTTGATTGGGATTCTATGCTCTGCAATCTCCTTGTCGATCCATGGCATATCTTTGTAGGACCAAGCGAAAACGTCTTTGAACTCGTGTAGGAGGTCTATGAAATTGGCCCTTTCGGTGGGGCTCAGGGTTGTCCCTATCCTAAGTTCTTGGGGTTCTAGTTCAGTTCCTACGATGATGGGTTCAGTATCTTCTATCACGGGTCCCCCCTCCCCCTTTTGTAGTATTTCTTTGGTTATGTAGGGAGGTATCTCGATTGAGTCAGGGTCTGGGTCATCCTCATCATCATCGTAAACAGAATTGCATTCAAGATAACACGAAGAGTAAGAAGAACCTAATTTATTCATATTAAGATTTGAGAAAAGTTGAAACAGAGAAGCCATCTGATCTATGGTCAGTGGCGGTAAAGGGACAGCGGTTGGGACATTTCCCGAACTACTGTTGCTATTCGATACTAGGCTAGGAGAAACGAAGGGAGTGGGAATGACGACAGGAGGAGACTCTCTAGGAACTTCTCTAGACTCCGACTCTGACTCTGACTCTGACTCGAATTCATCGTCTTCTGGTTCTCCTTTGAACATCTCTCCTTCTCCAGTAGTGGGCTTGAAGAGTCTTCCTTGGTTGTTTGTCCACTTGATCGATTTTCTCCATCCTTTCTGCTGATTGGTGTTGATTTCTGCGATTACTGCGGTAGGGTCGAAGTGATCATCTTAAAGTACCATAGTAATGATCTCGTCCTGCGCGGCTCTAACAAATGGATCTTCTCCAAATAGTAGACTCACAGCTTATTCTTCTAGGCAAGGTGCTTGACGAGTCTTGACGGTAGGAACCGTTTCTGGAGGAATGAAGTAGCAATCGTAAAAGATCTCGATTCCGGCTAGCTTCCTTTCGAGATAATGCCAAGGTTCGGGAAATCCATGAAAGAATTCCTGACTTCCTTCCCTAACGAAGTATCCATTTAGGGTAGGGAGATAGGGTCGCATTTGAATTCCCACATTCTTACGGTTTTGAATTTGAGCAAGCATCTCGAGAACTTCCTCTTTGGTGGGTTTGTATCCTAAACCAAGGGGTATTCTTTGTGAATTACCCTCCTTGTAGGGGGCAATGGTGCTCCTTCGGATAGGATTCAAAGGTATTCCCGGGAAGTATCCCTGGGTTTTGAGTATGTGGTTGACCACTAGGTTAGAGTAAGGATTGAAGTATATTGGTGCTAATTCACTCTCTATGACGTTTATGATGTGAAAGCCCCCAAGTTCATGTACTAGATCTGTAAGAACTTGATTGCTTGACTTCTTTTCGATGATTGCCTTGATGGGCGACGAAGTGATCGTCACCACCTTATCATTTAATGGGATTTTGATTTTCTGGTGGAGTGTGGATGTTATCGCTTTGGAAGCGTGAATCCAGGGTCTTCCCAGAAGTATGTTGAAGGATGCCTCGATGTCCACTATTTGAAAATTGACCTTTCGTTCAATTGACCCTGTGGCTATGGTTAGGTCAACAAGTCCCACCACCTTTCGTCGTGTACCATCATATGCGCGAACACCTTGATTGGTAGGAGTCCAATCTGATTCTTTCATGCCCAACTTATATGCCGTTTTCAAGGGTATGACGTTGACCGCGGAGCCATCATCTACTAAGGTCATTGGCACATTCTTCTTTAAGCCAATGGAGGTGATATAAAGAGCCAAGTTATGACTAGCACCAAAGGGTGGCAAATCCTCATCCGAGAAAGTAATAGGATTACTTAGCTTTGGTGACTCTTGGAAGACCAAGTTGACCACGTCGTCGGGTGTGGAGTTATGTGCCATATTTAGTTTGGCCAAAGCTTGCAGCAAAGCTTGGCGATGTGGGAATGAGCTTGACACTAGTTGCCAGACTGAAAGATCAGCCTTTGTCTTTTGTAGTTGCTTTAGTAGATGGTCGGTAGAGCCTTCTTCATTATCACTTGGTGTGACTACATTGGTTGGACCGTTTGCTATGGGACCATTTTGAGAAGTATTTTGGTATGGGCGTCCTAAACGAGTGAGGTGATCTACATCTTGATCTTCACAATTCTGGACTATTTCCTCACTGATTTTGACTAAGTAGTGTTCAGTGACATACAGATTTTCGTCATCGTCGGCCCATATTCCATTGATAGTATCAAGTTCCCTCATTCTTATGATTTCAGCTTCTAATTGGATAATCTGGTCGACTAGTTCATCAACCATGGCTACTACTTCTTGCATTGTAGTGTTTCGAGGGAAAACTAGTGGTGCACGTTTTCTAGGTGTGGCGTTGGGGCCACATAAGGTTGCCACTGCACTCTCTAGTTCCAAGACTTGTCTATCCACACTTTTTACCCATGCGATGAAATCAGTGATGGTTGGGGAAATGGTGGAGTAGTTCCCTTCATTTTCTATTGCATGAACTTCATCTTCGACTGGGGATATGAGATGTGAACAATCTATGGTAGATTCTTCATTTGTAATCACTAGAACTCTAAGAGGATTCTTAGTGTTGTTAGGCATACCTCCAGGTGGTATTGGTAGGCGACCATCTTCAATCATGTCTTGAAGTACATTTTTCAATTTGTAGCATTTCTCTTTATCATGTCCCTTACCTCTATGGTATTCGTAGTACGAATTCTCATCCCAGAACTTGGATTTCTTTTCTGGTTCAGGCGTAGGGCCTATGAATTGAAGTTTCCCGAGTTTTATCAATCTTTTCAGAACGTTGGAATATGTGTCCCCTAGATTTGTGAATTTCCTTGAAGGGTACTCTTCTTAGATGGCTCAAGGAGGTTAACTTCATCAGTCTTGCTAGTAGAGCCGTAAGAACGACTTGTTGAGCCTTGATATTCATGACCTATCGTTTTGGACAAGAGCCCTTTACGAATGTCATCTTCGATCCTTGTACCTAGTACGGTCAAATCTTTGAAAGTCTTGATGTTTTGATACCTCAAATGATTTGCATAGATGAGCTTTAGATTGTCCACGAATTTCTCCACAAGGGTAGCCCCATCCGGACGTTCAACAAGTTGAGTAGTAGTCTTCCTCCACCGACTTAAAAAATCGGTGAAACCTTCTTTGTCATTTTGGGTAAGAACCACTAAAGTGCGCATGTTGACTTTGATTTCAGCATTATCCGCATATTGTTTAGAAAACTCGATTGCGGCATCGTCCCAAGTAGCGATTTTCTTGTGATCTAGCGAATAGAACCATTGATTTGGGATGGTGTCCAGAGATATGAAGGAAAGATCCTTAAGAACATCTCGGGTTTAATGCCTTTGATAGACATGTAATCCTTGAAGGCACGAATATGGTTCAAAGGGTTTTCATGCCCCTTGAATTTAGGGATATCCGTCATGTTGAAGTTGGTTGGAAACTTGGAACTCACGGCCTCATACTTGCGATTATTCTCCCTATAAATGTCATCCCCTTTAAGATACATCAATTGCTCCTCTAAGTATTGGAGTCGTTTCTCCGCTGCAGTCATACCCATGGGAGGGTTTTCATCCCCGAAGTCATCAACGATTTCACTTTCTCGAGGAGGCATCCTCGTTTCTACGGCATATATTCGGCCCTCAATGGTGTCAAGGCGATCATACACTTGGTCTTGAGTAACTTGGAGACGAGCTAGCGCGGTTAGGATTTGATCATTACTATCCTGGAGTTGATTGAAGTTCACGTTGCTTGTTCCAGGCATGTTGGAAACTGAATAAGAGCGACGATGAATCAAAACACGATCGACCACTCTAGCACGCTTACTTGAAAAGAAATATTTTGACTCGTGAAATGGGAGTGTGCCACTTGTGTCAGTGAGCTTTGAGGAAATGACAAAGTTTGAAAAATGTTGGTCCTAGTCTACTTTAGTGTAGTTGTAGGAGTGGACTCGAATTGAGGTTTCGAAATGGGTTTTGAGGCCCGAATTTTGACTCGACAATTGGACAGAGTTTCGGTTGTTTTGCGCTAATGTTAGGCCCAATTTTTCGAAATTTTACATGTTAAAGAAGGATTTTGAATTTTACAAAAAATCGTCATGGTTTTGTTTAGAAAAAAGGGTGATCACGTATGGCACAAACAATATACAAGCATTATAACGGGATGCTGAGTGCATTTTAAATGGGTTTTTGGCTTAAAGGGTGGGTTGCCATACCGAACTATCAAACCCGAAGTCTGTGGAGAGGCTCGTACCAAACAAGAGTAAGGCCGATTCCTAGTCCATTTCCTCAAGTAGTGAAAGTCCTTGATACAAACAAGAGTAAGCACCATGGTATGGATGACGTCAATCGCTATCTATCCTTAGGCCCAAATAAGAATTAGGACCGTTTAGACGGGACGATTGGTCGAATGGGTTGGGTTGGCCTAGGAAGGCCGAATAAACGATCTAGAATGACCGAGTTATGAAAACCGACAATTGTCTTGTACAAATTATTCCCTAACCTTGTTCAAGTTTCATCCTTTTGGCTACACGTAAGTGTATTATCCCCAGCGGAGTCGCCAAACTGTGGACAATGGGCCCACGGGGGCGCTTGGGAACAGAACAAGCGTTTGCATTTGTGGAGTCGCCACCAATTTATTGTGGAAAATTGGAAACCGTTCAAATACCTCGTGCCATGTCAAGACACAAAGTAATGACATGAACACCAAGAACTCGTTACCCTTAGCATTCTATGTCTAGAATGACTCTCGTGGATGCCAATGAACACGGATGTTCACAGAGATCTAGAGTAAGGGGTGAGGGTACGTATTAGGAAGGTCTTTTGATCGAACACCTAATCCTGCCTGTCTCGATAGCGGCATCTACTAATGATTAAGGAAATTATCTATACTCGATATATTGTCGATTATATGCATGCAATGCAACATCCATAGAATTAATCCTAGCATGTGAAGATTAATACTAAGTCGGTAAACAATTAATTTAACATGCATTTGAGTCAAAGTCGGGATTTAGGATTGATTACATGTGAAAGCATACAAGTGATAATAAAGAGATACAATAATAATACAATAAAGGAAAATTAAAATAAAGAAAATTACAATAATTACATCGGATTTAATTGATTTATGTCGAAAATACTTTTAAAACGGATAATTTGGAAAATAACAAAATAAATGAATTAACGAACAGAAATTAAGGCGATAATACGAATAATAGTTAATTAATTACGTAATTAAATAAACTAAGTCGAGGCAAAACGGGAGTTCAGAGACAGAAGTCAGCAAGGAACAGGCGCAGCAGAGCTGCGCCCTCTGGAAGAGGCGCAGTAGTCACTGCGTTTGTTCCTTGGCTCAGTTCCGGTTTTGTGTCCCTAGGGTCGTCATTAGTGATGGGGGAATAAATTTTTGAGTTAAAATTTAAAAATTTTGAGTTTTATTATAAAGTTTTTGAATTTATTTACTTAAATATTAATCTTAGAAAGTTATATTATAACTAAAAGAAATTACATATAAGCTCAGAAAAATTTTAATTTTTGACGTCATAAAACTAAAATGTAATTTGTAAACTATATAAAACTAAAAAAAATGCACAAAAACTCAAAAACCCATTAAATATATGGTAGTACATCTGATATACAATCATTTTTCTCATGTTTGTGTAGTAAAATCAAATTGCTCAAGAATTCAGTTTCTTGCACAAAATACTTTGTTAGACACTCAGACATGCATTCTTCACTCTTTGTAACTGTTTTTTTGGAAGGGGTGTGTATTGTGTGTGATCTTATTGAGAAAAGAAGGTCAAATGGTCAAAGGGAGAAGATGAGCTGAAAAGCTAAGATGGGAATGGCCTATGACGCTGATGTGTAGCTGTAGTAGGGGCATTAGAATTAGACGCATATAATTATACAAAGACTGGTCATCATTCACATGCATTTCCAGCTCATTACCCTAAATGGTCAATGTCCCTCCATATTTTCGCCTACTTCACCATTTGTATTTCAACGATTGGGTGCCTCAATAATGCATTATTCTACCATCTTGCTATGTGTATTGTAGCAACTAGGGTTGGTCAAAGGTACGGGTTGGCCGGGTCGGAACAGGCCGTGCTTGCTTTGTAAGGCCCAAAACCGGCCTGAGATTGAGGGCGGTTGGGGCCAGGTAAAAGGTGGCCTGTGAAGTGCGTTTGGGGCGTGTTTTAGGGAAGGCTGATGCGGGCCTATGGCGGGTCTGGGTTAGGGCGAGTCGAGTCGATCTGGGGGTGGGTTGGATCGGGCCGGGCCAAAAGTGGCCCCAGTGAGCGGGGTCGAGGCAGACTGACCCGTAGTTTTGACCACCCCTAGACCAGGGTCGTCCCTGACATTTTGGGGGCCCTATGCAAAATTGAAAAAATAGGCCCCTAAAATACGTACGCACCTTTTTTTTAAAAGGAAGACAAGGTTTTATATTAAATTAAACTCCGCTAAGACAATAAGCGGAAAAGTAAAAGACAATACGATACACACCTATGTTAATATATAACCACAAATTAATTTTTTAAAAATATCAAAACTGTTGTAAACACAAAGTCAAGGTGAAAATCTCACCTCCGGGATTTACTCCACCGTCCTCCCAGAAGTCTACATTTACTACAGTAAATATGGCAAATGTCTTTGGTGCATTTAATGTATACACACCATATTACGTTGTATAAATATAGTACTCGATGAATGAGAAAACACACAACTTTCACTCTCAATCTTTCACTCTCAATCGTAATCTTTAACACGTTATCAGCACGAGCTTGCTCCGAATTCGCAAGGTATCATTTTCAAAATACTCGTAATAATTTAGCTCTTATAAATTTTTTTTTGTTTCAAAACAATTACATTACTAAATAATATTTTTAACATGGATCACCAATGTCATGGAATCACCACTATTTTAAGTTATATCTCAAATTCTAACATATATTTCATCACCGAACCTACTAATGACTTACCTATAAATATCCCTGTTGTTTGCCCGCAACCACAACCACAACCACAACCACAACCGAGTGAACCATCGGTTGTTGCCCCCACTTAATCAACACTTATCAAAACCGATCCGGATCAACCTCAATAGTCAAGTAGAGGAAAAACTCGAAAAGTGTCACAAAACCCGTCAATTTTTCCCCGAAAATACAGCAGGACCGTCTCGCTCAAAAAGGGCAAGAGACGATCAGGTATCATCTGGATCAACCGAATCCACTTGTGGCAAACGCCATAATATTAACGCTACTAAAACGGTCACCGCTGTCGGCGGTCCCTTAGCACCACCTAGGCCGGCAACATCAGCCGAGGTACACACTTTGAACGATGACCTCCATCGACCACCTCTCATACCGCAAACCCAAAACTTCCCCAAAACTGACAACAATATGCCAAGTCCCGATAACTATAAATCATAAGAAAGGAGATATATATTTTGTGTATCTTTGAATCGTAGAATAAGCAAGTTTGATTCATAAAAGGTAGAATAACATAGGTGAAAAAAAGGGTGGGGAGTGATAATGAAAAAAAAAGGGTGTTTGAAAGAGTAAGCATATAGTGTGTAATAATTGATAGATACTAGAGTTTGATGTGGTGATGCATAAAAATGACACACGCAAGACAATAAGTCATGGTCTCCTATCCTTCTACTAATAAATATAGGTGGTTGGTAAGTTACATATTGACAATAAGTCATGGTCTCTTCCTTTTATTATAAGACTAGTACTAGGTTGTATGTGTAAGTTACATATTGACATACATATATTATTTATATGTATGTATTATGGGTCATAAATTCTTCTATATACATTATATCTTGTACCTAAATAGTTTATGTATAGAAAAATTATTAGCATCTAAATTACATATATGAGTACCTTTTTTTTTGTAATAGCCTTTTGTTTTATTTTATTTTTGCTAAACATAGTTTATTTTACTATTACAACCGACGCTACAGTATTTTTAACCCCTATAAAACCCTTATAAACTCTATCATTTTACTCACTTCTTCTCTTATCCAAAATCTTCTTCTCTTATCCAAAATCTTCTTCCCTTATCCAAAATCACGAAAAAAAATGGATAATAATAAGGATACAATACCCGAAGACGAGCTCATGCGCTCTATTAAGAAAAATTTTCGTGAGTTAGAAACCCGGCTTAGTTGGTTAATGATAATAATAATTGTATTAGTTGCCCTTTTCGCTATGTTTTTAGCTCATATTATGAATAATAAGTAAGTTTTATGCATATTTAGCTCTTGTTACATATTGTTATTTATGCTTTTATATTAGTTTTATTGTAAACTTTTGATTAAGCTGAATTATCTTCCTTTAAATAATCTTAACCTATGACCAATTTGAATTATAATATATGAATTACAAGACCACTAACCGCAATAAGTTAATAATATTGAATTAATTAAGGTAGAAAACTTGAACATAACTATTCTTGTTTTCTAACAGTTTTTTTTTTTACGTTACATAGAAAAATGTCTCACACTGCCAAAAGAGACTTCGATATTCTAGATTTATCTGGGCAGAAATTTCTGCTATGGAAAGACGATGTCATAGCCCATTTGGGAGCCAAGGGCCTCGAACATACTGTTGAGGTAGGTAATTTTGGTACCTACCAAGAAAAGCAGCAGGCTCATATATTTATACGACATCATATGAATGAAGGGCTAAAAAATGAGTATTTGCGAATAAGAGACCCTTCTGAATTATGGGCTCGCCTTGAGGAAAGGTTTGGACATCAACAGTATGTCCTACTCCCTAAACTTCGCCATGAATGGGAAAACTTACGTTTCCAAGATTTTACTTCGGTAAACGAATATAATTCGGCCCTATTTCGCATTGCCTCACAATTGGAGTATTGTGGTCATGAAGTTAGCGACTTCACTAAAATCGAGAAAACATTCTCAACTATGGGCAAACGCAATATTTATTTTCAAAGACAAATAAGGCAAAGCAAAATTGAAAAATTCACTGACCTTATTGCAATACTTTTAGTCGCTGAACAAAATGACAATGTTTTGTTAAAAAACGATAATTTGAGGCCAAGTGGATCTATTACAATACCTGAGGCAAATTTTGTTGCTAGAAGTGGGCGTGGACGCTGGATCAATAAGAGAGGACGTGGTTCTGACCTAAGTAGAGGTCAAAATACGTTTAAAAAACCACATTACGGAAAGCAGAAGGCTTATCCCGAAAATATTGAAAAACCTAGAACTACTTGTAATAAGTGTGGTCTAGGAGGACACTGGGCTCGCGCGTGTCGCACGCCAAAACACTTTGTCGACCTCTACCAGGCATCCATCAGGCAAAAGAATAAAAGGCCTGAGTCACATTTTATTACTGATGCCATACCATTAACATCCAATATGCCTAAATCAAACATGGTTGAGACTGACATGCTTGAATCAGATATGATCGAAACGGCAAACTACTTTCTGGATGATGGCGCCGGGAGTAGTGGATTCAATATGACATCTACTATGTAGAAAATATGTTACCTTTATTTTAAATCTTACTATGCATCCATGTTTAATATGCTTTTATTTCTTACCTCAAATAATGTAATATACTAGTTTCCATTTTCATTGCATCCTAAACATAATTATTAAACAATATTAATAGTCTTTATTTTAATGTTTTAGATATGACAACCGATGCAGAAGCATGCTTAATAGATAGCGGCACAACTCACACTATCTTGAAACAGCAAAAATATTTCACAGAATTAATACCAATTAAAGCATATGTGAATACTATATGCGGCAACGCTGAAATAATTGAAGGTTGTGGAAAAGCTATCATCGTACTCCCAATGGGAACAAGCATAACAATACATAAAGCGCTATACTCGAGCAAGTCGCAACGAAACCTGATCAGTTTCAAAGATATGCGACAAAATGGTTATCATATTGAAACCATGACAGAAAATTATAAAGAATACTTATGCCTAACAATAATAAAATTGGGCAAGAAATGCATATCTGAGAAAATGTCATCATACTCTTCTGGTTTATATTATACACATATAAATCCCATTATAACTAGCATGATGTCATCAACAAAAATAAATGATAAGACCGCATTCACTTTGTGGCATTATAGGTTAGGTCATCCAGGACCTGGCATGATGACAAAAATTATTGAAAGTTCACTGGGACACCCTTTAAAGAATGTCAGGGTAATAAAATCTAGTGATTTTCCTTGCAGTGCATGTTCACTGGGAAAATTTATTACAAGACCATCGACAAGCAAAATTAAGAATGACTCACCCGGATTCCTTGAAAGGATTCAAGGTAATATATGTGGCCCAATTAACCCACAATGTGGACCATTTCGATATTTTATGGTACTAATTGACGCATCTACGAGATGGTCATATGTAACCCTTCTTTCCACAAGGAATTTTGCTCTTACGAAATTACTTGCTCAGATAATCAGACTACGAACGCAATTTCCAGATCAGAATATTAAGAAAATTCGTCTGGATAATGCGGGGGAGTTTACTTCTCAAGCATTTAATGAGTATTGTATGTCGACTGGCATAGATGTTGAACACCCAGTAGCACACGTCCATACACAAAATGGACTGGCCGAGGCAATGATAAAAAGATTGCAGCAAACAGCTAGGCCGCTACTAATGAAATCAAAATTACCAACATCAGCATGGGGACATGCTATTCTACATGCGAAACCTTAACCCGGTTAAGGCCTACCGCATATCATAAATTTTCCCTCTTACAATCGGTAACGGACACCCACCAAATATATCACATTTAAGAACATTTGGTTGCTCTGTTTTTGTACCAATTGCTCCACCCCAAAGGACTAAAATGGGTCCACAAAATAAGACTGGTATATATGTTGGATTCATTTCTCCAAGTATTATTAAATACGTTGAACCTATGACTGGAGATTTATTCACGACACGATTTGCCGATTGTCATTTCGACGAACATACATTCCCAGTCTTAGGGGGAGAAAGAAAAGTGGACCAACGACCAAAAAAAATTACATGGAATGCAGATTCATTATTATACCCTGATCCAAGAAATGGTTCTTGTAATCAAGAAGTACAAAAGATAATTCATTTGCAAAGTGTTGCTAATCAATTACCTGATGCATTTACAAACTCAAAGGGGGTCACAAAGTCTCATATTCCAGCAGCAAATGCGCCTGCCAGAATTGACATTCCTATAGAAAGCTCTGACAAGTCAATAACAGAACAATCTATGGCACGTAGGAAACGTGGGAGACCACCGGGCTCAAAGGATCTCAAACCTAGAAAATCTAAGAAACAAAAGGAAATATCATGTGATAAAGATAGTGAAGAACAAACATTACTAGAGTTACCGAGAGAGGAAACTTTGGAAAATGTAAACGATGACAGCCATGAAATCTCATTGAATTATGTTCATACGGGAATTGAATATAACCGAGTAGAAGTCAATATCGATGAAATATTTGTATGCTCCATCGCAACAGAAATCATGACAGACAAAAATGATATTGAGCCAAAATCTGTTAACGAGTGTCGTCAAAGACACGACTGGCCAAAATGGGAGGAAGCAATGAAAGCAGAATTGAAGTCTTTTGAGAAAAGAGAAGTTTTTGGCCCGATAATACACACACCAAAGAATGTAAAACCGGTAGGGCATAAATGGGTCTTCATCAGGAAACGAAATGAGAAAAATGAAATTGTAAGATATAAAGCAAGACTTGTTGCACAAGGGTTCTCGCAAATGCCAGGAATTGATTATGATGAGACATATTCTCCTGTAGTTGATGCAACAACTCTAAGATTCCTAACTGGCCTTGCAGTATCAAAGGGATTATACATGCGCCTTATGGATGTCGTGACTGCTTATTTATATGGGTCACTTGACACTGATATATACATGAAAATCCCAGATGGAGTGAAAATGCCCAACGATTACAACTCTAAACTACCTCAGGAGATGTTTTGTATCAAACTGCAAAAGTATTTATATGGATTAAAGCAGTCAGGGCGAATGTGGTATAATCGTCTGAAAGAATATCTTGTGAAAGAAGGTTACAAAAATGATCCCATTAGTCCATGCGTTTTTATTAGAAAAACATGTAATGGATTCATAATCATTGCGGTGTATGTCGATGATTTAAACATCATTGAAACTCCAGCCGAGCTTGAAGTCACGGCAAAATATCTAATGAAAGAATTCGAGATGAAAGATCTCGGACGAACAAAATTCTGCCTTGGACTACAAATCGAGCATCTTAAGAATGGAGTTCTTATTCACCAAGAAAATTACACCCAAAGAGTCATATAAAGATTTGGAATGGCTAGATCACATCCACTTAGTTCTCCAATGGTTGTTCGCTCTCTTAGTGTTGAAAAGGACGAATTTAGGTCAAGAGAAGCCAACGAAGATATCCTAGGACCAGAAGTACCATATATTAGTGCAATAGGTGCATTAATGTATTTGGCAAATAATACTCGACCAGATATAGCATTTTCGGTTAACTTACTAGCAAGGTTTAGTGCATCACCAACTAAAAGACATTGGAATGGAGTTAAACACTTGTTAAGGTACCTTCAAGGAACCCAAGATTTAGGATTATTTTATCCTAGAAAGAAAGATGCTACGTTGATTGGATATGCAGATGCTGGATACTTGTCAGACCCACAAAAGGCAAAATCTCAGACAGGATATGTATTTATATATGGCGGTACACCCATATCCTGGAAGTCAACAAAGCAAACATTGACTGCCACATCATCAAATCATGCAGAATTAATTGCATTGTACGAAGCTTCAAGAGAATGTGTATGGTTGAGATCCATGATACAGTACATTGAAAAGGAATGCGATATCAAGACAAGTGATCATCCGACATTAGTATACGAGGATAATACGGCGTGTATCGCTCAAGTAAAGGAAGGCTATATCAAAGGAGATAGAACTAAGCATATAGCTCCAAAATTCTTCTTCACACATGATCTTCAAGAACAAGGGACAATTGACATCCAACAAGTCAGGTCAAGCGAGAACCTTGCAGACTTGTTCACAAAGTCACTACCATCAAAGCAATTCCAAGAACTAGTTCGCAAGATCGGAATGAGACGGCTCAAGGATATGTGTTGAATTCAGGGGGAGTACTATATGCACTACACTCTTTTTCCCTTAGTCAGGTTTTACCCATTGGGTTTTTACTGACAAGGTTTTTAATGAGGTAGTACCCTTCAAAGCATATAGTACAATCCAAGTAATTATAAGGTGAAATTTCCAAGGGGGAGTGTTGTAAACACAAAGTCAAGGTGAAAATCTCACCTCCGGGATTTACTCCACCGTCCTCCCAGAAGTCTACATTTACTATAGTAAATATGGCAAATGTCTTTGGTGCATTTAATGTATACACACCGTATTACGTTGTATAAATACCGTACTCGATGAATGAGAAAACACACAACTTTCACTCTCAATCTTTCACTCTCAATCGTAATCTTTAACAAAAACAAGTTTGATAAGAAGCTAATAAGGTCCTACTGCTGTATATGCTAAATTAACTTTTAAGATATTGAGTAAGTTTCAGTGTCATGTTGGTTTGCAATCACCCTTGCGAAAGACAATACAATACACACCTACTCCCTCCTATTCTTAATAATCCTCCCTATTCATGGAGGGCACGGGAATTAAGGAAGGGAAGTATTGTGGACATGGGCCCACCTGTGTATGCCCAGCCGATCTGTGGACAACGGCAGCGGTATTTTTGAAAGCCACGCTCGGCGGCGTAAAGGTGCTTTCGACCGGATCATTTTAGATCGGTCGGTTTCGTCTCGGTAAGGGTCTCGAAACGATTATAGATGTTCGGAGTCGCCACCAAGCATTTGTGGGATGCCTGGAACCCGTTCGAATTCCACTTTATACCTCGGTCAAATCGAAGCACAAAGCAGCGTTTTGACATAGGTACTAAAGATAAGGAAATCGTCCCTCTTTAGCATCCTATCTCTAGAATGACTCTCGTACGCCCTGGATAAGGTCGTCCACTATCCAAAGTTTCTGAGTAAGAGGTGAAGGTACGTATTGGGAAGCCCTTTAATCAGACACCCAATCCCGCCCGCGTTTAGCGGCCTCTACTGATCGATCTTGGTTGGTTGAATGCAAAAGTTGATAAAACGGTTTAAATGCATGAATGCGCATCCAATGATTTAAACCTAACATGTGAGCTTTCTAAGTCGGTTGATTTAATCCAAGTATCAAGTATAAGATGTCGAGTTGGATTAATGATTGATTTGCATGCAAGACGAAAATTAAACATCCATTTACCGTATTAGGTTTAGGGTGCATAACATGATCCATTTGTCTTAGTAAGGCATTTGGCAAATATGGTTTGAATAGTCATCTGATCCGTCCTATATCCGGGTTATCCGGAGTCGGGATCGTCCTAGACTAATGCTGGAAGGGAATAGGCCCTGTACCAGACGGCTATAAGAGGCGCGAGCCAGCCGGCGGTGTAAGGGGCCTCCCTCTGGTTTTGAAAATGAGAAAGAAAAGGCCTGCTTGAGGCGCGGGTTAGCCAACGGCTGTATGCCGTGTTCTGGTTGTTTAGAAAACGTTATAAAACGTGTTGAAAATGGGTATTTGGACCCGGTTTGATTTTGAAAGGGTCGTTTAGACCGTATTTGTTGGTTTGAAGAACTAGACTCGAATAATCATCATTGTTTGATAGTATTCGGTGTCGGGTTCGGTCTTGACAAGCTTGACATGAATAGTTTTGAAAATGATTATGGACTAATTGTTTTAAGTCCATTTTGAATGTAATTAGTCGGTACTCATCATCGTACCTGGGTTAAAATCCGGCATGGTATATAGAACCAAGGATGATTTCGTGTTGGTGACTAATATGCTTGTTTTGAAAATGTAAAGAAATGAAATAAAAGGCTTTAAAATACCTTTTAAATGTCATTAACCAAATATTATCACCGAAACACGGATTTAGCCGTCATGGTATGAAGAACCAAGGGTGAAAAATGCTTTATGGTTAAAACATGTAAAATAAAACAAAAAGGTTTCGAAAATACTTGAAATGGTAAAAACCGATTACAAATATGAAAATTGGGTTGAGGGAAATGACGAGAACAAACACGGTTGATCTCTGGTCTGAACACCCCATTTAGGCGCGAGCCAGTAGGCGACCTAAGGGGCTTCTGCCTTAGACCAAAAATCAGTTTTGGCTCGTTTATTCCATGTTTTGGTTCATGTTATGCATGTTTTAGCATGTTAAAATCATGAAACGAAAGAAAACATAATAAAAGAGGATTTTTACACCCTCATACTTACATGTTTGGTTATGGCGAGTGACCGACGTAAGTATAACAACTTGTTTGATCGGAAAAAACTCGGTTTATAACCGTTTTGGTAAGTAAAAGAGTGTTTTAAATGTTTAGTGATGGTGTAGTGGTCAAAGTGGTCGGACAAGTAGTTTAATGCACGATGACGGTACCAAACAATGTGTAAGGCTCGTGTTTACGATCGGTAGGTCGTAAACACGCATCGGATTGTGACTTTAGAAGTCGAGTCGAGAATTTTAAGGGAGAAAAGAGGGGGCGGACACTCGCGTAAGTCTCAAATGGGTGGCATTTGAGGGGTATTTATAGAAGAATGAGTGGTTGTGTGAGTTTTGAGCGACGTGGCCACCTGGGCTGGTCAAAGAGGCGCGACCCAAGTCGCGGCACTTCGAGTTGTGTTGACACTATCACAACAAACGCAATCATGATTTGTTCTATCCTAGGTTTTGTAGTCACATGTTTGGTTCTTGACCATTCATGAATCCTGGAAAACTTAGTATAGAAGGCTTGAAGATATTTTGCTTTTGTGGTTGACTCGGTTTGACTCGTTGTTGGAGTCGGGATTTTGAATTTTCGAGTCGGTTTTTGGCTCGGTGTCGGTTTTGACTCTAGTTAGTGTCATTGTGACCCCGTCGTTGTGCGTTAAACACTCCAGGTATTTTTGAAATGTTTTGAAATGTTTTGTTTTCGAAATCGTTTTAAGTTTTCCGACGTAAAGTTGTACACAAACTGTCGATCAAACGCTGCGATCCCAAAACATGTTGTAGTCCGATAATTATCGGGTGTTGGAGTCTCAGCAGATACTGGGTATCTACAGAGCCCCCACTTTGACTGAGGCTTGGACAGGGCGAAAGTCAAAGTAGAGTCCCCAAGTCAATCGAAGATTACAACCTGAAGACCCAAGCGATGTCAAGGCGGCTCGAAAGGATTCGGGCCAAGGACCTGTCGTCGGGAAGGGCGACGCCAAGGCGACTCGAGGGTACGAGTCAAGGACCTGTCGTCGGGAACAGTTTAGAGTCTGTCGACTGTCCGTGCGGGTCGTTTAAAGTCCGTTAGACTACGTGCAAAGGCTCGCCAGCCATAAGAAGGAGTCATACCTGAGGCATCTTCGGATATGTCCTTGCATGGTTGCGGATAAATGCTCACCAGCTGTGGTGCGTATATGAAGAGGGCTCGCCAGCCGCGGTGCGTTGTAAGGCTCGCCAGCCGAGACAAGGAAATGTACCCGAGGCATCTTCGGGATGTGTCTTTGGAGGGGTGCGGGCAAAGGCTCGCCAGCCGTGGTGCGTATATGAGGAGGGCTCGCCAGCCGCGGTGCGTTGTAAGGCTCGCCAGCCGCGGTGCGTTGTAAGGCTCGCCAGCCGCGACAAGGAAATGTACCCGAGGCATCTTCGGGATGTATCCTTGAAAAGGTTTGCGGACAAATGCTCGCCAGCTGTGGTGTGTATGTGAGGAGGGCTCGCCAGCCGCGGTGCGTTGTAAGGCTCGCCAGCCGCGACAAGGAAATGTACCCGAGGCATCTTCGGGATGTATCCTTGAAAAGGTAAGGAAATGTACCCGAGGCATCTTCGGGATGTATCCTTGATGAGGTAAGGAAATGTACCCGAGGCATCTTCGGGATGTATCCTTGAAAAGGTAAGGAAATGTACCCGAGGCATCTTCGGGATGTGTCCTTGAAAGGTAAGGACATGTACCCGAGGCATCTTCAGGATGTGTCCTTGAAAGGTAAGGAAATGTACCCTAGGCATCTTCGGGATGTGTCCTTGAATGTGTGCGGACAAAGGCTCTCCATCCAATGGTAAAGGTCGGTTAATGGACCATGGGAATAGCCGCGTCGAGTGGGCTTACTTTGAAAGTAGCGAACTCATGATGTCGCTGTGGAAATAGTGAGTATGGATCCTCACTATCACTGCTTTTGGAATGAGCGGGTTCTGCGAGGAAGCCCCCTGCTGGCATTTGAAGGAATAGTGAATTTGGAATTTTCACCATTCGATTTGAATTTGTAGGGCGGTTTTGATCGCCGTTTGTCTTAATTTTGAAAGGAAATAGCAAATTTCAAATCTGCTATTATATTTGAAGTGACGGTTTATGTGCCGCCGTTGACATTTGAAAGAAATAGTGAATTTGGAATCTTCACTATTGATTGAAGTGACGGTTTATATGCCGCCGTTGACATGTTGAAAGAAATAGTGAATTTGGAATTTTCACTACTGATTGAAGTGACGGTTTATGTGCCGCCGTTGCTTGAAATAGCGATCTTGAATTTTCGCCATTATTTTGAAATTGGCGGTTTTGATCGCCGTTTGCTTGAAAATAGCGAGTTTTAAATTTTTGCTATTTGTTTTTCGAGGAAATGACAATATTTAATATTATCAACGAAAATTTTGAAGTTTTGTTGTGGGAAATTGGGCCAAAGCCCAAATTTCGCCGAAAAAGAAAGGGGAGGCCTGGTTTAGGCGCGAGCCACCTGGCGATACAAGCCGGCTTCCCTATTTTTTGTTAAAAAGACGCGAGGTTGAGTTGCGGATGAACATTCATCTTCAACCTCGAAAAATCGCCTAAAATTGCCATTGACGGACCTTCAAGCTTGCTTTTATCCGTGCCATTGTCAACAAATGTCATCTCAAGGTAAGTATTTCCTCTTGAATCCTTTCAAATTTGTTGGTTGTTAGCTAGATTGAATTAGGGCGGATTTTGCCCTAAAAATCGAATTGGGCGTTTTTGCTTGGGCCAAGTTCGAGTGAAATTGGTGTTTGCATTAGGTTAGAAACCTGTTTAGGAGTATAGGGGTGCTTTTAGTTTGCATTTTGGTCCCCGTTCCCGCTCCCTATGCTCGAAAAACGTGATTGAGGCGAGAAACCGTCTCATTTCACAATGCCAAGTTTATTTGCTTGGGTAGTGGGTCCCACTAGGTTGCATTGTAGTTGGGAAAACCCGTGTTTGCCATTTAAGGACCTTCATTGGACGTTTGTGGGCAAAATTGAATTTTTGCCTTTTGCGACGGTCTTACGTCTGACAAAATAAGCGCTTGTTTGGGCTTGAATTGGGTCAGTCTGCCTTGAAATGGACCTTATTGGTATTTTAGGTCACCTTGAGGCGTGATAAAATCACGTTTGTCTTTTTGCGGTCGTTTTTTGAATTTTTGACTGGCTCGGGCTCAAATTAGCGTATGAATTGCCTTTTTGAACCGTAGAAAAATCCCCATTGTGTCGGGAATGTATTTTGGGTTGTTAGCAGACCTTTTATGGGTCTTGAAATGCCGTTTTTGTGGTTTTGACTCGTCTTTTGCTTGAAAAGCGGGGCGAGTCGTTTTTGTGTTGTTTTTTTTGTGAATGGTTCGGGGCGGTATTGCCCCTTGTTTTTTTGTTTGCAGGTTGTGTTTTTGTTGTTTTCGGATTTATCCATTTTATGCCGTCGTAATGCCGAAATTTCGGCTGACGTTTTTTTGTTGTTTTTGATTGCAGGATATCATTTGGGACCGATGGGGTCCGTTGTTGAGGCTTTGGAGGAGGAAGTTGATCCCGGAGGGGAAAAGTCGGTTGTTTTTTGTTACAGGCTTGGTTGTGTTTCTCCCTGGCGGCCTTTGTCCGGCCAACGATCGGGTATCGATCGTTGGTCGTCGTCTGTAGAAATTCGGATAGGCGGCCAATATGGCTGGTTTGTCCTTTTTGTCGTGGCTCATGGATAGGATGACTGATGATTGGGGGTCAGTACGAGTGTGTTATCCCCTGTTGTTGACCTTGATCGCAGTTGAGTTCGGCTGAGTGGGGTTTAACATCGGGGTAGCATACTAAGCTACGATCCTCGGTTGTCGTGTTGTCCGAAATCTGCAAGACATTGTCTTCCTTTTTGTCATGGAGCAAGAGTGAGGGGTTATCGCCATGGTAACCTCCTCTGCTTTCACTGTTGCTCCTCTGTTTCCTGTTGCACCCTTTCTTTTCCGATCAGAAAGGTAGGGAGTGCTTAGATCGGTAGGTGGCGGATAGCTCCCAGTTCGTTGTCTTAGGCCAGTGTCTGTATGATAGACGTTTGTTTTAGGCCAGTGTCTGTATGATAGACGTTTGTTTTAGGCCAGTGTATGTATGATAGACGTTTGTTTTAGGCCAGTGTCTGTATGATAGACGTTTGTTGATATATTTTGCGTAAGGCGGTTTGTATATATATGTGTTTTTGGACTGTGGTTTGTTTTGTGATTTTTGGCTTTTTTTGTGTTGTGTTTCGGAGGAGCATTGTTGGCTGTCGACTCTTCTTTTGCTTTGCACCAGTTCCTGCATCGTTAGTGTAGAAAACAGGCAATAGATAGCATATAAACACGTAGAAGCATTTGATCACGTAAAGCATTTCTTTGAAAAATCAAAATTAACCAAGATGACTTGAAGTTAAAATTTGAAATTTTGAAACGAATTTTTGAAAATTCCGTGACAAAATCGTCACGTTTGGAATTCAAAAGGAATTGATTTGAAAATTTGAGCAATTAACTCGTGTCGTGAATTAAATTGCATCGAAATTTCGAAAATGACTCGAAAAATTTGTTGAAAATTGACTCGAAAAATTCAAACTCAGACCGTCAGGAAAGAATTTTTAGAAAAGGATTTTTGCGAGTACATTTGGTTTTTGAGGTCAAGACTCGAATTTGTGAGTGCTTGAATTTTGAGGAAAATTGATGTCGTGTTATCAATTCTCGATTTTGCTTTTTGTTTTGCGAAAAACGAAAAAATTTCGGAATTTCGACTGACATGGAAACGATCCGTCGCGGATCGGGGCGACTAGCCCTTCCCCCCTTAAAAAAAAGAAAGAAAAATCTGTATGTTTAAAGCTGCGTCATGGAAACCGTGTTGGATTTCGTAAAATGCGAAAACAAGGAAATGTTGAAGAGGTGCGAGGTTCCTGGCGGGAGGTTTGAGGTGTCAGGAGAAAACACATGTTGAAAGAGACAAGTCAACAGCGGGAATCCTGGGGAAGCCTCAAAGAGGCGCGAGCGTCTTGGCGATGGAAGTCGGCTCTCCTCTTTTTCTGAAAAATGTGCTGATCATTTTGTATAAATAGAGACGTTTGCGCTTCATTGTTTCAGCATCCGAAACACAAAAACATCTCTACAAAACCTCCTCTTCTCCCACAAAAATATTTCATGGATGCTTTGGAGAATGCATTGCGACAATGGTGCCGGGATTTGTCGCCTCCCGAGAAGTATCAACTCGATTGCATGGGAGTTGGTCAATTGTTGGTGCTTCGTCAAGTCAAGGTGCAACCTTCGTTTCTTGAAGCATGTTCTCGGTTTTGGGATTCGAAACATCATGTTTTCGTTTTACCGAAGGGCGAGATTTGTCCTCTTGCCGAAGAAGTTGGAGTCATTGGTGGGTGGCCGGGTTGTACTCCGGTGCTTCCTCTAACTCGGTTGTGCTACAAGGAGAAATTCCGTTCCATGTTGGGCTTATCAATAAGCCAAGTCAACTTTCTTCTTGCTCCCCATGGTGTGGATATGTTGGCTCTTATTAACATCTTCTCGAATCGGTTAGATGCTAATGTCTCGGAGGTGGCTAGGAGAAGGGCTCTTGCATTTTGCCTTGTCCATGTGTACCTCTTTGTTGACGTCTTGAAGAAGGAGGGGCCAAGATGTCATGGTAGCATGACCCTTATCCATGTGATTGAGCAAATGGAGCATGGTAGAAATCCATCGTGGTTGGTGCTTGGAGAGATTATCCAAGCTTTGGACAAGGAAGGCTCTTGTGGAGAAGCTCCCTCTTTTGGATCGCCAAGGATCCTCCAAGTGTGGCTATTGGAGAGGCTAAGGTATGTAGAGCCTCCTAAGAATCCTTCTTCTTATTCCTTCCGTCACCTCACCATGAGGAAGAAGTTGTACCCGGATAGTTTTGCTTCCACCGAGGCCTATTGGGCCGCAAGATTGGCGGAGGAGGGTGGTCCTCATATCCGTTGGGTGGTGCCGTGGTGGCACTTGAGGTCCTTCACGAGGTTGCCCGCTTCGGGTGCTAGTCCTCATTCTTTGATGGTGGTGGGTTTGAAGGTTGTTTCCATCATTTATCCCGAAAGGCTCATGAGGCAAATGGGGCGTCAACAAAAGGTGCCCGCTCAAGATACTCTTGTCCAAGAGAATGTTTTTCGGAACTCCGAGCTTGTGGAATTCTTTGAAAGGTGGTGGGCCACTCGGCCGCTTTGGGAGGTGCCAAACCCCGTTGCCACGACATGGGTGACTCCCGCTTATGTCAAGTGGTCACGTGCTCCGTCCTTGGAAGAGAGATCCAAATTCCATAAGGACGAGGTTGTCGACTTGAAGTACCGAGAGGTCGGCAAGGCCAACCGTGCCTTCTTTGAAGAGTATGTTGATGGAGCTACTCCCGATGTGATGAGACCACCGAAGAGGAGGAACTCCGGCCCCAAGAGTATGGTGGGCCGTGCATTGGCTCGTCTTGGGTCGAACATGGGGTCTTGTGCTAGACCGGAGGCCGTCGCCGTCTTAGATCCGTTTAGGATCTGTTCCGAGGAGGAAGTCCATGCTAGGCGGGCCAACAAGAAGAGCAAGGGGAAGATGTACCCCGAGGGAAAAGGCAAGGGTAGAATGGAAGAGTGAAGACCCCCATTACCCACTTTATTATTATGTTATATTATTGTTGTGAGTTTTTATTATGTTGTACTAGCTAGTTATTGTGTGTTTTGTGCTAGTTTTACTATGTGAGGTGTGTTAGTGGACACTTTAGCTTTGACAAGTTGTAAACTCGTCGAGCCTTATTTGTCGTTGAAATTGTAATCCCTCCCATTATTAATTAAATAAGACAATTGCTCGTGTCGAAAATTGTGAACGCTTGTTTCTTCCATCCGTTTGGTAAAGGCAATTCGATTTGAATCGTCCTAAACAATCGCACTTGGGGAAGTGGTATTTTGTAGAAAGGGAGAAAGGCTCATTTTTTGTATTTCCGTGGGGAAGGGAATGGTTTTCCCTTTCTCTTTTTTTTGATGGGATTTTTTGTATATGGGGATGGTTGTATCCTTCTTGTGTAAGAAAGGACTGCCTACGTATCCACCTGAAGAGGTGAAATCAAACCATGATCGTAGTTCGAAATGTTTTGTGAATTTGAATTGGGTTTTGTGGTTGTATCCCTCAAGCATAAGAGGGATCCCTACGTATTCACCGAAGAGGTGAAATCAAACCATGCTCGTAGTTCAGGGGTTTGGTTTTTGTAGTGCAAATGGACGTTGCCTTTGACGGATCAAAGGACATTCGAAACGGGCAAGGTGCCGCAGCTTAGACTCGATAAAACATGCAATTTCAAATCAGAACATATTGAGGAACTTGACTTGAAAAGGGTTGAGGTTGGTGCTAGTTGCAAAACTAGGCTAGGTTGTTTGTTGATAGGGTTCAAGGGTAGTATTTCTTGAGTTGGTCTAGGTTGGTTGGGTTTGTAAAGTCCTCCCCGTCTAGGTCACTCAATCTCACTGTGCCCCCCGAAAGTATTTTCTTGACCAGGTATGCCCCGACCCAGTTGGGTTTGAATTTTCCCCTCGGATCGACGGGTAATGGTGTCCGGACTGACTTGAGGACCAAGTCGCCCTCCCGGATGTTTTGGGGTTTGACCTTCTTGTTGAATTCCCGTTGTATACGTCGTTGGTATAGCTGGACGTTGTGAAAGGCGTTGAGTCGCCGTTCATCTAGAAGAGTGAGCTGTTCGTACCTTCGACGGGTCCATTCCGCCTCAGGGACTTGACTCTCCAGTAGAATACGTAGAGATGGGACCTCTAACTCCACCGGTTGAACCGCCTCCATACCGTATGCTAGGTAGAAGGGTGTAGCGCCTGTCGGTGTTCGAATGGAGGTTCGGTATCCCCAGAGTGCGAATGGGAGTTTGCTCGGCCAATCGCGGTAGTTGTCTTGCATTTTCTTGATGATGGTAACAAGAGCTTTGTTCGCGGCCTCCACCGCTCCGTTGGTTTGGGGACGGTAGGGGGATGATCGATGTCGTTTGATCTTGTACTTGTCCAGCAAAGCTTGAGTTTCCACCCGGAAGTGAGAGCCTTTATCGTTGATGATTTCATGGGGTACCCCATATCGGCAAATGATGTTGTTTTGGATGAACTTGGCCACTTGCTTGGTGGTCAAGACTGCATATGACTGAGCTTCCACCCATTTGGTGAAGTAGTCGATGGCGACGAGGACGAAGCAACGCCCCTTGGTGCCTATCGGGTTGAGTTTCCCGATGATGTCGATGCCCCAGGTTGAGAATGGCCAGGGTGATGTCATGGTGTATAAAGGGGATGGTGGTATGTGTTGTATGTTGGCGAAGATTTGCCAATTGTGGCAATGTTTGACGTAGTTACGGCAATCGGCTTCCATGGTTGTCCAGTAGTAACCTAGCCGCATGATTTTCCGTGTAAGCATCATTGCACTCATGTGAGGGCCACATTCTCCGTCGTGAACCTCTCCCATGACTTTCTTGGCTTTGTGATGGTCGACGCAAAGGAGGAGAATTCCTTGGGGTGTTCTTTTGTAGAGTTGATTTTGGTTTATCACGAATTGTGATGCAAGTAAACGGATGGCTCTTTGTCCTCTTTGATCAGAGTTGGGAGGAAATTCATTTTTGGTTTTCTAATTGAGGATGGCTTGGTACCAAGGTTCATCATGGCTTTCCTCGTCGTCAATAATGGCACAAATGTGAGCTGGCTCGCTCCGTCTTTCGACACATAGGGGCATCGACGCCATGTCGTCAGGTATGTTGACGAGCGCGGCAAGTTTTGCCAGGGCATCAGCAAATTGATATTCCTCCCGCGGCAAGTGGAAGTAGTCGATTTGGTCGAAGAACTCGGCCTCTTGACTGATCTTCGCTTGGTAGGGAGCTAAGCTGTCAGATCGGATTTTCCATGATCTGGATACCTGATTGATGATGAGTGAGGAATCGCCATGGACCCTCAGTCTCTTGGTGCCAAGTGTGATGGCTGCTTGTAGGCCGATGAGACATGCTTCATATTCAGCGGCATTGTTGGTGACGGCGAAGTCTAACTTGACCGAGATCGGAACATGTTCTCCCTCTGGTGATATTAGAAGGATTCCTACTCCGAAGCCTCTCAGATTGGATGCACCATCAAAGTATAGGTCCCATGTGTCGGAGTCGGCACAAAGGATGTCTTCGTCAGGAAGTGACCAAGTGTCGGTCGTTGGATCCTCGTTGACGGGATTTTCTGCTAGGAAATCGGCGACCGCTCTTCCCTTGATAACCTTGAGGGGTACAAACTTGAGATCAAATTCGGACAGCATGAGTTTCCACCTAGACAGCCTTCCGTTCAGTACGGGTTTTTCGAAGATGTATTTGACAGGTTCCATCTTGGAGTAGATGTGGACCGAGTAGCCGAGCATGTAATGCCGCAGCTTCTTTGTTGACCATACTAGGGCAAGGCATGTCTTTTCCAGCTGGGTATACCTCGTCTCGTACTCAATGAACTTTTTGCTGATGTAGTAGATGGCTCGCTCCTCGTTGCCAACTGTTTGTACTAGCATCGCTCCCATGGTCATTTGTGTTAATGTTCTGATCGGTATAGGGACAGAGGAATCCCCGGTTGAGGTGGCATGAGAACGGAGGTTTGGATAGGATTTTCTTTATCCCGTCGAATGCCTTCGACGATCGTCGTCCCAATCGGTGTGATCGGAGGCGCGAAGCTTCTTGAATATCGGTTCACAAATCATAGTGAGCTTGGCGATGAACCGGTGATGTCTTTGGACCTCGACCGAGAAATCCCCGAATCTCCTTCTCGTTCTTAGGCCGAGGCATTTGTTGAAGGGCTTTGATTTTGGTTGGATCAATCTCAATGCCTCTTTTGCTGACGACATGTCCCAAGAGTTTTCCGGAGGTGACCCCGAATGCACACTTCTGAGGATTTAGTCTCATGTTATATTTCCGCAGACGAGCGAAGAATTTCCGGAGGGCATTGATGTGGCCGTCCCGTTCTTTTGATTTGACGATCATGTCATCGACATATACCTCTACTTCCTTGTGCATCATGTCGTGTAGGAGAGTGGTAGCGGTTCTTTGATAGGTTGCTCCGGCGTTAATGAGGCCGAAAGGCATGACCGTAGCAATATGTCCCCCACCGTGTGGTGAACGCGATTTTGTGCATGTCCTCCTCGGCCATTTTAATGCAGGTTGTACCGGCATACCCGTCCATGAATGATAGGAGAGCATGTTCGGCGGTGTTGTCTACCAGAATGTCAACATGCGGCAAAGGGAAGTCGTCTTTTGGACTTGCCTTGTTCAGATCCCTGAAGTCGACGCAAACCCGAATTCGTCCGTCCTTCTTTGGTACCGGCACAATGTTGGCCACCCAATCCGAGTATTCAGACACTTTGATGAACCCGACCTTGAATCGTTTGTCCACCTCTTCTTTGATTTTTAAGGCCTTCTCGGGACACATCCGGCGTAACCATTTTCACGGGTTTAGCCCCGGGTTTGATGGGTATCCGGTGCTCTGCAATTTCTCTGTCAATCCCCGGCATGTCTCTGTAAGACCAGGCGAATACGTCCTTGTATTCGTGGAGGAGGTCAATGAAATGTTGTCTTTCCGAGGGGTCCAGGGTTGTCCCTATCCTAAGTTCTTGAGGTGTATTGTCGGTTCCCACGTTAATAGGATCGGTTTCCTCAATGATAGGGGTTCTGGTTTCCCGTTTGTCAAGTTCTTTGGCTAAGTGAGGTGGGTAGTTACTCAAGTCAAATTCCTCATGATCATTCAGAATTGCATTGCAGTTAAAATGAGACGAGTCATAAGCAAACTTAGCGTTCATTAAGTTGACACGAGCGAAAAGCTCGGAAAGGACAGACATCTCGTGGTCAGTCAGAGGTGACACGATAGAGGAAGTGGCCCTGGAATAGGCTCCAGATTGTCACCTTTCATTGGAGTGGGGGTGACCTTAGTAGACTCAGCCTCTGAATCAGCCACGACTTTGTGATAAAACAGTGGGAAGGGGACCTTGGCCGGACTTCCGGAGTGTTAGGAGCTATAACGGACTCGACTCCGACTCGGACTCGGACTCGGATCCTTCAAGCACTTTCCTCCTTGAACATAGGGCATTCTCCAGTTGTGATCTTGAGAATGCGGCCTTGGCGATCGGTCTACTTGATGGTTTTCCTCCAGCCTTGGGTGGCTTTCTCCGGGTCAGTATTGGAGATCAAGGCAGTTGGATCAAACTGATTGTCTTTCAGGGCGATGTTAATGATGTCCTCATAGTCGAGGCATTTGATGTTATCTTCCCCAAAGAGTAGTGTGACAGCTTGTCCGTCGAGGCATGGTGACGGTTTGGACTCGGTTGATGCAGCTTCGATGTTGTCGGGAATAAAGTAGCAGTCCTGGAAGACTTTCACTCCCGGGTATCTAGCCTTCGCCACAGAGTCATAGATAGGCTCCGGAAAGCCGTGGTAAAGTTCGGACTCTCCCTCAGGGACAAAGTATCCGTTGAGAGTCAGGTGGTAGGGACGGAGGATGACTCTGTGTTTCTTGCGTTTTCGGATTAGGAGGTTCATCTCCTGGATGTCTTCATTGGTAGGTTCGTATCCCAGCCCAAAGGGAATGTTGGGGACCTTAGCCTGTTTCAAGGGAGGCAATGGGTCCTTTAGCGGATTGAGCGGCAAACCCGGGAAATAACCCTGACGCATCATGCTACGGTTGATCGTGAGGCTGGCGAACGGGTCACATTCAGAGGTTGTTAGCTCGTCAGTTATGGCGTTCACGGCTTGGAAACCCCACATTTCACTGTCGTCCTCCTCAATGGCTTGGGAGGCTACCCCTCTTCTCATGACTGCTTTGATTGGGGAAGCGGGGATCGTGATCGTTTACCCGTTGAAGGGGACCCTGATCTTTTGGTGAAGCGTTGATGTCACTGCCTTGACGGTGTGAATCCACGGACGTCCCATGAGCATGTTGAAGGACGCGTCGATGTCGACCACTTGGAAACTGGTTTGTCTTTCTAGTGGCCCGGTTGCGACGGCTATAGTGATAAGCCCAGCGACCTTGCGACGAGTGCCATCGTAGGCGCGTACTCCTTGATTCGTTGGGATTAAATCAGATTCCTTAATACCCAACCTGTGGACAGTTTTGAGAGGAATGACATTCACGGCGGAGCCGTCATCCACGAGGACCATTGGTATGTTCTTTTGGAGGCATTGCACAGTGATGTATAGGGCCAGGTTATGGTTGGCTCCGAACAGGGGGATATCCTCGTCGGAGAAGACGATCGGATTGCTCAGATCAGGGGCGTCTCTTGTCATGTGTGCCACTATTTCTTCTGGGGAAGAGGTGGAGGGCACGGTTAATTTCCCCAAGGCCTGCAGCATGGCCTGTCGATGCTCAAAAGACGTTGCGATTAGTTGCCAGATAGAGATCTCGGCTTTTGCTTTCTGGAGCTGTTTCAGGATTGAGTTCTCGGGAGCCTTTGGTTGAGTGTCCACCTCTGGGATGATTTGGTCATTCGTTGTTGAAACGACCGCTGGGTTGCTCGGATTCTGATAGGGACGTCCGGACCGGGTGAGATGTCCGATTTCCTTTGTCCGCTTCTCCTTTCCTGGGACGATATAGACATCCTCAACATCATCCCGCCATATGCCGTTAATTTCAGGGTCTCGAGGATACCTCGGAGGGGTATTCCTCAGTGGGTAGTTCTTGTGGGGAATGTTTTTGTGAGGGCATTTTTGTGAGGGTAGTTATTTTAAGGGTAGTTCTCATGAAGGTGGTTATTTTGAAGGTGGTTTTCGTGGGGCCTATGCCAGAACGGTCGCGGGAGCAATCCATCCTGGGGTGGGTAGTTTTGAATGCTTGGGGAATTCTCCCGCGGACGTAGTGCCGGGGGATTGAAGATGAGTCGACGGTAGGCGTCGTCGAGTCGGGTGATTCTCTCAGAAAGGCTGGCAATGGCCTCCTCAACTTGCTTTGAAACATAGTGAGCATAGTGGCGCAGATCGAACACGAACACTCCGTCTGAAGGGTCCTTTTCCAGAGCATTTACCTCATCGTCAATTGGCAAGATGAGATGAGAGCAGTCTAGGGTCGGCTCGTCGTCAGAGATGGCGTGAATTCCCAGAGGATTTGTCTTGTTGTTTGGCTTAGTTGGTGGGGGTATAGGCAAGTCTCCCTTCTCAATCATGACTTGAATGAGGTGCTTGAGTTTGAAGCAATTTTCGGTATCATGCCCTTTCCCTCGATGATACTGGCAGTAGGCGTTGGGGTTCCAAAATCGAGATTTCTTGGCGTCGGCCGGGTCCGGGGTGGGCCCGATCGGTTGTAGCTTCCCTTGGTCCATAGGCCTTTTCAAGGCACTTGCATAAGTTGACCCTATGTTGGTGAACACTCTCTGGGGGCGTTCAATTTTCTTGGCAGATGGTTCGACAAGGTTGACCTCATCAATCTTGTTTGTCTGACCGTAAGGGCGAGATCCGGTTGAGGTGGATCCTTGATAACCCCTGGCTGTGGTCTTTGCTAAGACACCCTTTCGGAGGTCGTCCTCAATACGTGTCCCCAGAATCTGCAGATCTTGAAAAGTTTTGATATTCTGATACCTTAGCAGGTTGGCATAAACCGGGCGGAGGTTGTTGACAAATTTCTCCACCAGAGTTGATTCACTCGGCTTACTAACCAACTGAGTACTCACCCTCCTCCAACGGGTTAGAAACTCAGTGAATCCCTCCTTGTCGTTTTGGGTTAACACCTCGAGAGTACGGGTGTTGGCCTGGATCTCGACATTGTCGGCATACTGTTTGGCAAACTCAACTGCAATTTCATCCCAAGTGGTAAGGTTTTTCGGATCCAAGGAGTAGTACCATTGGCGAGGTATTGGCTCCAAAGAGGATGGGAAGATCCTGGTGAAAAGTTCCTGTTTGACCCCCTTAATGGCCATGTAGTCTTTGAAAGCACGGATGTGGTTGAGTGGGTCCTCCACTCCCTTGAATTTAGGCACATCAGTCAGGGTGAAGTTGTCGGGTAACTGGTCCCCAACAGGTTCGAACCTTCGGTTATTTTCAAGGTGGATGTTGTTACCCCGGGCTAGGAGTTTCTCTTCCAAAAGTTTCAGCCTCTTCTCAGTCTCAGTCAAAGGTGGGGTATTATGTTCCCCAATTTCCTTGTTTTTCAGGGCGTCGATACGGGTCTCGACGCGATCCAGGGTGACCTTAAGAGCGGTAAGTAGGTTGGCTAGCTGATCAGTTGTGACATCTCTGTTGTTATCATTGTTGTTGTTGGACGAAGCTGAAGACGGGGCCATGGCTCTGAGGCAGAAAAACGGCTCACCTTACAACTCAATCCGACACGGTTCCAAGACTGAACGCAGACAACACAAAGGACGAGACCGAGATAGACTCAACAAGACGGGGTGACCGTGTGTGGTCCCTCGGTGCTGACTCGATTTATGACGTGACGTTGTTTGACCGAACCTTTGACACGGGTCCAACATGACGGCGTGACGCCATTGGACGGGTCTCGTGGCGAGACGACTCATAAGTAAAGACCCATAAGTACGTTTGCTTTGACTCGATAGACACGAGGCGGAATTGGAATAGTGGACTGAAGTTTTCGAAAATAGGAATTTTCAAAAGATTCATTTATCGCTTTAATGGGCGGCTTCCGAAGATAGAAATATATGCAAGTCGATCAGTTGAAAAGGGTTGTCTTAAGTTTATTTGCAAAAGACGATTTGAGTTTGAGTCGGCTCGGGAAACGGCGTGTTGCTTCCCAAGACGGTTTTGAAATTCAAAATTGTATGTTTTGAAAATCGAGTTTTAAATGTTTGAAGAGGTCTCGGGGACGGTGTATGGTCCTCGGGATCCCGAAAGTGTCTCGAAAAAAGGAGTGTGCTTTTCTCGGGTTTTGAAAGAGCCATTGTCGGCGCGAAACGGGTTCAAATCCGTGTCTAGACGCGGCGATTATAACGGCGTAAAAAGGTGATTTGAAATTGTTATACAAAACCGGGTTTGATAATCGTCATCACGACGGCCTAGAAAGGCGTGTTGAAACGGTTATACAAAACCGAGTTTGAAAATCGTCATTACGACGGCCTAGAAAGGCGTTTTGAAATGGTTATACAAAACCGAGTTTGAAAATCGTCATTACGACGGCCTAGAAAGGCGCGCAACGGTCGGCGAAAGACCGAGGTTTGAAATGGCCATTATAACGGCGCAAAAAGGTGTTTTGAAAGTTTGCAAAATGACACGGAAGGACTTATGATCAAGTAGCACATAAGCACTCACAGTTTCATTATATTATGCAGCTTGCTGACACGGGTTTTGGCTTAAAAGGGTGGGTTACACACCAAGCAATCAAACCCCGATTTGCGAGAGGGATACCAATCCAGACAAAATGTGTAAGGAGGGTGCCCTAGCCTCGTGCTCGAAAGTGATGAAAGCTCTTTGACGAAACAGAAATGTGTAACGTCAATGGTATGCTTGACTCAATCGGAATTCGAACCGCGGGGATGAGAAAACTCACGCCGACGAGACGAGCCAATTGGTCGATAAAGGTTAGGTTGTGGGCCCGGACAAGGAACCCGACCGTGACCGTAATATCAATTAATGCATTCCAACCAAGACCTCGTTCAAGTCTCACCATCTAGGGATCACAAAGACGTAAGTGTCCTAGTTTTCCCCAGCGGAGTCGCCAATCTGTGGACATGGGCCCACTTGCGTATGCCCAGCCGATTTGTGGACAACGGCAGCGGTCTTTTTGAAAGCCACGCTCGGCGGCTTAAAGGTGCTTTCGACCGGATCGTTTTAGATCGGTCGGTTTTGTCTCGGTAAGGGTCTCGAAATGATTAGAGATGTTCGGAGTCGCCACCAAGCATTTGTGGGATGCCTGGAACCCGTTCGAATTCCACTTTATACCTCGGTCAAATCGAAGCACAAAGCAGCGTTTTGACATAGGTACTAAAGATAAGGAAATCGTCCCTCTTTAGCATCCTATCTCTAGAATGACTCTTGTACGCCCTGGATAAGGTCGTCCACTATCCAAAGTTTCTGAGTAAGAGGTGAAGGTACGTATTGGGAAGCCCTTTAATCAGACACCCAATCCCGCCCGCGTTTAGCGGCCTCTACTGATCGATCTTGGTTGGTTGAATGCAAAAGTTGATAAAACGGTTTAAATGCATGAATGCGCATCCAATGATTTAAACCTAACATGTGAGCTTTCTAAGTCGGTTGATTTAATCCAAGTATCAAGTATAAGATGTCGAGTTGGATTAATGATTGATTGCATGCAAGACGGAAATTAAACATCCATTTACCGTATTAGGTTTAGGGTGCATAACATGATCCATTTGTCTTAGTAAGGCATTTGGCAAATATGGTTTGAATAGTCATCTGATCCGTCCTATATCCGGGTTATCCGGAGTCGGGATCGTCCTAGACTAATGCTGGAAGGGAATAGGCCCTGTACCAGACGGCTATAAGAGGCGCGAGCCAGCCGGCGGTGTAAGGGGCCTCCCTCTGGTTTTGAAAATGAGAAAGAAAAGGCCTGCTTGAGGCGCGGGTTAGCCAACGGCTGTATGCCGTGTTCTGGTTGTTTAGAAAACGTTATAAAACGTGTTGAAAATGGGTATTTGGACCCGGTTTAATTTTGAAAGGGTCGTTTAGACCGTATTTGTTTGTTTGAAGAACTGGACTCGAATAATCATCATTGTTTGATAGTATTCGGTGTCGGGTTCGGTCTTGACAAGCTTGACATGAATAGTTTTGAAAATGATTATGGACTAATTGTTTTAAGTCCATTTTGAATGTAATTAGTCGGTACTCATCATCGTACCCGGGTTAAAATCCGGCATGGTATATAGAACCAAGGATGATTTCGTGTTGGTGACTAATATGCTTGTTTTGAAAATGTAAAGAAATGAAATAAAAGGCTTTAAAATGCCTTTTAAATGTCATTAACCAAATATTATCACCGAAACACGGATTTAACCGTCATGGTATGAAGAACAAGGGTGAAAAATGCTTTATGGTTAAAACATGTAAAATAAAACAAAAAGGTTTCGAAAATACTTGAAATGGTAAAAACCGATTACAAATATGAAAAATGGGTTGAGGGAAATGACGAGAACAAACACGGTTGATCTCTGGTCTGAACACCCCATTTAGGCGCGAGCCAGTAGGCGACCTAAGGGGCTTCTGCCTCAGACCAAAAATCAGTTTTGGCTCGTTTATTCCATGTTTTGGTTCATGTTATGCATGTTTTAGCATGTTAAAGTCATGAAACGAAAGAAAACATAATAAACGAGGATTTTTACACCCTCATACTTACATGTTTGGTTATGGCGAGTGACCGACGTAAGTGTAACAACTTGTTTGATTGGAAAAAACTCGGTTTAAAACCGTTTTGGTAAGTAAAAGAGTGTTTTAAATGTTTAGTGATGGTGTAGTGGTCAAAGTGGTCGGACAAGTAGTTTAATACATGATAACAGTACCAAACAATGTGTAAGGCTCGTGTTTACGATCGGTAGGTCGTAAACACGCGTCGGATTGTGACTTTAGAAGTCGAGTCGAGAATTTTAAGGGAGAAAAGAGGGGGCGGACACTCGCGTAAGTCTCAAATGGGTGGCATTTGATGGGTTTTTATAGAAGAATGAGTGGTTGTGTGAGTTTTGAGCGACGTGGCCACCTGGGCTGGTCAAAGAGGCGCGAGCCAAGTCGCGGCACTTCGAGTTGTGTTGTCACTATCACAACAAACGCAATCATGATTTGTTCTATCCTAGGTTTTGTAGTCACATGTTTGGTACTTGACCATTCATGAATCCGGGAAAACTTAGTATAGAAGGCTTGAAGATATTTTGTTTTTGTGGTTGACTCGGTTTGACTCGTTGTTGGAGTCGGGATTTTGAATTTTCGAGTCTGTTTTTGGCTCGGTGTCGGTTTTGACTCTAGTTAGTGTCATTGTGACCCCGTCGTTGTGCATTAAACACTCAAGGTATTTTTGAAATATTTTGAAATGTTTTGTTTTCAAAATCGTTTTAAGTTTTCCGACGTAAAGTTGTACACAAACTGTCGATCAAACGCTGCGATCCCAAAACATGTTGTAGTCCGATAATCATCGGGTGTTTGTTGGAGTCTCAGCAGATACTGGGTATCTACAAGTATTATATGGTAAAGTATTGTAGTGGGGTAGGAGATTGGAGAGAGGAAAGGTATTGTGTGATTAAAATAAGTATTGTTGTGGGGTAAGGTGATTAAAATAAGTATTGTTGTGGGGTAAAGTGATTAAAATAAGATAAAGTATGAGTTTTGTGGGGTATTGTTATGAAGTGGGGTGATTAAAATAAGTATAAAAGTTTGCCAAATAAGGAAATAGGGAGAGTATTGTGAATAGACACAAAAGGAAATAGGGAGAGTTATTTAGAATAGGAGGGAGTATGTTAATATATAAACATAAATTAATTTTTAAAAAATATCAAAACAAGTTTGATAAGAAGCTAATGAGGTCCTACTCCTATATATGCTAAATTAACTTTTAAGATATTTTTTTTTTGTTAAAACTTTTAAGATATTGAGTAAGTTTCAGTATCATGTTGGTTTGCAATCACCCTTTATTAAGGTAGGACAGGTTCGATCCGCGTTAACACCACCTTCATTTAATTTTAATCAAAAAAATTAAAAATTGTAAACGTTGCTAGGCGAAATCAAACACAGGATGTTGGGAATGGCAGAACATATTCCTACCACTATGACACTATCAGTTTGATGATGTAAATCATGTAATAGTGCAGTTACAAATCTATATTAATATAGTAAGTAGCTGGGCTCTATATTGAGCCCCCTAAAATTGGGGGCCCTGTGCGGTTGCACGGGTTGAACACCGAATGGGCCGACCCTGCCCCTAGTAGAAACTAACAAGCGATACTGTTTACTAAGGCATTGTTTTTCATTTTTTACGTGAGATTATGGTAGCTGAATGGAATTGGATTGAATTAAAAGGATAAAGACTTGAATTGTACGGGCTTAAAGTGTGGAAAAATAAAATAAATTAAAGTGAATTTATAAAAACTAATTAAATTGAATTAAACTTTCTTTCGATTGATCTTAGAAACGATGCTTGGATTCTTGGTAATAAACTTGTTTTCAAATCTCGGACGCAATCACAAACGATCTGTTTTGCTGATCTCTTGTTGGACTTGACTCACTGGGACATAGTTATTCTCATCAAATATTACCTATTGCGGGTTTTGATCTAGAAACTTCCATGTGAACCCCACCACATCAAGCTATTTAGGTGGAAAATTGGTCATCAAATAGTACCTATTGCAGACGTCCTAATTCGAACTGTTAGGGTGCAAACCCTTGACCCACATCGGTAGAATAAAGATGAAAGCTCATCTTTATAAGTGTCTACAAAATATAATAGTACGACGTCTTTTGAGAAGGAGCCCAAGAGTAAATCCGTGAGGGCATGGCCCAAAGCGGACAATATCGTACTATTATGGGTTGTGGACACAGATGCAGCAGAGGCCCAATACGGGATATTTACGCTTCCGCACAACAAGTAGTATCAGAGCCCAAGGTTTGACTTGGGCTAGACACAAAGATTCATCAGGCCAAGACTTGAAGGTGGACTTACCCTATAAGGCGTGGAACTCTTATAGCTCAAGGGTGAGCTAAATGTTCGCGAGAAGCGACATGGTCTCACGGCGTTGAGACAGGGCCGTCCAAGAGATGATCGTCAGCGACCCGACGTGGTGGGATGAGGCTTAATGGAGGCAACAAAAGCGGTTCATGGTAAGTCCAAAGGCGGTCCGGTGTGGCGCGCTGAGGCAGTGGATTCGGACCCAGGTATATTGGATGCAGAAGAGTTTGGTACGCAAGTGTAGCACAAGCCCCGTGAGACGCATGGTGTGTCAACTAAGGGGAAGTTATCAAGACTTGTGATGTTTCGGGTGTCTAGAAGTTGGGGCTGTAAAGTGTGGGAGTTCTCCTTGGAGGTCAAGGTCTGAGTCAAGATGATGGTCCTTGGTTTGAGGGGAGGATTCTTTTGCTTAGCTATTGTTTTTATATCGTCTCAACACGCTTCCGCGCATAACAATTGGTATCAGAGCTAGGTAGAAAACAATAGCTAAAGAACACAAGAATTTACGTGTTTCACTATCAATATGATAGCTACGTCCATAAGGGCCAGGGAAATATTTCACTATGGAGGGAAGGAATTACAGATTACAAAAGACGAGCCCTCAAACTTGCCTCACCAAATTTTCTATCTTTCTCTCTTAATTAACCTAGAATATAGTCGGATCTTTATATAGTATTATTCCACCCAAAACTATATACCTAAACTAATTAGGAAATATGACGACTAACAAACTAATGACTTAGCCAATTACAATGACTTAGACGGCAAAAGATTTAACAACTAAGAAAACAAAAAACACCCACTAACTTTAGGAAAGTAGAAGGCATTCATTGGCTTTCGAAATCCATGTTGACCACGTGAAGCACCCAACGAGGAACTCTACAGCAAGACAATAACAAACGCGACTCGCAATGCACGTATTGTTTGACAGTTAGAGTTCTTCTTTTGTCTTTTGCTTCGCTTATTTTTGCTCCATCTTTTTAATCTCACTCTCGTCTCTCACATACCCAAACCGAACACGACTCGGACGAGTCATATTCTAACACGAACAAGTTTGGATGTTAATCCTACTTGCTATTTTTGTGACCGTAGCTTGAATCTGAAACTACGACTCACCTATTTGGAGACGGTGATATAATAAAGCGAGTTTGGTTTGGTAGCCACTTGGAAACCGAGTTTGTTGGACTTTTAGTCCTTATTAATTGTTTTGATAATGACAGTAATGATTTGTATGTGGACTTAATATTATAAACATATGCGTGTAATTGTGTGCTTAAGTCTTAATATAGAAAGGAACAATTACAATGACGCAAGCTTGAAGTTTGGACCAAGAAGGTACAACTTCAAATACACTTGATCGATGTATTCAAGCAAGAACAAGATTGGAAATCAACCACAAGACTCAAGATGAGAGACTTGTGAAGAGACGATTCGTTTACTGAAGATCTACTGAAGATTAGATAGTATAGGTCGTCATTCGGTAATGGTTTTACTTTGTTTGATTTAAAGGTTAGTGAAGTTATGACCTAATAGACATAACTTCATTGCTAGACAAAAATGATGCGTTAATTTTTGGAAAATATATTTTTAGTGATTTACAAAATAAGAGAGTATTTATTTTAATTGGAATTAATTAATTAGAATTTAAGTTAAATAAACTATTGGTTTGTAACACGATATTTATATCGTCATGCAACCTAGGGCTTTAACTAAATTCTATCTCGATTTGTTGTGGGCTATAGAAGCAAGAAATGGACCGAAGGAGCCCTAGAGGCCGGCCAAACCCTAGTGGCCGAACCCTAGGGAGGCCGAATCCCTAGGAGGCCAAACTCCTCCTTCCTTTTGCTTCTTACTTGTTCATCAAGTTGTTAGGGATTTATTCTTCCAGAACATTTCTATGCCCTAATTCCAGAACATTCCTAAACCCTAATTTACTCTACTATAAATACTCTCATTCATTCAACAATAATTGTTGACAGACACATCTACACTTTTAGAGAGAAAAATATTTTAAGCAAAATTCTTTGAGCCTTAATTCTTATTTTCCAAATTTGCTTATACAAAAATTGCGCATCAAATTTGTCAAATCACTCGAAGAAAAATCGTTATAGGATACTAAATACACAAGGGTATTATACTCACTCGCATAACGTGAGATTAATATTTATCGTTGTATTTTTCTTATTAACGTAAGAGCAACCTAGAGTATTTAGCGATACTCAATCTGAGTTATAATCATATAGTTGATTATACGAGTGGATTGATAATTTTTGTAATCCGGAGAAAGGTACTAAAAATTATTAATCGAGAATAGTGGACGTAGGTTTCGACTTGTGAAACTGAACCACTTCAAAAATCCTGTGTGTCTCTCTTTCTCGCTCTCTTTATTTTTTTGTTATTTCGATTTTGCATTTATTATTAGTAATTTAATTAGTGGATTTTAATCAATAAAATCAAATAATTATTTTACATTATATAAATCGAAAAAGCGGTCATCGTTTTTAATACCCAATTCACCCCCCCCCCTTCTCTTTCGTATTCGATCAATAGACTCCTCAATTGGTATCAGAGCCTCGTGCTCTTGATAAGCCTAACGGCTAGAGTCTGATCTTTTTTTGAGTCTATTTATCTTTTTTTCCGCTGCATTTATTTTTTATCAAATGGATTCCAAACACCTAAAGTGTCCTATATTCAATGGGAAGAACTATGGTTTATGGAAAAATATGATGACCCACTTCATTAAGGGAAACGACTGGGAGTGTTGGTTGATTATCAAGAATGGTCCGAATAAGATCTTACTTGCAACCAGTAATGGCACTACCGTCAAAAAGAAAGAAGAAGACTATATTGAGGCGGATTATAAAAAGGCTGAGAAGAATTCAAAAGCAATAAGCTTATTGCAAAACGGTATGATTGCCACTGAATTCGATCGTTTCTCAACCAGTTCATCTGCCAAGGAAATATGGGATGGTCTAGAATTAGCCTATGAGGGAACCACTGTTGTCAAAAAGCAACGTATGACATTACTAATGCGAAAATACAAGCTGTTTGCCATGGAGCAAAACGAGTCAGTTTATAGCATGTCCTCTCGCTTTTCTAGCATCATCAATGAGCTTAAAAATTTAGGAAGAACTTTTGACTCCGAGGAAATTTCTAGAAAAACACTCAGAAGTATGTCTCGCAGATGGAGACATAAAGTGTCTGTCATAGAAGAATGTAAGGACCTAACTTCATTATCCTATCAGGAGCTACTCAGAACCTTAATGGCTCACGAGATTACTCTGAATCAGGATGAGGAGGAAGCTAGCACAAGCAAAAAGATGGCCTTACAAGCTGAGTCTAGCAAGATTGATGATTCTTCAGATATTGAAGATGAAACTATGTTGCTTGTTAAACGTCTTAAGAAAAAGTCTTTCTTTCAAAATCAAAATAAGACAAATAACAAATCAAAGCAAACTCCTAAGAAAACTTTTGAGTCAAAAAGGTCTTTCTCTAATCGTGGATGCTTCAAGTGTGGTGATAATGATCACATGATCAAAGATTGCCCTACATGGAAGAAAATTAAGGACAAGAATCAACGAGACAAAACAAAGAAGGAATTTAAGCAAGTTATGATGGCATATTGTTGGGGAGACTTGGACTCTGAAGATGGCGAATCCGAAGATGAAGAAGAAACTGCCAACGTTTGTCTAAGTAGCGCCAGTCTTGACCTACTCTCCGAAAGCGACAATGAAAGCAATGTCTCAAATGCTGAGAAGTGTCTTGTTGGAAATTCAGATTCAGATTCAGAGGATGAAGAGGTAAGTTATCTTGAACTTAAAAAGCGAGTTAAGAAACTTTTTAAGGATAATTTAATTAAGTGTTTTGAACAATCCCTTGATCATTGTCATGAACAAAGTCTAGAGTTAAAAGACCTTAAGGAACAGATTTTAGATATTGCTGAGGAAAAACCAACTTCTAAAAGCTAAAGCCAAAAAGCTCAAATCTAAAGTTATGGCTACTCCAGCTATAACTTCAGACAAGACAAATGCTGAGAAAAATGCTCTTGAATCAAAAGTTAAGGCTAGTGATGCCATAACTTCAGAGCTTAAACTCAACATTAAGCATCTTCAAGCTAAAGTTACAGCTAGTGATGCTATAACTTCTGAGTTGAAGAAAGTCAATGAGATTTTAAAAGATGAGCTTAATGGCAAGGATAGTGTGGTTTCCGAACACACGAGAGAAATTGTATTTCTCTCTAAGCAATTGGAAGAAACTAGTGATAGTATGTCCAAACTTAAGGAACAACATGAAAATGAGAAACGTGTCTTGAATGAACGTTTTGATAAATTTCGTGAAGACTTTGAGAAAGGTAACTCTTCCAAGGATTCAAGTGTAGATCATTCAAAATGTGAAAAAAAAATTGAATCCTTAAAAGAATTACTTTTACATGCACGAAAAGTTCATGATAAATGGGAAGGAAGCACAAAGGTTTTAAACTTCCTTACTGAACAATCTGATAATAACATGAAGATGGGACTTGGTCATGAATGTTATAGTCGTAGAGACCATGATAAATGCAAATCTAATCCTTCTGAAAATGATTTCAGAAAAAGAAAATACGTTAATCTTCCAGAATACTTGATTTGCAATTACTGTGGCTCTACTGGACATATTCAAGTCAATTGTGTCAAACTTGCTTGGGATAAGAAAAATAATGTCGAAACTGTTAAGTCTTGTGATTTCATAGTTGAAGATGATGTCTCAACTATAGATGAATCTAACGACAACGAAGAACGCAATAATGAGTTTAGATGGACTTATGATATGGCTTTTGATTACTCATCTGTTCCTTCAAAATCAAACAAAATAAATGAGAATCGAAAGCATACATTCAAGCCTAAAGTTCATAACTCTAAACCTAGAGCGTCTCATGAAGGTACTAGACCTAGAGCTACTTTTGTTAGAACAAAACCTAGAGTACCCTATGTTCCGATTGTTAGACAAAGACCAAGACAACCCAGTGTTAAAGCCAAAAGAATAATAAGACAAGTATGGGTTAGAAAGGATCAAATATATAGAATTACTAACCATAAAGGACCCAACTTAGCTTGGGTACCTAAAAGTTGTATTTGATTCATTTGCAGGTAGAAGTGAAAGAAAATAATCTATAGTATCTCGACAGTGGATGCTCGAGACACATGACAGGAGACAGAAACCTTTTTCTTTCACTAGAGCCCTTCTTCGGAGGCAAGGTTACCTTTAGAGATAACAAGAAGGGTAGGATTATTGGAGTAGGAAAAATTGGAATATCAACCTCTCATTCAATCGATAAAGTATATCTGGTAAGTGGTCTTAAACATAACTTACTTAGTATTTCTCAATTATGTGACAAAGGAAATAGAGTTGTTTTTCATGCCAATGTTTGTCGTATCATAATTGAAGGTACTAGTAATGTTTTTGCTTGAGGGTCACCGTATGAGGAATATGTATATGATTGACTTAAATGTTGTCAATATAAATTCCTTTTCGTGTATGAAAGCAACCTCAAATGAGTCTTGCTTGTGGCACAAGAGGTTTGCACACATTAGTCCAACGATTATAAAGAAACTTAAGTCCATAGATTTAGTTGAAGGCTTGCCCTCAATTAAATTCGAGTAAGAGACAATGTGTGACTCATGTGCCCGCTGCAAACATGTTAGATCCTCTTTTAAACCTAAAAGAATAGTTAGCACTAAACGACCACTTGAGATGGTACACATGGATTTATGTGGACCTATGAGAGTTAGAAGCCGTGGTGGATCAAGGTATATATTTGTTCTAGTCGACGATTACTCAAGGTATGTCTGGCCAATCTTTCTTTCTTCTAAAGATGAAACTTTCGATGAATTTGTGGTATTAATGAAGCTTGCCCAAAATAGATATAATAATAAGCTTATTTCGATTCGGACGGATCACGGCATGGAATTTGATAATCAATCGTTTATAGAATATTGTAGGGAAAATGGTGTGGGCCATAACTTCTCCGCACCACGTACCCCACAACAAAATGGTGTCGTAGAACGTATGAATCGAACCCTAGAGGATATAGCTCGTACTATGCTTTTGTGTAGTGGCCTTCCTAGAAGCTTTTGGGCAGAAGTTGTTAGTACCGCATGCTATGTGCATAATAGAGCTATGATCCGACCTATTTTGAAAAAGACTCCCTATGAACTTTTAAGAGGGAGAAAACCCAATATATCACATCTCCGTTGCTTCGGGAGCAAATGCTTTGTTCACAATAATGGAAAAGAAAATTTAGGAAAATTTGACCCCCGAAGTGATGAAGCTGTTTTTCTGGGATATTCGGATCATAGTAAAGCTTATAAAGTGTTCAATAAAAGAACCTTGCGCATAGAAGAAAGTGTTCATGTTCGCTTTGACGAAGATAATGTGTTTGATAAAGTTGAACAGGAAGAAGAGGATCCAGATGATCCCGATTTCTTTCTAGCAAGAAATGAGCCCTTAAATGAAGATGAAGATATTCAAGGTATCAATGATGAACTAGAAAATTCTGCAAACGATCCTAAGAGAAGTGATGAGTCCATATTTAATGATACTATCGACCCTTCCTTAGATAAAGAAAAAGATCTTGAAGTTATACCTAATGATGTTGTAATTTCCGATCCAAATCATGATATTTCTAATGAAGTTAGTGATACTTCTGAAGAGAATCCCGAGTCCAACTCAAGGGGAAAAAATCATGATTCTTCGTCTACAGATGATGCTAGTCCATCAAATGATAATGAGCCTAGAGTTCTCAAAAAGTGGAAACATCAAAGCTCCCACCCTTTGGACAAAATCCTAGGGGATCTAGAGCAAGGCATTAAAACTAGAAGGTCCTTGAATAATTTCTGCTCGTTCTTTTCGTTTCTATCAACCATTGAACCTACCAATATTAAAGAAGCTCTTGCGGAACCTGATTGGATAACTGCTATGCAAGACGAGCTTCAACAATTCGAACGCAATAAGGTATGGCACTTGGTGCCACGACCTAGTGATCGAACTGTTATTGGTACAAGATGGGTGTTCAGAAACAAATTGGACGATACAGGACTTATTACGAGAAACAAGGCACGACTAGTTGTCCAAGGCTACAATCAACAAGAAGGGATCGATTATGACGAGACCTTTGCACCCGTAGCAAGACTTGAGGCTATTCGTCTCATTATTACCTTTGCTGCTCATAAAGGAATGAAATTATTCCAAATGGACGTTAAGACAGCATTTCTTAATGGTTATTTGGAAGAAGAAGTTTATGTAAAACAACCTCCCGGATTTTTAGATAGCAAGTTTCAAAACCACGTTTATAAATTAGACAAAGCTTTATATGGTTTGAAACAAGCTCCAAGGGCATGGTATGACAGACTATCCAAGTTTCTATTACAAAATAATTTTACAAGAGGATCTGTCGATAAAACCTTGTTCCTAAAATCTGAGGGTTCTAATTTATTGTTGTGCAAATTTATGTAGACGATATTATATTCGGTTCTACTAATGAAAAATTGTGCAAGTATTTTTCAGATCTAATGACTTCTGAGTTTGAAATGAGCATGATGGGAGAACTGAAGTACTTTCTAGGCTTACAAATTCAACAAACAAAGGATGGTATAAAGATACACCAACAGAAATATATCAAGGAACTGATTCGAAAATTCGGTATGGAAATTGCAAAATCATACGATACACCTATGGTACCTGAAAAGAAGATGACTATAGATGAACATGGTAAGTGTGTCGATGAGACTACATATCGAGGTATGATTGGTTCACTTTTGTAATTAACTGCAAGTCGTCCTGATATAATGTTTAGTGTATGTGTCTGTGCGCGATATCAATCGTGTCCTAAAGAGTCACATATGATTGCAGTTAAACGTATCTTGAGATATTTAATTGGTACATCTAATTTATATTTATGGTATCCACTTGAGTGTAGTTTCGATTTAGTAGGGTATTCAGATGCAGATTATGCAGAATGCTCTTTAGATAGGAAAAGCACTTCTGGGTTTGCTACGTTTGTTGGACCTTGTATTATCACATGGGGATCAAAGAAACAAAATTCAGTTGCAATGTCTACTGCTGAAGCCGAGTATGTATCTGCGGGACTGGTATGTTCTCAATTACTTTGGTTAAAGCAACAACTATGTTAACATTTAACTTGAATTTTGTAGTACCGAAAGGCAGTGGGCTGATATCTTGACTAAGGCGTTAGCTAGAAAACGCTTTGAGTTATTGAGACTTGAGATTGGTTTAATTAGCGATAATTAAATCCGTCATAATTATGTCTGGGAACCTGAATGACTAGCTAGTAAGATGAGATTGTACGATTGTGTCCGTATATTTTTGTTGCAAGTTTAATTATGTTAAATAATATTTATTTTACGTGTTATATCTTGCTTATGTGTATGGTAATATTTTATATTTTGCATAATCACATTTCCTTACAAAAATTCGACAAAATCTACAATAAAATGCCTAAATATAATAAAGATATTTCTATCTTATTATATTCCTACACAAATCCTGCCTAAACTCCATCATAAGATTTTCTTTCCCGTGACTTTGACGTGGCTGTGAGTTGTGACGGATGCTGGCCTGGACGACTGGCAGCATCTGATTCGGAGGGTGAGTCTCTAATTTGCATAATTTTTGTGTAAGAACACACTTGGTTGAACTTATTCAATTATTGAGAACTTCTTTTGAAAACGCAGGTTGCGCCCTCTCGGTTCGTGGCGTTGTGGAGGGTGGCCAACCGGCTGCGAGCTACTGCCGTCGAGGCACTTGTCGGCGGTCGAGGTCGTCAGGTATGAACCTTGTGCCTATTTCGTTTTTTGAATTTTGATTTTCCAACTTTTCTTGTAATTGCTGGAAATGATTGACATGAGCCAATTTTGTTGTTTTGCAGGGGGACCGCGAGCTGGAGCGAGAGTTGGTTCAGTCTCGGGAGGAGACAGCTCGCTTGTTGAGGGAGCTCGAGGTTCGGGACACCGAGATTGCTGCTCTCGCGGGAAGAGTTGCGGAGCTGGAGGGCGACCAGTAGTAGTTTTGTTTAGTTTTTTGTTTGTTTGTTGGCCGTATTTTGTACATTTGTACATTTTGGACCTTCATTTTGAACATTTTGGACTTTGTTTGGGGCGAGAGCCCCCAGTTTGTTGTACATTTCCCTTTTTGGTTGTATATAAGATGGCCTGAGTGCCTTTGCTGCTGGGTTGTGTTGCTTGTATCTGCAGGTTAGCTTTGAACAGGTTTGGTAGATGACGGTTTACGCCGTCATGCTGCAGAAATTTACATAGAAATTACGCAAAACATACATTTGTATATACACATGGCCTGAATTAGCACAAAACGAATGACTCAAAAGCACGCAAAAATTGCAAAAATTTTGCCGGAAATGACCGGATGGTAGGGAGGGTTACCCCTAAAAAAAATAAAAAAAAATAGAAACCTATAAGTTTAGAAATGAAATGAAAAAAGGAATAAAAGAAATATAAATGAAATAAATATATAAATTTTGAAATGAATTAGATTAGTATGAAACTTATTTCCTAAAATGAATTATAATGAAAATTATTTCCTAAAATGAAAATGTGCAAGTGTGGTAAAATGGCGAAAATGTCGATGTTGTCTCGAAACGCATGCCTGCGGAATTAGGAAACACGAAATATGGTAATTTCCACGTATTTACCAAAATAATAACCCGTAGGAATAGGAAATTATTCGTCACGGAATTAGGAAAGATCTAACGCGGAAAATCACAAAATCAAGGCGAGGAAGAGGCGCAAAGATGAGTGCGTCCTTTGAAGAGGCGCAGCAGGTGCTGCGCCTGTTCCCAGGTGGTTCTGTTAAAGCAAATTTTTGGAAACAGAAATTAGTATAAATAGAGACGTCGATAGAGCTCTTATTCACACAATTCTTCCGTCGCTTCTTCGTCTTATTACATAAAATTCTCAAAATAATCCCTCATCATGAATACTTTGGAGATTCGCTTAAAAGAATGGACCAACGAATTTTCTAACATGGAGAAATATGATATGGGCGCCTTTAATCTTGGATCATTGTTGAGTTTGAAGCTTATCAAGGTTGTCAAACCATTCTTGGATGCTTCTCTTGATTATTGGGACCCAAATTACCATGTTTTTGCGTTCCCTGGAGGCGATATTTGCCCATTTCCTGAAGAAATTGCTGCGATTGGTGGGTGGGACCCTGAACACTTGCCTGCCATTCCTTATACTTCGCAAGGGTATAAGAGCAAATTTAGAGACTTGCTTGGGTTGACTAGACTAGAGGTTGACCGTCTAGTGACCTCGAAGGGAGTGCGAATGTTGGACTTTATTGACCGATTCATTAACAGGGCCGACCCCACTGTTTCTTATGTTGCTAGGCGAAGGGCCTTTGGATTTTGCTTGTTGCATGTATATGTCTTCCAAGGGCATGTTGATGAAGACTTGAGAGGTGATCCCCGTCTTCTGGTCCTTGTTGAGAAAATGGAGCTGCGCAGGAGCCCAGCTTGTTTATGTCTAGGAGAGATCCTTTTGGGCTTGGATAATAGGAAAGCCAACCGCGACCTACCGTATTTGGGAAGTCCCGTCATTCTGCAGGTAAAAGAACATTTCCTTCTCTTCTTCTTTTTTTTTTGGTTTTTTTTTTTTTTTTTTTTTTTTTTTTTTTTTTTTTTTTTTTTTTTTTTTTTTTTTTGATGTCTAATACCCGCTTTTGGTAGGTTTGGCTTATGGAACGGCTTCGATTGATCGAGCCCCCAGTTCATGTTCCTTCTTATCATGCTCGTTCAATTGCAATGAGGACCAGGCTTTACATGGTAGACTTCACCCGGGTCTGCAATTATTGGGAGAACAAACTGAAGAGTGATGATGGCCCTTTGATTAGGTGGATTGTCCGTGGTGGCACCTCAAATCATCACTTTGGAGTGTCCTCTTTGGATCCTACTCGATCCGTGCGCATTCCTGGCTTGGAATTTATGGTGTGCATCTTCCCGGAAAGGCCGATGAGACAGGTTGGACTAAAGCGACGATCCCGGCTCGATACCGTCCCAGATCGCCGTGGCGCTTACTACAGAGAGCTGAAGGGAGTGGGCCATTAAATGGGCTCAAAGAAACGTATGGTTCTTGAACTCTTCTACTAATGCTTTATGGGTATCGGATTCTTATCTGCGATGGAGAAAAGCTACTACTCCGGAAGAGCGCGAGAGATTGAGGAAGCGCGAGCCCGTTGACTACAAGGTGCGCGAGGTGGAAAAGGAGAAAGAGAAGTATTTGACTGAGGGAGAGGAAGAAGCCGGGTTTCGAGTTGTTCATCCTTCGAAGAAACCGAAGACCTCTCCTGTCGTGGATAAAGTGATTGACAAGAATGGGAAGTCTAGGCCTCGAAAAAGACCGTTGGTGATTAGGTCCGACGTGGCGCAAGAGCGTCCGGCTCGAGGTCGTGACAAGAAGTATGACAAGAATGACAAGGGCAAAGGGAAGATGGAAGAATAGCCCGAGTCTTTGCTATTATTTATTATTATTATTATTATTATTGTAATAAAAAGGTGGAGTTTTTAGAATCCTAGCCTATTTTTATTTTTATTATGTAGCGTACTATTATTAGAAAATGAATGAAATAAAAAGGTTAAATGGTTATGAAACCGTTGCGATTTTCTATTTATTATTCTTGTCGAATTCCAAATGCAATGCAAATGTCCTTCTATTTACATTTTAAAATGGTGGGTTGTATCCTGTGAAGGATTGCCTACGTATTCATTTAGAAAATGAAATCAAACCCTTGCGTTTAGTTCGAGTAAATGTAAAAGAATAATTGTTCTAAGCAAGAACTTGTAATGAACTTAGAAAATAAGCATGAGCTTTTGCTTACTCTGAAGGTGCAGTTTAGTTTATTTGATGAAATGAGGATGACAAATTTGTCAAAATGCAAGAGCAAAGTGACATTAGCTTATTTCAGCTTGGCCAGGGGCCGTTTATTTAGTGCCACAAGAGCGACACGTGAGGTTACGCGAGGCGCGTTTTTGTTCCTATTCTAGGCATAGTACCGTTTTAGTTGGTCAAGGTTCGTCGGGTTGGAAAACTCATTCCCATCTAAGTCTGTGATTCTAACCGCACCCCCTGGAAGCATGGACTTGACTAGAAATGGTCCGACCCAATTAGGTTTGAATTTTCCTCGTGGGTCGACAGGTAAAAGAGCTCTAACCGATTTGAGTACTAAGTCTCCTTCCTTGATGTTTCTTGGCTTAACCCTTTTGTTGAAAGCCCGTTTGATACGTGCTTGATATGTTTGGACATTATGCAAGGCGCGTAGCCTACGTTCATCCAGGAGGATGAGTTCTTTGTTGGGGCTGGTGTCCTTTACAGTTAGTGCAAGGACTTATAAATCTCTAAATGGATCAAAGGGTATACTTTTGTATCATAATCAGTTGGTCCACGTTTATCAATAACGGTTGGCTTGCTAGATAAGTTTGACGTTATTGTCATACAGATGGCGGTGATCAACTGGTCCCTAAAAGTCACACCTATAGGATACGTTTGAGAGATGTGACGGTATGAAAATACAGTCATGTAGATGCCAAATTTGACTAACCAGTTAGTCCGAGTTATTTGACTAATAATTAGTCAAAATGTGATGTTGAGATATTTTATTTAATACGGATTAAATAATAATGGCTAAGGCGAATTAAGCAGTTAATTCGTAAATTGAATATAAACGTTTTATATTTAATTAAATGTATATTGAATATAATTATACAATATTGTCTTTGTCGGACATGTATTAATAATTCAACTAATCCGTCTTATTAGTTGATGCTTTAATAACCGATAACCGATGACGATTTATAATTAGACCGTGTCGTATACATTTAGTAATTTGGAGTCGGACCGCGAGTTAAAATGAAGAGGAAATGGAAAAGCCCATTTCTCCTCTCCTTCACTCGGTTTGGCCGAATGGGTTGAACAAAAAGAGGGGCTCACTCATTTGTTAACCTAAGGATAATCATTTGCAAACAAACTAGGGTTTTGGAGATAATTTTTCTCTGAAACCTAGATCTCTCATCTAAGCAAAAACTCACAAAATAATCCTCTCAATATTGCAAGGCAATTAGAGGATTCATTCTAGCACAAGGGCATTTCTCGGACAATCTTGGGTGCATCGTTTAGGAGGAGATCTACTTTGATCTCTCATTGCCAATTTGCACTAGGACCGAAGGTTAATTCTTATCTTTATCGCTTCATTATTGTTTTTCGTTTATGACTATAAATCACGTATAAAATTTGCGTTATAATCCTTCAATTTATGGGTTTTATACGGATATTACCCTTCAAGTGGTATCAGAGCGAGGCCACGTAAATTTTTCTATGTGATTTTCATCAAACGAATTTTGAATCGATGAATTTTTGTTCAAAAATTGTCACGGCAGCAATTTTTTCTCGGCATTTTTTTTAATTGCTGCGTTTTTTTGTTTTGTGCCTTGGGATCCGTGTCTTGTTTACACGGTGTTGGTTGTTGTTTGTTTTGTTTTCATTTTGATCTTTGCATATTGTATTGTAATCGATATTCATTGCAATATGTTAAAGATCTATCAAAATGATTGCATAAAATTTCGTGTGGCATTATTTTGTCTCGGCAATTTTGTTTTTTTTTTTAAAACCGTGTGTTGTTGTACACGGCCTGTTTTGTTTTTGCATCGTTATGCGTGCCACACAATTTTTGTTAGATCATTCGATCTCTTGTTTTCAATCGTTCTTCACATGTTGTAATTTTAACTGATAATTATTGCAATATGTTGAAGATGTAACAATTGTAGTTTGATTTCTATACGGATTAGATTAAAATTGCAATTGTGTTTTATCAAACCGTTTTGTTTTGATCTCTTGTTGCTCACGATTTTGAGCCGTTTAATTTTTTTTTGGCTTTTTGATGCTCTCGGCAATTTCAGCATTTAAAAAAAAAAAAAAAAAAATTAAAATCTTTATTCACGCCAGACGGTGTGACGGAAAAAAAAAAAAAAAAAAAAAAAAAAAAAATTGTTTTTTTTTTCCGGCCTTTTATTGCATAAAACGGTTTTATGCTCTCGCTTGATAGTGAAACGGTTCACCCACGTAAAATTAAGTTACTTTAAAACGATTTATAGTAACGGATTATCTCGGATTAAAATTAACTTGACTAAAGCGGTTTTGTCATATAATTTTAATTGTCTTTGGTGGTTTGGATAAATTTAACATAATTACGGAATTATGTCACGAATAAATTTAATTTAGTTGATGCATTTTATTTATCGTTCTTATTTATTTTGAATGCTTTTAATTACGTATTTATTTATTTTTGCAAACGGTTGTAACTTAGTGTGGCCTTAGTAGAACGTGTTACTGTAATGATGGAACACGGTCTTGGTTGTATTTTGAGATCTCGTATCTCCCTTTTATTTCTTTTAATTACAGTTTTTATTTAGAATGTAAATAGGTTTATATTTTGTAAATTTTAATTGTAATTTTAAGAAGACCGAAGAAGGAGACCGGATGCTCACTCCCGCTACATGGACAAAGATGGAACATCAAGACAAGCTTTTCGGGTCCAACGGTGGATTCCAAAGTTGTATTATGTTCTTTTTACTAGGATAGGCCACACTAGGAATTTTTATTTACGTATCGCATTCATTTATTTATTTTATCGTAACGATAGTATGCATCATATTCCGCCTAAATACCAAACCACCTAATAATTGCATGAAAACTGACTCATATAGAGGTCACGCGTTAGTTTTCTATGACATTCTTATGTCACACGATTTAAGCCATCATCTAAATTAATTCATTCACGCAGTTGCTAGTTATTCGTTCACTTAAAATGAATTGAAACTTAGTTGATGGGATCTTCCTCGTATAAACAAAAATTGAGAACGGTCTTTATAGGTCAAACTCCAATGAATCCCTTCTTCGTCGGTAGGCATAATATGACCCCTTCTACGTCGGGTAAGTTGGAACCGATTGACTTATTTTATCTCAACACTATGGTCACTCGTACGATCCTGTGATCATGGTGGACTATAGATAGGATTTACAGAAATCTATCGACCAAGAGTTTTTACGGAAGAACTAGCTAAACAGTTAGCTTATCAATTTACGGAAATTGAGTCTTGGGATCACTTGTATTATTCTTGAGGGAGATCAATTATACAAGTGCAATGAGTCTACACGATTAAAATGAATTTTAATAGACTTAAATCACCTCGATGAGTTGCTTATTTCGTTTTGGTTTTTCTTTCTTTTTCAATGTAGATCACGTTCACATAAACTGCTAATAACAATATGGCTGGTCACTTGAACGACCCAATGCCAAGTGCCACATTGGACCGTGAGTCCTGGCTTCGGATCTTCATGAATCGGATGAATCATCAACTCGATCAAGAATGATGGATCAAACTTCGCGGACCGGGAGGCGGATTACGGAATGCTTGCCACGGCCGACGGGAAGCTCAAATTTCTGCTTGAGCCCATGCCGTCAAACCCAGGCCCCACGGCTGGAATTAACGAGATAGACAAGTATAACGATTTCGCCTTGGAAGCGGGTGCGATTAAAAACGTACTCATTTTTGCAATGGAACTCAATTTGCAGAAACGCTTCATAGCCCAAGGTGCAAACAAGATTTTCACCACGCTCACCAAGGAATTCTCGAAAGCACCGAGAATCGTGACCTATGAGCATACCACTCGCTTCTTTGATGCGAGACTCCAGAAGGGCCAACCGGTTAGCCCACACATTCTCAGCATGATTGAGAATGTCGAGAAGCTGGAGACGCTTGATTGTAAGATCAGCGAGAACATTGTTATTGACCGCATGCTTCATTCACTCCACGATGGTTTTTCGCAATTTAGAGCGAATTACTATATGAATGATTTGAAGAAAAGTCCCCATGAACTGCACTCCCTTCTCGTACAGACCGAGAAGGACATGAAGTTCAGTGGGAGCATGAAACAGGATGTTCTCGTTGTGTCAAACAAGGGAAAGGGTAAGGGCAAAGTTCAGCCAGGCCTAGCAGTAGGCAAACCGAAGTTTAAGAAGTCGGGTTCAGGTAAGAGTGGGCCTGGTGAGTCGAGCACCTCATCAGGCGCGACAAAGAGCAAGAATGAAAACATGGAATGCCATCATTGCCACAAGACTGGGCATTGGAGGCGTACATGTCCTGTTTATCATGAGGACTTAAAGGTAGGTCGTGTTAAACCTGTTGGTATGTCTTCATCTTCTTCTACTTTTATTCATATGATTGAGATTAACCACGCAAGTTACGGAACTTGGGTACTAGATACTGGCTGTGGTTCTCATCTGTGTAATCATGTGCAGGGGCTCCGAAACATCGAACCCCTCGTAAAGGGTGAGGTGGACCTGCGTGTTGGGAATGGAGCACGAGTGGCTGCCGTCTCAAAGGGGACATATGTGATCCAGCTTCCTAGCGGATTTGAGTTGTCATTATATGACTGCTATTATGTACCCAGTCTTTCGAAAAACATTATTTCAGTTTCCGCACTTGACAAACTTGGTTTTTCATTTGTAATAGAGAATAATACTTGCATTTTCTCTTTACACGATATGATTTATGGCAAGGCAGTCTCCATGAACGGAATTTATGTTTTAGATCAGACCACCGAAATATTACACGTAATGAATAAAAAGTTAAAGGTTGGTGACAAAGATCAAACGTATCTATGGCACTGCCGTATGGGACACATTAATGAGAAACGCGTAAAACAGCTCATAAAGAATGGAGCTATCTCGGCCTTTGATTTTCAATCATTTGGCACGTGTGAATCATGTCTCATCGGTAAGATGACTCGAATTTCCTTCAAAGGTGTTGGAATGCGCGCTGCTGACCTATTAGGACTCATACACACGGATGTATGTGGTCCTATGTCAATCACCGCACGAGAAGGCTATAGGTATTTCATCACTTTCACGGACGATTTAAGTAGATATGGCTATGTCTACTTAATGAAGCACAAAAGTGAATCCTTTGAAAAATTCAAGGAATACCAGAATAGGGTACAGAACCTATTGGGTAGAAAGATTAAAACACTGCGTTCGGATCGTGGTGGCGAGTATCTTTCTCACGAGTTTGATCAACACCTTAAAGACCGTGGGATTGCCCTACGCTTAACTCCACCCGGAACACCTCGGTGAATGGTGTGTCCGAACGGAGAAATCGAACACTACTTGATATGGTTCGATCCATGATGAGTCACACCGTGTTGCCCGACTCATTGTGGGGTTATGCTCTTCTCGTCACCGCTCTAATACTTAACCGAAGTCCGTCTAAAATCATTGACAAGACTCCATATGAACTATGGAAAGGAACGGTCCCTAACTTGTCCTTTATACGGGTTTGGGGCTGCGAGGCTTATGTCAAGTGGAGACACGAGGATAAGCTCGGCCCGCGATCGGTCAAGACATACTTTGTAGGTTATCCTAAAGGAACACTTGGTCATTACTTTTATTCGCCAACCGAACAACGTGTTTTTGTTGCGGCTAGTGCGACATTCTTAGAGAAGGAATTTCTCGAGAATGCAAAGAGTGATAGAACCTTCGACCTGTCGGAGATTCCAGAACCAAATACCGAGCAACCATTGGAGGAACCAATTCCTTCAATCCCGGCTGCGGTGAATATTCCTTAGGAACCTAGGAGGTCGGGAAGAGTCTCTATTCCTCCAGACAGATACATTGGTATGGTCGAGGAACATGACATAGATGACGTTCTACTCTTAACGAGTAGTGAACCCGCAACCTATAAAGGTGCCATGACTAGTTCTGACTCAAAGCTATGGCTTGAGGCCATGCAATCCGAGATGGACTCTATGTATGAGAACAACGTATGGGATCTTGTTGACTTACCTGCTAAGGTTCGTCCCCTTCAATGCAAATGGCTTTACAAGATAAAGCATTCTGTGGAAGGTCAACAAGATATCTATAAAGCACGACTAGTTGCTAAAGGTTTCACCCAAGTGCCAGGTTTGCACTACGATGAAATTTTCGCACCCGTAGTCATCTTTGCGTTCCATTCGGATTATCTTAGCGATTGCCGCTTTTCATGACTATGAAATTTGGCAAATGGATGTGAAAACCGCCTTCTTAAACGGTTTTTGGAGGAAGAGTTGTACATGGTACAACCCGAAGGTTTCATCGATCCGAACATCCTAAGAAAGTGTGCAAGCTTAAGCGTTCCATTTATGGACTTAAGCAAGCATCTCGGAGTTGGAATCATCGCTTCGACCAAGTGATTAAAGAAAATGGATTTACTCGATCGGTCGAGGAACCATGTCTTTATATCAAGTCGAGTGGGAGCAAGATTGTCTTCCTAATATTGTATGTCGATGACATACTCCTGATTGGGAATGACATACCTCTCTTAACTTCGGTGAAAGTATGGTTGGAAAACCATTTCCAGATGAAAGATCTGGGAGAGGCACAAAGAATTCTGGGCATCCGTATCTATCGAGATAGATCACGACGGATGTTATCTCTCAGTCAGGAGTCTTACATAGACAAAGTCCTAGAGAGATTCAGCATGACTAACTCCAAGAAGGGGTTTCTTCCTATGACTCCAGGGGTGCATTTGAGCAAATCTCAGTCACCAGAGACACCGGAAGAAAAAGAGCGCATGACACGGATTCCTTATGCCTCGGCTATAGGATCAATCATGTATGCCATGATATGCACACGTCCGGACGTGGCATATGCATTGAGTATGACAAGTCGATTCCAACAAAGATCCAGGTGAATCACATTGGATGGCTGTCAAGAACATTCTTAAGTACCTACGGAGGACTAAAGATTGGGCATTGACTTATGGAGGCGAACAAAAGCTATGCGCAACCTTATTCTGCAGATGCTAGTTTCCAAACGGATCGTGATGACTCGAAATCTCGATCTGGATTCGTTTTTACTCTTAATGGCGCTACGATCACCGAAGAGTTCCAAACAAAGTGTTACAAAGAGATTCTACGATCGAGTCCGAGTACTATGTCGCGTCTAGACATGTACAACGGAAAGCTCATCTAATCCGAGATTACGTGGAGCAAAAGGAAGTAGTGATAGAAAAGATTGCTACACATGATAATATAGCAGATCCTCTCACTAAACCATTACGACAAGATAAGCATGAAGGGCATGTTAATTCCATGGGAATTAAACGTGTTCCTAAGTTGTAGTACTCTTTTATGGATTAGATTCATTCTCTTTTGTACTCTATACAACATCATCGTTTTGATATTTTATATATTTTGTTTTTTCATGTGGATTTGTACGACAAATTTTGAACACCACAAAGTGAACTGAACAAACATTATAATTTTGGTCCTTAATTACCCACGTGAGCTGATAACTCAAGGTAATTATTTTGTGACGTTGGTTGATGGTGGGTTCAACGAGCCATAAGTCAACAGGTTGACTGACCAATCACAGAGGCGATTTATACGGATATATCGTAGGACATAATTGTGACATCGACGTGGAGTCCTAAATGTTTTATAACATTCGGTGCCCGGTCGTGGATAGGACCTCCATGGTGATCCTAAGAGTCGATTCTTTTGACTATCGACTGTCTCTTGAGACTAAGGCAGATTTTGGGTGACTTTGGTTTCTTTCTCACGGTCATCCGTAACAGGGGGCCAAGTAGATTGTTTCGGTCATTTCATGCTTTGTGCTTAGATCGGAAGGAGTTCGAGTTGAAGGAAATATTCAGCCTTTATCGGGTACTCGATATTTCTCGGGGCCACTCGAGGAGTCAGAATCGCGAAATGCATGGCCATGCTCGAATGCGGTTCGTTTTATCGCTTAAGTTACTCTCTAGTCGGGGAAACCACTCTAGATACAGATCGATTATAAAATACGACCTTTGCGGATCCGGATCTGCAAATTGTTTTACATTGAGTGGGAGAAATTTTAAATGAATATGAGAATCGGTTATCGCACATACACTTGTACGGACAAGTGGGAGTTTGTTGGAGCTGTGTCCTCCAGTTAGTGCGGATAACGTCATTGCACATACACTTGTACGGACAAGTGGGAGCTTGTTAGGCTGGTGTCCTTTACGATTAGTGCAAGGACTTATAAATCTCTAAATGGATCAAAGGGTATACTTTTGTATTATAATCGGTTGGTCCACGTTTATCAATAACGGTTGGCTTGCTAGATAAGTTTGACGTTATTGTCATACAGATGGCGGTGATCAACTGGTCCCTAAAAGTCACACCTATAGGATACGTTTGAGAGATGTGACGGTATGAAAATACAGTCATGTAGATGCCAAATTTGACTAACCAGTTAGTCCGAGTTATTTGACTAATAATTAGTCAAAATGTGATGTTGAGATATTTTATTTAATACGGATTAAATAATAATGGCTAAGGCGAATTAAGCAGTTAATTCGTAAATTGAATATAAACGTTTTATATTTAATTAAATTTATATTGAATATAATTATACAATATTGTCTTTGTCGGACATGTATTAATAATTCAACTAATCCGTCTTATTAGTTGATGCTTTAATAACCGATAACCGATGACGATTTATAATTAGACCGTGTCGTATACATTTAGTAATTTGGAGTCGGACCGCGAGTTAAAATGAAGAGGAAATGGAAAAGCCCATTTCTCCTCTCCTTCACTCGGTTTGGCCGAATGGGTTGAACAAAAAGAGGGGCTCACTCATTTGTTAACCTAAGGATAATCATTTGCAAACAAACTAGGGTTTTGGAGATAATTTTTCTCTGAAACCTAGATCTCTCATCTAAGCAAAAACTCACAAAATAATCCTCTCAATATTGCAAGGCAATTAGAGGATTCATTCTAGCACAAGGGCATTTCTCGGACAATCTTGGGTGCATCGTTTAGGAGGAGATCTACTTTGATCTCTCATTGCCAATTTGCACTAGGACCGAAGGTTAATTCTTATCTTTATCGCTTCATTATTGTTTTTCGTTTATGACTATAAATCACGTATAAAATTTGCGTTATAATCCTTCAATTTATGGGTTTTATACGGATATTACCCTTCATTCTTCATATCTATCCCTCTTCCAATCGGCTTCTGGGATTTGACTTTCGAGTAAAATACACAAGGATGGTATCTCTAGCTCGACTGGTTGTATAGCTTCCATGCCGTAGGTCAAATAGAAAGGAGTAGCCCCAGTGGGCGTCCTAACAGATATACGATATCCCCACAAAGCAAAGGGTATCTTGCTTGGCCAATCGTGATAGTTGTCAATCATTTTCTTGAGAATTGTGACAACGTTTTTGTTTGCCGCCTCTACCGCGCCATTAGTCTGTGGTCTATAGGGCGAAGAGTGGTGATGTCTAATTTTGTACTTGGCTAGCAACTGCTCGGTCTCAGCTTGGAAATGTGATCCATTATCACTAATGATCTCATGTGGGCAACCATATCGACAGATGATGTTGTTTTGTATGAACTTTGCCACATTTTTTGCCGTGAAACTAGTGTAGGAAGCCGCTTCCACCCATTTGGTGAAATAGTCTATTGCCACTAGGATGAAATAGTGACCTCCTGTTCCGGCTGGGGTTATCTTCCCGATTATGTCAATTCCCCAGGCAGAAAATGGCCAAGGAGATGTCATCGTATAGAGCAATGAAGGAGGGACGTGTTGTACATTCCCGAAGATTTGGCAATTGTGGCAATGTCTCACGTATTTGATGCAATCGGATTCCATTGTGGTCCAATAATACCCCAAACGTGTGATTTTCTTTGCCATCATGGGCCCGCTCATGTGAGGACCGCATTCTCCATCGTGGACTTCTTCCATCACTTTTCGTGCCTGTGAATGATCAAGGCAATGTAGGATTACACCAAGAGGTGTTCTTTTGTATAACTCTCCTTGCATGAGAACGTATTGGGAAGCTAGTAGGCGTATAGCACGTTGTCCCCTTTTGTCCATATCAGGTGGATAGGTACCATTGAGCTTGAAATTCAGGATTGCTTGGAACCAGGGTTCCTGCGCGATTTCCTCTTCATCGGTGATTTGGTGGACATAAGCTGGCCCTGACCGTCGTTCAATGCACAAAGGCATTTCCACCATGTCATCTGGCATATTAATCAAAGATGCGAGTTTTGCAAGAGCATCTGCAAATTGATTTTCTTCCCGAGGTAGGTGTAGATATGTCACGTGATCAAAGAATTGGGCAGCTTGGTCTATTCTAGCTTGATATGGTGCTAGGCTTTCGCTTCAGATTTTCCAAGATCCCGTAACTTGGTTGATGATCAGGGATGAATCCCCATGTACTTGGAGGTTTTTAATGCCTAAGCTCAATGCCGCTTGTAGTCCAATGAGACAAGCTTCGTATTCTGCAGCGTTATTTGTCACCTCGAAGTCGAGTTTGACAGCGATTGGTGTATGTTCGCCTTCAGGAGAAATGAGCAACACTCCTATTCCAAATCCTCTTAAGTTTGATGCTCCATCAAAGTAAAGGTCCCAGGAGTCTACATCAGTTTGGAGTATATCCTCGTCTGGAAATGACCAAGTGTCTATCGTTTGTGCGTCATTGACGGCGCGACCTTTTATAACTTTCAGAGGCACGTATTTGAGGTCGAATTCTGAGAGCATTAAAGTCCATCTTGCTAGGCGTCCGTTGAGGACGGGTTTCTCGAAGAGGTATTTGACTGGATCCATTTTGGAGTATATTTTGATGGAGTAGCTAAGCATGTAATGGCGTAGCTTTTTCGTTGCCCACACAAGAGCGAGGCATGTCTTTTCAAGTTGTGAGTATTTACACTCGTACTCCAAGAACTTCTTACTAAGGTAGTAGATAGTCCTTTCTTCACTTCCTACAGTTTGAGCTAGCATGGCACCCATGGCTATTTCGGTTACTGTGAGATATAAACCAAGAGGTTGATCTCGTTGAGGTGGCATGAGCACTGGTGGTTTAGCCAATATCTCTTTGATTCGGTCAAATGCCTTTTGACAATCATCATCCCACATGGTGTGGTCTGTTTTCTTGAGCTTCTTGAAGATAAGCTCGCAAATCATGGTGAGTTTCGATATGAATCGACTTATATATTGCACTTTCCCTAGGAATCCTCTGACTTCTTTTTCTGTTTGAGGTTGTGGCATTTAGATCAGAGCCTTGATCTTGGAAGGGTCTATATCTATACCTCGTTGGCTAACGACGTATCCCAGGAGTTTGCCAGACGTTACTCCGAATGCGCACTTCTGAGGATTAAGCCTCATGTTGTACTTTCGTAGTCTTGCGAGAAATTTGCGAAGGTTCGCAATATGCCCCTCTCTATCCTTGAACTTGACAATCATGTCATCTACGTATACCTCAACTTCTTTGTGCATCATGTCATGTAAGAGTGTAGTTGCGGTGCGTTGATATGTAGCTCCGGCGTTGATCAACCCAAACGGCATGACCGTATAGCAATAGGTTCCCCATTGAGTGACAAAGGCGGTCTTATGCATGTCTTTTATGGCCATGTTGATTTGGTTATAGCCCGCATATCCATCCATGAAGGATAGTAATGCGTGGTCTGCAGTATTGTCCACCAATATGTCGATGTGTGGTAGAGGGAAGTCATCTTTAGGACTTGCTTTGTTTAAGTCCCTAAAATCAACACAAACACGGATTCTCCCATCCTTTTTGGGTACAGGTACTATGTTGGCTACCCAGTCAGAATACTCGGAAACTTTGATGAACCCGGATTTGAATTGCTTATCAACTTCTTCCTTAATCTTGAGATCCCATTCCGTTCTCATTCGTCAAAGCTTCTGTTTTACAGGTTTGAAACCTGGCTTAATCGGGATTCTATGTTTGGCGATATCCCTGTCGATCCCTGGCATGTCTTTGTAGGACCAAGCAAAAACGTCTTTGAACTCGTTTAGGAGGTCTATGAAATCGGCCCTTTCGGTAGAGCTCAGGGTAGTCCCTATCCTAAGTTCTTAGGGTTCTAGTTCGGTTCCTATATTGATGGGTTCGGTGTCCTCTATTACTGGTCCCCCTTCCCCTTCCTGTAGTATTTCTTTGGCAACGTAGGGAGGTATTTCGATTGAGTCTAGGTCATCCTCAGTATCATCATAAACAGAATTGCACTCAAGATAACACAAAGAGTAAGCAGAACCTGATTTATCCATATTAAAGTTTGAGAAAAGTTGAAACAAAGAAGCCATCTGATCTGTGGTCAGTGGCGGCAAAGGGACAGTGGTTGGGACATTTCCCGAACTACTGTTACTACTCGAGGCTAAACTAGGAGAAACAAAGGGAGTGGGGATGACGATAGGAGGTGACTCCTTAGTGACTTATCTAAACTCCGACTCTTACTCCGACTCCGATTCGAACTCATCGTCTTCTGGTTCTCCTTTGAACATCTCTCCTTCTCCAGTGATGAGCTTGAAGAGTCTTCCTTGATTGTTGGTCCACTTGATTGATTTTCTCCATCCTTTCTGCTGACTCGCGTTAGTTTCTGTGATTAACGCGGTAAGGTTGAAGTGATCGTCCTGAAGTATCATGGTAATGATCTCATCCTGCGCGGCTCTAACGAATCGATCTTCTCCGAACAATAGACTAACAGCTTGTTCGTCTAAGCAAGGTGCTTGACGGGTTTTGACGGTAGGAACCGTTTCTGGAGAGATGAAGTAGCAATCGTGAAAGATCTCGATTTCGGCTAGCTTCCTTTCGAGATAATGCCAAGGCTCGGGAAATCCGTGAAAGAGTTCTAGACTTCCTTCCTTAACAAAGTACCCATTTAGGGTAGGGAGATAGGGTCGCATTTGGACTCCTATGTACTTACGGTTTTGAACTTGAGCAAGTATCTCGAGAACCTCTTCTTTAGTGGGTTTGTACCCTAGTCCAAGTGGTATCCTCTTTGGGTTGCCTTCCTTGTATGGTGCGAAGGTGTTTCTTCGAATAGGGTTCAAAGGCAGTCCAGGGAAGTATCCCTGGGATTTGAGTATGTGGTTGACCACCAAGTTGGAGTAGGGATCATAGTATAAGGATGCCAATTCGCTTTCTATGACACTTATGCTTTGGAAGCCCCCAAGTTCATATACTAGGTCTGCAAGGACTTGATTGTTTGATTTATTTTCGATTATTGCCTTGATGGGTGACGAAGTGATCGTCACCACTTTGCCATTTAGTGGGATCTTGATCTTCTGATGAAGGGTGGATGTTACCGCTTTGGAAGCGTGAATCCAAGGTCTTCCTAGAAGTATGTTGAAGGAAGCTTCAATGTCCACTATTTGGAAGTTAACCTTTCGCTCAATTGGCCTTGTGGCTATGGTTAGGTTAGCAAGTCCTACTACCTTTCATCGTGTACCGTCATATGCGCGAACACCTTGATTGGTAGGGGTCCAATCCGACTCTTTCATGCCTAATTTGTATGCCGTTTTGAGGGGTATGACGTTGACCGCAGAGCCATCATCTACCAAGGTCATTGGCACATTCTTCTTTAGACAAATGACAGTGATGTAAAGAGCTAAGTTGTGACTAGCGCCAAAAGGTGGCAAATCTTCGTCTGAGAGAGTAATGGGATTACTTAGCTTCGGTGATTCTTGGAAGACCAAGTTGACTACATCTTCGGGTGTCGAGTTATGTGCTACATTTAGCTTGGCCAAAGCTTGCAGTAAAGCTTGGCGATGTGGGAATGAGCTTGCTACTAATTGCCATCTTGAAAGATCGACCTTTGTCTTACAGTAATTGCTTGAGCAAATGATCGATGAGAGTCATCTTCATTATCATTTGGTGTGATAACGTTGGTTGGACCATTTTGAGTAGTACTTTGATATGGACGCCCCGAACGAGTTAGGTTGTCCACATCTTGGTCTTCACCATTTTGGACTATTTCCTTGACTAGGGAGTTTTCAATGAGGTACTCGTCCTTATCATCATCGGCCCGTACTCCATTGATCGTAGCTAGTTCCCTCATTTTCATGATTTCATCTTCTTGTCGTATGATTTGGTCGACTAATTTATCAACCACGGCGACTATTTCTTGCATAGTAACGTTTTGAGAGAAGATTAGTGGCGCGTGCTCCTTGGGTGTTGCGTTGGGATCATGTAAAGTTGTCACCACATTTTCTAATTCCCAAATTTGTCTATCCACACTCCTTGCCCATGTGATGAAGTTGGAAATGGTAGGGGAGATAGTAGAGTAGAACCCCTCACTCTTGATTGCATGGATCTCATCTTCAATTGGGGAAATGAGGTGTGAACAATCTAAGGTAGATTCGTCACTTGTAATCACTAGAACTCCAAGAGGATTCTGAGTGTTGTTGGGTTTACCTCCCGGCGGTATTGGTAGTCGACCATCTTCAATCATGTCTTGAAGCACATTTTTCAATTTGTAGCATTTTTCTATGTCATGCCCCTTGCCCCTATGGTACTCACAGTACGAGTTTTCGTCCCAGAATTTGGCTTTCTTTTCGGGTTCGGGAGTAGGTCCAATGGGTTGGAGGTTGCCTTGTTTCATTAACCTTTTTAGAGCGTTGGAGTAAGTGTCCCCAAGATTTGTGAATTTCCTTGGTGGGGTACTTTTCTTGGATGGCTCGAGAAGGTTAACTTCATCAGTCTTGCTAGTGGAGCCGTATGAATGGCTAGTTGAGCCTTGGTATCCTCGACCTACCGTTTTGGACAAGAGCCCTTTACGGATGTCATCTTCAATCATTGTCCCTAGTACGGTTAAGTCCTTGAAAGTCTTGATGTTTTGGTATCTCAAATGATTGGCATAGATGGGTTTGAGATTATCCACGAACTTCTCCACAAGGGTAGCCTCATCCGGGCGTTCAACTAGTTGGGTACTAGTCTTCCTCCACCTACTTAGGAAGTCGGTGAATCCTTCTTTGTCATTTTGGGTAAGAACCTCTAGAGTGAGCATGTTAACTTGGATCTCAGCATTATCCGCGTATTGCTTAGCAAATTCGATCGCGGCATCTTCCCAAGTAACGATCTTCTTGTGTTCTAAAGAGTAGAACCATTGTTTTGTGATGGTGTCAAGAGATGAAGGAAAGATCCTTAAGAACATCTCGGGTTTTATGCCTTTGATAGACATGTAATCCTTGAAGCCACGGATGTGGTTCAAAGGGTTTTCGTGCCCCTTGAATTTAGGGATATCCGTCATATTGAAGTTGGTTGGCAATTTGGAATTGACGGCCTCATACTTGCGGTTATTCTCCCTATAAATGTCATCCCCTTTAAGGTACATCAATTGCTCCTCTAAGTATTGGAGTCTTTTCTCGGCTACAGTTAGTCCCATGGTAGGATTTTCGTCCTTGAATTGGATTCACTTGCGAAGTCACCTACTACTTCACTTTCGTGAGGAGGCAATCTCCCCTCTACGGCGTAGATCCGACCCTCGATGGTGTCAAGGCGATCATACACTTGGTCTTGAGTAACTTGGATTTGGGCTAGCGCGGCTAGGATTCGATCATTACCATCTTTAAGTTGGTTGAGGTTCGTGTCGCTGGTTCCAGGCATCTTGAAAACTGGATAAGAGATCGACGACGAATCAAAACACGATCGACCATTCTAACACACTTGCTAAAAGAAGAAATGTTTTGACTCGTGAAGTGGGTGTGTGCCACTTGTGTTGAGTGAGCTTTGAAGAAAGGACAAAGTTTTGGAAAATGTGTATCCTAGTCAACTATAGTGTAGTCGTAGGAGTGGACTCAAAGTGAGGTTTTGAAATGGGCTTGTGGCCCGAATTTTGACTCGACAAACGGACAGAGTTTCGACTGGGTTTTGCGCTAATCGAATGGCCTTTTTCGAAATTTTGATTAAAAAAGGGGTTTTGATTTTTGCAAAAATCGTCATGGTTTCGTTTAGAAATGGTGATCACGTAAGGTACAAATATTTATACAAGCATTATAACGGGATGCTGAGTGCTTTTAAAAGGGTTTTGGTTTAAAGGGTGGGTTGCCATACCGAACCATCAAACCCGAAGTCTGTGGAGAGGCTCGTACCAAACAAGAGTAAGGCCGATTCCTAGTCCATTTCCTCAAGTAGTGAAGGCCCTTGATGCAAACAAGAGTAAGCATCATGGTATGGATGACGTCAATCGCTATCCATCCTTAGGCCCAAATAAGAATTAGGACCGTTTAGACGGGACGATTGGTCGAATGGGTTGGGTTGGGCCTAGGAAGGCCGAATGAAACGGTCTAGGAAGACCGAGTTATGAAAACCGACAATTGTCTTGTACAAACTATTCCCTAACCTTGTTCAAGTTTCACCCTTTTGGCTACACGTAAGTGTATTATCCCCAGCGGAGTCGCCAAACTGTGGACAGCGGGGGGCCACGGGGGTGCTTGGGAGGAAGAGAACAAGCGTTTGCATTTTGTTGGAGTCGCCACCAATTTTTATGGGAAATTAGAACCGTTCAAATACCTCGTGTCATGTTAAGACACAAAGTAGAGACATGAACACCAAGCAATCGTTACCCTTAGCATTCTATGTCTAGAATGACTCTCGTGGATGCCAATGAACACGAATGTTCACAGAGATCTGGAGTAAGGGGTGAGGGTACGTATTAGGAAGCTCTTTTGATCGAACACCTAATCCCGCCCGCCTCGATAGCGGCCTCTACTAATGATTAGGGAAATCGTCTATACTCGATATATCGTCGATTATATGCATGCAATGCAACATCCAAGTTTTAATCCTAGCATGTGAAGATTAGACTAAGACGGTGAACAATTAATTAGCAAACAATTTAGTCAAAGTAGAAATTTATGTTCAATTACATGTGAAAACATACAAATGATACAAGAAACATGATAAATACAATAAATAAAATTACAATAATGAAAATTACAATAATTACAATGGATTAAACGATTTATGTCGAGAATACCTTTAAAACGGATAATTTGAGAAAAAGAATAAAAGAAAGAAATAACGAACAAATCAGAAGGTGATAATACGATTAATAGTCCATTATACGTAAGCTAATTAAACTAGGTCAAGCAACAACGGAGTTCAGAGACAGAACTCAACCTGAACAAAGCGCAGCAGATCGCCCTTTGGAAGAAAGCGCAGCCCGATCGCTGCGTCTGTTCCTTGGCTCGGTCCGATTGTAAAGCCGGAATTGCAAGTCGTTAATGTTCGTTGGTGAATTTAATGATTGATTAATGATATTTACTCGGATGGAAGTGATTAATAGGTTATTTACATATGATTGACGGTCATAAAAGCGATAAAACATGGATGAAACGAATGTAAACGGATTATTTACATGAAAGAATGATTGATTAGTGACATGAGTGAACAAAATAGACTAAACACGATGAATTAATGACAAATTAATGACGAATGTCATGAATAACAGGTGGAAAATATATCAAGGATCGAATTCCAGAAACCCGATATGAACAAATCGAATTCCTACAACCCGGATTGAATTTAATGACGAAAACCCGCAAATATTGGACTATAAGGGATTTAAGTCGAATTTAGCGACTAATTAAACATGCTAATGATGATGATTAATATACATGTGAGATGATAAGCTATTAGGTCAAAGAATTAACAGGAAACAAACGAAACAAATAAACACAAACGAATTACAGAGGACGAAGGAAGAAGAAAGGAAGCAGAAACTGCGGCAACCTCACGAAGAGGTGCAGCAGGCACTGCGCTCCTTTGAAGAGGCGCAGCAGTTGCTGCGTCCTTTCTCGACGGTCTGTCTTCTGGAAATCCGCAAAAAAAAGAGATTTTAAATTACGGTTTTAGAAATCAGTTTTAAGAGGTGTTTTCGACATAAACCTTACAATATGATGATATAAAAGTAAAGAACAATAAATAAAAGAAGGATTTACACCCTCAGACTTACATGTTTGACGAAACGAGAAGGACTAAGTTATCGATTAGCGATGCTCGACTCGAACTATAATGCAAATATGAAAGTGCCCTCGTAAGAGGAAAACGACTAGATTAATTAAGTTGATTGATTGTGGAGTTGGTCAAATTGGTCGGTCATGCAAACGAGGCTGGTACTCAGAAGGATCCGAGCTTACGTGGTCGAATGTTCAAGCACGTAGACGCCAAAAATTAAGAACAAAGGTCTAGAATGCAAAGGGAGAAAAGAAGGGCGGACACTCGCGTGAGAAATATGAGGAGCGAGGGCTCCTATTTATACTAATCACGTGAAGGAATGGGGTTTCGGAGAGTCTTTGGAAGTGAATCTCGGAAAGATATGAAAAAGATACGAAAATTACGCAGAAAAAGACCTGGGAAGAGGCGCAGCAGCCACTGCATCTCTTGGAAGAGGCGCAGCACCTGCTGCGTCTGTTCCCAAGTGGTTTCCTCCTGCGGAAGAAAGATTTCCGTGTTTAAGTTATGGTAGGACGGAATATTTTGGTTTTCCTTAATATTTTGTATGAATATTACGGGAAATTGTTTACCAAAGGATAAAGATTGTGAAATATTTATAAAATATGGAATAGAAATATCCTAACATTCGAACATTCGACTCGGGATTTAACGGTTATCAGAAAATGAAGACGGTTTTAGGCCCGGACTCCAAATGTACTCTAATTACTGTCAAAACGACCGTATCGGCACGTAGATGACAACTAAGAGGTAGACATTAATGTTTGAGCAATCGTTTGACGATAAACTTACGAACTGTCACAAATCGTTCCGCGTATCAAACATGCGGCCCAATCATCACCGGGTGGTTTGCGAGAGGTGCAGAAATGAGGTATCTACAATAAGAAGTTTGGAAAGATACTTAGTTAAAGTAAGAAGTTACTCAAAACTAATATTTTCTAATATGCTAGGACTTATGAGAAGTGCTAGGCTAATCATCTTGACAATTGTTGCAAGACTCTACAAAACGTATGCCTAGTGCATTGTGAGTTGGTAGAACACTTGACCAGTGCAAGTTATATCATCCACCACAAATTTGTTGGTTATGTGATAAACAACCAGAAAGTTCTTTCAAGATAAAGAACCCAAACCTAGGTTGGGAACCCATATGTGTACTTGGTAAGGTTCATGCTATGAAAGATAACATGAATATAAAGGAAAATGCAATAAAAGAAGTTTGAACACATGGACACAAGGTATGTTAAACTTCTATTGCAATCGACTAGTGTTTACACACGGACGATATACATCACAAGGTTGTAATATGGTATTGACTACCCAGATGTGATGTCGACATTCGTCGTTTGAGTTATTATTAACTCACCTTATACTTTGTTACATCCAAACGGGTTGTAGAGACAATTGAACCCCGTTAAAGTGAACACGGATTAGCATTGTATTCGCCCATAGTTACTTAGATGAGGTGACGTCTCGAAGTGACTAGAGTGTGATGCGATTGATGGCAAGTTCAAGTGCCATGAAGTCATGTGTGATGACTAGTCGATCACATAGGCAGACTGTTAGGAACACTTTGTCGGGCCTTATGACCGCTTATAGAGTTCTGGCAAATTTATATAGCCTGGTCATGGCGAGAGCTACTATAGTATTCAAATGAGTCGATTCTTTTGACTAAAGACTGTTCACCTAAGATGGCACAGTTTCAGATTAACTTTGATTTGTGTTACTACGACCTTCGTAAATAGGGTCAAATGGGCATATTTTGGGTTATGATGGTTGTGGCTAGTCGAAGGGAATAAGTGCGATAGGAATTATCCACCCCTAGTCAGGGTTATAACAATATCTCAGGGCCACTCGAGGAGTAATGAACTGGAAATGCGTGGCCACGCTCGGAAGATATCTATGGTAGATAAATCCGGTCAATCAGTTATTCTCCAGATCAAGAAAACCACTCTCGATATGATCACTTGCAAGTACGACCTGAAAGACACCTTGCATTGAGTGGGAGATAGTAATAGGACAAGATAATTGGTGACGCACACTTGTCGAGGACAAGTGAGAGATTGTTGGAATATGTGTCCTCCGACAATAATGCGATCACAACTGTCGATCATGATGATCACATGTTTAAGTCTCATTTTCAGAATACAATTGGGAAGTATTTTTACTGTCAACTGGTCCACACATATCGGTAATGATTGGCTGACTAGAGTTTGACATTACTGTCGTGCGACGGTGGTGATCAGTTGATCCCCTTAGGTCATACCTAAAGGGTAACACTCTTAATTGATTATTTAATTGATCGTATGACGATACGGGTTAATTAAATTACTTAAAATTGACGGACGATTTTGGAAGTAATATTTACGTATCTCATTATAATTTAATTAAATAAGATACGGTCTAAGTGATCGAATTGTTTTATTACTTAGATGAAATTATTGTTTACGGAAACAATTGAATTTGAATGAATAATTTATTATAAATACAAGATGTTGTGATTTATAATTGGTAAATCATTTTGGTACAAGTAATTATGAATTACTAAGTCGATTTTGTACATGACGTATTTTTATTAATACGTTGATTTTTAATATGTTAAAAATGCATAACAATTTTACATGACTTGTGACATGTGACAAATTGATAAATTGACAAAGATAAAATGGAATCCATTTTATCTTATGTTGACCGAAATGGAGGGTGATTTAGGCTAAATATTGTGTTAATTAATTTTTAAGTGGAAAGCATAATCATTTACCTAAATACTAGCCATGCATACCTAGTTACTCTTGTGAAAAACACCTTGGTCATGCATTGGCCCCTTTACCCTCCCCCTACCCGGTTTTCCTTGTAGAAAAGACCAAAGGGTTTTCTCTATAATTTACCAAATACACTACATCAAAAGTTAGTGCATTATTCATTCATATAACATCTAAAAATAGAGAGTTTTTAGTTAGATTATTACTTCTTCTTCTCCCTTCTCTTAACCGAAAATAAGAGACCAAATTCAATATTTTGGGTCAATTTTATTTAGATTAATATTGTTCTAGTATTAATAATATTAATCTTTTAAGGGGTTACTTTGGGTATTCATCTTTGGGAGAGATTCTACCCTTGAATATTTGTTCATCCATATTAGGAGAGCTCAAGAACAAGTGAGTAGGAGAACTCATTTGTGCCCAATAATCCAAAATTTCTATTGTAAGAATGACGATTTCTTCTTCATCTTTATTCATGTTTGCATGCATAAGATCCAAATTAATTTTATGACTAAATTAAATTGAAACATATATGAATATGTCGAAATAATGAGATATAGATTTCTAACAACTCCCACTATGGTTAAACAAGCTCTAGTTGACCCTCGGTGGCGAGCTGCTATGCAGTTCGAATATGAGGCTCTTCTTCGCAATGAAACATGGACTCTTGTCCCATCCGATCAAGCTCAAAATATCATCGGTTGCAAATGGGTTTTCCGCATCAAATACAATCCTGATGGTTCTCTTAAGCAACATAAAGCTCGTCTTGTTGCAAAAGGCTTCCATCAACGTCCCGGCCTTGACTACACCGAAACTTTCAGCCTTGTTATTAAACCCGTTACAATTCGACTCATCCTCTCTATTGCCGTCTCAAATGGTTGGTCTATGCGTCAAATTGACATTAACAATGCCTTTCTCCAAGGAACATTGACTGAGTCCGTCTACATGGTTCAACCACCGGGATTCGCGAATATCAATACTCCCAATCACGTTTGCAAACTAAGCAAAGCTATTTACGGTTTAAAACAAGCACCGCGTGCTTGGTACACCGAACTGAAAAATTACTTTATCTCCTATGGCTTTCGAAATTCAATTTCGGATTCCTCGCTCTTTATTTTAGACCGCACTAACATTCGTTTATTTGCTGTTGTTTATGTTGACGATATAGTAATTACAGGTCCGGATTCAAATGAAGTGGCTCGTTTTATACATGCTATTTCTACACGATTTTCACTAAAAGATTTGAGCCCTCTATCATATTTTCTTGGCATGGAAGTAACCCCTACACCATCCGGTATTCACATTAATCAATCAAAGTATGTTTCTGAGATCCTTGCTCGTTTTGACATGCTCGAGTGTAGTCCATCGACTACTCCTATGCTATCACACCCTCAACTTATTCGTCAAGATCATTTACCTATAGTCGATGCTACGAATTATATATAGAGCTGCGGTTGGCAGCCTATAATATTTATCATTGACTATACCCGATATAGCATTTCCAGTGAACAAGTTGGCTCAATTCCTCGCGCATCCGACCGCTACACACTGGGGGGCATTAAAACGTCTACTTCGGTTCCTAAAGGGCACTATTCACAAGGGCATTTCCTTTGCCAAAGATAATCCCCTTAATTTTCATGCTTATTGTGATGATGATTTGGCCGGAGATCATAATGACTATTTATCTACTACCGGCTTTGTTGTGTTTTTTGGTAAGCATCCTATTTCGTGGTCGTCGCAGAAGCAACGTGCCTTATCTCGCTCCTCAACTGAGGCTGAATTTCGTGCTATTGCGGACACCACTTCTGAGGTTCTTTGGTTACGATCCCTTTTTGCGAGCTAAATATTTCATTACCAAAAGCACCAGTTATATTTTGTGACAATCTTAGTGCTACAAATTACTCGGCCAACCCAATCTTTCATTCTCGAATGAAACATCTCGCATTGGCCTTCCATTTTGTGCGTGAGCAAGTTCATCTGGGTACTATCCGCATTCAATATATTAATGGTGATGACCAAATAGCCGACACATTAACTAAACCACTGCCAAGGCTGCGGTTCGATTTGCTTGCTTTCAAGATCGGTCTTACACTTCGTCCGTCCGTCTTGCGGGAGTGTGTTAAGAATAAATAACCAACTTATTTTTTTTTTTGAGAAAAAATAACCAACTTATTTATTCTTCCTTTATTATAGCCTATTTTCTAGTCTTCTCATTAGGTGTTAGTTGAGTCAATTGTATATCCTAGTTTCTAGCTTCTGTTAGCATACTTGTAGCTATTAGTTAGATTGCTTCATACCTTCCTTTACTATATATACATGTAACATGTAACCTAATATTATTAACTTCAATATACAAAACTCTTCTATACTTTACAATCTTGAAACTTATTATCGACAATGAGTCCACATCAGTACATCACCTCTAAAGCTAGGTTTGCCGTGCAATAGCTCATAAATTTTATTCGTATACAAGTCATTAAAGTCGTTTGATGTTTCAAGGGCACTCGTTCAAAGCTGTTGAGAAATTAAGTGGTCTTTCATCGAAGCTACAGGAAAATAAAAGAGCCTGGTGAGTAGGGATGTCAGCGGGGCGGGTACAAGCGGGTACCGCTCCGCACCCGCCCCAGTTGGGGAGGGGATGGGTAGAGCTTTGGCGGGTGGTGGGGCGGGTGCGGGTATGAAAATTATACCCGCCATGGGTAATGGGACGGGGATGGATTTTGCATCTTACCCGCCTTAAACCCCCCTACCCGCCAATTGCTAAAAAAAATTAGTGCGATTATGACAAATTTTTAAATCTTATTTAGTTATAATTAAGATATAATATAAATAATACTAGCTATTTTATAAAGTTTTTTACTAACTTCTTTGGTTAAAAACTAAACTTATAAAGATAAATTCAAAAAAAAATGGAAATTAATAATGATTAAATCATATTTGCGAAAGAATTTATCGAATAAAATTATGGTGTAGCGAGTTAATGGATAAGCGGGGCGGGTACGGTTTTATATTTCCACCCGTTGGGGCGGGGATGGTTTTGGAAACTTGTACCCGCCACGGGTGGTAGGACGGGGATGGTTACGAGTTTTTCTTGGTGAGTACGGGTACGGGGGAGCCTATATCTACCACTGCCCCGCCCCAATGACATCCCTACTGGTAAGCCTACATAAACTAATTTTTGATTTTTTGAGTAAAAGATCAATTTCATTAATAATGATAATATGTCATACAAGAATTGCAACAAAAATTAAAATTAACTGAATACAAATTTGTAAAACATAAGTAAGACAAACTATTCCTAAAACTAAGATCGTTATTAGATAAAAGCGCTTCTGCACACCACCCTCTAAAATACCGATATTTCTCCATAGAACCAATTGCGAGGGGATCCATAGATCTGATAATAAAGTTTTGAAAGAGATGAATCTTGTCCGATGTCACAAATCATAAGCAATAATCCAATATCCATTGCAGCACCATATGACTACAGATAAGACCATTGATCTTCCACATAATTCTTGAACCTCTCAAATAGAGGGATGAATCTCACACAAGATGAGGACAAAACTCACACAAAGGTGAGGATAAATCTCCAATAAAGGAGAGACAAGAGTTATTTGCATATAATTAATAGATATTTAGTAAGAAAAACGGAAAAAATTGGGGCTTACCTCCACCAAAATTGGTTGACGGTAGCCCCTAATTGATGAACTTGAAGGTTAGGGTTAGGGTTTTTAGAGAGAGACTTTTTTAATTTTATTTTTTTTAAATTTTTGATAAATACTTTGAGTTAACCCCATTTTAACAATGTTGTTGTTTATTATAAGGGTTATGCTCATTCATGGACATGATTTACTCAATCATGGACATAAATGACCATTATACCATTATCATTTCTACACTATAATTTTCTTTTTTTATTTCATTCAAATAAATCTCTCAATTAGGCACAACAACCAACCACCGCAGCACCCTCCACCACCTGCCCGGACCTCAGATCACACTACCCATACCGGCCCCTGCCACCACCGAACCATATACTCCCCCTCGCCTACTAATGAATTAAAAACCCCTACTCCTCCAGTCCTCCTCCCCTGTCCAACCGACCACCCTTGACACCATACCTGATGACCTCTCATTGGGACATCCAAACCTGTAATACTACGGTTTTATGTGTCATTGGGTACTCTATCGAATGGGTCTTACTCTGTCGAGTAAGAAGTTTTTGACGCAAAACAGTAGACTGCAAGTAGGATACTCGATCGAGTAAGTTGGGGACTCGATCGAGTAAGGGGCACTTGATCGAGTAAGTCACTTACTCGATCGAGAAAGTGTGTTTTACGGGCTGAGTTTGACGGTTTTTTTTAATGATGCGAGATTAATATAAAAGGGTTTATTATTTCTTAAACACTTTTCAACACCATAAACTTTTCAAGTGACGATTAGAAGTTACGTATCTTACTTTTCTCGCATCATTGGCAAATCCCTAAGCTATGTTCGTTGGATCATCTTTTTCTTTACATCATTGTGATCGTCATGTCGAGGGTAAGTTCCTTGTATAATTTATGTTGGGTTTCGTTGAGTTTATTTAAAACCCTAATTGGGTATTGTTAGGAGTTTTGGGTGATTTGTATGGTTATGGTAGTAATGGAATGTATGTATGTTATAGGAGGAGGATTCGTTGAGGAAAGATTCTGATTAGCTGCTAGACTGTCTGTGGTGTTTGATTTCCAGGTAGGGTTTCCCTACTTAGTATTGGCTACATAATATGTTGGTGATTGTTGTTGTGATTGTTGATTAATTAAAATGTTGGATTGGTTTTGGTGATTGTTGATTGTTGATAGTATATTGTTGATTGGTTGTGTAATCGCTGCGTGATCTTCGGTGCGTCCCCTGGGTGAGAGTGGAGTCACTTGCGGGAGTGGCTTCACGCCCTTGATTCGCCCCTTGTGGTTCCCGTCACAAGGGGGTGTGCACATTAATGAACATGGGTTTATTGCTCGATGGAGATGAGCGGGGCTTAGGTGGGAACGGCTGCGGTCCCCCACTGGCGGCGAGGAGTACTTGTTGCGATGGGTATTCTGGCAGGGCTACACACTTTAGTGTGTAGTCATATGTGTGGAGTTGGAGATGGAGTTGTGGATATTGGTTTGAGCTGATTGAGCTGTTTTTGTTACTGTTTCATTGTGGCTATTGTTTTTATGTAATTAGTACTGACCCCGTTATTGTTTTAAAAACCGTGGTGATCCATTCGGGGATGGTGAGTAGTTATTGAGCAGGTATGATGGCTTATGCGAGGGATAGCTGGGATGGAGTCACCACCGGTCTTAGAGTCTTCCGCTGTGTTTGAATTAGTAGTTTTAGTCGTTTGGATTTTGAGAACATTTGTATTTCCTTTTTACCAGTTTTGGAGTTGGTTGTATCACTTAAACTTTATTAACATTTAAGTATGTTTTGTTATTGTATATTTGAGTATCATTGCCTCGGAAAACCGAGATGGTGGCGTTCTCATACCATAAGTGGTCCTGGTAAGGCACTTGGAGTATGGGGGTGTCACAAATTGGTATCAGAGCGACGATCTTGAAACCTGTAACCAATGAACCAAATAAACATAGGAAGTCAAACTAAAATGAACCCGGGTAGGAGTTGTAGGAGCTAATGCAAAGACTTGGGAGACGTCCTAAAGTCGCGAACTCGCCTTACAACTTTGAACCGGTCACTATGGGATGTGAGTCGGGATCATTATGTGTTTATCATGTGATGTGTGTTTATATGGTAATGTGTTGTATGAATCGGTGGATGCATGTATGTGGAGGATGGGAGTTGTGTAGTGAAGGAAGATGATGATATGAATATATATGTTGTTAGTTGAATATATGAATGGCATGATGGTTGATTTATAACATGGCATATTAGATATATGGAAGAGAAGTTACTGTTGTTTGAGTGTACAAAGAGATATGTATATATACATGTTTTGTTTGTCGTTTTGCATAAAAGTATAGATAGTTGGAAGTGTGAGGTTAAACATGCGGGTAGTATACGAGTCTGCATGACTCGATCGAGTGGGGGGCACTCGATCGAGTAGGTGAGTGACTCGATCGAGTGGGGGTAACTCGATCGGGTAGGTAGTTTTCCGTTTCTGGGCAGAAATCTGTTTTCGGCACTCGATCGAGTAGGATAGGGAACTCGATCGAGTAGGACTAACTCGATCGAGTGTGATGTTGGCTCGATCGAGTACGTTTTTGGGAGCTTTCTGGTCAGGTTCTGGAGTCGAGGCACTCGATCGAGTAAGTGGGCAACTCGATCGAGTGACCTCAACTCGATCGAGTGGGTTGTGGCACTCGATCGAGTAGGTGTTGTGCAGGTCGTTTTCGTGTTTTGAGATATGGGATGTGTGTTCATGTCTACCTTTTCTTATATAGTTTCAAAGATGCCGCCAAAGAGAACAGTGTTGTTTGCCAGGACAGAAAACATGAGTATTGATGAGATTGTTAAGATTTTGGAGCACCAAAATGCTCTCACTCCTTTGAAGAAGGTGGGGAAAGATAAAGAGGCAGAGCCTGATCACTCAAAGATCAGTATACATATAGCAAGGTTCAATCCTAAGGAGTACTTAGGAACGGGGGCGCCAATTCTGCTGGATAATTGGCATAGAGAGATGGAGAATATACTCAATCTAGTTCATTGCTCAGAGGATCTTCGAGTGGAACAAGCTGCGTTCTACTTGAGGGAAGCAGTTGGTGAGTGGTGGGACAAGGTTAAGGTGAGTGCTTTGGAGTTATATGTGAAACAGGGGTTACCTGCTGTACCATGGGATGAGTTTAAGAGAGCTATGAGTATGAGGCAAGTGTTTATGCCAGAACATGTGCGTAGTAAGATGAGGGAGGAGTTTGATGACTTTAAGATGACTTCCGACATGACCGTTGCTGATTACTATTATAAGTTCAATGAGAAATCTAGGTATGCTGAGGACATGGGGCTGAGCCAAGAGAACTTGGCGTTGAGATTTGAGAAGGGGTTGACACCTAAGATTATGGAGAAGTTACCGGTAGGAGCCCATACTTATGTTAAGGAGGTGTATGAGCGTGCTGGGAGGGCTGAGAGGTTAGTTGAGATGGCCAAGGAGAGCCGTGAGAGAGCTTTTGAGAAGAGGAAGGCTGAGAGTGAGGGCGGTGGTCAGTCTAGTTACAAGAAGGGCGGCCATAACCAGGCGAGAGCGTACTCTTCAGGTTCGGGGTTTAATGCTGGAGCTTCTTACGGGTGTGGCCGGGGTGGTGGTAGTAGCAGTTGGGGGTATGACTTGTTTTAACTGTGGCGGTATGGGCCACAAGAGGTATGAGTGCACCAGTGCTATGAGTGGGGCTTTCCAGAGACCGTCGCAGGGGAGTTTCTCTCAGCGTCCATCTCAGAGTTATGCTAGTAACAGGCCGGCAGGGTCGTGGAATAATAGGGGTTGTCAGAGTAACAACAACGGTGGGGCTAACCGCAATGGCGATAATTCATATCAGAAACCAGCGATGAACAACAACAACCAGGGGTCGGCTTCTAAGCCGTCTACCTCAGCTAGTACTGTCCAGGGAGGTGGGCAGAAGACCAGTGGTAAGCTGTTTATGATGGAGAAGAAAGCAGCTGAGGATGATGCTCACGTTATCACTGATACTTTTCTTGTTAATGGAGTCTTTACCTTTGTTTTGTTTGATTCGGGAGCGTCACAGTCGTTTGTATCATCGAGTCATGCTAAGTTGTTGGGTTTGAGTGAGTATGAGTCTGTAAAAGAGGAAGTTTTTATACCGTCGGGTGAGTCTGTATCTTGTGGGCGGTTGTATAGAGGGGTGTCTATGATAGTTGGGCAGGTTGACCTAGCAGTGGACTTGTTAGAGTTTCCTTTGGAGGGTTTTGAGATGATAGTTGTTATGGACTACTTGGGTAAGTACAAGGCTAAGATAGACTGTCATCAAAAGAGGGTTTCTTTGAGAGGTCCTAAGGGGATTAGTGTGTCTTATCGTGGGTTTGTTGTCAAACCCAAAGTTAAGTTGATTGCGCAGTGACCTTGAAGTCTTATCTGAAGAAGGGGTGTTCGTTGATCTTATGCCATGTGAGAGACCATAGTATGGAGAGTCCAACAGTTGAGCAGATACCAGTGGTGGGAGAGTTTCCAGATGTCTTTCCAGATGAGATACCGGGGTTGCCACCAAATAGGGAGATAGATTTCAGTGTTGAGTGAAACCGGGGATGGGGCCAATCTCTAAGGCACCGTACCGTATCGGTCCTAAGGAGTTGGAAGAAACAGTTGGATGATCTGATTGAGAAGGGATACATTAGACCTAGTGTATCACCGTGGGGAGCACCTGTCTTGTTTGTGAAAAAGAAAGATGGGAGTTTGAGGTTATGCATCAATTACAGGGAGCTGAATAGGGTTACAGTGAAGAAAGGTATCCTTTGCCGAGGATAGATGATTTGTTTGATCAGTTGAACGGTGCAACGGTCTTTTCTAAGACCGATTTGAGTTCAGGTTACAATCAGGTGAAGATTCGGGAGGAGGACATACCGAAGACATCTTTTACATCGAGGTATGGTCACTATGAGTATGTTGTGATGCCGTTTGGGTTGTCTAATGCACCTGCAGTGTTTATGGATTTGATGAACCGGGTCTTCAGTCAGTTCTTGGATCGGTTTGTTGTGGTCTTTATCGATGATATATTAGTCTTTTCTAAGACTAGGGAGGAATATGAGGAGCATTTTAGGATAGTGTTGCAGACTTTGCGAGACAATCAGCTGTATGCAAAGTTGTCTAAGTGCAAGTTCTGGTTAGAGGAGGTTGCTTTTCTACGCCATGTGATTTCAAAGAAGGGTGTTGTTGTGGATCCTGTAAAGATAGAGGCAGTTACTCGGTGGGAAGCACCAAAGAATGTGGCAGAGATCAGGAGTTTCTTGGGTTTGGCTGGGTACTATCGACGGTTCGTGAAAGACTTTTCCAGGATAAACAGACCTATGATAACTTTAATGAGGAAAGAGAATGGGTTTCGTTAGGATGAAAGTTGTGAGACAGCGTTTCAAACATTAAAGGAGCGTTTGACCACAGCTCGAATCTTAACATTACCTGAAGGGAGTGAGAACTTTGAAGTGTACACAGATGCTTCAAAGAATGGGTTAGGTTGTGTGTTGATGCAGAACGGAAAAGTGATTGCCTATGCCTCTAGGCAGCTGAAGCCTTATGAGGAGAACTATCCTACACATGATCTAGAGTTAGGGGCGGATGTGTTTGCTCTTAAGATTTGGAGGCACTATCTTTATGGGGCGACCTTTAAGGTGTTTTCAGATCACAAGAGTCTCAAGTACATCTTCACTCAAAAGGAGTTGAACATGAGACAGAGGAGGTGGATGGAGCTGATTGGGGATTATGACATGGATATTATATACCATGAAGGGAAAGCTAATGTGGTTGCAGATGCCTTAAGCAGGAAGAGTGTGCATTCTCTTTGCACAGCTATATCTTTGATGAGGTTGAGAGATGAGGTAGGGAAGATGAGGATACATATGATACAGAGAGGGGGTGCTAGAGGGGACCTGACAGTGGAGCCAGACCTTTATGATGATATTCGCATGAAGCAGGCTTTGGATCCCAAGATTGAGGAGTGGAGAACTGAAGTAGAGAAAGGGACAATGTCTAGATTCTCTATTCATACAGATGGCAGTGTGAGATTCGATGGGAGATGGTGTGTTCCTAATGATGAGGAATTGAGGAAGATGATCATGACAGAGGCTCATTGCACACCATATTCGTTACATCCAGGCGGTGATAAGCTATATAAAGATTTGAAAAAAACTTTCTGGTGGCCTGTGATGAAGAAGGAAATAGTTGAGTTTGTGGCTCGTTGTTTGATATGTCAGAGAGTTAAAGGACAGCAGCGACGACCACAAGGTAAGATTCAGTCTCTTGAGATACCTAAGTGGAAGTGGGAGTCCATTTCTATGAATTTTATCGTGGGTTTACCGAGGAGACAACAGGGTAATAACATGATATGGGTTATAGTGGATCGACTGACCAAGTCAGCTCACTTTGTGTCGATGAAAGATACTTGGACCAAGATACAGTTAGCTTTGGCTTATAGGAAGCATGTGGTTCATTTGCATGGGGTGCCTAAGGATATAGTGTCCGATAGAGATGCGAGGTTCATATCACGGTTTTGTAAAGAGTTGCAGGAATTGATGGGAACTACTTTGAAGATGAGTACTGCATTTCACCCTGCGGCAGATGGCCATACAGAGAGGACTATCAAGACTTTAGAGGATATGTTGTGAGCGTGTGCTATGGATTTTGGTGGTACCTGGGAGCAGCGTTTGGATCTAATTGAGTTTTCTTATAATAACAGCTATCACACGAGTATAGGCATGACACCGTTTGAGGCTTTATATGGGAGGAGATGTAGGAGTCCGATTTGCTGGGGTGATAGAGCTGAGGCAGTGGTTTTGGGGCCAGAGATGGTACAGGAGATGGTTGAACAGGTTAAGCTGATTAGACAGAGGATAAAAGCGGCCCAGGATCGACAAAAGAGTTATACAGATCTACATCGTCGTGATATAGAGTTTCAGGTTGGGGACAAGGTTCTTTTGAAAATGTCTCCTATGCGTGGGGTCATGAGATTTGGGAAGAAAGGGAAGCTGAGTCAGAAGTTTATCGGACCATATGAGATTTTGGATCGTGTGGGTGAGGTTGTTTACCGGTTAGCTTTACCAGCTGCTTTGGATAGAGTGCATAATGTGGTTCATGTGTCTCAGCTGCGGAAGTATATGAGTGATCCATCACATATGTTAGAGGTAGAGAACTTTGACCTGGATGAGTCTTTGTCTTATCTTGAGGTGCCCAAAGAGATTCTTGATCGCAAGGTTAGGAAAACTAGACATGGGCAAACAGTGTTGCTTAAGGTTCTTTGGTCTAACCATGAGGTTGAGGAGGCTACTTGGGAGGCGGAGGAGGCTATGAGGGAGCGGTACCTGTCTCTTTTTTTATAAGGTATGTGTGGTTACGGGGACGTAACCATGTTTCTTTTAGAGGGTAGGAGATGGTCGCATAGAGTTTTTGTATGTTTCATGTTGGTTTAGTACAGGTAGTAGTTGTCTTGTGTCGGGTTGAGTGTTATTTTGGGAGATGTGTTTTGAGTTTTATTTTGAGTTTTGGTTATGTTGTTGTGTTGGAGTAGTGTTAGTGTGTTTTGTTTTTGGTTATGGGTTGAACTTCGGGAACGAAGTTCTTTTTAAGGAGGGAAGACTGTAATACTACGGTTTTATGTGTCTTTGGGTACTATATCGAATGGGTCTTACTCTGTCGAGTAAGAAGTTTTTGACGCAAAACAGTAGACTGCCTGTAGGGTACTCGATCGATTAAGTTGGGGACTCGATCTAGTAAGGGGAACTCGATCGAGTAAGTATGTTTTACGGGCTGAGTTTGACGGGTTTTGTTAATGATGAGAGATTAATATAAAAGGGTTTGTTATTATTTCTTAAACACTTTTCAACATCATAAACTTTTCAAGTGACGATTAGAAGTTACGTATCTTGCTTTTCTCGCATCATTGGCAAATCCCTAAGCTGTGTTCGTCGGATCATCTTGTTCTTTACATCGTTGCGATCGTCGTGTCGAAGGTAAGTTCCTTGTATAATTTATGTTGGTTTCGTTGAGTTTATTTAAAACCCTAATTGGGTATTGTTGGGGGTTTTGGGTGATTTATATGGTTGTGGTAGTAATGGAATGTATGTATGTTATAGGAGGAGGATTCATTGAGGAAGGATTCTGATTAGTTGCTAGACCGTCTGCGGTGTTTGCTTTCCAAGTAGGGTTTCCCTACTCAGTATTGGATACATAATATGTTGGTGATTGTTGTTGTGATTGTTGATTAATTATAATGTTGGATTGGTTTTGGTGATTGTTGATAGTATATTGTTGATTGGTTGTGTAACTGTCTGTGATCTTCGGGGTGCGTCCCTGGCTGAGTGGAGTCACTTGCGGGAGTGGCTTTGATACATGCATTTTATATAGTCTTTTTAGCCTATTTTATGCACGTATTTCTATGCTTTTATCGTAGTTTATGCTACGAAATGCCCGGAATATGCTACTTTGGGTTATTTTGTCTTATTTGCAGGAATGGACCCAAAAGTAGTAAAAACGAGCCATTTATCGTCCATTTTGCATGCATTTGGAGGAAGAGTGAATTTGGAGCGGAATTATAGCTGTCTTGGGATGCGTGAAGCTGTTTCGGGAGTCAAAAGGACAAGTCAAAGTCAAACTAACGAGAATTATGAGCTGCTGAAGTTAGTTTTCACTCGATCGAGCACCTTACTAGTCGATCGAGTGGTTTTAGATTTAATAATTAGTCGATCGAGTAGATTATACGGTCGATCGACCAGTTGCTTATTTGTGTTTAGTCGATCGAGCACTTCCTTTAGTCGATCGAGTGGTCTGAGCCTTAGTTACTCGATCGAGTGGTTTAAAACCACTCGATCGAGTGGTTTATCCTACGGGCTTGGGCTTTTTAGGTTTATTTCCGTCATTAGGTTAAATAATTCCTATATTCTTATAAATAAGAAGGTAGGACGTCAGTTGTACCTTCTTCTCTTCTCTTCTCCCCTTTCTCGACACTTAATACATTGTTCCAGTTACTTTGTTCCTCTATTCCGGATTTATTTCAGTAACATTTCTCTCCCTTTTCTCTTCTTACTTAATGTTTATTACTCTCTCTCTCTTTATTACTTATGTTCTTTATTTAATTATGTCTAGCTAATTCCTTTAGTATGTTAGGACGAGGGAAGCCGTGGTAGCAATATGTTAGGATTGACATGATTAGATTAATTTGCGATAAGAATTGTATTAAGCAATATAATTATGATTAGGTTGAATGAATGCATGCAGGAGACCGATTTATTTAGTTACTCCCGACCTGGATCGAAAGATTGGAAGGGAAGGCTTGCTTAATTACAATAGGTGATACCTAATTAGGGCGAAAGCTAAGTTAGGGAGACCCTAGGGCGATTAGAGACCGAAAGGGTATAATCGCAGGTTTAAGGACCGAAAGGTGACGACCTCGCTCTTCTTATCAATAATTTAATCGACTCAGTTGACCCGATAGTGTAGCTGCCACGGTAGACCGATTCCTAGCATATCTCTCTCTTTTATCTGATTTACCCTTGTATTTCTTCATTATTTTCTCTTATTCATTTCCCTCTTGCTTTAATCTCTTTAGTCTAGTCAAAACAATCAAAACCCCCATCTTGTGACATTAGACAGACGAGATAGACAAGTAGATAGTAAACCGCCTCCCTGTGGAGATCGACCCTACTTACCGCTGACTTCTGTTAGTAGTACTTAGGTATTTATTTTTGGTACAGAAACGACAGTATCAAATTTTGGCGCCGTTGCCGGAGATTATATGGTCCCCCACTGGCGGCGAGGAGTACTTGTTGCGATGTGTATTCTGGCAGGGCTACACACTTTAGTGTGTAGTCAAATGTGTGGAGTTGGAGATGGAGTTGTGGAGATTGGTTTGAGCTATTTGTGTTACTGTTTCATTGTGGCTATTATTTTTATGTAATCGGTACTGACCCCGTTAATTGTTTTAAAAACTGTGGTAATCCATTCGGTGATGGTGAGCAGTTGTTGAGAAGGTATGATGGCTTATGCGAGGGATAGCTGGGATGGAGTCACCACCGGTCTTAGAGTCTTCCGCTGTGTTTGAATTAGTAGTTTTAGTCTTTTGGATTTTGAGAACATTTCTATTTCCTTTTTACCAGTTTTGGAGTTGGTTGTATCACTTAAACTTTATTAACATTTAAGTATGTTTCGTTATTGTCTATTTGAGTATCATTGCCTCGGGAAACCGAGATGGTGGCGTTCTCAAACCTTAAGTGGTCCTGGTAAGGCACTTAGAGTATGGGGGTGTCACAAAGTGGTATCAGAGCGACGATCTTGAAACCTGTAACCAATGAACCTAATAAACATAGGGAGTTAAACTAAAATGAACCCGGGTAGGAGTTGTAGGAGCTAATGCAAAGACTTGGGAGACGTCCTAAAGTCGCGAACTCACCTTACAACTTTGAACCGGTCACCATGGGATGTGAGTCGGGATCGTTATGTGTTTATCATGTGATGTGTGTTTATATGGTAATGTGTTGTATGAATCGGTGGATGCATGTATGTGGAGGATGGGAGTTGTGTAGTGAAGGAAGATGATGATATGAATATATATGTTGTTAGTTGAATATATGAATGGCATGATGGTTGATTTATAACATGGCATATTAGATATATGGAAGAGAACTTACTGTTGTTTGAGTGTACAAAGAGATATGTATATATACATGTTTTGTTCGTCGTTTTGCATAAAAGTATAGATAGTTGGAAGTGTGAGGTTGAACATGCGGGTAGTATACGAGTCTGCATGACTCGATCGAGTGGGGGGCACTCGATCGAGTAGGTGAGTGACTCGATCGAGTGGGGGTAACTCGATCGGGTAGGTAGTTTTCCGTTTCTGGGCAGAAGTCTGTTTTGGGCACTCGATCGAGTAGGATAGGGAACTCGGTCGAGTAGGGCTAACTCGATCGAGTGTGATGTTGGCTCGATCGAGTACGTTTTTGGGAGCTTTCTGGTCAGGTTCTGGAGTCGAGGCACTCGATCGAGTAAGTGGGCAACTCGATCGAGTGACCTCAACTCGATCGAGTGGGTTGTGGCACTCGATCGAGTAGGTGCTGTGCAGGTCATTTTCGTGTTTTGAGATAAGCGATGTGTGTTCATGTCTACCTTTTCTTATATAGTTTCAAAGATGCAGCCAAAGAGAAGAGTGTTGTATGCCAGGGCAGAAAACATGAGTATTGATGAGATTGTAAAGATGTTGGAGCACCAAGATGCTCTCACGGAGGCTTTAAAGATGGTGGGGAAAGATAAAGAGGCAGAGCATGATCACTCAAAGATCAGTATACATATAGCAAGGTTCAATCCTAAGGAGTACTTGGGAACGGGGGCGCCAATTCTGCTAGACAATTGGCATAGAGAGATGGAAAATATACTCAAATTAGTTCATTGCTCAGAGGAGCTTCGAGTGGAACAAGCTGCGTTCTACTTGAGGGAAGCAGCTGGTGAGTGGTGGGACAAGGTTAAGGTGAGTGCTTTGGAGTTATATGTGAAACAGGGGTTACCTGCGATACCATGGGATGAGTTTAAGAGAGCTATGGGGCGAGAGTTTGTGCCAGAACATGTGCATAGTAAGCTGAGGGAGGAGTTTGATGACTTTAAGATGACTTCCGACATGACCGTTGCTGATTACTATCATAAGTTCAACAAGAAATCTAGGTATGCTGAGGACATAGGGCTGAGCCAAGAGAACTTGGCGTTGAGATTTGAGAAGGGGTTGACACCTAAGATCATGGAGAAGTTACCGGTAGGAGCCCTTACTAATGTTAAGGAGGTGTATGAGCGTGCTGGGAGGGCTGAGAGGTTAGTTGAGATGGCCAAGGAGAGTCGTGAGAGAGCTTCTGAGAAGAGGAAGGCTGAGAGTGAGAGTGGTGGTCAGTCTAGTTACAAGAAGAGCGATCATAACTAGGCGAGAGCGTACTCTTCAGGTTCGGGGTTTAGTGCTGGAGCTTCTTACGGGCGTGGCTGGGGTGGTGGTAGTAGCAGTTGGGGTATGACTTGTTTTAACTATGGCGGTATGGGCCACAAGAGGCATGAGTGCACCAGTGCTATAAGTGGGGGTTTCTAGAGACCGTCACAGGGGAGTTTCTCTCAGGGTCCATCTCAGAGTTATGCTAGTAACAGTGCCTACTGGTCGTGGAATAACGAGGGTGGTCGAGTAACAACAACGGTGGGGCTAACCGCAATGGCGGTAATTCATATCGAAAACCGGACGACGGACAACAACAACCGGGGCCTGCTAAAACCGTCTACCTCAGCTAAAGTCTTGTCCAGGGAGGTGGGCGAAAGACCGATGGTAAGTCGTTTATGATTGGGAAGAAAGCAGCTGAGGATGATGCTCACGTTATCACTGATACTTTTCTTGTTAATGGAGTCTTTACCTTTGTTTTGTTTGATTCGGGAGCGTCACAGTCGTTTGTATCATCGAGTCATGCTAAGTTGTTGGGTTTGAGTGAGTTTGAGTCTGTAAAAGAGGAAGTTTTTATACCGTCGGGTGAGTCTGTATCTTGTGGGTGGTTGTATAGAGGGGTGTCTATGATAGTTGGGCAAATTGACCTACCAGTGGACTTGTTAGAATTTCCTTTGGAGGGTTTTGAGATGATAGTTGGTATGGACTGGTTGGGTAAGTACAAGGCTAAGATAGACTGTCATTAAAAGAGGGTTTCTTTGAGAGGTCCTAAGGGGATTAGTGTGTCTTATCATGGGTTTGTTGTCAAACCCAAAGTTAAGTTGATTGCAGCAGTGACCTTGAAGTCTTATCTGAGAAGAGGTGTTCGTTGATCTTATGCCATGTGAGAGACCATAGTATGGAGAGTCCGCCAGTTGAGCAGATACCAGTGGTGGGAGAGTTTCCAGATGTCTTTCCAGATGAGATACCGGGGTTGCCACCAAAGAGGGAGATAGATTTAAGTGTTGAGTTGAAACCGAGGACGGGGCCAATCTCTAAGGCACCGTACCGTATGGGTCCTAAGGAATTGGAGGAGCTGAAGAAACAGCTGGATGATCTGATTGAGAAAGGATACATTAGACCTAGTGTATCACCGTGGGGAACACCAATCTTGTTTGTGAAAAAGAAAGATGGGAGTTTGAGGTTATGCATCGATTACAGGGAGCTGAACAGGGTTACAGTGAAGAACAAATATCCGTTGTCAAGGATAGATGATTTGTTTGATCAGTTGAACGGTGCAGCGGTCTTTTCTAAGATCGATTTGAGGTCGGGTTACCATCAGGTGAAGATTCGGGAGGAGGACATACCGAAGACAGCTTTTACATCGAGGTATGGTCACTATGAGTATGTTGTGATGCCGTTTGGGTTGTCTAATGCACCTGCAGTGTTTATGGATTTGATGAACCGAGTCTTCAGTCAGTTCTTGGATCGGTTTGTTGTGGTCTTTATCGATGATATCTTAGTCTTTTCTAAGACTAAGGAGGAACATGAGGAGCATTTGAGGATAGTGTTGCAGACTTTGCGAGATAATCAGCTGTATGCAAAGTTGTCTAAGTGCGAGTTCTAGTTAGAGGAGGTTGCTTTTCTAGGCCATGTGATTTCAAAGAAGGGTGTTGCTGTGGATCCTGCATAGATAGAGGCAGTTACTCGGTGGGAAGCACCGAAGAATGTGGCAGAGATCAGGCGTTTCTTGGGTTTGGCTGGGTACTATCGACGGTTCGTGAAATACTTTTCCAAGATAGCCAGACCTATGACAGCTTTGATGAGGAAAGAGAACGGATTTCCTTAGGATGAAAGTAGTGAGACGGCGTTCCAAACCTTAAAGGAGCGTTTGACCACAGCTCCAATCTTAGCATTACCTGAAGGGAGTGAGAACTTTGAAGTGTACACATCTGCTTCAAAGAATGAGTTGGGTTGTGTGTTGATGCAGAACGGAAAAGTGATTGCATATGCCTCTAGACAGCTGAAGCCTTATGAGGAGAACTATCCTACGCATGATCTAGAGTTGGGGGCGGTTGTGTTTAATTTGCTCTCAAGATTTGGAGGCACTATCTTTATGGGCAACCTTTAAGGTCTTTTCAGATCACAAGAGTCTCAAGTACATCTTCACTCAAAAAGAGTTGAACATGAGACAGAGGAGGTGGATGGAGCTGATTGGGGATTATGACATGGATATTATATACCATGAAGGGAAAGTTAATGTGGTTGCAGATGCCTTAAGTAGGAAGAGTGTGCATTCTCTTTGCACAGCTATGTCTTTGATGAGGTTGAGAGATGAGGTGGGGAAGATGGGGATACATATGATACAGAGAGGGGGTGCTAGAGGAGACTTGACAGTGGAGCCAGACCTTTATGATTATATTCCTAGGAAGCAGGCTTTGGATCCCAAGATTGAGGAGTGGAGAGCTGGAGTAGAGAAAGGGACAGTGTCTAAATTCTCTATTCATACAGATGGCAATGTGAGATTCGATGGAAGATGGTGTGTTCCTAATGATGAGGAATTGAGGAAGATGATCATGACAGAGGCTCATTGCACACCATATTCGGTACATCCAGGTGGTGACAAGCTATATAAAGATTTGAAAAAAACTTTCTGGTGGCCTGGGATGAAGAAGGAAACAGCTGAGTTTGTGACTCATTGTTTGACATGTCAGAGAGTTAAAGGAGAGCAGCGACGACCACAAGGTAAGATTCAGTCTCTTGAGGTACCTGAGTGGAAGTGGGAGTCCGTTTCTATGGATTTTATCATGGGTTTACCGAGGAGTCAACAGGGTAATAACATGATATGGGTTATAGTGAATCGACTAACCAAGTTAGCTCACTTTGTGTCGATGAAAGATACTTGGACCAAGATACAGTTAGCTTTGGCTTAAAGGAAGCATGTGGTTCGTTTGCATGGGGTGCCTAAGGATATAGTGTCCGATAGAGATGCGAGGTTCATATCTAGGTTTTGGAAAGAGTTGCAGGAATATATGGGAACTACTTTGAAGATGAGTACTACATTTCACCCTGCGACAGATGGCCAGACAGAGAGGACCATCAAGACTTTAGAGGATATGTTGCGAGTGTGTGTTATGGATTTTGGTGGTAGCTGGGAGCAGCGTTTGGATCTAATTGAGTTTTCTTATAACAACAGTTATCACACGAGTATAGGCATGGCACTGTTTGAGGCTCTAGTTGGAAGTGTGAGGTTGAACATGCGGGTAGTATACGAGTCTGCATGACTCGATCGAGTGGGGGGCACTCGATCGAGTAGGTGAGTGACTCGATCGAGTGGGGGTAACTCGATCGGGTAGGTAGTTTTCCGTTTCTGGGCAGAAATCTGTTTTCGGCACTCGATCGAGTAGGATAGGGAACTCGATCGAGTAGGACTAACTCGATCGAGTGTGATGTTGGCTCGATCGAGTACGTTTTTGGGAGCTTTCTGGTCAGGTTCTGGAGTCGAGGCACTCGATCGAGTAAGTGGGCAACTCGATCGAGTGACCTCAACTCGATCGAGTGGGTTGTGGCACTCGATCGAGTAGGTGTTGTGCAGGTCGTTTTCGTGTTTTGAGATATGGGATGTGTGTTCATGTCTACCTTTTCTTATATAGTTTCAAAGATGCCGCCAAAGAGAACAGTGTTGTTTGCCAGGACAGAAAACATGAGTATTGATGAGATTGTTAAGATTTTGGAGCACCAAAATGCTCTCACTCCTTTGAAGAAGGTGGGGAAAGATAAAGAGGCAGAGCCTGATCACTCAAAGATCAGTATACATATAGCAAGGTTCAATCCTAAGGAGTACTTAGGAACGGGGGCGCCAATTCTGCTGGATAATTGGCATAGAGAGATGGAGAATATACTCAATCTAGTTCATTGCTCAGAGGATCTTCGAGTGGAACAAGCTGCGTTCTACTTGAGGGAAGCAGTTGGTGAGTGGTGGGACAAGGTTAAGGTGAGTGCTTTGGAGTTATATGTGAAACAGGGGTTACCTGCTGTACCATGGGATGAGTTACCGGGGTTGCCACCATTGGAGCACCAAAGAGGGAGATAGATTTAAGTGTTGAGTACCTGCTGTACCATTGGAGCACCAAATGTCTTTCCAGATGAGATACCGGGGTTGCCACCAAAGAGGGAGATAGATTTAAGTGTTGAGTTGAAACCGAGGACGGGGCCAATCTCTAAGGCACCGTACCGTATGGGTCCTAAGGAGTTGGAAGAAACAGTTGGATGATCTGATTGAGAAGGGATACATTAGACCTAGTGTATCACCGTGGGGAGCACCTGTCTTGTTTGTGAAAAAGAAAGATGGGAGTTTGAGGTTATGCATCAATTACAGGGAGCTGAATAGGGTTACAGTGAAGAAAGGTATCCTTTGCCGAGGATAGATGATTTGTTTGATCAGTTGAACGGTGCAACGGTCTTTTCTAAGACCGATTTGAGTTCAGGTTACAATCAGGTGAAGATTCGGGAGGAGGACATACCGAAGACATCTTTTACATCGAGGTATGGTCACTATGAGTATGTTGTGATGCCGTTTGGGTTGTCTAATGCACCTGCAGTGTTTATGGATTTGATGAACCGGGTCTTGATCGGTTCTTGGATCGGTTTGTTGTGGTCTTTATCGATGATATATTAGTCTTTTCTAAGACTAGGGAGGAATATGAGGAGCATTTTAGGATAGTGTTGCAGACTTTGCGAGACAATCAGCTGTATGCAAAGTTGTCTAAGTGCAAGTTCTGGTTAGAGGAGGTTGCTTTTCTACGCCATGTGATTTCAAAGAAGGGTGTTGTTGTGGATCCTGTAAAGATAGAGGCAGTTACTCGGTGGGAAGCACCAAAGAATGTGGCAGAGATCAGGAGTTTCTTGGGTTTGGCTGGGTACTATCGACGGTTCGTGAAAGACTTTTCCAGGATAAACAGACCTATGATAACTTTAATGAGGAAAGAGAATGGGTTTCGTTAGGATGAAAGTTGTGAGACAGCGTTTCAAACATTAAAGGAGCGTTTGACCACAGCTCGAATCTTAGCATTACCTGAAGGGAGTGAGAACTTTGAAGTGTACACAGATGCTTCAAAGAATGGGTTAGGTTGTGTGTTGATGCAGAACGGAAAAGTGATTGCCTATGCCTCTAGGCAGCTGAAGCCTTATGAGGAGAACTATCCTACACATGATCTAGAGTTAGGGGCGGATGTGTTTGCTCTTAAGATTTGGAGGCACTATCTTTATGGGGCGACCTTTAAGGTGTTTTCAGATCACAAGAGTCTCAAGTACATCTTCACTCAAAAGGAGTTGAACATGAGACAGAGGAGGTGGATGGAGCTGATTGGGGATTATGACATGGATATTATATACCATGAAGGGAAAGCTAATGTGGTTGCAGATGCCTTAAGCAGGAAGAGTGTGCATTCTCTTTGCACAGCTATATCTTTGATGAGGTTGAGAGATGAGGTAGGGAAGATGAGGATACATATGATACAGAGAGGGGGTGCTAGAGGGGACTTGACAGTGGAGCCAGACCTTTATGATGATATTCGCATGAAGCAGGCTTTGGATCCCAAGATTGAGGAGTGGAGAACTGAAGTAGAGAAAGGGACAATGTCTAGATTCTCTATTCATACAGATGGCAGTGTGAGATTCGATGGGAGATGGTGTGTTCCTAATGATGAGGAATTGAGGAAGATGATCATGACAGAGGCTCATTGCACACCATATTCGTTACATCCAGGCGGTGATAAGCTATATAAAGATTTGAAAAAGACTTTCTGGTGGCCTGTGATGAAGAAGGAAATAGTTGAGTTTGTGGCTCGTTGTTTGATATGTCAGAGAGTTAAAGGACAGCAGCGACGACCACAAGGTAAGATTCAGTCTCTTGAGATACCTAAGTGGAAGTGGGAGTCCATTTCTATGAATTTTATCGTGGGTTTACCGAGGAGACAACAGGGTAATAACATGATATGGGTTATAGTGGATCGACTGACCAAGTCAGCTCACTTTGTGTCGATGAAAGATACTTGGACCAAGATACAGTTAGCTTTGGCTTATAGGAAGCATGTGGTTCATTTGCATGGGGTGCCTAAGGATATAGTGTCCGATAGAGATGCGAGGTTCATATCACGGTTTTGTAAAGAGTTGCAGGAATTGATGGGAACTACTTTGAAGATGAGTACTGCATTTCACCCTGCGGCAGATGGCCATACAGAGAGGACTATCAAGACTTTAGAGGATATGTTGTGAGCGTGTGCTATGGATTTTGGTGGTACCTGGGAGCAGCGTTTGGATCTAATTGAGTTTTCTTATAATAACAGCTATCACACGAGTATAGGCATGACACCGTTTGAGGCTTTATATGGGAGGAGATGTAGGAGTCCGATTTGCTGGGGTGATAGAGCTGAGGCAGTGGTTTTGGGGCCAGAGATGGTACAGGAGATGGTTGAACAGGTTAAGCTGATTAGACAGAGGATGAAAGCGGCCCAGGATCGATAAAAGAGTTATGCAGATCTACATCGTCGTGACATAGAGTTTCAGGTTGGGGACAAGGTTCTTTTGAAAGTGTCTCCTATGCGTGGGGTCATGAGATTTGTGAAGAAAGGGAAGCTGAGCCAGAAGTTTATTGGACCATATGAGATTTTAGATCGTGTGGGTGAGGTTGCTTACCGGTTAGCTTTACCAGTTGCTTTGGATAGAGTGCATAATGTGTTTCATGTGTCTCAGCTGCGGAAGTATATGAGTGATCCATCACATGTGTTAGAGGTAGAGAACTTCGAGTTGGATGAGTCATTGTCTTATCTTGAGGTGCCCAAACAGATTCTTGATCGCAAGGTTAGGAAAACTAGACATGGGAAAACAGTGTTGCTTAAGATTCTTTGGTCTAACCATGAGGTTGAGGAGGCTACTTGGGAGGCGGAGTAGGCTATGAGGGAGCGGTACCTGTCTCTTTTTTATCAGGTATGTGTGGTTACGGGGACGTAACCATGTTTCTTTTAGGGGGGTAGGAGATGGTTGCATAGAGTTTTTGTATGTTTTATGTTGGTTTAGTACAGGTAGTAGTTGTCTTGTGTCGGGTTGAGTGTTGTTTTGGGAGATGTGTTTTGAGTTTTGGTTATGTTGTTGGGTTGGAGTGGTGTTAGTGTGTTTTGTTTTTGGTTATGGGTTGAACTTCGGGGACGAAGTTCTTTTTAAGGAGGGAAGACTGTAATACTATGGTTTTATGTGGCTTTGGTGTAATACTCCGTATTTATAGTCTTGGGGGTACTCTATCGAGTAGGCCTTACTCTGTCGAGTAAGGGTATGTGGCGAAGCAAAATAGTTTCTGACCTGTTGGGCACTCGATCGAGTAGCTGGGGCACTCGATCGAGTAGGGGGGTACTCGATCGAGTACCTTGGGTACTCGATCGAGTGTCCGGTTTTACGGGAAAGTTTTCTCGGGTTTTGTTAATTACGCGATTAAGGTATTTAAACATATTCGTAATTGTTCTAAATCACTTTTTACAAAACCTAAAACCTGTTTAAGAGAGAAAGCAACTAGTCTTCTTCCTAATCGCGTTCTTGACGATTCCCGGAGTTCAGACGGTCAGTTCGTATCGTAGTTCGTGTCGTTGGATTCCTTGCGTCGAGGGTAAGCTTTTAATATAATTTCTATAATGTTTTGATAAGATTGATGAAACCCTAATTTAGGAATTGGGGGTTTTATGAGTAGTATTTGAATAGTAGTATCTATGTGTTGTATGATAGGAGGAGAATTCGTAGAGGAGCCGTTTTGATACAGCTGTAGATACCGTCTGCGTGTTGTGCTTTCCAGGTAGGATTTCCTACTCGGTATTAGTCCCATAATGGGATATTGGTGATGTCTTTGTAGTTAGTTGTTTGATATGATGATTGTGATTGTGATTGTGATTGTGGTTGTGTTTGTTGATGGTTCTCGAGATGCGTTCTCGGTTGAGTGGGGTCACTTGCGGGAGTGATCTCACGCCCTAGTTTCGCCCTTCGTGGAACCCGCCACGGAAGGGGATGTGCACATTAATGGACGGGGTTATCGCTCGTACGATGAGCGGGGCTTAGGTGGGAACGGCTGCGGTCCCCCATCGCGTGGGCGGTCCAGTGGACGATCGATATTGAGATGATGGGAGTTGGTGGTGTGTGTGTGTGTGATTCAAAATTGTCTGTTTGTCTTATTGTTGTTATCTATATTGATTGTGTGATTAGTATCGACCCGGTGTTGTTTTGTAAAACTGCGGTGATCCATTCGGGGATGGTGAGCGATATTGAACAGTATAGAGATGAGTACTTGGGATAGCCGGGATGGCCACGACATGATGATAGAGTCTTCCGCGTAGTTTAGCATTTATTTACATTTCATTGAGAAACAGATAGTTTGGAATAATGTATCGTACTTTCAATTTGGTTTCGAGGATTGTATTTATTCATTAAACTATTTACAATAAATGTTGTTTCTGTTTTGTCTATTTGATTATCATACCTCGGGCGGCCGAGATGGTGATGTCTTCATACCTGAGTGGTCCCGGTAAGGCACTTGGAGTATGGGGTGTTACAAATGGTATCAGAGAGACGATCCTGAAACCTGTAACCAATGAACTTAATGAACATAGGGAGTCAATTAAAATGAACCCGGGGTAAAAGTTGTAGGAGCTAGTGCAAAGGCTTGGGAGACGTCCTAAAGTCGCGGGGATCGCCCTACAACTTTGAACCGGTCACATGGGGGAAATGTGTGTTGAGTCATGTGTGTGCTTAGTAACTTGCGTAACAATGTGATGGAATGTGTTGATGGTTGGATGTTCGAATTGGAAGTTGATGAGATGAAAGAAAAGTGATGTTATATATATAGACGTTGTTGATGAAATGATAGCATGATGGAATGTTTTACAACGTGGCAATTAATAGCATGAATGTTATGATATAATGTGATTTATAAAGTTAGCAATGTTAGTAGGTGACGTAATATGCGGGTAGCTCTTACGTTTTGGTGGTACTTGATCGAGTGAGGCTGACTCGATCGGGTAGGTTTATGGCGATTTTGAGTCCAGAATAGCGTTTTGGGGCACTCGATCGAGTAACAAGGGGTACTCGATCGAGTAGGGGGTCACTCGATTGAGTAGCCTAGATACTCGATCGAGTGGGTTAGAGATCAGAAGGTCTGTTTGGTACTGGAGTTTGGGTACTCGATCGAGTACATGGGGGCACTCGATCGAGTAGCCCGTTACTCGATCGAGTGGGTTTGGATACTCGATCGAGTAGGTTCTGGGCAGCGTGTTTTCGTGTTTTGAAGTTTAGTACGTGTGTTCATGTCTACCCTTTTCTTATATATGTATAGTTTCAAGATGCCGCCAAAGAGAAATGCTTTGTACGCGAGAGCAGAGCTTATGACCACGGATGACATCGTTAAGATGTTGGAACACCAGGACGCTCTTACTGAGACCCTGAAGAGAGTGAATGAGGACAAGGATAAGAGTAAGGAGAAGGAGGTTGACCATGCTAAAGTCAGCCTCTATATTGCGAGGTTTAACCCGAAGGAGTACAAGGGAGTTGAGGAGCCTAACCATCTTAATAGTTGGGTGAGGAGATGGAGAACATACTAGATTTAGTTCGCTGTGTCCGATGAGATGAGAGTGGATCAGCCGCATTCTATCCGAGGGAGGCAAAATGGCAAGTGGTGGGATTCCGTGAAAGTGAGTGCCAAGGAGATATATACCAACCAAGGGTTACCCGCTATACCTTGGGAGGAGTTTCGTAGGGGTCGTGAGGAAGGAGTTCGTACCAGAACATGTGAGGAGTAAGTTGAGAGAGGAGTTCGATAAGTTTAAGATGACTTTGAGATGTCTCGTGGCCGAGTACTACAGGCAGTTCAATGAGAAATCTAGATATGTTGAGGATATGGGTTTGAGTGAGGAGAATCTGGCTTTGAGGTTTGAGAGAGGGCTAACCACGAAAATTATGGATAAGTTACCCGTGGGAGTCCTTACCGATGTAAAGGAAGCGTATGAGAGGGCCGGGAGAGCCGAGAGACTAGTGGAGATGGCTCGGAGAGGTCGGGGAGGAAAGAGGAAGTCGAGAGCGAGGGTGGTGGCCAATCTAATTTCAAGAAAGGCAACCACAATCAATCTAAGGGATTTTCTTCTGGGTCCGGGTTTAGTCTTTGGAACTTCCTTTGGGCGAGGCCGTGGGAGTGTGAGCAATAGGCGGGGAGTGACTGCTTTGGTTGTGGTGGCGTAGGCCACAAGAGACATGAGTGCACGAGTGCACCGGATCTTTTCGAGACCCGCACGTAGCTGCGAGCAAATGCACCCGGGGATCATGGCCAAACCGGGAGGTCGAGCTACCAGTGGAGGCAACCGCAACGGCGGTAATTCTTATCAGAAGACACCGACGAACAACAACAACAACAATCAAGGGTCGGGTGCTAAGCCGACCGCATCACCAAGATCTTGTCCGGGAGGTGGGCGTAAGACCATGGCAAGTTGTTCATGATGGACAAGAAGGCGGTGAGGAAGATGCGCACGTTATCACCAGTACATTCCTTGTTAATGGTATCCCTACGTTTGTTTTGTTTGATTCGGGGCTTCTCGATCGTTTGTGTCTTCGAGTCATGTAAAACAGTTGGGTTTGAGAGTATATGAGTCCGTTAGGGAGCAAGTTTTCATACCTTCGGGTGAGTCCGTATCGTGTGGGAGGTTGTTTAGAGATGTATCTTTGATAGTTGGGCAAGTCGATTTCCCTGTAGACTTGCTAGAGTTTCCTTTTAATGGTTTTGAGATGATAGTTGGGATGGATTGGTTAGGAAAGTATAAAGCTAAGATAGACTGTCATCAAAAGAAGGTGTCCTTAAGGGGTCCTAAGGGTGTTAGTGTGTCTTACCGTGGGTTTCTAGTCAAACCCAAAGTTAAGTTGATTGCATCACCTTGAAGTCGTATCCGAGGAAGGGATGTCCTCGATTTTGTGCCATGTGAGAGATGACCGGATAGAAGAGAGCCCAAGCGATTGACGAGATACCGGTGGTGGGAGAGTTTGCGATGTTTTTCCGAGAGGAGATTCCGGGTTGCCACCGAAGAGGGAGATAGATTTCACCGTTGAGTTGAAGCCAGGGACGGGGCCAATCTCTAAGGCACCGTACCGTATGGGTCCTAAGGAGATGGAGGAGCTTAGGAAGCAGTTGGATGATTTGATAGAGAAGGGATACATTAGACCAAGTGTATCGCCTTGGGGAGCACCAGTTCTTTTCGTGAAGAAGAAAGATGGGAGTTTGAGGTCAGTGCATAGATTACGGAGTGAACCGTGTGACGATAAAGAACAAGTATCCTTTGCCAAGGATAGATGACTTGTTTGATCAGTTGAGCGGTGCAACAGTCTTTTCTAAGATTGATTTGAGGTCGGGGTACCATCAGGTGAAGATTAGAGATGTGGACATACCGAAGACAGCTTTCACGTCGAGGTATGGCCATTATGAGTATGTGGTGATGCCATTTGGGTTGTCTAATGCGCCAGCATGTTTATGGATTTGATGAATAGGATCTTTAGACAGTTCTTGGACCAGTTCGTGGTGGTGTTTATCGATGACATCTTAGTCTACTCTAAGACTAAGGAGGAGCATGAGGAGCATCTGAGGATCGTGTTGCAGACTTTGAGAGATCATGAGTTGTATGCTAAGCTGTCCAAGTGTGAGTTCTGGTTGGAGAAAGTTGCTTTTCTGGGGCATGTAATCTCTAAAGATGGGGTAGCTGTGGATCCGGCGAAGATTGAGGCAGTGACAAAGTGGGAAGCACCGAAGAATGTTGCTGAGGTTAGGAGTTTCTTGGGTTTAGCTGGATACTACAGGCGGTTCGTGAAAGATTTCTCCAAGATAGCTAGACCGATGACAGCGTTGATGAGGAAAGAGAACAGGTTTCGTTGGGATGAGAGTTGTGAGACGACGTTCCAAACCTTAAAGGAGCGTTTGACCACAGCTCCTGTCCTCGCATTGCCTGAAGGGAGCGAGAATTTTGAGGTTTATACTGATGCTTCGAAGAATGGGCTAGGTTGTGTGTTGATGCAGAATGGTAAAGTGATTGCCTATGCTTCTAGGCAGTTGAAGCCTTATGAGGAGAATTACCCTACTCATGATCTGGAGTTGGGTGCAGTGGTGTTTGCTCTCAAGATTTGGAGACATTACCTTTATGGAGCAATCTTTAAGGTATTTTCTGATCATAAGAGTCTCAAGTACATCTTCACGCAGAAGGAGTTGAACATGAGACAGAGGAGGTGGATGGAGTTGATTGGCGATTATGACATGGAAATCATCTACCATGAAGGGAAAGCCAATGTTGTAGCTGATGCTTTGAGTAGGAAGAGTGTACATTCTTTGTGTACAGCTCTATCTTTGATGAGGAGAGAGATGAGGTAGCGAGGTTCGGATACATATGATGCGAAAGGAGATGCCATGGGTGATATGACAAAGATACGACTTGAGTTTTATGATGATATTCGGGATAAGCAGGCTTTGGATCCTAAGATAGTGGAGTGGAGAGTCAGGGTAGAGAAAGGGACAAAGTGTCCGGTTTTCCATTCATACGAGATGGTAGTTTGAGGTTTGATGGTAGGTGGTGTGTTCCTAATGATGAGGAGTTGAAAAAGACTATCATGACAGAGGCATATTGCACACCATATTCGGTGCATCCGGTGGAGACAAGCTATACAAGGATTTGAAGAAAACGTTTTGGTGGCCTCGGATGAAGAAAGAGACAAAAGTGAGTTTGTGTCCGTTGTTTGACATGCCAGAGAGTTAAAGGGGAACAGAGAAGACCACAAGGTAAGGTTCAGTCTTTGGAGGTGCCTGAGTGGAAGTGGGAATCCATTTCCATGGATTTCATTGTGGGTTTACCTAAGAGTCAACAAGGTAACAATATGATTTGGGTGATAGTGGATCGTCTGACCAAGTCAGCTCACTTTGTTCCAATGAAAGATACATGGACTAAGGCACAATTGGCTATGGCCTATCGAAAGAACGTGCTTAAGTTACATGGAGTCCCTAAGGACATAGTGTCCGACAGAGATGCGAGGTTTATATCGAGGTTTTGGAAGGAGTTGCGGAATCGTTGGGGACAAATCAAGATGAGTACAAAGATTTCATCCCGCAATGGCGACGGCGGATCGAGAGAACAATCAAGACTCTTGAGGATATGTTGCGAGCTTGTGTGATGGATTTTGGTGGTAGGCTGGGAGCGAGAGGTTGGACTTGATAGAGTTTTCTTACAACAACGCTATCACACCAAAGTATTGGTATGGCACCGTTTGAGGCTTTGTATGGGAGGAGATGTAGGAGTCCGATCTGTTGGGACGATAGTCTTTGAGGCAAATGGTTTTAGGACCAGAGATGGTACATGAGATGGTGGAACAGATTAAGATGATCGAGGGAACGGATGAGAGCGACCCGGATCGACGAAGAGTTATGCGAGATCTACACCGTCGGGACATAGAGTTTCAGGTTGGGGACAAGGTTCTTCTGAAAGTGTCTCCTATGCGTGGGGTTATGAGGTTTGGGAAGAAGGGCAAGCTAAGCCAGAAGTTTATAGGGCCTTATGAGATCTTAGAGCGAGTTGGGGAAGTTGCTTATCGTCGGCTTTACCACAGCGTTAGAGAGAGTGCATAATGTGTTTCATGTATCGCAGCTGCGGAAGTATGTGAGTGACCCGTCACATGTGTTGGAGGCAGAGAGCTTAGAGCTGGATGAGTCTTTATCATACCTTGAGGTGCCTAAGCAGATCCTAGACCGAAAGGTTAGGAAGACCAGGAGTGGTGAGACAGTTTTGCTCAAGATCCTTTGGTCTAACCACGAGATCGAGGAAGCTACATGGGAGGCAGAGGATATCATGAAAGAGCGTTACCCCTTCCTTTTTGATCAGGTATGTGTGGTTACGGGGACGTAACCTTGTTTCTTTTAGGGGGGTAGGAGATGATCGCGAGCAGTTTCTAAGAGTTTTATACACCTTTTTATATGTTGCGTCGGTAGGTTGTCGGGATGAGTTGGGTAAGTAGCGTGTTTTATATTGAGTTTTGTTTTGGTTGTTGAGTCGGGAATGTTTTGGAGTACCTTTGTTTTAGTAGTGGTTTGAACTTCGGGGACGAAGTTCCTTTTAAGGAGGGAAGACTGTAATACTCCGTATTTATAGTCTTGGGGGTACTCTATCGAGTAGGCCTTACTCGTCGAGTAAGGGTATGTGGCGAAGCAAAATAGTTTCGACTGTTGGGCACTCGATCGAGTAGCTGGGGCACTCGATCGAGTAAGGGGTACTCGATCGAGTACCTTGGGTACTCGATCGAGTGTCCGGTTTTACGGGGGAGTTTTCTCGGGTTTTGTTAATTACGCGATTAAGGTATTTAAACATATTCGTAATTGTTCTAAATCACTTTTTACAAAACCTAAAACCTGTTTAAGAGAGAAAGCAACTAGTCTTCTTCCTAATCGCGTTCTTGACGATTCCCGGAGTTCAGACGGTCAGTTCGTATCGTAGTTCGTGTCGTTGGATTCCTTGCGTCGAGGGTAAGCTTTTAATATAATTTCTATAATGTTTTGATAAGATTGATGAAACCCTAATTTAGGAATTGGGGGTTTTATGAGTAGTATTTGAATAGTAGTATCTATGTGTTGTATGATAGGAGGAGAATTCGTAGAGGAGCCGTTTTGATACAGTTGTAGATACCGTCTGCGTGTTGTGCTTTCCAGGTAGGATTTCCTACTCAGTATTAGTCCCATAATGGGATATTGGTGATGTGCTGTAGTTAGTTGTTTGATATGATGATTGTGATTGTGATTGTGATTGTGGTTGTGTTTGTTGATGGTTCTCGAGATGCGTTCTCGGCTGAGTGGGGTCACTTGCGGGAGTGATCTCACACCCTAGTTTCGCCCTTCGTGGAACCCGCCACGGAAGGGGATGTGCACATTAATGGACAGGGTTATCGCTCGTACGATGAGCGGGGCTTAGGTGGGAACGGCTGCGGTCCCCCACTGGCAGGGCTGGTCCAGTGGACAGTCAGTATTGAGATGATGGGAGTTGGTGGTGTGTGTGTGTGTGACAGTTCAGCTGTCTGTTTGTCTTATTGTTGTTATCTATATTGATTGTGTGATTAGTCTTGACCCGGTGTTGTTTTGTAAAACCTGCGGTGATCCATTCGGGGATGGTGAGCAGATATTGAACAGGTATAGAGATGAGTACTGGGATAGCTGGGATGGCCACGACATGACGATAGAGTCTTCCGCTGTAGTTTAGCATTTATTTACATTTCAGTTGAGAACAGATAGTTTGGAATAATGTATTGCACTTTCAGTTTGGTTTCGAGGATTGTATTTATTCATTAAACTATTTACAATAAATGTTGTTTCTGTTTTGTCTATTTGATTATCATACCTCGGGCGACCGAGATGGTGATGTCTTCATACCTGAGTGGTCCTGGTAAGGCACTCGGAGTATGGGGGTGTTACATTTGGGTACTATATCGAGTGGGTCTTACTCTGTCGAGTAAGACGTTTTTGACGCAAAACACTAGACTGCCTGTAGGGTACTCGATCGACTAAGTTGGGGACTCGATCGAGTAAGGGGCACTCGATCGAGTAAGTCACTTACTCGATCGAGTAAGTCACTTACTCGATCGAGTAAGTGTGTTTTATGGGCTGAGTTTGACGGGTTTTGTTAATGATACGAGATTAATATAAAAGGGTTTGTTATTATTTCTTAAACACTTTTCAACATCATAAACTTTTCAAGTGACGATTAGAAGTTATGTATCTTGCTTTTCTCGCATCATTGGCAAATCCCTAAGCTACGTTCGTCGGATCATCTTGTTCTTTACATCGTTGCGATCGTCGTGTCGAGGGTAAGTTCCTTGTATAATTTATGTTGGGTTTCGTTGAGTTTTTTTAAAACCCTAATTGGGTATTGTTGGGGGTTTTGGGTGATTTATATGATTGTGGTAGTAATGGAATGTATGTATGTTATAGGAGGAGGATTCGTTGAGAAAAGATTCTGATTAGCTGCTAGACCGTCTGTGGTGTTTGCTTTTCAGGTAGGGTTTCCCTACTAAGTATTGGCTACATAATATGTTGGTGATTGTTGTTGTGATTGTTGATTAATTATAATGTTGGATTGGTTTTGGTGATTGTTGATAGTATATTGTTGATTGGTTGTGTAACTGTCTGTGATCTTTGTGGGGTAATATCCGTATAAAACCCTCTCTTTATAGGATTATAACGCAAATTTTATACATGATTTATAGTCATAAACGAAAAACAATAATGAAACGATAAAGATTAGGATTAACCTTCGGTCCTAGTGCAAATTGGCAATGAGAGATCAAAGTAGATCTCCTCCTAAACGATGCACCCAAGATTGTCCGAGAAATGCCCTTGTGCTAGAAGGAATCCTCTAATTGCCTTGCAATATTGAGAGGATTGTTTTTGTGAGTTTTGTTGGATGTGAGATCCGAATTCTTGAGAGGCACTTTTCTCAAAAACCCTAAATTTTTGTCTCAAATGAATTAGGTTACAAAAGGGAGGAGAACCTCTCTTTTGTTCTCTCTTAATGACCAACCATGAGCCCCATTGGGAAGTGGGCTTCCACTTCCTTTTAGCTTTAGCTCATGGTCCTATTCGTTAATGCTAAAACGTATACGACGGGTTTTCTAATTATAAATTGTCATCGGTTATCGGTAATTAAAGCATCAACTAATAATACGAGTTAGTTGAATTATTAATACATGTCCGACAAAGACAATATTGTATAATTAATTTATTCAATATACGTTAATCAAATATAAATCGTTTATATTCAATTTCTACGAATTAATCTTAATTAGCCTTAGCCATTATTATTTAATCCGTATTAAATAAAATATCTCAACATCACATTTTGACTTATTATTAGTCAAATAACTCGAGACTAACCGGTTAGTCAAATTTGGCATCTATATGATTGTATTTTCATACCGTCACATCTCTCAAACGTATCCTATAGGTGTGACTTTTAGGGACCAGTTGATCACCGCCATCTGTATGACAATAACGTCAAACTTATCTAGCAAGCCAACCGTTATTGATAAACGTGGACCAACTGATTATGATACAATAGTATACCCTTTGATCCTTTTAGAGATTTATAAGTCCTTGCACTAACTGTTAAGGACACCAGCCCCAACAAGCTCCCACTTGTCCGTACAAGTGTATGTGTAATGACGTTATCCGCACTAACTGGAGGACACAAATCAACAAACTCCCACTTGTCCGTACAAGTGTATGTGCGATAACCGATTCTCATATTCATTTAAAAATTTCTCCCACTCAATGTAAAACAATTTGCAGATCCGGATCCGCAAAGGTCGTATTTTACAATCGATCTGTATCTAGAGTGGTTTCCCCGACTAGAGAGTAACTTAACTGATAAAACGAATCCGTATCCGAGCATGGCCATGCATTTCGATTCTGACTCCTCGAGTGGCCCTGAGAAATATCGAGTAACTGATAAAGGCTGAATATTTCCTTCAACTCGAACTCCTTCCGATCTAAGCACGACATGAAATGACCCGAAACAATCTACTTGGCCCCCGTTACGGATGACCGTGAGAAAGAAACCAAAGTCACCCAAAATCTGCCTTAGTCTCAAGAGACAATCGATAGTCAAAAGAATCGACTCTTAGGATCACCATGGAGGTCCTATCCACGACCGGCACCGAATGTTATAAAACATTTAGGACTCCACGTCGATGTCACAATTGTGTCCTACGAAATATCCGTATAAATCGCCTCTGTGATTGGTCAGTCAACCGGTTGACTTATGGCTCGTTGAACCCACCATCAACCAACGTCACAAAATAATTGCCAGAGTTATCAGCTCATGTGGGCAATTAAGGACTAAAAAATATAATGTTCGTTCAGTTCACTTTGTGGTGTTCAAAATTTGTCGTACAAATCCACATGAAAAACAAAATATATATAAGAATATCAAAACGATGATGTCGTATAGAGTACAAAAGGGAATGAATCTAATCCATAAAAGAGTACTACAACTTAGGAACACGTTTAATTCCCATGGAATTAACATGCCCTTCATGCTTATCTTGTCGTAATGCTTTAGTGAGAGGATCTGCTATGTTATTATCTGTAGCAATCTTTTCTATCACTACTTCCTTTTGCTCCACGTAATCTCGGATTAGATGAGCTTTCCGTTGTACATGTCTAGACTTGTTGCTAGACTTTGGCTCCTTAGCTTGGAAGATGGCACCACTATTGTCGCAATAGATGGTGATCGGGTCATTCGAACTGGGCACTACAGATAGCCCATGTAAGAATTGACGCATCCATATCGCTTCCTTTGTAGCTTCGTACGCGGCATAGTACTCGGACTCGTCGTAGAATCTGCATTGTAATTTTGTTTCGAACTCTTCCAAATGATCATGCAGCGCCATTAAGAGTAAAAACGAATCCAGACTGAGATTTCGAGTCATCACGATCCGTTTGGAAGCTAGCATCTGCGTAACCGGTTGCGCATAGCTTTTGTTTGCCTCCATAAGTCAATGCCCAATCTTTAGTCCTCCGTAGGTACTTAAGAATGTTCTTGACAGCTAACCAATGTGGTTCACCCGGATCTTTGTTGGAATCGACTTGTCATACTCAATGCATATGCCACGTCCGGACGTGTGCATATCATGGCATACATGATAGATCCTATTGCCGAGGCATAAGGTATCCGTGCCATGCGCTCTTTCTCTTCCGGTGTCTCTGGTGCCCGAGACTTGCTCAAATGCACCCCTGGAGACATAGGAAGGAACCTCTTCTTGGAGTTAGTCATGCTTTGAATCTCTCTAGGACTTTGTCTATGTAAGACTCTGATCGAGAGATAGCATCCGTCGTGATCTATCTCGATAGATACGGATGCCTAGAATTCTTTGTGCCTCTCCCAGATCTTTCATCCGGAAATGGTTTTTCAACCATACTTTCACCGAAGTTAAGAGAGGTATGTCATTCCCAATCGGGAGTATGTCGTCAACATACAATATTAGGAAGACAATCTTGCTCCCACTCGACTTGATATATAGACATGGTTCCTCGACCGATCGAGTAAATCCATTTTCTTTTATCACTTGGTCGAAGCGATGATTCCAACTCCTTGATGCTTGCTTAAGTCCATAAATGGAACGCTTAAGCTTGCACACTTTCTTAGGATGTTCGGATCGATGAAACCTTCGGGTTGTACCATGTACAACTCTTCCTCCAAAAAGCCGTTTAAGAAGGCGGTTTTCACGTCCATCTGCCAAATTTCATAGTCATGAAAAGCGGCAATCGCTAAGATAATCCGAATGGAACGAAGCATGACTACGGGTGCAAAAATTTCATCGTAGTGCAAACCTGGCACTTGGGTGAAACCTTTAGCAACTAGTCGTGCTTTGTAGATATCTTGTTGACCTTCCACTGAATGCTTTATCTTGTAAAGCCATTTGCATTGAAGGGGACGAACCTTAGCAGGTAAGTCAACAAGATCCCACACGTTGTTCTCATACATAGAGTCCATCTCGGATTGCATGGCCTCAAGCCATAGCTTTGAGTCAGAACTAGTCATGGCACCTTTATAGGTTGCGGGTTCACTACTCGTTAAGAGTAGAACGTCATCTATGTCATGTTCCTCGACCATACCAATGTATCTGTCCGGAGGAATAGAGACTCTTCCCGACCTCCTAGGTTCCTCAGGAATGTTAACCGCAGCCGGGATTGAAGGAATAGGTTCCTCCAATAGTTGCTCGGTACTTGGTTCTGGAATCTCCGACAGTTCGAAGGTTCTATCACTCTTTGCATTCTCGAGAAATTCCTTCTCTAAGAATGTCGCACTAGCCGCAACAAAAACACGTTGTTCGGTTGGCGAATAGAAGTAATGACCAAGTGTTCCTTTAGGATAACCTATAAAGTATGTCTTGACCGCTCGCGGGCCGAGCTTATCCTCGTGTCTCCACTTGACGTAAGCCTCGCAGCCCCAAACCCGTATAAAGGACAAGTTAGGGACCGTTCCCTTCCATAGTTCATATGGAGTCTTGTCAACAGCTTTAGACGGACTTGATTAAGTATTAGAGCGGTGACAAAAAGAGCATAACCCCACAACGAGTCGCAACACGGTGTGACTCATCATGGATCGAACCATATCAAGTAGTGTTCGATTTCTCCGTTCGGACACACCATTCAAATTCGAGGTGTTCCAGTGGAGTTAACCGTAGGGCAATCCCACCGTCTTTAAGGTGTTGATCAAACTCGTGAGAAAGATACTCGCCACCACGATCCGAACGTAGTGTTTTAATCTTTCTACCCAACAGGTTACTGTACCTATTCTCGGTATTCTTTGAATTTTTCAAAGGATTCACTTTTGTGCTTCATCAAGTAGACATAGCCATATCTACTTAAATCGTCCGTGAAAGTGATGAAATACCTATAGCCTTCTCGTGCGGTGATTGACATAGGTCCACATACATCCGTGTGTATGAGTCCTAATAGGTCGGCAGCGCGCGCATTCCAACACCTTTGAAGGAAATACGAGTCATCTTACCGATGAGACATGATTCACACGTGCCAAATGATTGAAAATCAAAGGCCGAGATAGCTCCATTTTTAATGAGTCGTTTTCACGCGTTCTCATTAATGTGTCCCATACGGGAGTGCCATAGATACGTTTGATCTTTGTCACCAACCTTTAACTTTTTATTCATTACGTGTAATATTTCGGTGGTCGATCTAAAACATAAATTCCGTTCATGGAGACGCGCTTACAGTAAATCATATCGTGTAATGAGAAAATGCAAGTATTATTTTCTATTACAAATGAAAAACCAAGTTTGTCAAGTGCGAAACCGAAATAATGTTTTTCGAAAGACTGGGTACATAATAGCAATCATATAATGATAACTCAAATCCGCTAGGAAGCTGGATCACATATGTTCCCCTCGAGACGGCAGCCACTCTTGCTCCATTCCCGACACGCAGGTCAACCTCACCCTTTACGAGAGGCTCGAGATTTCGGAGGCCCTGCACATGATTACACAGATGAGAACCACAACCAATATCAAGTACCCAAGTTCCGTAACTTGCGTGGTTAATCTCAATCATGTGAATAAAAGTAGAAGAGAGAGAAGACATACCAACGGGTTTAACACGACCTGCCTTTAAGTCCTCATGATAAACAGGACATGTACGCCTCCAATGCCAGTCTTGTGGCAATGATGGCATTCCATGTTTTCATTCTTGCTCTTTGTCGCGCCCGATGAGGTGCTCGACTCACCAGGCCCACTCTTACCCGGACCCGACTTTTTGAACTTCGGTTTACCTCTTTGCTAGGTTTGCATGAGCTTTGCCCTTACCTTTCCCTTTGTTTGACACAACGAGAACATCCTGTTTCAAGCTCCCACTGAACTTCATGTCCTTCTCGGTCTGTACAAGAAGGGAGTGCAGTTCATGTGGGGTTTTCTTCAAATCATTCATATAGTAATTCGCTCTAAATTGCGAAAAACCATCGTGGAGTGAATGAAGCATGCGGTCGATAACAATGTTCTCGCTGATGTTACAATCAAAGGTCTCCGACTTCTCGACATTCTCAATCATGCTTTGAGAATGTGTGGGCTAACAGGTTGGCCCTTCGGAGTCTCGCATCAAAGAAGCGAGTGGTATGCTCATAGGTCACGATTCTCGGTGCTTTCGAGAATTCCTTAGTGAGCGTGGTGAAAATCTTGTTTGCACCATGGGCTATGAAGCGTTTCTGCAAATTGGATTCCATTGCAAAAATGAGTACGTTTTTAATCGCACCCGCTTCCATACGAAATCATTAAACTTGGTGATTTCAGCAGACTCTGGCCGTGGGACACTGGGTTTGCGGGAGGGGCTCTAATAGATATTTGAGCTTCCCGTCGGCGGCGCGCGCAGACATTCCGTAATGCCGCCTCCCGGTCTCCGAAGTTTGATCCATCATTCTTGATCGAGTAGACTGATTCATCTGATTCATGAAGATCCGAAGCCCGGACTCACGGTCCAATGTGGCACTTGGCATTGGGTTATCGTAGAACCACCATTTGTTATTAGCGAGTTTAAAAGTTCGTGATCTACACCGAAAAAGAAAGAAAAACAAAAACGAAATAAGCAACTCATCGAGGTGATTTAAGTCTATTTAAAATTCATTTTAACGTGCAGACTCAATGCACTTGCATAATTGATCTCCCTCAAGAATGATACAAGTGATCCCAAGACTCAATTTACGTAAATTGATAAGCCAACTGTTTAGCTAATTCTTCCGAAAGAACTCTTGGTCGATAGATTTCCGTAAATCCTATCTATAGTCCACCATGATCACAGGATCGTCGAGTGACCATAGTGTTGAGATAAAATAGGTCAATCGGTTCCAACTTACCCGACGTAGAAGGGGTCATATTATGCCTACCGACGAAGAAGGGACTCATTGGAGTTTGACCTATAAAGACCGTTCTCAATTTTTGTTTATACGAGGAAGATCCCATCAACTAAATTATAATTCATATTAAGTGAACGAATAACTAGCGTCTGCGTGAATGAATTAATTTGGGTGATGGCTTAAAAAAACGTGTGACATGAGAATGTCAAAGAAAACTAACTCGTGACCTCTATATGTGTCAGTTTTCATGCAATAATTAGGTGGTTTGGTTTTTAGGCGGAATATGATGCATACTATCGTTACGATAAAATAAATAAATAAATGAATGCAATACGTAAATAAAAATTCCTAGTGTGGCCTATCCTAGTAAAAAGAACATAATACAACTTTGGAATCCACCGTTGGACCCGAAAAGCTTGTCTTGATGTTCCATCTTTGTCCATGTAGCGGGAGTGAGCATCCGGTCTCCTTCTTTAGTCTTCTCAAAATTACAATTAAAAATTTACAAATATAAACCTATTTACATTCTAAATAAAAACTGTAATTAAAAGAAATAAAAATGGAGATACGAGATCTCAAAATACAACCAAGACCGTGTTCCATCATTACGGTAACACGTTCTACTAAGGCCACACTAAGTTACAACCGTTTGCAAAATAAATAAATACGTAATTAAAAGCATTCAAAACAATTAACAATAACGATAAATAAAATGCATCAACTAAAATTTAAATTTATTCGTGACATAATTCCGTAATTATGTTAAATTTTTATCCAAACCACCAAAGATAATTAAAATTACATGACAAAACCGCTTTAGTCAAGTTAATTTTAATCCGAGATAATCCGTTACAATAAATCGTTTTAAAGTAACTTTATTTTACGTGGGTGAACCGTTTCACTAACAAGCGAGAGCATAAAAACGTTTTATGCAACAAAGGCCGAAAAAAAAAACAAATTTTTTTTTTTTTCTCATCTTCTTTGTACGTGAACAGATTACAGATACCAAAAAAAAAATTTTTTTTTTTTTTTTAAATCTGTAAAAACCGAGAGCATCAAAAAGGCCAAAAAAAAAATTTATACGGCTCAAAATCGTGAGCAACAAAAGATCAAAACAAAACGGTTTGATAAAACACAATTGCAATTTTAATCTAATCCGTATAGAAAACAAACTACAATTGTTACATCTTCAACATATTGCAACAATTATCGGTTAAAATTACAACATGTGAAGAACGATTGAAAACAAGAGATCGAATGATCTAACAAAAATTGTGTGGCACGCATAACGATGCAAAAACAAAAAAAAACAGCCGTGACTTGAGGCCACACGGTTTTCAAGAATTTTCGAGACAAAAAATTGTGCCACACCAAATTTTATGCAATCATTTTAATAGATCTTTTACACATTGCAATGAATATCGATTACAATACAATATGCAAAGATCAAAATGAAAACAAAACAAAAACGATAACCAACACCGAGTGAACATGACACGGTTCCCAACAAAACAAAAACGCAGCAATTAAAAAATTGCCGAGGGCAAAAAAAAAATTGTGCCGAATAAAAAAAAATTCAGCCGCACCAAATTTTAGACAAAAAAACATCGATTCAAAAATCGTTTAATGAAAATCACATAGAAAAATTTACGTGGCCTCGCTCTGATACCACTTGTGGGGTAATATCCGTATAAAACCCTCTCTTTATAGGATTATAACGCAAATTTTATACATGATTTATAGTCATAAACGAAAAACAATAATGAAACGATAAAGATTAGGATTAACCTTCGGTCCTAGTGCAAATTGGCAATGAGAGATCAAAGTAGATCTCCTCCTAAACGATGCACCCAAGATTGTCCGAGAAATGCCCTTGTGCTAGAAGGAATCCTCTAATTGTCTTGCAATATTGAGAGGATTGTTTTTGTGAGTTTTGTTGGATGTGAGATCCGAATTCTTGAGAGGCACTTTTCTCAAAAACCCTAAATTTTTGTCTCAAATGAATTAGGTTACAAAAGGGAGGAGAACCTCTCTTTTGTTCTCTCTTAAGCCAACCAACCATGAGCCCCATTGGGAAGTGGGCTTCCACTTCCTTTTAGCTTTAGCTCATGGTCCGGTTCGTTAATGCTAAAACGTATACGACGGGTTTTCTAATTATAAATTGCCATCGGTTATCGGTAATTAAAGCATCAACTAATAATACGAGTTAGTTGAATTATTAATACATGTCCGACAAAGACAATATTGTATAATTAATTTATTCAATATACGTTAATCAAATATAAATCGTTTATATTCAATTTTACGAATTAACTGCTTAATTCGCCTTAGCCATTATTATTTAATCCGTATTAAATAAAATATCTCAACATCACATTTTGACTTATTATTAGTCAAATAACTCAGACTAACTGGTTAGTCAAATTTGGCATCTATATGACTGTATTTTCATACCGTCACATCTCTCAAACGTATCCTATAGGTGTGACTTTTAGGGACCAGTTGATCACCGCCATCTGTATGACAATAACGTCAAACTTATCTAGCAAGCCAACCGTTATTGATAAACGTGGACCAACTGATTATGATACAATAGTATACCCTTTGATCCTTTTAGAGATTTATAAGTCCTTGCACTAACTGTTAAGGACACCAGCCCCAACAAGCTCCCACTTGTCCGTACAAGTGTATGTGCAATGACGTTATCCGCACTAACTGGAGGACACAGCTCCAACAATCTTCGGGGTGCGTCCCTGGCTGAGTGGAGTCACTTGCGGGAGTGGCTTCATGCCCTTGATTCGCCCCTTGTGGTTCCCGTCACAAGGGGGATGTGCACATTAATGAACATGGGTTTATCGCTCGATGGAGATGAGCGGGGCTTAGGTGGGAACGGTTGCAGTCCCCCACTGGTGGCGAGGAGTACTTGTTGCGTGGGTATTCTGGCAGGGCTACACACTTTAGTGTGTAGTCAAATGTGTGGAGTTGGAGATGGAGTTGTGGAGATTGGTTTGAGTTGATTGAGCTGTTTGTGTTACTGTTTCATTGTGGCTATTGTTTTTATGTAATCAGTATTGACCCCGTTAATTGTTTTAAAAACTGTGGTGATCCATTCGGGGATGGTGAGCAGTTGTTGAGCAAGTATGATGGCTTATGCGAGGGATAGCTGGGATGAAGTCACCACCGGTCTTAGAGTCTTCCGCCGTGTTTGAATTAGTAGTTTTAGTCTTTTGGATTTTGAGAACATTTGTATTTCCTTTTTACCAGTTTTGGAGTTGGTTGTATCACTTAAACTTTATTAACATTTACGTATGTTTCGTTATTGTCTATTTGAGTATCATTGCCTTGGGAAACCGAGATGGTGACGTTCTCATACTTTAAGTGGTCCTGGTAAGGCACTTGGAGTATGGGGGTGTCACAAAACCCATCTCCATCCCCACCACACTCATACCCCACGACCTCAGAACCACCTACACCACCACCGAACTCAGAACCACCCGCACGGCCGCACCTGCCACCACCAGCATCTCCATCCTGACGTCCCACCATCACCTACCTACAAGCCCAACAACCGCCTCTCTCCCTCGCCTCCTTGAACCTCAGCCACCACAAGCCCGATTGATGACCTCCGACCTCCCCACTGCCCCTCCTTTACCACTCAGCCATCCTTTCATATTTTTCCAATTTTTGTTAACCCTAATTTTCAAAAACTCAATTCCATTAATCCTAAATTAATACGTCTTCTTAATTTAATATAGCTGAAAAATTATCAGTTAGAATCATTGTTTGATAAACCCTAATTTCAATGACTAATTTGATTCAATTTTAGAGAGATAGAGAAAAGTTTTTCTTTTGTTTTTAGAAGAGAGGTAATGTATGGAAAAGTAATGAAAAAAAGTTCATAATTGAGTAATTTTTGTCCATAAATGAGCAACTACACATTATAATAAGGTCAAAAAAAATAATAAAGTTAATCAACTAACTTTTTTAAAAACACATCCTATTAAATTCTTAATTCGAAGATTCGGTAAATTCATACCACCACACATTTAGTAATACAAATCTTTAATCTTATCTACATAAATAGATTAAGTGATCATAATTTAAATGGATCAACTTATCCTAATCTTAATTTAATTCTCTAATAGAACTCAAATATTTTCTTCCAAAAAAAACTACTTCCTCCATTCAACCTCAGTTTACCACTCTCTATTTTGTACATTATTCATAAGTGAACATTCGTGGTAAGATTTGCAAGTGATTCTCACTAATTATGCTAAAAATGAGTTTATACTTGAATATTTGATGAGAATCTCTTGCAAATCTTACCATATTTAGGTTATTAATGTGTGCTCTAAGGGCACACATTAGAAAAACCCTTTATAATTTTAATTTATTCAAGTGGAATCTTGTTTGATTTGTCTTTAGAGTACATTAAAAATATCTAACTTTTATAATTTTACAAATACATAATTAACGCTATTTATCGCGTAAAATACACATTAACAAACGTGAAAAAAACATACGAGTAAAATGGAGTTGAATGACAAGTACATAATACTATAAAACACAACCCTTCCCCAAATGAATACTCGAGTAGCATGAGTCAAAAGATGATGACCAAAAAAACAAAACTATTTCCCCAAATTCACTCTTTTTTCTTACACACTTTTTTCACTCTAATTTATTACCAAACCCTTCTACAAATAACACAAAAACACAACCCTTCCATTCCTTCAATGGTTGCCTGTGCAAACAACAAAACTCAAATATAAAACACAAAGAGAAGAATAAACTAGTGTGGTCTAGAGAGACAAAGAGAGAAAAGGAGATTAGCTGCTAGCTGTAAGTTAAAAAAAAAGGCACATGGCTCTCAATAATCATACTCTTAATCCCTCACTTAATCAACATCCACCACCTCTTCTTCCTCTTAATCCTCTTCTTCCTGATCTTAATAAGCATCCTAATCCTCCTCCTTCTCTTCCTCCTTCCAACACTAACATGTCTGAAGATAAGGTCTTTTTTTGAAAACCCTTTTTCCTTTTTTTTTTTTGTTTACTGATCTGCTTACTTTTGGTGTTTAGATTTCTGGGTTTTTACTGTTTTTCAATTTCATTTTGATTTTCTGTGTGTTTTACTGATTTACTGATCTTACTCAAGCTCATTTTGCTGGTTTCAGATTTGTATTTTTTTTTCTTGTTTCTGGGTTCAAGTTAGATTTTGCTGTTTTAGCTTGAGAATTATGCTGATTTAATTTGTATTTTTTTTTTTTTTGTGCATAGTTAGATCGATTTCCCATCTAGGGTTTCACTGTGCTCTTGACTTTAATGCATAAGAAAATTTTCTGTTGTGAAAAAAAATGTTAGTTTCAGATCTCTTTTTCTGCTGATTTTCTGTTACTTTTCTCACATTATTTTTGCTTTTTGTATATTATATGCTGTTTTACTTGAACTTTTTTTTGGGTATAGAATAGAAGAGGATTTTTCTTTAAGCATTAGTTAATAAGTGTATCAAGTAAAGGTTGTTCCTTTGAGAGGTAATGCTTCAATTGGTGTTGCTTCCTTGGCCATTAACCTTAGATTCTTGCTGAAATCGCGATACGCTTATCAAATGTTACTTTTGTAAGAGACACCGAAGTTCTAACCGTTTAAACTTATTTTGTGTGATTAATCTGATTTATTGTTTCCCAACTTTGTTGATACCGGATGCTGGTAAATTGCCGTTGTGCTACTGTGATTAATTATGTTTGTGTACCATCTCTGTGTTTTAACCATCTAATGTGGTGTTTTGCAGGAAATGACGCCGGCTGTAATTGAAGGCAATGACCAAGTTACTGGCCACATTATATCGACAACTATTGGTGGCAAAAATGGTGAACCAAAAAGGGTAAGGATGGGTTGTTAAAATATCCCATCTTAATGTCTCTTAGGTAGTGTATTGTTTAATGTTTGGCTCTATGTTCCTCCAACTTAGCAGTAAGTGTGGTGCGAGACACACTATTAAGTGTTGAACATGACTGTTTTGCACTTTTACGGTGCTTTTTCGACTAAATTGAAGTGCCGGTTGTGTAAAAAGGTCAGAATGTCGTACACGTGAGACATAGTGAAATCAAAGTGTGGAAGACTGGAAGTAACGTGGTCACCGACTTTAATATAACTCATGGCTTGTGATCTTTGATGCAGACTATAAGCTATATGGCAGAGCGTGTTGTTGGTACTGGATCTTTCGGGATTGTGTTCCAGGTATACATTTATAGTGTGTTTTGGTTTGCAGATTGAACTATCTCTTGGTTGTTTGCCGGTTTTAAGTCATTTGCTGACCAATATTTGTAGGCAAGATGCTTGGAGACTGGTGAGACCGTTGCAATTAAGAAGGTATTACAAGATAGGCGGTATAAGAACCGGGAGCTGCAATTGATGCGATTATTAGATCACCCCAATGTAATTTCGCTCAAGCATTGCTTCTTTTCAACAACCAGTAGAGATGAGCTGTTCCTCAACCTAGTGATGGAATACGTACCAGAATCTTTGTACCGTGTTTTGAAGCACTATAGTAGCATGACCCAAAGGATGCCACTTATATATGTCAAGTTATACACATATCAGGTAGCCGAGGCTCTCTTGTTTTTCACTTGTCTCAAGTGATCTTGTTTGTTTCCTTTCCATGAGCTTCTCGCAGCTGGCTGGATTTACTTGCCACATATTTTTTCTTCTGCTGAGAGGGTCTCTATATTCATTAGTCGCACAAAGATAACTGCACTGTAATTGAACATTTTTTTAAAAAACTTGCACTTAATGGTAGTTGTGTACTTGTGTCGCTAGATCAGACTTCGATGATGGCTTTGTCTTCAAAATGAGCTAAGCCATTTAATAGCTATCGATGTTTAGGACACCGAGCTTCTTTAATGCTATTGACTGTACATGACTTAAAACCCCGGGATTTTCGAAAAATTCATGCCCAGGTTACAGAGTGTTATTGTACTTGTGAGCTATGAACTATTCATGCGATTTCAGAATCTTATCTTTTTATTTTATGTTCGTCATTGTCATGGTAACCTGGCCTACCCTTGGGAGTTGGGCCTTAGGGATATGGCTAGCTAAGTGATGAAAGCAAAGCTCTTTGGTGACTTTCAAGCTCAAATGTCTGCCTGAACGAATTTTTCGTGTTTTTTAACTTTGTCATTTATCTTCAATTGATAAAATGGTAATTAAACTTCTATTGCAGATTTTCCGTGGATTGGCATACATACATTCTGTTCCTGGTGTTTGTCATAGAGATATCAAACCTCAAAATCTCCTTGTATGTTGATTTTTGATAATCTAGTTGTATACTTCGAATAACTGTTATGACCACGTATTTCTTATTTCATTTCATTTGTATTTGGTGTTTTGTCAGGTGGATCCTCTTACTCACCAACTTAAGATTTGCGATTTTGGAAGTGCTAAAGTTCTGGTTAGTTTCTTTTTGTTGGCGTACTCGTATATTTTTCCATGTCTTGTTCGGCAACTTTCGCTTCTCCTAGGCCAAAATTTGAGGGATCTTCTTAAAAAGGAATTGGTTGCGTACTCGCATCTACTGACTGCATGTATCATTTGACTGTTGTCTCTCTATTTGTCCATTTGGATGCTTATCATTGGTAAAAATCAGAATAAATAGAAACCGTCCAGAAGAGGGTTGGATGTTCAAAACTTTCTAGTCCACTTTTTGAGTCATGTATTTTTTTTTTCCAGCATCAATTGTAAATATCAGCCATGACATCCCAAGAAACTTAATCTCTGATACTCTTTTTTGACAATGATAACCTGTAACATATTTACTGATCTGGATACAGGTCAAGGGAGAACCCAACATTTCGTATATATGTTCCAGATACTACCGTGCACCAGAGCTAATATTTGGTGCTACAGAATATACGACATCCATTGACATCTGGTCGGTTGGTTGTGTCCTTGCCGAACTTCTTCTTGGTCAGGTTGGTCCTAGATACTTATGCGATCAATGCATATCAAACCTTGTCTGCCAGTTTCTTAAAAAATTGTGTAGATGTACAATGTAAAATTTGTCATGTTTGATTACCAGAAAGCCATTTTCATATTATTTTTTTTTTAAAAAAACATTATACTCCATAACTATTGCATATTGTCAAATGAAGACAATGAAATAGATGGAGTATATGTTTAACACTTTCCAGATATTCGCTTTGCTTATCATTTATAAACCATGTCTGTCTTCGTGCTTTCTCTGATTGTTTGTCTTTATTTCTCACTTTCTCAGCCATTGTTCCCTGGAGAAAATGCAGTAGATCAGCTTGTGGAGATTATCAAGGTTTGAACTGAATATTTGGTTGAAATTATTGCATAATTATCTTTAGAAAACGTCTAAATAAGTGGTTATATCACTATATTTTCTTCAGGTTCTTGGTACTCCAACTAGAGAGGAGATCCGATGCATGAATCCCAACTATACTGATTTTCGATTCCCCCAAATAAAAGCTCACCCCTGGCACAAGGTACTATAGTAATTCATCATTTGGCTGTGTGTTTCAATTTAGTGAATTGGTGAACATCTGCATGCAATCACTGTGCTTAATTGTTCATATTCACCAAACTTATACAAATACTGAAAAAGTATCACCTGTACGACAAATCATTTAATCATACAACGGATAAGGAACGTATAATATATAATATTTGGCGTGCTCAGTGCTCACACATATAAAACCATCTCACACAAGACTAACATATGTTTTGATGTGTCAAATCTTAGTAATGGAGAGTGGAGACCACTACTGCTACTTGTTAGTTTTGCTTGTAATGTGATATGCTAAGTACGTCCAAGTGGCAACATAGAACATGTACTTGAACTGCATGTAGTCATGTACGGAGTACTATAAGTTCACTTTTATGTATGTCTGACATATTTACTTATTTGTATTGTTGAAGTTTAGTCTACTCTTACAAAGTATAATGGTCAGCGTGTTGTTCTTTCATTTAAGTTGAGGATTGTCCGTGGTGCAGGTTTTCCACAAAAGAATGCCACCTGAAGCCATTGATCTTGCCTCTCGGCTACTCCAGTATTCTCCCAGTCTTCGCTGCACTGCTGTAAGTAGTGCTTATTGATTTACACTTAGTATCAACTGATTTTGCAATTATTTCTGCGTAATTTCAAATCTGATGTTTTTCTTTTCGTTTTCTTTCCACTTTATTCAGCTGGAAGCATGTTCTCATCAATTCTTCGATGAGCTCCGTGAACCTAATGCACGTCTTCCGAATGGTCGACCACTGCCGCCTCTTTTCAACTTCAAGCAGGAAGTACGTCTTCTCTTGACCCTTAAATCCCTTGTATTAATGTTGTTGCAAGTTGTAGTAGACTATTTCTTTCCAGGAACACTTCTTGTGCCTTTCCCCAATTTCTAGTCTCACCAAAAGATATATAGATGAGTAAAGTTACAAATAGGATTGACGGGCCTTGTTGGTGCCAATGGCTCTCAGCTCAACAACGCCCCGCCCAGCCACTTTTTTATGGCTAGCCCCTTAACCGTATAAAAGTAAGCCCAAATAATTGTTTTATGGAATCCAGCTTTCAACTGATGTATCTCTAAATTCAGCGTTTCAACTGATATATATAATATATGGTCCCAAGTAGACCTGGCAAAATCAACCCGACCCGATTGACCCGACCCGAAAAGAATGACCCGAGACCCGAAATCGACCCGAATTGCTGAACCCGAATGACACCCGAAGCCCGAAGTGACCCGACCCGACCCGAAAATGACCCGAGCTTTCATGGACCCGTAACAGACCCGACCCGAAATGACCAATCCGAAACCACTCAACCCGAAAATGACCCGACAAAATATAACTTTAATTGACTCTAATAGACTTGAAATGTCTCTCTTCTCTTAATCTTTGACCCGAAAATGGCCTGACCCGAATTAACCCGACCCGCTTGACCCGAAACACACCCGACCAACAAACCCGAAATAGACCCGTAACCCGAAATGAACTGGCCCGATCCGAACTAACCCGAAAATTTGAGAAACCCGAAATGACCCGACCCAAACTGGCCCGACCCGAACCCGACCCGGTTGACCCGTTTGCCAGGTCTAGTCCCAAGTTGCCTTGGTCTTTTACGGTCAATTAATGTCAACTTTGATCGTATGTTCAATGTTCCTCTAAATTTTTAGAAATACAATGTAGATTTGTCGTGTTTGACTTGTCAAAAAGAACTATTTTCATACGCCCTTTTTCTGGAACTTGTAATCGTTGTAAATCGTGGAAAAATATTTGTAAAAGCCGACATTGTTAGAGAACAAATGAGGGCAATATAAATGGGATAAAAGAGACATATTTAAGCTCGTACTCCTAAATGTAGACTGATGCGTTTCTCATTCCCTTGTTACAGTTAGCAGGAGTTTCACAGGAACTGATCAATCGTCTGGTACCAGAACATGTGCGGCGCCAAGCTGGTTTCCCACATCCCGGATAAAACAGGAGGCCCAATCGGTGGTGGAAACGGTGCTGGAATCTTGATGGATGGTGACAGCCTGGTGGAGGAGTTGCTAGTTTTTGTAATTTGTATTTGTGGGCCTTATCGAGCCTTCAAGCTGGCTTTTTGCTCACCTGCAAAGATGTATACATAATAGTGGAGCTGCAAAATAACAGGGTCCTGTGTACTGTTGTAATCTTTAGCGCTGTACATCGTTTTGATCGTAAATGTCTCAGGTTAGGGGAGTTTTAACCAAGTCTAGCTAGATTGGATGCTCAAATATTGCTAGCATAACTTGATATTTTTTGTCTTCTATTATGTGTTCTTGTCGAATGGGTTTTAGCCTTTAGGTGCATTGTTATTTACATTCTACTCCTGCTATTGCCAGTAGATTTGCTTATGCAGCTCATTCGCATAAAAAACAAGGAACGAACCATGTACAGAGAAAAATTTAATCTGTTCCGATTTTCCGTTGGCTATTGAAACCTTTCTGATCCTCTATCCCAGTAACCCACGATACCACAAACTTAAAATCCTCGAGCAAGCAACACTGACTTATAAAACTATGTTCCTCGTCATGGCAATATGTTTGCTTACAGTAATTGTAGCCTCTTGGAGTTTCAGGCTAAGCAAGAGTTTCGGGGCTTAAAAAAACATGCTGGAGGTAGGGGCATACTGAAGGACAGTGCAATATCGGGGGTAGGGTATTTGGACGTGAGACCTATTGTCCACTTCACTTCCGTCTTTACCACTAGGCTAAGATGCACACTATTTGAGAAAAATTCAAGTTCTTTTTTAGTGTCGTGAACTGCGTGGGACAGTTGTATGCATATACAACCAGGTTATTCATCACCAAATAAATGACCCATATTCATATGGGCAAGTTTTTTTTTTATTAGAGAACATATCGCCTCGCCATCAGTTCTAACAGATGTCTCGGCGTCTAGCTCTCATGCTGCAACATCAGAATTCAAAGTTTTGGGGTAATAACCAATCAACCAGGAATGATCCATGCAACTAAGTAGGTTTGTCGATTCCAGTGTTGTAACTTGAAACCCCAGGAATTTTTGAGGTCTTTCGACATTCATATCATAAAGAGTTTAATATAGCCGACTGATACAATGAGCTATTCCTGCAGAGACTCCATGAATACTAAACTCATGCTCTTCAACAAAAGCAGAAGAAATATATTGAACAACAAGTTCTGTTTTCAAGAGGCTATTCTCAATTCTCACATGAATCTCACATTGGGAGATGCATGTATATCCCTAGTAATATTTCTGGACAAACAATTGAAAATTTATTAGACTCCCGCCTGTTCATAGTAAATTAGAGAGACCCCTCTTATGGTGGCTGCTCGAAATGAGGCAGCAAATTGTTTCAAGTGTTGAAATTCACATAACTTTATTAAAATGTAACTCAAAATCTTCCTTTCAAGTCAAAACTCCGAACTTAAGAGGATTTCGAAACTTCATGAATTGCATTTGCCAGGTATTCCACATTCTTTGTCGTAACACCAGCCATACTGCAGAATGAGCATGTAAAAAAAATGAGTCTCTGACAAACAACTAGCAAAACCAATAGCTATATCATTCAAGAGTTGAAATATATGACACGGGTGCTACCTAAGTGTTCCACTCATCTATTATTAATGAGGTAAAAAATTTGCTTCTTTTCAAGGACTGGAACACAATGGAATCGAGCTATTATACTCTATGCCTTTTGTATCCTAAAGTGGCAAAGAGTTAATGCAATTTTACATGTCATATTAAACCTCTTATTTCAAATAAGATAGGGATATCATTGTATACATCTAAATCCCTAACCTATTAAAGGCAGCATGGAAAGTTGTGGTAGTGTTGTACTCGTATCTTTTGTATATAATGAAGTGTGTAGAGAGACAGGGGTATGCAACGTAATATAAAGAACCGAATTAACATAGATCAATAGCAGCACCAAGGTGTGTAGCTTTGTTACCTGATTCGACCATTTCTGGTCAAGTAGATATGGTATTCACGAGTAAGACGATCAACTTGCTCTGGTGTTAACCCACTATAGCAGAACATACCAATCTATTTGAGAAACAATGAATTAGTGAGGGTTGGGATATAAGCAGACGGGAAAATGCACTGACAGAATCAACGATATTACTGCAATTATATTTGCGAGTCACTGCACCTGTTTTGTGATATGTTCCCATGACAATGGTGACCCCAACTTCTCAAGGTTTTCACGTAATGCTGATCTCACTCCAATAATGCGTTCAGCCATTCCCTGAGGTTAATTTAATTCAATTGACTCCGTCAGAGAAAAAAATAATACGGAGAACAAACAAAAGTGCAATGCAAAATTAAGAGGCGATGCGATTTCAGCAAATTGTTAGACGCTAGTTCATTGAATGATAAAAATGTGACAAGAGCCACTGGGTCTAGTATTTAAGCATGAATGAGGAGGTGTTGCATAGATGACTCGATTGCATAGACAAATAAAGTTTTGACAGTAGACTTCACATTTGAGAACGGTTGATATCGGTTCTCTTTTGTTCAAATTGACATCTAAAACAATCCACAAGAACAGGCTGTCTTTGCGTACAACCTCCAAATGTGAACCTGTCATGCACCCTTTCAAGTCTCTGTACAACTCGAAAGCTTATTCCAAAAAAAAGATCAGAACTTTAAGGTAAGTAACTGCATACCTTGACTTCGCTGAGCCATAGTTTCTTCAATTCTGGATCGCTAAGAATAATTGACACAAGAAGCGAACCATGAACAGGCGGATTACTATACATTGGCCTTGCAATATGCTGCAACCTACTTTTCACAGCCACGGCTTGTTTTTCATCTTCACAAAGCACACTGTATGTAAAGTTTTAGCATGTAGTTTAGTATATTGACCAGCTTGTCATTGCGTTAGAGACAACAATTTCAAAAATCCATCTCAAAGAAGATATGAGCACTGTTAAGGAGTTCATACTAGGTCGTCAACCTTTTCCTATAAAAAATTCAGACAGAATTTTGAGTTTTGCCAAAACAGTTTTGGGGGCTTATGCCACTGCTTAGAAGCTGAAATCTGTACGGAAGATAGAACAAACTAAAACAAAAGGTCCCTATTTCTTTTTAACTTTTTTTGTAAGCTTAAAACGGTTTTAAACATCTGTATTATGTTCAACTTTCCTGAAGCACTGACTGAAAGTTTGCTTGTATTGCTTACACAACTTCAAGGACAGGCCGTGCTCAATTACCTGAGACAACCAACCCTTTGACCATAGAGACCCATATTTTTTGCAAATGATTGAGAAATTCCAAGTAAATGACCATCTTCAAGGAATATCCGAATGGCCTTTGCGTCTCTTTCTGGATCACCACTGGCAAAACCTTGATAGGCCATGTCAAAAAAGGGGAAATGCCCTTTCTCCTGGCAATGATCATCGAACGTCAAATAAATACAAAAACAATCAAAGAATGAGATGGAAAACAATCAATACGATGAAATCCTTGCCTTGATAAGTTTTGATATCTCTCTCCATTGTTCCTCGGTCGGATCAACCCCAGTAGGATTATGAGCACAAGCATGAAGCAGAAAGAAGGACCCCTTCGGAGCATTCTGACAAGTCAAAGAGGAAAAAGAAAATAAGTCGTAGCCATGAATAAAATACGTTACTACGAAAAGAGAGCGAAAAGAGAGGAATAATCCTCTTCCAATCTTTAATGTACCTTAATGTCATCCATCATTGCAGCAAAATCCAATCCCTTTGATTCTGGGTGATAATAATGGTAAGTTTTCTGTGAGACGTGTGCATCCCTCCAGATATTGTGATGACTGTTAAAATCAACAAAAGTTATTTACTCACTCAATAAATGTTGATATACAAGTAATAGGAGTGTGAAGGCTACTCACTTGGACCAGGTTGGAACAGGAATATAGATTTCAGATTCTGGCTGATAACGTTTCTGAAAGTCAGCGAAAAGTCGACATGCTCCAGTGCCAGAGAGTGCTTGCACTGCTGCAATCCTTTTATCCTTTATGAGTTCAGAATTCTCTCCATAGGCGAGCTTCAATGTTTCTTCAACCATGTGGTTACTTCCACCCATTGGAAGATATTCCCTACCAACCAAAAATGTAGAAATAAATAGAACTGTGTAACTACTACCGAGCAACCTAATTAGTACTCCGTAGTAAACTATGACATTTACACTGGGAGAGAGAGCTATACATGAGCCCTTCATGACAATATTAAATCAAATTTACGGAAAAGTTATCAAGAAAGCATTCAGCTCAAGACTCTAGCTGAAAATTTTCAATGTAACATACATAAGTAGACATCAAGCACTTAGAGAAATAGAATGTTAACATTTGATAACGATGATTGATTATTAGCCTTGTTATAGGGTTGGTCTATGTACAGAGCCATAAGAAAATCTCTACAAAAGTTTGCTAAGCTAAATCTAAGTTCCATTCGCAACCCTTATGAACTCCTCCCCTCATCACACCAGAAATCAGTACACACACCCAAGTCAGATGAAAAATCTAGTTGCAAATCACTACCCGTGACTGCACGCCTTACATTCTTTTATCACAGAAAGTAGTCAAGTATTGTACTAATATGGACGTTGTTATATTCTTATACGTATATCTTGTATTTTTGGGTAGTTATCTTACTATAGGTTTACGGTATTAGCTCTTGTGTATACACATCCCAAGGATTATCAATGAAAGCTAACACATCAACGTTAGTAAACTATTAAGGTATTGAAGCTCATGCTTTCAAGTAAGAAATTCATGTTAGGCCACTCCAATGGACACGGGCAAATGAACAATCACTCCAATTAGGCAGCAATATGATGGAATCTAGGATATTCCGCAAGATTGATTTGTACCCATATAACAAAGAACCTGCGCTCATTGACATGCGGCATGTCCACAGCCTACATCTGAAGACCTATAATTTTGTAACAGTGGTGATAATGTGACGTACATTCAAACTGAAACATTAAGATACATATCATTTGCAAACTAGATTACATTTTTTAATGAATCAGCTACTTCCTAACTAGACTGCTCCGTCACCAATCTAACTGAGCTCTATGCTTTACCTTTTGACCTACAACCTCAGTGCTGTGCGCCATTTGTCACTCAGGGAACTGACAAGCAGAAAGGAAAAACTAGAAATTTTGCATTTTGTTTCAACTAAGCTCATTAACTATTCTCGAAGATGATTTTTGTTTAATTAAGAATGATCACATTCATATTTTTTCTGTTGAAACATAACAAGCTCTTCCCTTTGGGGATGCAATTTATTCATTAAAATTAACGAACTCAAACCCCAATTGAAGCAGGGGTTCAAAGAAACGAAAAATATCATAATCATATCTAGACCTCCAAAAAAACACTATAACCCCACCCCGATCATTTGTTTAGCTTTGATTAAAATTAAAATGCCCGTCGCAATGAATACAAAAGGTAAACAAACGACTGAGACGGAAAGGGTATATCATGACTCATGAGTATATGCAAAATAAAATAGACTGAAATTGACCAAACAAGAGTATACTTAAATCAGAAAATTTAGAGCATTAAAAAAACATATAGAATTATACATACATACATACATGTTTAAGTTACCAGCAATTCTGGCTTCAGCTTGTCTAACGCAGTTCAACACCACCGGTTTGCCGTCATCATCTCTGTATGCTCCCTATTCATTTAATAACAACAAACAAATTACCAAGTACCTCAAAAATATCAGTTAGGCAGTGGGAAGAACCCGAACATGTTTGGTCTGTCCTTTCAGAAGAGTCAGGAATCGAACCCCAACCACTAGAGATAAAATAGTACTCTAGTAGACAGGGCATACCTACTGTTTTATTATCGTAAAATTTTAATATAAGCCATTTATTATTAATTCTAAAGAATTCGTGTTTTGACATAATAAAAAATGGTAAACAATTGACCGAGACCAAGGGGAGTATTAAGTAAACATGTATGAATGTATGTATGGGAGGAAGGAAGGAAGGAAGGAAGACATACAACGCCAACATTGACTTTGTGAGGAGAAGGATCTGCTAAGAAAGCTTCGGTAACTCCGAGGATTGGGTCTTTAGGTGCTGGATCCACGTGTCCCCACCAAGAAGACATGGTGCGTGAACCAAACGCTGTCGTTTTAGTGGTTAATTTTGTGGAAAGGGTATTTGCAGCTCGAAGTGCCGCCATTTTTTAGTAGAGAAGGAGAAGGAGAAGGAGAAGGAGAAGGCGATGCGTGCGGAGAAGGGAAAGAGAGAGAGGAATGAAATGAAGTAAATAAAACGACGAGAATGAGATACGTGGACAAAACTCTGGTTTTGTTGTCTTTGGAACTTGTGTTTTATGCTTTTTATATTCTTCTTATTTAATTTAATTTAATTTAATTTAATTAATGTATTTTAAGAATATGTGAGTCAATATATGACATCTCAGAGGTCAGGTGTGAGGTGTGGCTTTCCAAGAAGAAAAGAGTTGGTGTGTCAACATTTTTGAGTTGGTTTGAAAGTCGGTGACTTCAACTTACTTCACTCATTCGAAAAGATGAGATAGGTTGATCATATTTTATAGGGGATTAATTTAGTTTTCTTACCTCATTAAAAAAAATAATAAAATAAATAAAGTTGGAATTGCTCCTCTCAATTCTTGTGGATACAATTTTCCATTTAAGGCGGAAATATCTATTTTAGACACGCTATATTTATTAGAGTTTAAAATTTTTTTAAAAAAAAAAAATCATAATTTAGAAAATTATTTTGCACATGCCTAACCTTGGCTAAATTATCTTCTAAGTGGATATTGAAAAAAAGATTGTACCTTCAGTTGTTAGGAACATTGTACAATTATATTAGATTTGTGTTTCTATTGAGTTTACAAAATTTTTGGAGTATATCTTAATTTTCTTAACACCAAATCTAAAATCTGATTAAACTTATATTATACTCCGTATTATTTATGAGTTTTATTATAAATCTCTGAGCTCAATATTTATGTAAAATAACACATAATTTTATAATTAATCCCATAAACTTTATACTTACATTCGAGAATTTGCGCTTTATTATAATAAAGTTCAAACTATACTACTATTTGTAATATAATCAATCGATGGTATAGTTCACCCCTATGTTTTTCTGGATTTTACAATATATCCTTACCTTTTCAAAATCACACAAGATGCCCTAAACTCAATAAATTGTTCTACATATTATAAATATTTTATTTGGGCGGTTTAAGTTGATTACTCATCTAGAATACGTAGAGCTATCAATATAATCCTTATATACTCACCAACGCACAATTTTGTGATAATATGTAACCAATAAGAAACTCGAATTTGGACATTTGAGGTATTTTAGAAATTAATGTGAAAATTTAAAGGTATATCAGATGTTTCTTAAAAATCGAGAATATATGGTAGAATTTGGAAAAAGACAGAATTACATTGTAGAAAATCACGTAATGTTATACTCCCTCCATTCAACTCTCCACGTTACAAGTTTCTTTTTTGTACACTATTAACAAGTGAACATTTAATGTCGATTTTCTCTCGATACATAAGTGAAAATATATTCATGTGTGATCTTATTTAATTCGTCTTTAGGAGTACATTAAGAATATCTAACTTTTACTTCCTCTATTCAACTCAACTCTACCTATTTTTATTTTTTACACTATTCACAAATGCACATTCAATCTCGATTTTCTCTCAATACATAAGTGATAATATATTCATGTGAGATCTTGTTTGATTCGTCTTTACGAGTACATTAAAAATATCTAACTTTTATAATTTTTGCAAATATGTAGCTAACGATATTTACCGCGTAAAATACGCGTTGGCGAACGTGAAAAAGCAAAGTGGTAGAGTGGAGTTGAATGGAGGAAGTATAATTTTTGCAAATACGTAAGTAAAGATATTTATCGCGTAAAATACGCCTTGACAAACCTAAAAAAACAAATTTGTAATGTAAAGTTGAATGAAGAGAGTATGTACATAGTAGTGTGAAAGGGCAGTTGATCTAATCAAACAATGTGATCGAGGGGTTGAAAGTCAATTTCAAAAAGGACAAATGTGGCTAGGACATACTCCGTAAGAGTTAAGAGACACTTTAATTTTGAAAGGGCGTTGTATTAATGACATTTCTTAGACAAATTAATTCTCCAGTTAGATATCAAAATCCATCAAATAATCCGATTTGATTGACTATCTAAATTGTTTGGAATAAGAATAAGGATGTTTTTCATTTCACTAGATTTAAATCCGTGAAATTTACGGGTCTACTTTTAAAATCATATCATATATTATATTAATCATATATTATATTAAAGCCGAAACCAGTTTGCCACATGTCATTTGCTGAGACATTTTGCCACGTGTCAACTCCGAGTTTAATAATTACATTGAATACTTAATCTATTTATAACAGTTATAACAAATCTTTAGTTAAAATTATTTAAAAATGTAAATAATAAATAAATCCAAGATTTAAGCCGTTATTCATGGAAAGTATAAAATCAATCTTCTCAAAATTAAAATGAATACCCAGTTTAACAAGATGTGGTCAATCATATCATATATTATATTAAAGCCGAAACCAGTCTGCCACATGTCATTTGCTGAGACATTTTGCCACGTGTCAACTCCGAGTTTAATAATTACATTGAATACTTAATCTATTTATAACAGTTATAACAAATCTTTAGTTAAAATTATTTAAAAATGTAAATAATAAATAAATCCAAGATTTAAGCCGTTATTCAGGGAAAGTATAAAATCAATCTTCTCAAAATTAAAATGAATACCCAGTTTAACAAGATGTGGTCAAATATTTACAATCTTAGACGTAATGGAATTTGCATATAATGTTTGATCATAATTAATTACCTTCTACTATTAGAATATCTCAACCCCCTATCTTCTTCCCTTTGGTAAATGATTTTTCTTGATTTTAATACTACGTACTTTATTTTAAAATATTTCGTCTAATATCTGCTTTATAATTCGATTTTCTAGGGACCTGGCGATTCTATTGCTGCTTCGTAGATTGAAATATTTCATCTAATATCTACTTTATAATTCGATTTTCTAGGGACTTGACGATTCGATTGCTACTCCGTAGATTAATTTACGAGTGTATGGGTTGTAGTTTGAGAGTCGAGTTTGAGGCCAGAATGATTGTACGTATAATGGCTTTGGAAGATTTACTTTTTTTTTTTATATATTATTTATCTCATCATTTGTTTACTTTATATATTGTCTATTGAACCAGAAACATCGATCAATTTTATTCATTGACATAACATTTTTTGCTGACAGGTAAATTATAGATATACACTATGACCTGACACTTCATCGTCTCGAGACAAAGGTGGAATCTAAGAGAGGTTTGAGCATCGTCATTCATTCATTGAAATAAATAGTCTGATATAAAAATTGGTCAGGTGAGTTACAAATCAATGTTAAATAATTATGGAGTTGATAATTGTTGGAGTTTTTAATATATAAGAAATAACTTTTAATAAATTATGATTATTGAATATCGGTTATTTGTAATAATTTAGACTCGATCAATTCATGTGGTTTTATTTTTTAAATTTTGGCATTTGTTAGTCAAATTAAATTGACTATTATTATTTGAGATGTAATTTTATTAATTCGATCATAACCAATAACTAAGACTTTTAATTGAGATGACTATCTCTCGATGTATCAAAATAACCGAGTGAGTTCAAAATCTTAAATACAATAATGAGTATAATTAAATGTATATTGCGTGATAAACAAATATGAAATCAACACTAATTTTATATACATTTTTTCATATTTTACTTCTCATAAGTTAAAAAATCAGAGGAAAAAAATAGAGTACTTCGAATAAAATTAAGCAACATATATAAACTTATAAACAGTATGTGACAAATAAGGGTGATTAAATTTTCTAACGTTTAGTTATTTACGCCGTACTAAATAAGAAAATACGTAAGTTTTTTTACTTTTAATGATATTTTTCATACTACCCGTGTTATTATTCCAATTAGAAAATTAGCATATTAATTTGGCCAAATTCATTCAAAATGATTTGGATTATGATTATTCCAATTATGATTATCCTCATTAATGTCAAAAAGAGATCATTTCCCATTAATATTCCAATGGGTAGATTGGATTGGAGTACTCCATATTACTCCCTCCGTCAAAATCATTTGTTTATCTTTGATATTCTTTGTGAGAGGTATTTTATTCCAATGTACAAAAATAAATGAATTGGACGAAGAGAGTCTCTTTCAAGAAATGTAATTAACACAAATTGATTGAACAATTCATTGGAGACGAGTTAGATAGAGGTTAATATTGGATTCGTATAAATTGATATGTTAAATAAATCATCCTTTGATTCATTTTTTTTTTTGCTCTAATGTACTATTCACAATACTTCTTTAACTTGCAGTTACTCTAATTAAGGTTGATTTAAAAATATATATCTACCATATAATTTAACACAAGTGACAATACAACACTAACCAATGACGTAGAAATTCACAAAGGTTATGTTTGTATTTACCACCATTTTGATACTTCACATTATAAATGCATAGTTGGCATTTCTTAAGATGGGGTTAAATAACACCGTACTTGGATGGATCGGACAAGCTTATTATTAATCCCTAGATATTATGCTTTTGTCCTATGTATTTTATTTGATGAGTTTTAAGTATAAGATAAGGTATTAGAATTTAGAACGTAAACATTGATATGCCAACGGGGTACGAAAACCATTTTATACATCTTTACTTAAATGCGTATGTATGAGAACGTAAACATTGATACGTCAACGGGGTAGGAAAATAACATGTGTCGCATTGCAATAGTTCCAATTTGTGTAATAACAATTCGGTAAATAAAATATGAAGTTTCATACTCCCTTGAGTCCTTTCGTCCCGATCATTCATCCGTTTGCTTTTGGTTTGGACACAAATGGCAAGAAAAGAGGAGAGGGTCAATTATTAAATAACAAGTTAATCAAATTGAGTGTCGAGTATCAAATTGCTTATCAAAGGCATTCCTAAAATATAAAGGCACACAATTGATTTAGACAACCTAAAATGGAATAAGCAAACAAATGAGTGGGACAAAGGAAGTTTCATATAAGGAGTTACTTATCCATTATTTTACACAATTCGGGTTCAGATCAAGCTTTTGTCCTGAATTTGGGTGTCCGGTAGGGTTATTCAAATTCGCTCAATTTGGACAAGTCTAAGTTACCTCAGCTACCTACTTCGACTATTTGCCAATAACTTATCAAAAGTCGAGAAAAAAAATCATAGTATTTCGAATAAAAAAAATCATAATATCAAAAGTGTATGGGTAGTAGACAAAGTGAAATTTTCTAAGATTTAATAATTTACTAAATCCAAAAAATATGTAAATTGTTACTTTTAATAATAATTTTTGTTTCCACCCGTACAGTGCACGGGTTCAAAAACTAGTTTTAAATAAATATACCAAATCATATTTGTTGAAGATATAATTTATTTCGAACTATTAGCTATATATGAGCTATCATATATTGTGCTCATTATCATGATTAAGACTTGATAAATAAATATTAAGTTGGAGACGGAAAATACTAAACTCTATAACTCTATATTAAGAGTTATATGTTCATATGTTATACTAAAAGTTTCGCCTAAATAGTTGGGTTTGACATAAATCTTGAGCAACTACTCTTTTGAATCCTAGTCAACTAAAAAAGAGCCTAAAAGTTGGGTTAAAAACTTAATTTGATTTTATTCACTAAAAGACACCTACATACATCAACATTCATTGCATGAGACAGTCTTATACCCTAGACGGTTTCTTTGTGTAAAAAGACAACTCATTACTACCTTTATATAAGTAGTTTTCTTATTAATGGACCGTCTCATAGTATAAAACCGTTTTAGTTTATACTATAGTTTATGTAAATTAAAATAAAGGAAATACATAACGTTTATGAGATAATACTAATAGCGTAGTAATTATTCCCCGCCGTAAAATAAATTGACACAGACATCTATGCCGACATAAAATGGAAGACACGCATTATAACCATTTCCATATCCATATCCATACTCTTTAAAAAACCCAAACTTGGGTTATTGTAGCTGTAACAATAGCATTAAGCTATTCTACCCATAATGCCCCTGCCTTTTATTCGTATTACTTTCGTGCCATCTTTTTTTTTTTTCGATGATTGCCAGTTCATTCTCCCTCTCTTCCTCTACCATGCTCCTCATTCTTCCTCTGCTCCTCATTCTCCATTTCTATATCACTCGTGCTGTGTTCCTTTCCACTTTTCTGTATCCTCTGGTTTCTTTTTCGTCAATAGCAATCAATTTATGGCGAATTCTCCCTTTTTAAAACGAACCCTAACCCTAAACCTACACAGAACAGTCACCAATGGCGATCCTCTATTTTCTACTTTTTTTGGGTTTTTTGGAGAAAAGCACTCGCTTATCGGATCGACACCAATGGCGACCACTAATTTAGTCCGGCTTATATCCGAAAACATAGCAGATAAGTTGGCCTGTTCATTATTCTGATTTTCTTCCAATATGTTAACTATTGAGGTGGATTGTTGATTGTAATTAAGTTAAGGTGGATTATTAATTGTGAATTATTAAAGTCAATAGTTTGGTTTTTTTTTTTTGAGTTTTAATTGATTGCATGCAATGATTTGACCCTTTTTTTAAGAAACATTTAACATAAATGATAAGTTTAGTGAATTACATAACAATAGAACGAATAAATGAATAAAATGTGAACTATACAACTTGACTACTATCTATGTCATTAAACAACTATCCAAGTACTCAACTCCAAGTCCAAAGCACGGTCCGAACCCCGATCACGTCAACAAGCAAAACCTATACTCAAACTGCTCCCCATATGATCGAAAATATCATATGGATCGACACAGGCCACCTCGGAAATAGGTGACAATTTACACACAACCCAAACACGTCAATTTCAATAAATAAACATAAGACAAGACACAATATAAATAAGTATGAAACATGCCAATGATGTGAATAAGACACTATTATACAATCACCATGCCGGTACTTGGACACGCCCAGACATACCTACAACCACCGGTGTTAGGGACACGCCCACGAAACCACACCTCACAAATCAGTACTCGGGACACGCCCGTGGTACCGGGTCCGGAAGTCAACCGATCCCCTGCCAGACGTCGTGCCTCAACCACACGAGTCCTTTCGTACTCAAGTCATTAATGTGCACATCCCTCTTGGAGTGGGAAGCTCCAAGAGGCGACTCAAGCGTAAGAAGGTCTCCCAGCCGCCTTGCGTCTCGTCAACAAGAAGTATCACCACCACAATTCTACCAACAACCACATATATCACAATATGCATCATAATGAATATAAAGTGTGACTCTTTCACATTAACATGATTTACCAACATGACATGAATACATGTAATCATAACCACAACAACGCTTCAAGTCGTCTTACCTCATTATCATGCCAAGATGCAACTTCCACATATTATGAGTCTAACAACAAACGCCAACTATCATGTTATCATGCAACTACAATGTTCATATGAGGCCAACACTACTACTCAATACCATGCCACAGTGAACACCCAACAACATTATGAAGCCAACACTCATAATCCACAAAATCATGTTATAATGCAACAACAATACAATAATGACACATGTAATCATTTATACTTATTGAAACCGAGTAGGATTAACCTGCCTTTTAGCATACTCTAAAAGCTACTCAAAACCACCAAGGATCCGTCTCATAAGACCGTCTTATCCAACATAAATTACATAATAATTATAACAATACATCCTATACCCTTATGTAACATCAAAATCCCTTATTTTACCCTTTAATTACTCATAATACTAATTAAAACACTAATTAACATTACCTATGAAAACCCCAAATTCTAGGGTTTAGGTCAACATGAAAATGAAAGGAAAAAAGATGAGTAGTATCAACTTACTAGTGGAAAGGAATGAGAAAGAATCAAACTTGCTGAATAATCCCTCCAAATCTAGACTTGGTCTTCTAGTTAGTGTTCATGGGAAGTTACTAGAGAGTTGTGGGTGTTTGAGAGAGTTTCAGGATAAGGTAGGAGTGAAATAAGAGTAAGAAAATCTGAAAAAGAGTGGTTTAAAAGAGATAAGGTCCATCACAAGCTTACATACGTAAACATGGACAACGACAGGGCACTCGGTCGAGTGATCAGTTCACTCGGTCGAGTGACCTAACATCAGAAACTTTCACGATTGAGCATGTGTTACTTGGTCCCTCACTCGTTTGAGTGAGCTCCACTCGGTCGAGTACTCCGTCTACTCGGTCGAGTGCCAGGCTTAGAAACTACGGTGTACTACAAGTTTGGATTATTCATATGAAATAACCAATATATATATATATATATATATATATATATATATATATATATATATATATATATATATATATATATATATATATATATATATATATATATATATATATATATATATATATATATATATATATATATATATATATATATATATATATTAGAGGCAAACAATATGTTTTCACGATCCTCTGCAACCGACCTTCCTCATGGTGTATGTACATGTCCCTTAAATAAGACCGTTGCGACCATACACTGGTAGTATGTCTTCTCAACGATTCTAACAGTCAAAACCAGTAGTCACATTAGTAGTCACATACTATACTTGTGTGGACATGGGCCACGGGGGCGCTTGGGAACAAGCGTTTGCATTTGTGGAGTCGCCACCAATTTATTGTGGAAAATTGGAAATCGTTCGAATACTTCGTGTCATGTCAAGACACAAAGTAATGACATGAACACCAAGAACTCGTTACCCTTAGCATTCTATGTCTAGAATGACTCTCGTGGATGCCAATGAACACGGATGTTCACAGAGATCTGGAGTAAGGGGTGAGGGTACGTATTAGGAAGCTCTTTTGATCGAACACTTAATCCCGCCCGCCTCGATAGTGGCCTCTACTAATGATTAGGGAAGTTATCTATACTCGATATATCGTTGATTATATGCATGCAATGCAACATCCATTAGATTAATCCTAGCATGTGAAGAATTAATACTAAGTCGGTGAACACGTAATTTAATCATACAATTGGGTCGAAGTTGGAATTAAGATTCAATTACATGTGGAGACATACAAAGAAATATAATAAAGAAAATTACAATAATAAATAAAATTACAATAATTACATTGGGTTAATTGATTTATGTCGAAAATACTTTTAAAACGGATAATTTGAAAAAAAGAAATAAATAAACAAATTAACGAACATGAATTAGGGTGATAATACGAATAATAGTAGATTAATACGTAAACTAATTAAACTAGGTCAAGGCAGAAAGGGAGTTCAGGGACAGAAATCAACCTGGAACAGGCGCAGCAGAGCCGCGCCCCTCGAAGAGGCGCAGCATTCTTGCTGCGTCTGTTCTGAAACTGGTCGAGTTCGGGTGAAGCCGAACGCAAATCGTTAATGTTCGCGGGTGAATTTAATGATTGATTATGATATTTGACTCGGATGAAAGTGATTTAATACATTAATTACATGTGAATGAGTCATAAAAACGATAAAATATGGATGAGACGAATGCAAACGAATTAATTACATGAATGAAAGATTGATTAGTGACACGGGTGAACTAAATAGGGTGAATATGACGAATTAATGAAGAACTAATGACGGATATGACAATAGACAGATGGAAATATATCAAAGGTCGAATTTCAGAAATTCAATATGAATGAGTCGAATCTCTACAACTCGGATTGATTTTAATGACGAAAACCCGCAAATATTGGTTATAAGGGATTTAAAGTCGGGAATTAACGATGAATTATATACTAACAGTGATGAACGATATGTTAAATTATTATACTTCAAATTATCGTGTTAAAGAAACAATGAACAATTGAAAACGAAACAAAACAATCGAATTATCAAAAGACGAAGGAAGAAGAAAGGAAGCAGGAACTGCGGCAGCCTCACGAAGAGGCGCAGCAGGTGCTGCGTCCCTTCGAAGAGGCGCAGCATTTGTTGCGTCCTTTCTCGACGTCTGTCTCCTGATAATCCGTAAAAAGGGTTTTAAACATGGTTTTACAAATCGGTTTTTAGAATTACTTTCGACATAAACCTTACATTAATGATACAAAAAGTAAATAACAATAAATAAAGAAGGATTTATACCCTCAGACTTACATGTTTGACGAAACGAGATGAACTAAGTTTACGATTAGTGATGCTCGACTCGAATGTAACGAAAGTGCCCTCGTAAGAGGAAAACGATTAAGATTTATTAAGTTGATTATGGTGGAGTTGGTCAAATTGGTCGGTCATGCAAACGAGGCTGGTACTCAGAAGGATCCGAGCTTACGTGGTCGAAAGTTCAAGCACGTAGACGCCAAAAAGTAAGAACGTGGTCTAGAATGCAAAGGGAGAAGAGAAGGGCGGACACTCGCGTGAGAAATATGAGGAGCGAAGGCTCCTATTTATACTAATCACGTGGAGGAATTAGGGTTTTCGGAGAAACTTTGGAAGTGAATCTCGAAAAGATATGAAAAGATACGAAAAATACGCAGAAAAGGACCTGGGAAGAGGCGCAGCATGCACTGCGTCTCTTGGAAGAGGCGCAACATCTGCTGCGTCTGTTTCCAGGTGGTTTCCTCCTGCGGAAGAAAGATTTCCGTGTTTAATTTATGGAATAACGGATTAATCTTATTTTCCTTAATATTTTGTGTGAATATTTCGGGAAATTCTTTACCAAAGATTAAAAGATTGTGAAATATGGAATAGAAATATCCAGAACATTCCAGAACATTCTGACTCGGATTTTAGCGGTTATCAGAAAATGAAGACGGTTTTAGGCTCGGACTCCAAATGTACTCTAATTACTGTCAAAACGACCGTATCGGCGCGTAGATGACAATTAAGAGGTAGACATAAGTATTTGAGCAATCACTTGACGATAAACTTACGAACTATCACAAATCGTTCCGCGTACCAAACATGCGGCCCAATCATCACCGGGTGGTTTGCGGGAGGTGCAGAAATGAGGTATCTACAGAGCCCCCACTTTGACTGAGGCTTGGATAAGGCGAAAGTCAAAGTATAGCCATCAGGTCAATCGAAGATTACAACCTGACGACTATGGCGACGCGAGGCGGCTCAAGGGGTCTGAACCAAGGACCTGTCGTCGGGAACATTTTAGAGTCTGTCGACTATCGGGGAGGGTCGTTTAATGTCCATTAGACTACGTAAGGAGGCTCGCCAGCCATAAGAAGCGACCATACCTGAAACGTCTTTCTCGAGATGCTTCTGGAGGTGCATAGGAGCTAAGGGGTAAGCGTAAGAGCTAAAGGAAAAGCGTAAGAGCTAAAGATAAGCGTAAGAGCTAAAGGTAAGACCTAAAAGATAAGTAAGGATTGTGTTCTAGGGTGTGGGATCCTAAAGGAAAGCATCAATGGGAAGGAGGCCCAAATATAATTTCGACCTAAGGGGTAACTAAGGCTCGAGTGTAAGAACTCTGCCGGTCTGGGAACTTCTGGAGAACGACACCTGTATCGCACTTCGTGGAGAAACAAGAAATATCGTGAGTAGCAAGACACAGGCGGGAACTGCTGGGAGAAATCTGCTTGGGTCGTCTTCAAACAAACTTCAGAAGAACTCGAGAAGGACGATTATATGTCGTGAACTCTCGTTGGGGAAACCTTATCGGGAATTCATCTCCATGTCTCGAGAGGGATTGTCTATCCGCTTACTCTCGCTGGGGGAATATAATGAAGGCGTGTCGAAACACCTGTCGGGGAATACTTGCTCGTTGTGACAAACAAGGTCTTGGAAGCAGTAAATAATGTACGGTAGTCTGCAGTTGGCTTAGAAATGCGGGTCTGAGTGAAGAATAATCGTCAAACGGACCAGAAAAGAAATAAATGGCATCGGGGAAGAGGCGCACCAAAGATGGGCCCACAAATAACGAACTCATAACGAATTTTTGAAAATTCGTATGAAGGGAAGTTTAGGAAGAGGCGCAGCAAGAGCTGCGTCTCTTGGAAGAGGCGCAACACCTGCTGCGTCTATTCCCGGAGGTGTCTTTCTTGCGTAAAAGCGCGATGAAACAGGGGTTTCATTTCATTTGTTTCGAAACACAATTCCTCAATTTATCTCTCAAATCTCAACCATTTCCGACAAAATTTGATCCAAAAGCTTGCATTGGCCATGACTAATCGAGGTATGTATATCATTCTTGCATTAATCTTCTATAATGGACGAATGAGATCGACAAAATTTAGGGTTTTCAACCCTAAAATGTCGAAAATTTGGGGCTTTTCCCCCAAATGATCTTGCCTTGTAAAATTGACCTTGTAAATGGCTAATTGGTAGTATAAGGATCATAACCATGTATTTGTTTCGAATTTTCGTTGAGTTTTGGGCATTTGGGTGAAATTGAGACGGTTTCACAGCTAAACCGTAAATTGCTTCGGAAATGGCCCTAGGATTGCCCATTTGCGATGAAATTTAATATTTGGAATCCTTGGATGATGGGAAAACTTCCTACCATCTCGGAATTTTGGTTTGTGATGGCTTTTTCAGGACACTTTTCTAGGGCATAATCGCCGTTATAACAAAATGTTGTCGAAATTTCGACTCGAACCCATGACTAGGCTTCAACTTAGGCTTGACTTGGCCCAAATTACCACATGAGTGATCGGGTTTGTGGGAATATGGCCAAAGATGGCGAGAAAAGAGCGACTTCGGGGATTCTAAAGCTCGAAAATCCCCTAACCAAGGCTTGTCGTCACTTGACGCGGCCTACAATTACTTTAATGTTGCAGGTGACGAGGCTTCTACTTCTGGGAGAGCTCCCATGGACATAGACACATTCGTTGACGCATCTCGTGCTCTCGAGGAGGCTTTCACTGCGGTTAGGGCAGCTAGTGAGGTTGCTGAGGACGAGGTCCTCGAGGAGGAGGAGGAGGAGGCCCCGAGGCGAGCCAACGTTGGTTGAGGTGGTCGTCAGCTGAGGGGAGCACCCGCGTGGGCTGAGACCTGGGATAGCAGGCACTTGCTTTGGGCTGCGGAGGGCCACCTGTCCTATAGGACGGTGAAGAGCTTGGTAATCTTGAATTCATTACCCATCACTCACCTTCTTTCATTTCATTTGCTCATCTCTTTTCCAATTTCATTCAAACTAAAGATAGCTTTTGTTTCAAATCACAATAGGAGGCCGGGAACATCAGATCGTTCTCGGGCTACACGACGGCGATGGAGTGCTACGAGAGGCTGTCGGTGGAGGAGCGAGACATGATCGAGCGGGGAGCATTCGGCGCCCTGGTGCAGGCTTGGAGGGATATCGCGAAGAGGAAGCTGCGGGCTAACCTTAGCCTGGTCCGCGCTTTCTTGGACCGATTCTGGGATACGACTTCCACTTTTCACATGCCTTTTGGTGAGGTGGGAGTCACGCTGGAGGACTAAGGCATGATCTCTGGTCTGCCGTGTGGGACCGAGGAGGTGGAGTGGCCGAAGACTGCCATGAGGGTGGACTCGGCCGAGGGTAGGAGGTTGATCGGCTGGAACTTGGCGCCAAAGGCTGTTACGATGCCTGGTTTGGTGCCTAGTTCTTATGCCCGAGACTACTTTGCGGGGAAGACCCCGGCGCGGGTGGTGATTGACGGGCGAGAGATGGCTCCTCCTCCCTGTACAGCTGAGCAGAGGGCCCGCTTGTGGCTTTGGTGGTTTCTGTCTTCGATCTACCTTGGAGACAAGGGAGAGAGGTTGTCGACGAAGCTTCTTTCCTTCCTTTCTGACCTGAGCTCCCTAGACGGCGTTGGGACCGGTCACCTTGGTTTTGCGGTCCTCATCCGCTTCATGAGGGCCATGGTTCATCCGGAGTTGATGTAGAAGGGGACTTCTCCCAGTCACTCGACCTGGACTACTGTTGGAGGTATGAACCTTCATTCAGACTAAAATCACTTCTTTTCTTTATCGAATTATGAAAGATCGTTGTTGACTATCTTGCTTCACAGGCGTGGGTGTACTCCTACTTTCCGAGCCTCTCGCCCAAGAGGACGGAGCCGCTGGAGAAGGCTTATCCCGTTGTGAGGTATTGGGTGATGTGTCGCACGAGGAGCAAGCGTTCCTCTCACGGTGTCTACCGGCAGGACGTGAACGCTCTTCAGCTGGACAGCGTGAGCATCTCACTTATATTCGTTTTTCTTCTTTATTACTTTTTTACCGATCATGTGAATGATTTCTTGCTTGTCTTTTCCCAGTGGGTGCCCAGGCCTTAAGCGGAGTACGCTGGTGCTCCTCCTTTCGTGGTTGAGGTCCTTCGACCCAGGAGCTCGAGCCGGGTGCTGCTAAGGACGTCGATGGGTCCTGTGTGGTACTTGGGCGAGCGCTTGGCTTGTCAGTGCTCTCGGGATGTCTTGACGGTTCCCATCGATCCTCCTAGGATGATGTTTAGGAGCCTTCTGAGGCTGAGAGGGAGGCTGACTTGGCTGACGTTGGTGGTGACGCCCTTCTGCTTCCTGGTGAGGACTACTCGGCGTTCCTCTACGGGAGGTTGGCGTCGGGCCAGTGGTGAGCATTTACTCTCCTTATGACCATTTCGAAAGCATGATGAATGATCATCGATTAATGGCAATCCTTTGACTTTGCAGGAGGTTGAGGCGGCGGGCATCGATCCCCCAGAGTACCCCGAGGCTCTCGAGTACACTGACGCGACTGGGAGGACGACGATCTTCGAGCTGCGTGACTTTGACGTGGCTATGACGGATGCTGGCTTGGACGAGTGGCAGCATCTGATTCGGAGGGTGAGCCTCTAATTTGTATGATTTTTGTGCAAGAACACATTTGCTCAAGTTTGCTTGATTGCTAAACATTTTTCTTTTGAAATGCAGGTCGCACCGTCTCGGTTTGTGGCGTTATGGAGGGTAGCCAACCGGCTGCGAGCTACTGCCGTCGAGGCACTTGTCGGCGGTCGAGGTCGTCAGGTATGAACCTTTCGTCTACTTCATTTTTGAATTTTCTAATTTTCTTATAATTGCTTAAAATGATTGACATGAGCCAATTTGTTGTTTGTAGAGGGAGTGCGAGCTGGAGCGAGAGTTGGCCCAGTCTCGGGAGGAGACAGCTCGTTTGTTGAGGGAGCTCGAGGTTCGCGACGCCGAGGTTGCTGCTCTCGAGGCGAGAGTTGCGGAGTTAGGCGGCGACCGACAGTAGTTTTGTTTTGTTGTTGTCTGTATCTTGCACATTTGTACATTTTAGGACCTACATTTTGGATTTTGCTTGGGGCTCGAGCCCCCAGTTTGTTGTACATATCCCTCTTTTGGTTGTATATACGACGGCCTGAGTGCCTTTGCTGCTGGGTTGCGTTGTTTGTTCCTGCAGGTTAGCTTTGAACAGGTTTGGTAGATGACGGTTTACGCCGTCATGCTGCCGAAATTTACATAGAAATCACATAGAACATGTATGCATACATATGGCCTAAATTAGCGCAAAACAATGACTCGAAAATGCAAAATGCAAAAATGCATATGGCCTAAATTAGCGCAAAACAATGACTCGAAAATGCAAAATGCAAAAATGCAAAAAATTTGTCGGAAATGACCGGACGGTAGGGAGGGTTACCCCAAAAAAAATGAAAAAATAGAAATCTATAAGTTGGAAATGGAGAGTGAAATGATTCCTTGAAAAGAAAATGTAAAAAAGAAGTGTACAAGTGTGCTAAAATGATGAAAATGTCGATATTGTCTCGAAATGCGCATCCGCAAAATTAGGAAACACGAAATATGGTAACTTTGACGTATTTACCAAAATAATAACCCGTATGAATAGGAAATTATTCGTTAAGGAATTTAGGAAAGATCCAACGCGGAAAATCACAGAAATGTTGCTGAGGAAGAGGCGCAACAGGATTTTAGGAAACAGATTTTAGTATAAATAGAGACGTCGATAGAGGTTTTATTCACACAATTCTTTCGTCTCTTCCTTCGTCTTATTACATAAAACTCTCAAAACAATCCTTCATCATGAATAGTTTAGAAATTCGTCTAAAGGAGTGGACCAATGAGTTTTCTAGCATGGAGAAGTATGACATGGGTGCCTATAATCTTGGATCGTTGTTGAGTTTGAAACTTATCAAGGTGGTCAAACCATTCCTAGATGCTTGTCTTGATTATTGGGACCCGAAATATCATGTTTTTGCTTTCCCCGGAGGTGACATTTGCCCATTTCCTGAAGAAATTGCTGCGATTGGTGGGTGGGACCCAGAACACTTGCCTGCTATTCCTTCTTCTTCACAAGGGTATAAGAACAAATTTAGAGACTTGCTTGGGTTGACCCGAATTGAGGACCGTTTAGTGACCTCGAAAGGAGTGCGAATGTTGGACTTTATTGACCGATTTATTAACAAGGCCGACCCCACCATCTCTTATGTTGCTAGGCGAAGGGCATTCAGATTTTGCTTGTTACATGTGTATGTCCTTCAAGGGCATGTTGATGAGGATTTGAGAGGTGATCCCCGTCTCCTGGGCCTAGTTGAGCAAATGGAACTGCGCAGGAGCCCAACCTGTTTATGTTTAGGAGAGATCCTATTGGGTTTGGATAACAGGAAAGCCAATCGTGACCCACCTTATTTGGGAAGTGTCCCGTTATTTTGCAGGTAAAAGAACACATTTTTTTTTTTTTTTTTTTTTTTTTCCGTTTTTTTTTTCTCTTTTTTTTGACACTTGCTGTTTGGTAGGTTTGGCTTATGGAGCGTCTTCGATTGATCGAGCCCCCAGTTAATGTTCCTGCTTATCATGCTCGCTTAATTGCTATGAGGACTAGGCTCTACATGGTGGACTTCACTCGAGTCTGCAATTATTGGGAAAACAAATTGAAGAGTGATGACGGTCCCTTGATTAGATGGATCGTACCATGGTGGCATCTTAAATCTGTCACTGGAGTATCTTCCTTGGATCCTACCCGATCTGTGCGCATTCCTGGCTTGGAATTCATGGTATGCATCTTCCCGGAGAGGCCGATGAGACAGTTGGACTCAAGCGCATAATCCCGAAGCTTGACACTTTGTCCCCAGACGCCGTGGCGCTTACTACTGAGAGTCGAAGGGAGTGGGCCATTAAATGGGCTCAAAGAAATGTATGGTTCTTGAACTCTTCTGTTAGTGCTTTATGGGTGTCGGACTCCTATCTGCGGTGGAGGAAAGCTACTACTCCGGAGGAGTGTGAGAGATGGAGGAAGCACGAGCCCGTTGACTACAAGGTGCGCGAGGTGGAAAAGGAGAAAGAGAAGCATTTGACTGAGGGAGAAGAGGAAGCCGGGTTTCGAGTTGTTCATCCTTCGAAGAAACAGAAGACCTCTCCTGTCGTGGACAAAGTGATTGACAAGAATGGGAAGGTTAGACCACGAGAAAGACCGTTGGTGATTAGGTCCGAAGTGGCGTAAGAGCGTCCGGCTCGAGGTCGTGACAAGAAATATGACAAAAATGACAAGGGCAAAGGGAAAATGGAGGAATAGCCCAAATCTTTATTATTATTTATTATTATTATTGTAATAAGAAGATGGGGTTTTTAGAATCCTAGCCTATTTTATTTTATTTTTTGCATAGTTATTTTTTGTTTATCATTATTATTATTATGTAACGTATTGTTATTATTGAATGAAATAAAGGAGGTTAACTGGTTATGAAACCGTTGTGATTTTTCTATTTATTATTCTTGTCGAATTCCAAATGCAACTGCAAATGTCCTTCTATTTACATTTGAAGTTAATGGGTTGTATCCCGTGAAGGATTGCCTACATATTCATTAAAAAAATGAAATCAAACCCTTGCGCGTAGTTCGAGTAAATGTAAAAGAATAATTGTTCTAAGCAAGAGCTTGTAATGAACTTAGAAGATAAGCATGAGCTTTTTACTTACTCTTAAGGTGCAATTTAGTTTATTTGATGATATGAGGATGACAGATTGTCAAATTGCAAGAGCATGGTGACATTAGCTTATTTCAGCTTGGCTAGGAGCCGTTTATTTAGTGCCACAAGAGCGACACGTGAGGTTACGCGACGCGCGCTTTTGTTCCTATTCTAGGCATAATACCGCTTTAGTTGGTCAAGGTTTGTCGGGTTGGCAAATTCATTCCCATCTAGGTCTGTGATTCTAACTGCACCCCCTGGAAGTATGGACTTGACTAGAAATGGCCCGGCCCAATTAGGTTTGAATTTTCCCCGTGGATCGACAGGTAAAAGAGCTCTAACCGACTTGAGTACTAAGTCTCCTTCCTTGATGTTCCTTGGCTTGACCCTTTTGTCGAAGGCTCGTTTGATACGTGCTTGATATGTTTGGACATTATGTAATGCGCGTAGCCTACGTTCATCCAGGAAGATGAGTTCTTCATATCTATCCCTCTTCCAATCGGCTTCCGGGATTTGACTTTCGAGTAAGATACGCAAGGATGGTATTTCTAACTCGACTGGCTGTACAGCTTCCATGCCATAGGTCAAATAGAATGGGGTGGCCCCAGTGGGCGTCCTAACAGATGTACGATATCCCCACAAAGCAAAGGGTATTTTTCTTGGCCAATCTCGATAGTTGTCGATCATTTTCTTGAGAATTGTGACAACGTTCTTGTTTGCTGCCTCTACCGCGCCATTAGTCTGTGATCTATAAGGCGAAGAGTGGTGATGCCTAATTTTGTACTTGGCTAGAAATTGCTCAGTCTCGGCTTGGAAATGTGATCCATTATCACTAATGATCTTATGTGGGCAACCGTATCGACAGATGATGTTGTTTTGTATGAACTTTGCTACATTTTTAGCCGTGAGACTAGTGTAGGAAGCCGCTTCTACCAATTTGGTGAAATAGTCAATTGCCACGAGGATGAAACAATGACCTCCTGTTCCGGCTGGAGTTATCTTCCCGATTATATCAATTCCCCAGGCAGAAAATGGCCAAGGAGATGTCATCGTATAGAGTAATGAAGGAGGGACATGCTGTACATTCCCGAAGATTTGGCAGTTGTGGCAATGTCTTACGTATTTAATGCAATCGGATTCCATTGTGGTCCAATAGTACCCAGGCGTGTGATTTTCTTTGCCATCATGGGCCCACTCATGTGAGGACCGCATTCTCCATCATGTACTTCTTCCATCACTTTCCGCGCCTGTGAATGATCAAGGCAACGTAGGATTACACCAAGAGGTGTTCTTTTGTATAGCTCTCCTTGCATGAGAACGTATTGGGAAGCTAATAGGCGTATAGCACGTTGTCCCCTTTTGTCCATATCCTGTGGATAGGTACCGTTGAGCTTGAAATTTAGGATTGCTTGGAACCAAGGTTCCTTTGTGATTTCCTCTTCATCGGTGATTTGGTGGACATAAACTGGCTCTGATCGTCATTCGATGCATAAAGGCATTTCCACCATGCCATCTGGCATATTAATCAAAGATGCAAGTTTTGCAAGAGCATCTGCAAATTGATTTTCTTCCCGAGGTAGGTGTAGGTAGGTCACGTGATCGAAGAATTGGGCAACCTGGTCTATTCTGGCTTGATAAGGCGCTAGGCTTTCGCTTCGGATTTTCCAAGATCCCGTAACTTGATTGATGATCAGGGACGAATCCCCATGCACTCGGAGGTTTTTAATGCCTAAGCTCACTGCCGCTTGTAGTCCAATGAGACAAGCTTCGTATTCTGCGGCGTTATTTGTTACCTCGAAGTCGAGTTTGACAGAGATCGGTGTATGCTCGCCTTCAGGAGAAATGAGCAATACTCCTATTCCAAACCCTCTTAAGTTTGATGCTCCATCAAAGTAAAGGTCCCAGGAGTCTACATCGGTTTGGAGTATATCCTCGTCTGGAAATGACCAAGTATCTATTGTTTGTGCATCATTGATGGGATTTTCTGCAAAGAATTGGGCAACGGCGCGCCCTTTTATAACTTTCAGAGGTACGTATTTGAGATTGAACTCTGAGAGCATCAAAGTCTATCTTTCTAGTCGTCCGTTGAGGACGGGTTTCTCGAAGAGGTATTTGACAGGATCCATTTTGGAGTATATTTTGACGGAGTAGCTAAGCATGCAATGACGTAGCTTCTTCGTTGCCCACACAAGAGAGAGGCATGTCTTTTCGAGTTGTGAGTATTTGCACTCGTACTCCAAGAACTTCTTACTAAGGTAGTAGATAGCCCTTTCTTCCTTTCCTATGGTTTGAGCTAGCATGGCGCCCATGGCTGTTTCGGTTACTATGAGATATAAACCAAGAGGTTGATGTCGTTGAGGTGGCATGAGCACTGGTGGTTTAGCTAATATCTCCTTGATTCGGTCGAATGCCTTCTGACAGTCATCATCCCACATGGGGTGGTCTGTTTTCTTGAGCTTTTTGAAGATAGGTTCACAGATCATGGTGAGTTTCGATATGAATCGACTTATATATTGCACTTTTCCCAGGAATCCTCTAACTTCTTTTTCCATTTGAGGTTGTGGCATTTCTATCAAAGCTTTGATCTTAGAAGGGTCTATTTCTATACCTCCTTGGCTAACGACGTATCCCTGGATTTGCCAGATGTTACTCCGAATGCGCATTTCTGAGGATTGAGCCTCATGTCGTACTATCGTAGCCTTGAGAAGAATTTGCGAAGGTTCGCAATATGCCCCTCTCTATCCTTGGACTTGACGATCATGTCGTCTACGTATACCTCAACTTCTTTATGCATCATGTCATGTAGGAGTGTAGTTGCGGTGCGTTGATATGTAGCTCCGGCGTTGATTAATCCAAACGGCATGACCGTATAGCAATAGGTTCCCCATTGAGTGACAAAGGCGGTCTTATGCATGTCTTCTATGGCCATCTTGATTTGGTTGTAACCCGCGTACCCATCCCTGAAGGATAGTAACGCGTGATCTGCGGTATTGTCCACCAATATGTCGATATGTGGTAGAGGAAAGTCATCTTTAGGACTTGCTTTGTTTAAGTCTCTAAAATCAACACAAACACGGATTCTCCCTCCTTTTTGGGTACGTGTACTATGTTGGCTACCCAGTCAGAGTACTCGGAAACTTTCATGAACCCGGCTTTGAATTGTTTATCGACTTCTTCCTTAATCTTGAGAGCCCATTCTGTCCTCATTCGACGAAGCTTCTATTTTACGGGCTTGAAACCTGGCTTAATTGGGATTCTATGTTCGGCGATATCCCTGTCGATCCCTGTCATGTCTTTGTAGGACCAAGCGAAAACGTCTTTGAACTCGTTTAGGAGGTCTATGAAACTGGCCCTTTCGGCGGAGCTCAAGGTAGTCCCTATCCTAAGTTCTTGGGGTTCTAGTTAGGTTCCTACATTGATGGGTTCAGTGTTCTCTATTACCGGTCCCCCTTCCCCCTCTTGTAGTATTTCCTTGGCTATGTAGGGAGGTATCTCAATTGAGTCCAGATCTGGGTCATCCTCAGTATCATCATAAACAGAATTGCATTCAAGATAACACAAAGAGTAAGTAGAACCTGATTTATTCATATTAATGTTTGAGAAAAGTTGAAACAAAGAAGCCATCTGATCTGTGGTCAGTGGCGGTAAAGGGACAGTTGTTGGGACATTTTCCGAACTACTGTTACTATTTGAGGCTAAGCTAGGAGAAACAAAGGGAGTGGGGACGACGACAGGAGGAGACTATCTAGTAACTTCTCTAGACTCCGACTCTGACTCCGACTCTGACTCTGACTCAAATTCATCGTCTTCTGGTTCTCCTCTGAACATCTCTCCTTTTCCAGTGGTGAGCTTGAAGAGTCTTCCTTAATTGTTGGTCCACTTGATTGATTTTCTCCATCCTTTCTGCTGGTTCGCGTTTGTGTCTGTGATTAAGGCGGTAGGGTTGAAGTGATCGTCCTGAAGTATCATGGTAATGATCTCATCCTGCGCGGCTCTAACAAATCGATCTTCTCCAAATAGTAGACTAATAGCTTGTTCGTCTAAGGTCATTGACACATTCTTCTTTAAGCAAATGACAGTGATGTAAAGAGCCAAGTTGTGACTAGCGCCAAAGGGTGGCAAATCTTCATCTGAGAAAGTAATAGGATTACTTAGTTTCTGTGGTTCTTGGAAGACCAAGTTGACTACATCGTCGGGTGTGGAGTTATGTGCTACATTTAGTTTGGACAAAGCTTGCAGTAAAGCTTGGCGATGTGGGAATGAGCTTGCTACTAATTGCCAGACCGAAAGATCAGCCTTTGTCTTCTGTAATTGCTTGAGCAAATGATCAGTACAGTCATCTTCGTTATCATTTGGTGTGATAACGTTGGTTGGACCATTTTGAGTAGTACTTTGATATGGACGTCCCGAACGAGTCAGATGGTCCACATCTTGGTCTTCACCATTTTGGACAATTTCCTTGATTAGGGAGTATTCAATGAGATACTCGTTCTCATCGTCATCGGCCCATACTCCATTGACTGTAGCTAGTTCCCTCATTCTCATGATCTCGTCCTCTAATTGTGTAATTTGGTCGACTAGTTTATCAACCACGGCGACTATTTCTTGCATAATAGCATTTGGGGAAAAGATTAGTGGCGCATGTTCTTTAGGTGTTGCATTGGGGTCATGTAAAGTTGTCACCACATTTTCCAATTCCGAAACTTGCTTATCCACACTCCTTGCCCATGCGATGAAGTCGGCCATGGTAGGGGAAATGGTAGAGTAGAACCCTTCATTCTCGATCGCGTGGATCTCATCTTCGACTGGAGAAATGAGGTGTGAATAATCTAAGGTAGATTCTTCACTTGTGATCACTAGAATTCCAAGAGGATTCTGAGTGTTGTTGGGCTTACCTCCCGGCGGTATTGGTAGTCGACCATCCTCAATCATGTCTTGAAGCACATTATTCAATTTGTAGCATTTTTCTGTATCATGCCCCTTACCCCTATGATATTCGCAGTATGAGTTCTCGTCCTAGAACTTGGATTTCTTTCTGGTTCAGGTGTAGGGCCTATGGGTTGGAGTTCGCCTTGTTTCATTAACCTTTTTAGAGCATTGGAGTAGGTGTCCCCAAGATTTGTAAATTTCCTTGGTGGGGTACTCTTCTTGGATGGCTCGAGGAGGTTAACTTCATCGGTCTTGCTAGTGGAGCCGTGAGAATCACTTGTTGAGCCTTGATATCCTCGACCCACCGTTTTGGACAAGAGCCCTTTACGGATGTCATTTTCGATCCTTGTTCCTAGTACGGTTAAGTCTTTGAAAGTTTTGATGTTTTGGTATCTCAAATGATTTGCATAGATGGGCTTTAGGTTGTCCACGAACTTCTCCACAAGGGTAGCTTCGTCTGGGCGTTCAACTAGTTGGGTACTAGTCTTCCTCCACCTACTTAGGAAGTCGGTGAATCCTTCTTTGTCATTTTGGGTAAGAACCTCTAAAGTGCGCATGTTAACTTGGATCTCAGCATTATCCGCATATTGCTTAGCAAATTCGATCGCGGCATCTTCCCAAGTAGCAATCTTCTTGTGTTCTAGAGAGTAGAACAATTGCTTTGGGATGGTGTCAAGAGATGAAGGAAAGATCATTAAGAACATCTCGGGTTTGATGCCTTTGATAGACATGTAGTCCTTGAAAGCACGGATGTGATTCAAAGGGTTTTCGTGCCCCTTGAATCTAGGGATATCCGTCATGTTGAAGTTGGTTGGTAACTTGGAACTCACGGCCTCATACTTGTGATTATTCTCCCTATAAATGTCATCCCCTTTAAGATACATCAATTGCTCCTCTAAGTATTGGAGTCGTTTCTCAGCTGCAGTCATACCCATGAGAGGGTTTTCGTCCCTGAAGTCATCAACGATTTCACTTTCTCGAGGAGGCAACCTTGTTTCTACGGTATAGATCCGGCCCTCGATGGTTTCAAGGCGATCATACACCTGGTCTTGAGTCCTGAGTAACTTGGAGCTGAGCTAGCGCGGTTAGGATTCGATCCATCCTGGAGTTGATTGAAGTTCACGTCCCTGTTGGAATATGTGTCCTCCGACAATAATGCGATCACGACCGTTGATCATGATGATCACATGTTTAAGTCTCATTATAAAGAATACAATTGGGAAGTAATATTTCATCACAACGATCAACATATATCGGTAATGATTGGCTGACTAGAGTTTGACATTACTGTCGTGCGACGGTGGTGATCAGTTGATCCCCTAAGTCATACCTATAGGGCAACACTCTTAATTGATCATTTAATTAATCGTATAACATTACAATAAATTGTTCAAGCACTCATTTCTGTGCTCTCTAGGGTTTCCTGGTAGAGATCTCCTAGGGCTTCCCTGTTCTCAACACTCTTAATTGCTCTCTAGGAGAAAGTGGGTACAGGAGAGGTGGAGGGCTTGAACACAGAAATGAGTGCTAGGGAGAACAGTGGACAGAGCAAGGAGATGAATGTTGAAAAAAGTTATGGGGATGAAGGGACTGACAAGGGGTTAGTGGTTCATGATCAGGGGGAGGAGAGTTAGATGGTGGATGTTGAAGTTCAAATGGGGGATGATAGGCTGCGAGAAGATGGGGAGTTGGAAGATGGGACGGTCTATAAAGGGAGTAGTGGACGATGGACACGACTGGCAAGAGGGGAGGGGGCAAATGAGACAGGGAATTGTTTGGTGCTGGTTCACGCAAAACGTGGTTTTGAGGATGACGGGGAGGGGGACAGTGAGGGTGGAAATGCTAAAAGACTTTGTTACATGGGTGTATGTTCACCTGAGGCGGCGGTTAAGACAGCTCAACCCCGCCGGGCCCAATGAAACTCTTGAGCCTTAACTGCAGGGGGCTGGGCAATCCCGCTGCGGTAGGCGGTCTTAAACACCTTGTCCGGAGGGAGGCCCCAACTTTTATTTTCCTATGTGAGACTAAGCTGAGTGGGGAGGAAATGGGGAAAATGAGAAGTCGTCTGGATGGTTACGAAGGCGTTGAGGTAGATAGTGTTGGTCGATCAGGAGGTCTTGCTTTGTTATGGAAGGTGGGGGTTAGTTGTGTTCTTAGGTCAGCCACAAATCACTATATTGATGTTTCGGTGAGCCACGAGAGTTTGCATTGGAGGTTGACGGGCTTCTATGGATGGCCGGCCATACAAGATCGATGGTTGTCGTGGCAGCAGCTTAGATTATTGGGAGAGGAGGGACCGGACCCGTGGATATGTATTGGCGATTTTAACGAAATTTTGTATGCAAATGAGATGCTAGGAGGTGAAAGACAGCAAAGGCAAATGAATAACTTCCGAGATGCAGTCGATGAATGTGGGCTGAGAGATATTCCTTTCGAGGGATACGAGTATACCTTTGATAACGGACAGGTAGGGGACGATAATAGGCAATGCAGGCTGGACAGAGCGTTGGTTACGGGCCTCTGGCTGGACTTATTCCCCTATTCGAAATTGATACATTTGGATAGGGAGTGGTCAGACCATAGCCCCATTTGTGTGCACTTAGCAAGAACGAGGGAGGAAAATGTGAAGCAGAAGAAGCAATTCCGGTTTGAACAAGTTTGGGTAGGAGAGGAGGGGTGCGAGGATGCGGTTCAGCGAGCGTGGATGGAGGGGAGTGATGATATGATGGCAACGATTCGTCGTTGTGCTATGGAGTTGCAGGAGTGGAAAGGAGTGAGTATTGGGAAAATAGTCCGTGACCTAAAAAAGAAGAGGGGTAGGCTGAAAACGCTTAACGAGGGCAGTCGAAGGGTTAGGGATGTAAATGAGCGCAAGAAAATTCTCAAGGAAATTGCAGATTTAATTCGACAGGAGGAAGTCTTTTGGCGGCAACGTTCGAGAGCGCTTTGGTTACGAGACGGAGATAAAAATACCTCTTTTTTCCATCGAAAAGCAACCCAAAGGAAAGAAAGGAATTTTATATCAAAAATTGTGGATGATCAGGGGAGGTCGTACGAAAAAACGCATGACATTGCTGAACATGCTGCGGTTTTCTTCTCCAATTTGTTCAAGTCATCCAGGCCGAGGAACTTTGAGGGGTTATTGGAAGGAATTGAAGGCCGTGTTACAGCTGATATGAACTTGATATTGACCGAGGAATACCGAAGTGAGGAAGTGCTGGAAGCCTTGCAACAGATGCACCCGTTAAAAGCACCGGGGTTAGATGGGATGAATGCTCTGTTTTATCAAACGTATTGGCACATTGTCGGCCCTTCAGTGGTGAGAATGGCACTTAATATACTTAATGGGGCTGATTTTCCGGATGGTTTAAATCATACGAAGATTGTCCTTATTCCCAAGAAAAAGGCGCCGGACAAATTGTCGGAATTTCGGCCAATTAGCTTGTGCAACGTACTGTATAAAATTATATCGAAAGTCCTAGCAAATAGATTGAAAATTTTCTTGGACAGAATAGTATCGGAGAACCAGAGTGCATTCACACCAGGCCGTCTGATAACCGATAATGTGCTCGTTGCCTTTGAGGTCTTTCATCACATGAAGAACAACAGGAGCGGAGGGGGACACATGGCTCTTAAACTCGACATGACGAAAGCGTACGACAGAGTTGAATGGGTGTTCCTTGAGGAAGTGCTTGTGCGAATGGGTTTCGACCATGGATGGGTAAATAGGGTGATGCTTTGTGTGACGACGGTCTCGTATACGATAGGAGTAAATGGGGAGCAGTCGAGATTTATCAAGCCTGAGAGGGGTTTAAGGCAAGGCGACCCTCTATCGCCATATCTTTTTATCCTTTGTGCGGAGGTACTCTCTAGCCTTCTTCGAAGAGAAGTGGAACAAGGAGCTATTCACGGGGTTAGAATAGCTCCCACGGCACCAATGATCTCGCATCTGTTCTTTGCCGATGATAGTCTTATTTTTGCAAAAGCAAATGAACGTGAAGCGGCCAAAGTGCGGGACATTCTCCGTCAATATGAACAGGGGTCGGGACAGCTTGTTAATCTCGACAAAACCACGCTCTCGTTTAGCAAGGGTACAAATTGGGCTAGGAAGCAGCGGGTTAATGAGGTGCTACGGGCCCGAATAGTGGAGGAACAAGATCGTTACCTCGGACTTCCAACTGTGGTGGGGAGGTCAAAGAAAAATCTCACAAGTATCATTAGAGACAGAATAAGTAAGAAGCTTCAAGGGTGGCGGGGTCTAATGCTCAGCAAGGCGGGGAAGGAGACATTGATAAAGGCGGTTGGCCAAGCAATTCCTTCCTATACCATGAGTGTTTTCAAACTACCGTCAAACTTCTGCAACGAGCTTAGGTCCCTTGTCTCGGGTTTCTGGTGGGGTTCAGAAAGAGGGAAACGGAAGATACCTTGGGTTGCTTGGAGGAAGATGTGCCGCCCTAAAGGAGAAGGAGGGCTCGGGTTCCGTGATTTCGAGAAGTTCAATGATGCCCTTATGGGGAAACAAGCGTGGAGGATAATCACACAACCCGAATGTCTCATGGCCAGGGTACTCAAAGGCAAATATTTCCCGAATACGGACTTCATGAATGCGGATCTGGGTAATGCACCTAGCTACTCATGGAGAGGGGTGTGGGCAGCTAGAAGGGTGGTACTGCTAGGGGCGAGGAAAAGGATAGGAGATGGTAGGTCAACCCGAGTCTGGTCTGACCCATGGATACCCAACACCCAAACCAGACGGGTCCTATCTCCCCGAGGAAACCATGACATGGATATGAAGGCCGAGGAGCTGTTACACAAGGATGGACTGAGGTGGGACGAGGAGAAGCTGCTATCCATTTTCATACCGTTTGAATGTGATCGAATTCGACAAATTCGAATCAGTGAATCGAAACCTAATGATGAATGGTGTTGGGAGCTAGAGAAAGATGGCCATTACACTGTTAGGTCGGCTTATAGACGGCTTATTGGAGATGGCAATGTCGAGGAAGGACAGTCCGAGGCAAGCAGAGCACGGTGGATTTGGAACAAAATCTGGAGCACTCCGGTTTTGCCCCGAATAAAGGTCTTCTTTTGGCAATTATGTAATGATGCTATTGCCACGAGAGGAAATGTTTCGGCCCGAATGGAATTGACGGATGAGACTTGCCCACGATGTCGTTTTGGTGTGGAGACTTGTCTCCATGCTATGCGAGATTGTGGTGGGGTGGGGGAAATATGGGATGACTTGGGTGTGGAGAGAATGGAGGGTGTCGGGTTTGGGACAATACGGGATTGGGCAGAGGAGATGTTAAGGGGGATGGGAATGAGGGAGTGTACGGAGTTTATGACGAGCTGCTGGGCAATCTGGGAGGATAGAAACAAACTGGTGTTCGAAGGGGAAGGGGGAGGCACTGCTCGGGTGGTACGAAGAGTGAGGGAGCTGCTCTGGGAAATGCAAATGTCTGCTGCTGAGGGTGTAGACAGGGGAGGACAGAAGAAGGAGAGGAGGGAAGAGGGCGTCTGGACTAAACCAAAGCAGGGGAGTGTGAAAGTAAATGTGGATGCGGCGGTACTGGACGGTGTTGGAGTGGGATGGGGATGTGTTGGTAGAGATGACAATGGGAAAGTAAGGTGGTGTGCAGTCACGCAACAACGAGATGAGCTGAGTGTGGCTATGGCGGAAGCAATGGGCATATGGCATGGAATGCGAGAGGCACTTCGGAACGAGCAGCTGAACATCGAAGTTGAAAGCGACTGTAAGGTGGTGGTTGAAGCTTTGCAGCGGAAAACAAGGGATAGAAGTGACTTGCAACTGGTTTATGATGACATTTACTTATTATGTAATTCTTTTCATAGTGTGTGCTTTTCTTTTACGCGTAGGAAAAACAATATGGTAGCTCATAAACTTGCTCACTTCGGACCGTGGACTGAGGGCCGACGTGCGTGGTCAGAAACGATTCCGTTGGATGTTGTCTGTTTGGCGGATCGGGATTTAGAATCAATATAGTTTTCCCCTCTGGGGTTACTTTCAAAAAAAAAAAAAAAAATTTGAATGAATTATTATAAATACAATTTATTGTGATTTGTAAATTGGTAAAATATTTTGGTACAAGTAATTATGAATTACTAAGTCGATTTTTGTATATGACGTATTTTTATTAATACGTTGATTTTTAATATGTTAAAAATACATAACTAATTTATGTAACATATGACATGTGACATAAGACAAAATTGACAAAAATAAAATGGATTCCATTTTATGTATGTACCGAAATTAAGGGGAGGTTTTGGCTAAAATTGTGTTGTTTAAATTAGTGGAAAACATAATCATTCACTAATAGCCTAGCCATGCAACCCTAGTTTGCATTGTGAAGGCAAACAAGAGCATGCATTGGGTCTCCTTTTTTCCCTCCTCTTCCCTCCTACCCGGTTTACCAAAGAAAAGGCAAAGGGTTTTTGTCTTATATTTTTGATATACACTACATGCATGAGTGTGCATTATTCATTCATTCTAACTTATCAAAAATTAAGATTTTAGAAAGAGAAAATACTTCCTCTCCTATTCTCTCCCAACCGGTTTTTGGGAGATTAAAAACCAAATTGTTTTGGGTCATTTTTCTACAAGATTAATATTGTACTAGTATCTATAATATTAATTTTAATTAAGAGAAAGCTTTGGGTATAAATCCTTGGGAGAGATCCTACACTTGGGTCTTAGTTCATCCAAAAGGGAAAGCTCAAGAACAAGAGAGAAAGGTGATCTCTCTTGTGCCCATTAAACCGAAAATCACAATGTAAGAACAATGTTTCTTCCTTATTTTGTTTTAATGTTTGCATGCATAAGATCAATCATTAATTTTATGACAAATTAAATTATAACATATATGAATATGTAAGTATATAGATCTACTTTTCCTTCAATCGGTATCAAGAGCCATGGTTGTTTGCATGCAAATCGGTTAAAAGTTTTTCCGAGTTATAAAGATTAACATATAAAACTTGTAAAATTTGTGTTATTATGATATATCACGAAATTAATTCATGCATGTTAAAATTTCTGGTCCTAAAATGTTTTAGGATATTTTGGTTAATTTACGGATTTTTATTGTTCATATTATACAATAATGGCATTTAAATATGATTTTATGAGTAAAAATGTCATTTTCGGTCTAAAATTAGCTATACTTCGAATTTTCCAGTGATTTTTGGATATGTTGTCACATATATTATTTTGAGATAACCTGTAAAGTTTCATAATTTTTGGACTTGTTATGCTCGAAAAATGGATTTTTCATTATTAAATTCGGATTTAGGTGAAAAATAGGTTAATATGAGATAAATTTCGAATCTGGTCATAGAAATTTAGTATGTTTTCACATGCAATTTTACAAGATGTGTGTAAAATAATGGGCTATAGTGAAGTCTTTTTGCATGATTTATGGATTTTTGAAGAAAAATGGCATGAATAGTGACTTAATTAATGAAAAAATTAATAAAACATACTCTATGACTAAAGAAAAACATCATATGTTGCATTTTATTATCTTATTCAGATCTAAAATTGAAAAGTTAATGTATATAATTTTTCACATGTTTTTATGATTATTTTGGTTAATACCGATAAACCGCAACATTGTTTTTCCGGATAAATTTCGAAATTTTTAACCTAAGTTTTTTGAACATTATGAGTGTCATGGTATTTTTCCAGAATGTTCATGAGTTTAAATTTCAAATTTTGAATTTATTTGAAATTTTGTGATTTATTTGAAGTTTATAGCTTATTTTTGAAATTTTTAGTCCATTAATGAACAAATTTAGAAATATGAGTTAATTATGGTCAAATTATTAGTGAAGACTAAATTTTGAGTCCTAAGTGGTTAGGGTAATTAACTTATGCATAAATATGAATTTATGTAATTTTTGTGATTATAAAATGTTGAAATCACGCAAATCCGTAAAAACTGAGTAATATACGATATTGGTTAATTAAAGGCGATTTAGCATAAAATTGGGAATGTTCATACATATTATAATGCTGCTTTTTTCCTTTATGATTGTCATAATTTTATTTATGTAATTTTGAATTATGTAATTTTACTTAGTATGGCCTTAGTTTTAATTGGTATTTCCCGAAATGTATGGGAATATCGATTCGGTTGTAATTTTATTGTGATCTCGTATCACCGTTTTGTAATTTAATAGATTTATTTTATTTATTTTAGTTATAAATGTATAATAGGAAATTATGTAATTTGTTATGTAATTTAATTTATCTCGGAGTTTCCAAAGACGGATTTCTTCAAGATGGCGATACATAAAGACGATGTTACCTCGAGATGCGTGCCACAACCGAAGTTCAAGGGACCAATGGAGTTGGTTTCCGAATATGTAATAGTTAAATAGTTTTTCTATTTTAGGAAAGGCCATACTAGGATTTATTTATTTTATGCTTGCATTTTATTTATATGTCACATGCATCGCTAAATCGCCATAACTAAAACATGCATCTTCTTTCATCGAGTTTAATCGACCGTGTCAATTAGAATTATCGTAGTTCACCGCTTTAGTTCACTTAAAACGTGATAGATAATAAATTGACATGACCTCTCACTAAAACAATTAATTGAGACATAGCCTTACCAAATAGTAGAAACCATGAAAACCTATTTCGCAAGGGAGTGCACTCGGCCCTACCGGGGTACAAAACTTGTTACGTAGGGGAAGTGGGTGATAAATGTCTATCCACCGAATTCATGTTGATAAGGGATGAATCGGCCCTACCGTGCCCGAGTTGATGTGGATTTAGATCATGGACACATTTATTCGAAATTTGGATTGAACTCAACAAAAGTTTTTCGATAAGGGTTTCATTGGCCATACCGTGCCCTTGTCGGATGTGTTTTGGGCTATAGATAATTATTAGAGTAATTTTATCGACCACGAGTTCTAAAAGTAGAACCGATTAAACGTTAATCCACCGAGTTATATTGATAAAGGATGAATCGGCCCTACCGTGCCTAAGTCGATATGAATTTGGGTCTTGGAATCATTTATCTAGTTGGGTAGAGGTCACTAGAAAAATGCACAAAACTTGTTTAAATTAAAATTTTTACGAGTATTATTATTAAAACGACATTTGTTTTACTCCTTTGTTTTGTAGACCACTTTTTCCTCATAACAAATGGCAACACCAACCCCTATTGCAACGCCTCTCGCTAGTTCATCATGGCTCCGATCCTTCATGGATCGATGTAAACTTGAAAAGAATGGGTCAAATTTCTCCGATTGGGATGCCCAACTCAAACTAGCCACCCAAGGTGACGACAAGCTTCGTTACCTTACCGAGGCATCTCCACCCGAACCTACTACTAGGTCGACCGCCGCCACTAGGGAAGCATATGAGGCTTACCAAAAGAAGTCCGCCGCAATGAAAAATGTCTTGATATTTGCGATGGAGGCGGACCTCCAAAGGAGAGCCTTTAAAATGGGCAATGCTAATGAGATTTACTCCAAGCTTGTAACAATGTTTTCACAAACTGCGCGGATCGTCCAATATGAGGCGGCCGCGGCATTCTTTGATCTCGACTTCAAAGAGGGCCAAAAGGTTAGCCCTCATGTGCTCAAACTCATGGAGCTTGTCGAGACCTTGAAAATTCAAAAGGTTGAAATCCCCAAAGAACTCATTGTAGATAGGATTCTACACTCCTTGTCCAAAGTCAAAGCGTATGTTCAATTCCGGGTGAATTTTAACATGCAAGACAAGGATGTGTCTCTTGAAGAATTGCACAAGTTACTTGTGCAAGCCGAGAGGGACATGGGGTTAAATGTGAACCCTCCAAAAGATGTGCTTAACATAAGCACTAAGAGTAAGGGGAAGTTCAAGAAGAATGGGAGGAAGGGTAAGAAGCAAACTCCCACATTCACCAAAGCTAAGACTTGTGAAGCTAGCACTTCAAAAATCAAGAAGGGTCCTCTTGATAAATGCCATTATTGTAATGGTATGGGACATTTGAAAAGAAATTGTTCCAAATACCTTGGTGATATTAAGGCTGGAAAGATTACTCCAGAGGTAAATGACTATCCTTCTTTTATGTTTCTAATTCAACTATGGTATGATGATGCAAAGTTGTGATAATGTATCTCCTTTTTATTGTAAATAGGGCCTCCACCAAGCAAAGACAAGGGAAAGGAAAAGCAAGCATGAGAAACCATCAAGAAGCTAGGGATAGCTTTCATGGAGCTTTGCTTTTCATTGTCTTATTTTAAATTATGTTTTGGATTTTAGAACCTTAAGTTTCCGTGTTCGACATGGAAAGGTATTTTGGATAATGGGTTGTATTTTGGATAATGGTGACTTGGTTTGCAACCCAAGTCACCCGTTTTATCATTTTATCCTTTTGTTCTAAAATTCATGTTTAAATGCTTGTTCTTAGAAACATATAACTTAAAGTGATCTAATAGACAAATATAATAACGGGTTTCATTATATGTCCACATGCTTAAGGCTTGTGTATGATCATTTATAAAGCAATTTTGAGTCTATGAACTCTCTTAAAGGAATGTCAATCACCAAGTACACTTACGAAATCTATAACTATTAGTCAATCTATGAGATAGTTCTCCTTATACTTCAAATCATTATTTGTGTCTCATATGCTATCTTTGAATCTATAGTGTATTTATTCTAAAGATAGAGTGGGAGAAAAATGAGGACACAACACACGAGACAAGATAAAAATTGTGTACTTGTGTAAATGAAGATCTACGCAAGAAAGAATGATTTGAATGAAGGTATATCTATTTACATAGTATACCAAATAGATGAGATCTATGGTCTCAAGTAAGTTCTATATGACAAAAGAGACCAAGTGAAGTAATCGAAAGAACATATTCTTATGATAACTACACGAGGAGACCAAAAGAAAGTTTTGGAACAAAATGACTAATGTAAAGTCTTAACAAGTTTTTGACTAAGTTTATGATAAATTTTGTCAAAAACTTGTTTCAACCTTGAGATTTACTTAAGAGCCTAAATGAATCAATGTAACATCCTAGTAATAAGCGATATTTATCACTAGAAGTTGCAAGGATTGATATACCGATATCTCCAATAGCCAAAGTTTTAAACCACGCAGATGTCATTACTTAACCTCATTATGAAAATGGATTGGTTAAACATCCTTCTAAAAGGGATATTTTGAAGGATGTGTATTAGATATTACTTATATTTAATAAATGACATTGCCACACATCATTATGACATGAGTGTGTTAGAGATTTAAAATCTCTTTCCGTAAGGTTAAAATGAGACCTCTTCGAAATAGGTATTTTGAAGGGATATGATGGGAACATATATGGTTTTATCTTAATAACTTGGCAATGCAATTTATATTTTAATTCTTGAAAAGTTTCGATTGAGAAGTCAATTTCGAAATATGTGGAATTGAGTGGGAGTTAGGAAATTATCATGTGAAGACATGGAATTTAATGGGAGCTATCATCCTTTGAATGTTTACAACTCACCACTCATTAAAGAATGACGAGCTAACACCTTCCTTCATAGAGGAAGTTTTGAGTTTTCAATTCTGGATGAAAATGGACTATGATGAATCCAATTACATCAAGGGATGTTGGATAAGTATTGGGAGATACACATCGGATCAACAGAAACATAGGTTATTCATCTAAATGAAATGGAATTGCCATTAGCAGTCATGGTCGTTCCTTGAACCTAAATATAGTTGATGACATGATTATAAGTTACTAATGTTTCCGCCATTAGAATGATCATGCACATGTCCAATGGTGAATCATATGCATAAGAGCATGATGATTCATTGGTAAGCCACAATAGAAGCGTCATGAATTCTCAAGTAGAACCCGATGAGCGATTTCGGTGTTTGTCAGAATGCTCTTATATGTGTCAAGAGGTTGCGCATATTAATGAAAATCCGAGCACATGTAAGGATTTATGAGAATCCTAAATCTTTCAAGCCTAGAAAGAGAAATAAGAAGTTTTGGAAAGATACTTAGTTGAATAAGAAGTTACTCAAAACTAATCTTTCCTAACTATGCTAGGACTTGTGAGAAGTGCTAGGCTAATCATCTTGTCAAATTGTTGCAAGATTCTGCAAAACATATACCTAGTGCATTGTGTGTGGATGGAGTACTTGATCAGTACAAGTTATATCATTCACCATAAATTCGTTCGTTATGTGATAATCGATAAGGAAGTTCTTTCAAGATAAAGAACCAAAACCGAGGTCGGGAACCTTGATGTGTACTTGGTAAGATTCATGCTATGAGAGAGAACATGAATGTAAAGGAAAATGCGATTATAAGAAGTTTGAACACATGGATACATGGCATGTTAAACTTCTATTGCAATCAATAAGTGTTTACACTTACGATTTGCATCACAAGGTTGTAATATGGTATTGACTACCCGAGTGTGATGTGGACATTTGTCGTTTGAGTTATTATTAACTCACCTTGTACATTGTTATATCCAAACGGGTTGTGGAGACAATTGAACCCCATTAAAGTGAACATGGATTAACATTGTATTTGCCCATAGTTACTTACATGAGGTGACGTCTCGAAGTGACTAGAGTGTGATGCGATTGATGGCAAGTTCAAGTGCCATAGAGTCATGTGAGATGACTAGTCGATCACATAGGCAGACTGTTAGGAACATTTTGTCGGGCCTAATGACCGCTTATAGAGTTCTGGCAAATTTATATAGCCTGATCGTGGCGAGAGCTACTATAGTATTCGAATGAGTCGATTCTTTTGACTAAAGAATATTCGCCTAAGATGGCACAGTTTCAGATTAACTTTGATTTGTGTTACTACGACCTTCGTAAATGGGGTCAAATGGGCATATTTTGGGTTATGATGGCTGTGGCTAGTCGGAGGGAATGAGTGCGATAGGAATTGTCCATCCCTAGTCAGGGTTATAACAATATCTCAGGGCACTCGAGGAGTAATGAACTGGAAATGCGTGGCCACGCTCGGAAGGTATCTATGATAGATAAATCCGGTCAATCAGTTATTCTCCAGATCGAGGAAACCACTCTCGATATGATCACTTGCAAGTACGACCTGAAAGACACCTTGCATTGAGTGGGAGATAGTAATAGGACAAGAGAATTGGTGACGCACACTTGTCGAGGACAAGTGGGAGATTGTTGGAATATGTGTCCTCCGACAATAATGCGATCACGACTGTTGATCATGATGATCACATGTTTAAGTCTCATTACAAAGAATACAATTGGGAAGTAATATTTCTTGTCAACGATCAACATATATCGGTAATGATTGGCTGACTAGAGTTTGACATTACTGTCGTGCGACGGTGGTGATCAGTTGATCCCTTAGGTCATACCTATAGGGCAACACTCTTAATTGATCATTTAATTAATCGTATAACGTTACGAGTTAATTAAATTACTTGAAAATTGACGGACGATTTTGGAAGTAAAATTTACGTATCACATTGAAATTGATTAAAATGAGATACGGTGCGAGTATTTGAATTGTTTCATTACTCGGATGAAATTATTGTTTAAAGAAACAATTAAAATTGAATGAATTATTATAAATACAATTTATTGTGATTTGTAAATTGGTAAAATATTTTGGTACAAGTAATTATGAATTACTAAGTCGATTTTTGTATATGACGTATTTTTATTAATACGTTGATTTTTAATATGTTAAAAATACATAACTAATTTATGTAACATATGACATGTGACATAAGACAAAATTGACAAAAATAAAATGGATTCCATTTTATGTATGTACCGAAATTAAGGGGAGGTTTTGGCTAAAATTGTGTTGTTTAAATTAGTGGAAAACATAATCATTCACTAATAGCCTAGCCATGCAACCCTAGTTTGCATTGTGAAGGCAAACAAGAGCATGCATTGGGTCTCCTTTCTTCCCTCCTCTTCCCTCCTACCCGGTTTTACCAAAGAAAAGGCAAAGGGTTTTTGTCTTATATTTTTGATATACACTACATGCATGAGTGTGCATTATTCATTCATTCTAACTTATCAAAAATTAAGATTTTAGAAAGAGAAAATACTTCCTCTCCTATTCTCTCCCAACCGGTTTTTGGGAGATTAAAAACCAAATTGTTTTGGGTCATTTTTCTACAAGATTAATATTGTACTAGTATCTATAATATTAATTTTAATTAAGAGAAAGCTTTGGGTATAAATCCTTGGGAGAGATCCTACACTTGGGTCTTAGTTCATCCAAAAGGGAAAGCTCAAGAACAAGAGAGAAAGGTGATCTCTCTTGTGCCCATTAAACCGAAAATCACAATGTAAGAACAATGTTTCTTCCTTATTTTGTTTTAATGTTTGCATGCATAAGATCAATCATTAATTTTATGACAAATTAAATTATAACATATATGAATATGTAAGTATATAGATCTACTTTTCCTTCAGTCCCTTGTTTCAGGCATCTTGGAAACTGGATAAGAGATCGAAGAAGAATCAAAACACGATCAACCATTCTAACACACTTACTAAGAAAGAAATATTTTGACTTGGGAAGTGGGTGTGTGCCACTTGTGTCGAGTGAGTTTTTGAAGAAATGACAAGATTTGGAAAATGTTGGTCCTAGTCAACTTTAGTGTAGTTGTAGGAGTGGACTCGAAGTGAGGTTTTGAAATGGGCTTGGGCCCGAAATTTGACTCGACAAATGGACAGAGTTTTGACTCGATTTTGCGCTAATCATTGGCCGTTTTTCGAAATTTACGCTTTAAAAGGATTTTGATTTTACAAAAATCGTCATGGTTTCGTTTAGAAATGGTGATCACGTAAGGTACAAACATTTATACAAGCATTATAACGGGATGCTGAGTGCATTTAAAAAGGTTTTGGTTTAAAGGGTGGATTGCCATACCGAACAATCAAACCCGAAGTCTGTGGAGAGGCTCATACCAAACAAGAGTAAGGACGATTCCTAGTCCATTTCCTCAAGTAGTGAAAGTCCTTGATACAAACAAGAGTAAGTACCATGGTATGGATGACGTCAATCGCTATCCATCCTTAGGCCCAAATAAGAATTAGGACCGTTTAGACGGGACGATTGGTCGAATGGGTTAGGTTGGGCCTAGGAAGGTCGAATAAAACGATCTAGGAAGACCGAGTTATGAAAACCGACAATTGTCTTGTACAAACTATTCCCTAACCTTGTTCAAGTTTCACCCTTTTGGCTACACGTAAGTGTATTATCCTCAGAGGAGTCGCCAAACTATGGACATGGGCCACGGGGGCGCTTTGGAACAAGCGTTTGCATTTGTGGAGTCGCCACCAATTTATTGTGGAAAATTGGAAACCGTTCGAGTACTTCGTGTCATGTCAAGACACAAAGTAATGACATGAACACCAAGAACTCGTTACCCTTAGCATTCTATGTCTAGAATGACTCTCGTGGATGCCAATGAACACGGATGTTCACAGAGATCTGAAGTAAGGGGTGAGGGTATGTATTAGGAAGCTCTTTTGATCGAACACCTAATCCCGCCCGCCTCGATAGCTGCCTCTACTAATGATTAGGGAAGTTATCTATACTCGATATATCGTTGATTATATGCATGCAATGCAACATCCATTAGATTAATCATAGCATGTGAAGAATTAATACTAAGTCGGTGAACACGTAATTTAATCATACAATTGGGTCGAAGTTGGAATTAAGATTCAATTACATGTGGAGACATACAAAGAAATATAATAAATAAAATTACAATAATAAATAAAATTACAATAATTATATTGGGCTAATTGATTTATGTCGAAAATACTTCTAAAACGGATAATTTGAAAAAAGAAATAAATAAACAAATTAACGAACAGGAATTAGGGTGATAATATGAATAATAGTAGATTAATACGTAAACTAATTAAACTAGGTCAAGGCAGAAAGGGAGTTCAGGGACATAAATCAACCTGGAACAGGCGCAGCAGAGCTGCGCCCTCTGGAAGAGGCGCAACAGTTGCTGCGTCTGTTCCAAGGCTGAGTTCTGGCTGTGAAGCCGGAACTGCAAATCGTTAATGTTCGCGGGTGAATTTAATGATTGATTATGATATTTGACTCGGATGAAAGTGATTTAATACATTAATTACATGTGAATGAGTCATAAAAGCGATAAAACATGGATGAGACGAATGCAAACGAATTAATTACATAAATGAAAGATTGATTAGTGACACGGGTGAACTAAATAGGGTGAATATGACGAATTAATGAAGAACTAATGACGGATATGACAATAGACAGATGGAAATATATCAAAGGTCGAATTCCAGAAATTCAATATGAATGAATCGAATCTCTACAACCCGGATTGATTTTAATGACGAAAACTCGCAAATATTGGTTATAAGGGATTTAAAATCGGGAATTAACGATGAATTATATGCTAACAGTGATGAACGATATGTTAAATTATTATACTTAAAATTATCGTGTTAAAGAAACATTGAACAATTGAAAACGAAACAAAACGATCGAATTATCAAAAGACGAAGGAAGAAGAAAGGAAGCGAGAATCGCGGCCTCACGAAGAGGCGCGGCGAGGTGCTGCGTCCCTTCAAGAGACGCAGATTCTTTGCGTCCTTTCTCGACGTCTGTCTCCTGATAATCCGTAAAAAGGGTTTTAAACATGGTTTTACAAATCGGTTTTTAGAAGTACTTTCGATATAAACCTTACATTAATGATACAAAAAGTAAATAACAATAAATAAAGAAGGATTTACACCCTCAGACTTACATGTTTGACGAAACGAGATGAACTAAGTTTATGATTAGTGATGCTCGACTCGAATGTAACGAAAGTGCCCTCGTAAGAGGAAAACGATTAAGATTTATTAAGTTGATTATGGTGGAGTTGGTCAAATTGGTCGGTCATGCAAACGAGGCTGGTACTCAGAAGGATCCGAGCTTACGTGGTCGAAAGTTCAAGCACGTAGACGCCAAAAAGTAAGAACGTGGTCTAGAATGCAAAGGGAGAAGAGAAGGGCGGACACTCGCGTGAGACATATGAGGAGCGAAGGCTCCTATTTATACTAATCACGTGGAGGAATTAGGGTTTTCGGAGAAACTTTGGAAGTGAATCTCGAAAAGATATGAAAATATACGAAAAATACGCGGAAAAGGACCTGGGAAGAGGCGCAGCATGCACTGCGTCTCTTGGAAGAGGCGCAGCACCTGCTGCGTCTGTTCCCAGGTGGTTTCCTCCTGCGGAAGAAAGATTTCCGTGTTTAATTTATGGAATAACGGATTAATCTTATTTTCGTTAATAATTTGTGTGAATATTACGGGAAATTCTTTACCAAAGATTAAAAGATTCTGAAATATGGAATAGAAATATCCGGAACATTCCAGAACATTCCAGAACATTCTGACTCGGGTTTTAGCGGTTATCAGAAAATGAAGACGGTTTTTGGCCCGGACTCCAAATGTACTCTAATTACTGTCAAAATGACCGTATCGGCGCGTAGATGACAATTAAGAGGTAGACATAAGTATTTGAGCAATCACTTGACGATAAACTTACAAACTGTCACAAATCGTTCCGCGTACCAAACATGCGGCCCAATCATCACCGGGTGGTTTGCGGAAGGTGCAGAAATGAGATATCTACAACTTGATTGTGCTATGAAAAAAATGTTTTAAAAGAAAATGAATAATGTTTTACTCATATGATGCCTATTTAGATTTGCCATTGGATATATATGTTACATGGTAAGTAATTGAATGATGTTTGTCACAGGTTAAGTATGAAAGGACGATGAATAAGATAGTATCATGTAATTGTTGAATGATATTTGTTATGCTTATATGTTTATGAAGTTAGATTTATTTTCTCCAATATCCTTACATGATTAACACGACTTAGTTGATTTCCATTACCACATTGTTAAGGTGCAAATTCTTGTCCCACATTGGTGGTGTAAAGATGGAAGATCATTTTTATTAAGTATCCACTACATATTATAATATGAGGTATTTTGGGAAGGAGTTCAAGAGTAAATTCGTGAGGGCTTGGTCCAAAGCGGACAATATCATACTATTATGAACAGTGGACACTGGTGCAACATAGGTCCAACAAGAGGTATTCACGCTTCTGCACAACAATTGGTATCAGAGCCAAGAGTTCAACTTGGGCCTAGGCCTTATAATGTACAAATAATGGAGATTTAAGAACGGAACAGATAGCATTCACGAGTATGGGTAATACGCAGGTGAAGCATTGAGTCGAAACTTGAAGGTGGTCGTACAATATAAGGCATGAAATTCCTCACTCAAGGTGGAACCTTGAGTAAGCCTGTTTCAGAGCTAAATAGATGAAAAGTGCTAGGATCTTATGGGACAATGACCGTTTGTGTACTAAAACTGTTGATTAGGTGGACCCTTAATATCAGGTTTGGTGCCACAAATCTGGTGGATCTTTTTTAGAGTGGATGCTAGAGACTATTGTATTCTAGCACTTCTGAAGTGGCAGACCCGGTCCAGGGGATATTGGTTGCATAGGAAGTTCGATATGCAAGTGTAGCAGAGTCCCGAGAAGGACACATGGACATGCAGGACTATAAGCATGTGAATGTGCACTCACTTGACCAGGCGGTGACATGTGGTGCAAACTTCTTTACAATTGCTTGAGGTTTTGTACTGATCTATTCGGAAGACTTACCACCAATTTTTTGTTCAATAACTTAATCTACACTAACTTGTACTTCATCAACTTCTAATACAAGGTGTTATGATATGCAAAAAGTAATTTGTTATATCAAATCAATTTATGTTACATGATAAGTAATTGAATGATGTTGTCACAAAGTATGAAAGGATGATGAATATGATAGTATCATGTGATTATTGAATGATATTTTTTATACTCACATGTTTATCAAGTTAGATTTATTTTCTACAATACCCCTCACATGATTAACATGACTTGGCTGATTTCTATTATCCATATTGCTAGGATGCAAACTTATGTCCCCCCATCGGTGGTGTAAAGATGAAAGATCATCATTATAATAAGCATCCACTAAATATAATAGTAGGTGGTCTTTTGAGGAGGAGCCCAAGAGTACATCCGTGGAGGCTGTGGACATGGGCCCACGGGGGCGCTTGGGAACAAGCGTTTGCATTTGTGGAGTCGCCACCAATTTATTGTGGAAAATTGGAAACCGTTCGAATACCTCGTGTCATGTCAAGACACAAAGTAGTGACATGAATACCAAGAACTCGTTACCCTTAGCATTCTATGTCTAGAATGACTCTCGTGGATGCCAATGAACACGGATGTTCACAGAGATCTGGAGTAAGGGGTGAGGGTACGTATTAGGAAGCTCTTTTGATCGAACACCTAATCCCGCCCGCCTCGATATCGACCTCTACTAATGATTAAGGAAGTTATCTACACTCGATATATTGTCGATTATATGCATGCAATGCAACATCCATTAGATTAATCCTAACATGTGAGAATTAATACTAAGTCGGTGAACAAGTAATTTAACATACAATTGGGTCAAAGTAGGATTTAAGTTAAATTACATGTGAAGGCATACAAGCAATACGATAAAAGAAATACAATAAAAATATAATAAAGAAAATTACAATAATTACATCGGATTTAATGATTTATGTCAAAAATACTTTTAAAACGGATAATTTGGGAAAAAGAATAAATAAATAAATAAACGAACAGAATATAGACGATAATACGAGTAATAGTTAATTAAATACGTAATAAAATAAACTAAGTCAAGGCAACACGGGAGTTCAGAGACAGAAATCAACCAGGAACAGGCGCAGCAGAGCTGCGTCCTTTGGAAGAGGCGCAACAGTCGCTGCGTCTGTTCCTTAGCTCAGTTCTGGCTGTGAAGCCGGAATTGCAAGTCGTTAATATTCATTGGTTAATTTAAGGCTTGATTAATAATATTTACTCGGATGGAAGTGATTAGTAGATTATTTACATATGATTAAGGGTCATGAAAGCGATAAACATGGATGAAACTAACTAGAACGAATTAATACAAGATTAATGAGCAAATCGATGAACTAATTAGGTTAAATATGATGAATTAATGATGAACTAATGATGAATATGATAATAAACAGATGGAAATATATCAAAGGTCGAATTCCAGAAACCCAATATGAATGAATCGGATTTCTACAATGCGGTTTGACTTTAATGACGAAAACCTCCGCAAATATTGGTTATTTGAGATTTAAGTCGGTATTTAATGATAAATTATATGTTAATGATGACGAACGATATGTTAAATTATCATGTGAACGAAATAAGAACAAACAAAGACGAAGGAAAACAAAAGATGAAATCAACAGAAGACGAAGGAAGAAGAAGAGAAGCAGGAATGGCGGCAACCTCACGAAGAGGCGCATCAAGTGTTGCGTCCTTTCCAAGAGGCGCAGCAGTTGCTGCGTCCCATCTTGACGTATGTCTCCTGTTAATCCGTAAAAAGGTATTTAAACAAAGGGTTTTTAGAAATCGGTTTTAATTATATTTTCGACATAAACCTTACAATATGATTACAAAAATAAAGAACAATAAATAAAAGAGAGATTTACACCCTCAGACTTACATGTTTGACGAAACGAGATGAACTAAGTTTACGATTAGTGATGCTCGACTCGAATGTAACGAAAGTGCCCTCATAAGAGGAAAATGATTAAGATTGATTAAAGTTGATTATGGTGGAGTTGGTCAAATTGGTCGGTCATGCAAAACGAGGCTGGTACTCAGAAGGATCCGAGCTTACGTGGTCGAAAGTTCAAGCACGTAGACGCCAAAAAGTAAGAACGTGGTCTAGAATGCAAAGGGAGAAGAGAAGGGCGGACACTCGCGTGAGAAATATGAGAGACCGAAGGTCTCTATTTATACTAATCACACGGAGGAAGTAGGGTTTTTCGGAGAAACTTTGGAAGTGAATCTCGAAAAGATATGAAAAAGATACGAAAAATACGCAGAAAAGGACTTGGGAAGAGGCGCAACAGGCACTGCGTCTCTTGGAAGAGGCGCAGCACCTGCTGCGTCCTTTCCCAAGTGGTTTCCTCTTGCGGAAGAAAGATTTCCGTGTTTGGTTTATGGAATAACGGAATAATTTGGTTTTCCTTAATATTTTGTGTGAATATTACGGGAAATTGTTTACCAAAGACTAAAAGATTATAAAATATGGAATAGAAATATCCGGAACATTTCGACTCGGCATTTCAGAAAATGAAGACGGGTTTAGGCTCGGACTTCAAATGTACTCTAATTACTGTCAAAACGACCGTATCGGCACGTAGATGACAATTAAGAGATAGACATAAATGTTTGAGCGATCACTTGACGATAAACTTATGAACTGTCACAAATCGTTCCGCGTACCAAACATGCGGCCCAATCATCACCGGGTGGTTTGCGGGAGGTGCAGAAATGAGGTATCTACAGAGCCCCCACTTTGACTGAGGCTTGGACAAGGCGAAAGTCAAAGTATAGCCATCAGGTAAATCGAAGATTACAACCTGACGACTATGGCGACGCGAGGCGGCTCAAGGGTTCTGAGCCAATGACCTCTCGTCGGGAACATTTTAGAGTCTGTCGACTATCGGGGATGGTCGTTTAAAGTCCATTAGACTACGTAAGGAGGCTCACCAGCCATAATAAGAGACCATACCTAAAATTCCTTGACACTCCAGGGGAAAACGAAACGCGATATTGGGAGAAGACAACAGGACACAGTCTGGAACTGCCAGGAGAAATCTGCTTGTGTTCAGCTTCAAACAAATTTCGGAAGAATTTGGGGTCGATGTTGATTTCCATATCTCGAGAGAGAGTGACTTTCGGTCGTGAACTCTCGCTGGGGGAACATAATCGGGAACTGATCTCCATGTCTCGAGAGGGAAAGTTTATCCGTGTACTCTCGTTGGGGGAACATAATCGGGAACTGATCTCCATGTCTCGAGAGGGAAAGTCTATCCGTGTACTCTCGCTGGGGGAACATAATCGGGAACTGATCTCCATGTCTCGAGAGGGAAAGTTTATCCGTGTACTCTCGCTGGGGGAACAGAATAAAGGTGTATCGAAACACCTGTCAAAGAAGAAATGCTCGTTGTGACAAGCTAGGTCTTGGATAAGAAAGGCGATAATTTGCTGTTGGCTTGGAAGATGTGGATCTGGGTGAAGAATATACGTCAAACGAACCAAATATGGGATATAGCATCAAGGAAGAGGCACACCAAAGATGGGCCCACAAAATAATGAACTCATAACGAATTTTTGAAAATTCGTATGAAGGGAAGCTGAGGAAGAGGCGCAGTAAGAGCTGCGTCCCTTGGATGAGGCGCAGTACCTGCTGCGTCTATTTCTGGATGTGGCAATTCTGCGTAAAAACCCGATGAAACAAGGGTTTCATTTCATTTGTTCGAAACATAAAATCTCAATAACTCTCTCAAATTCCAACCATTTCCGTCAAAATTTGATCCAAAAGCTTGCATTTGCCATGAATAATCGAGGTATGTGTCTTAATCTTGCATTTATTTTCTGTATTTGATCAAATGGGATCGACAAAATTAGGGTTTTCGACCCTAATTAGTCGAAAATTTGGGGCTTTTCCTCCAAATAATTTTGCCTTGCGAAATTGACTTTTTAAATGGCTACTTGGTAATATAAGGATGATAACCATGTATTTGTTTTGAATTTTCGTTGAGTTTGAGCATTTGAGTGAAATTGAGACGGTTTCACAGCTAAGACGTAAATTGCTTCGAAAATAGCGTTAGGACTGCCCATTTGTGACGAAACTTGATATTTGAAATCCTTGTATGATGGGTAAACTTCCTACCATCTCGGAATTATGGTTTGTGACGGCTTTTTCAGGACACTTTTCTAGAGCATAATCGTCGTCATAACAAAATGCTGTCGAAATTCCGACTTGAACCCATGACTAGGCTTCAACTTGGGCTTGACTTGACCCAAATTACCACAGGAGCGGACAGGTTTGTGGGAAAATTGCAAAAGATGGCGAGAAAAGAGCGATTCCGGAGCTCCGAAAACTTGAAAATCCCCTAATCAAGGCTTGTCATCACATGACGCGGCCTAAATTTACCTTAATTTTGCAGGTGATGAGGCTTCTACGTCAGGGAGAGCTCCCATGGATGTGGACACTGCTGTTGACCCTTCTTAGGTGCTTGAGGAGGCGTTGGAGGAGGCTTTCACGCTGCTGTGATGGCTGCTGAGGACGAGGTCCGAAAGGAGGAGGCTGCTGAGGAGGAGGAGGCCCCGAGACGGGCCAACGTTGGACGAGGTGGTCGCCAGCTGAGGGGAGCACCTGCGTGGGCTGAGACTTGGGACAGTAGGCACCTTCTTTGGGCTGCGGAGGGTCACCTGTCCTACAGGACGGTGAAGAGCTTGGTAAATAGGATTCATAACTCTTCATTCATCTTCTTTCATTTCTGTTTGTCATTCCTTTTCTCCTTCATTTGAGCTAAAGATAGATTTTGTTTCAAATCAACATAGGTGGCCGGGAACATCAGGTAGTTCTCGGGCTATACGACGGCGATGCGGTGCTACGAGAGGCTGTCAGCTGAGGAGCGAGCTATGATCGAGCGGGGAGCGTTTGGCGCCTTGGTGTAGGCTTGGAGGGATATTGCGAGGAGGAAGCTTCGGGCTAACCTCAGTCTCGTCCGAGCTTTCTTGGACCGGTTTTGGGACATGACCTCCACGTTTCACATGCCTTTTGGTGAGGTGGGGGTCACGTTGGAGGACTACGGCATGATTTCTGATCTGCCGCGTGAGACTGAGGTGGTGTAGTGGCCGGAGACAGCCATGATGGTTGACTCGGCGGAGGCTAGGAGGCTGATCAGCTGGAACTTGGCGCCGAAGGCGGCTGCGGTACCTGGCTTGGTGCCTAGTTCTTACGTGCGGGACTACTTCGCGGGGAAGACCCCGGCGTTGGTGGTGATCGAGGGGAGGGAGACGGCTCCTCCTCCTTGCACTGCAGAGTAGAGAGTCCGCTTGTGGCTCTGGTGGTTCTTGTCTTCGATTTACCTCGGAGACAAGGGAGAGAGGCTTTCGACGAAGCTTTTCCCTTTCTTTCTGACCTGAGCTCCCTAGGCCGTTGGGACTGGGTCACTGCTAGTTTTTTGGTCCTCATCCGCTTCATGAGGGCCATGGTTCGTCCGGAGTTGATGGAGAAGGGGACTTCTCCTGCTGCCGTCGGCCCTGGACTACTGCTGGAGGTATGAACCTTCGCTTCTTCTCATGAAAGATCTTTTCCTTTTCTTGTCAAATCACGAAAGATCGTTGTTGATTATCTTGATTTACAGGCGTGGGTGTACTCCTAATTTCCGGGCCTCGCGCCCAAGAGGATGGAGCCGTTGGAGAAGGCCTATCCCGTTGTGAGGGATTAGGTGATGTGCCGTACGAGTAGTCGGCGTTCCTTCCATGATGTCTATCGGCGGGAGGTAAACGCTCTTCAGCTGGACGGCGTGAGTACTTCACCTTACATTTGTCTGTATTTCTATCTCCTACTTTTAGAACTGATCATAAGAATAACCCTTCGTTTGCTTTTCTAGTGGGTGCCTAGGCCTTGGGAGGAGTATGCTGGTGCTCCTCCTTTCGTGGCTAAGGTCCTTCGACCTAGGAGCTCGAGCCGGCTGCTGCTGAGGACGTCGATGGGTCCTGTGTGGTACTTGGGTGAGCGCCTGACTTGACAGTGCTCTCAGAACGTCTTGACGGTTCCCATCGATCCTCCTCGGACGATGTTTAGGGAGCCTTCTGAGGCAGAGAGGGAGGCTGGCGTTGGCGGCGACGCCCTCCTTATTGCTGGTGAGGACTACTCGGCGTTCCTCTACGGGGGGTTGGCGTAGTGGCCGGTTCTGGTAAGTGCTTTACCCTCTTTCATTTTGACTGTTTGAGAAAATGATGAAAGATCATCGGTTAACGGAAATCATCTGATCTTGCAGGAGGTTGAGGCGGCGGGCATCGAGCCCCCAGAGTACCCCGAGACCCTTGAGTACACCGACACGACGGGGATGACGACGATCTCCGAGCTACGTGACTTTGACGTGGCGGTGAGAGATGCTGGCTTGGACGATTGGCAGCATCTGATCCGAAGGGTGAGTCTTTTTATTTATATGATTTCGTGTAAGAACACATTTGCTCAAGTTTGCTTGATTGCTAAATAGTTTTCTTTTGAAATGCAGGTCGCGCCATCCCGGTTCGTGGCTTTGTGGAGGGTAGCCAACCGGCTACGGGCTACTGCCGTCGAGGCACTTGCTGGTGGCCGAGGACGTCAGGTATGAACCTTCCGCTTACTTCATTTTGAGTTTTCTAATCTTCTTTTATGCTTGAAATGATTGACATGAGCCAGTTTTTGTTGTTTGCAGAGGGAGTGCGAGCTTGCCCAGTCCCGAGAGGAGACGGCTCGCCTGCTGAGGGAGCTCGAGGTCCGTGACGCCGAGGTTGCTGCTCTCGAGGTGAGAGTTGCTGAGCTAGATGGGGACCATCAGTAGCTTCCGTGTTGCTTCTTTCTTTTTTTTGGTTGTATTTTTGTACATTTATACATTTTAGGACCCGTTTTTGGACACTTGGATCTTGTTTTGGGGCTCGAACCCCCAATTTGGTGTACATATCCTTTTTTTGGTTGTATATATGATGGCCTGCGTGCCTTTGCTGCTGGGTTGCTTTGTTTTGACCTGCAGGTTAGCTTTGAACAGGTTTGGTAGATGACGGTTTACGCCGTCATGCTGCTGAAATTTACACAGAAATCACATAGAACATATATTTGTACACATGGCCTAAATTAGCGCAGAACAAAGACTCGAAAATGCAAAAAAGTATGACCAGAAATGAAAATGCAAAAAATTTGGTCGGAAATGAAAATGCAAAAATTTGGTCGGAAATGACCGAACGGTAGGGAGGGTTACCCCCTAAAAAAAAGAAAAAAAATAAAAACATATAAGCTTGAAATGGAGAGTAAAATGGTTTCCCCGAAAGTAAAAAAAGGAAAAGAGAAACGTAAAGTCCGAAAAAAAAATGATATAATTAAATTAAATTCAAAAAATAAAAAATGAATAAATCGAATTAAATTGGTGAAATGATTCCCCAAAAAAGAAAATTAAAAAGAAATGTACAAGTGTGCGAAAATGTCGATATCGTCTCGAGATGCGTGCCCGTAAAATTAGGAAACACGAAATATGGTAACTTGACGCATTTACCAAAATAATAACCCGTATGAATAGGAAATTTTTCGCCGAGGAATTTAGGAAAGATCCAACGCGAAAAATTACAGAAAAAGAGCTGAGGAAGAGGCGCAGCAAGAGCTGCGTCCCTTCGAAGAGGCGCAGCACCTGCTGCGCCTGTTCCCCGGTGCGTCCGTTCTGACGGATTTTAGGAAACAGCTTTTAGTATAAATAGAGACGTCGAGGGAGGTTTTATTCACATAATTCTTCCGTCTTTCTTCGTCTTATTACACAAAACTCCCAAAATAACCCTACATCATGAATACTCTTGAGATTCGTCTAAAAGAATGGACAAATGAATTCTCTAGTGTGGAGAAGTATGACATGGGTGCTTATAATTTTGGAGCACTTTTGAGCTTGAAGTTGATCAAGGTAGTCAAACCGTTCCTGGATGCTTGTCTTGACTATTGGGACCCGAATTATCACGTATTTGCCTTTCCTGGAGGAGACATTTGCCCGTTTCCCGAGGAGATTGCTGCGATTGGTGGTTGGGATCCGGAACATTTGCCTGCTATTCCCTCCAGTTCTCAAGGGTATAAGAATAAGTTTAGAGACTTGCTTGGATTGGCCAGAGTTGATGTTGACCATCTTGTGACTTCTAAAGGAGTGCGAATGTTGGATTTCATCGATCGCTTCATCAATAGGGTTGATTCTTATGTTGCGAGGCGAAGGGCATTCCGGTTTTGCCTATTGCATGTATATGTCCTTCAAGGGCATGTTGATGAGGACATGAGGGGCGACCCTCGTCTTTTGAGCTTGATTGAGCAAATGGAGCTGCGCAGGAGCCCAGCTTGTCTGTGCTTAGGAGCGATCCTATTGGGCTTGGATAACAGGAAAGCGAATCGCGACCTACCTTACTTGGGAAGTCCCATTATTTTGCAGGTAAAAGAAGCTTTTCTTTCTTCTTCTTTTTTTTGTTTCGTTTTTTTTGTTTCATTTTTTTTTAATACCCGCTTTTGGTAGGTCTGGCTTATGGAGCGTCTTCGATTGATCGAGCCCCCAGTTTATGTTCCTGCTTATCATGCTCGTTCGATTGCAATGAGGACCAGGCTTTACATGGTGGACTTCACTCGAGTGTGCAACTACTGGGAAAACAAGTTGAAAAGTGAAGATGGCCCCTTAATTAGATGGATCGTACCATGGTGGCACCTCAAATCTGTCATTGGAGTATCTTCCCTGGATCCTACCCGATCTGTTCGCATTCCCGGCTTGGAGTTTATGATATGCATTTTTCCGGAGAGGTTGATGAGGCAGGTTGGATTGAAGCAGAGGATCCCGAAGCTTGACACTGTCCCGCAGACTGTCGTGGCGCTTACTACTGAGAGTCGAAGAGAATGGGCCATCAAATGGGCTCAGAGGAACATTTGGTTCTTGAATTCTTCTGTCAGTGCTCTATGGGTGTCAGATTCCTATATGTAGTGGAGGAAAGCTACCACTCCGGAGGAGCGCGAGAGACTGAGGAAGCGTGAACCTGTTGACTACAAGGTTCGCGAGGTGGAAAAGGAGAAGGAGAAGCATCTGACTGAGGGAGAGGAAGAAGCCGGGTTTCGAGTTCTTCATCCTTCGAAGAAACCGATGACTTCTCCTGCCGTCAATATGGTGGTTGACAAAAATGGCAAAGCAAGACCACGAGAGAGACCATTGGTGATTAGGTCGAAAGTGGCGCAGGAGCGTCCGGCTCGAGGTCGTGACAAGAAGTATGATAAAAATGACAAAGGCAAAGGGAAAATGGAAGAGTAGCCTAAGTCTTTTATTATTATTTATTTATTATTATTATTGTAATAAGGAGGTGGGGTTTTTAGAATCCTAGCCTATTTAATTTTATTATGATTTTATTATGTAACGTATTATTATTAGGAATGAAATAAAAGAGGTTAATTGGTTATGAAACCGTTATGATTTTCTTTTCATTATTCTTGTCGAATTTCAAGTGCATTTGCAAATGTCCTTCTATTTACATTTAAAATAATTAAATGGGTTGTATCCCGTGAAGGATTGCCTACGTATTCATTAAAAAAATGAAATCAAACCCTTGCGCGTAGTTCGAGTAAATGTAAAAGAATAATTTTTCTAAGCAAGAGCTTGTAATGAACTTTAGAAAATAAGCATGTGCTTTACTTACTCCGAAAATGCAATTTAGTTTATTTGATGATATGAGAATGACAAATTGTCAAAGTGCAAGAGCAAGATGACATTAGCTCGAATCAGCTTGGCCAGGGGCCGTTTATTTCGTGCCACAAGAGCGACACGTGAGGTTACGCGAGGCGCGTTTTTTGCTCCTATTCTAGGCATAGTAACGTTTCAATTGGTCAAGGTTCATTGGGTTGGCAAATTCGTTCCCGTCTAGGTCTGTGATCTTAACCGCACCCCCGGAAGTATTGACTTGACTAGGAATGGCCCGACCCAATTGGCTTTGAATTTTCCCCGTGGATCGACAGGTAAAAGAGCCCTAATGGATTTAAGGACCAGGTCTCTTTCCTTGATGTTCCTTGGCTTAACCCTTTTGTTGAAGGCTGGTTTGATACGCGCCTGATATGTCTGCACATTATGTAATGCACGCAACCTTCGTTCATCCAGGAGGATGAGTTCTTCATATCTATCCCTCTTCCACTCGGCTTCGGGTATTTGGCTTTCGAGTAAAATACGCATGGATGGTATTTCTAGCTCGACTGGTTGTACGACTTCTATGCCGTAGGTCAAATAGAAAGGAGTAGCCCCAGTGGGCGTCCTAACGGATGTACGGTATCCCCATAAAGCAAAGGGTATCTTGCTTGGCCAATCTCTATAGTTGTCAATCATTTTCTTGAGAATCGTGACAACGTTTTTGTTTGCTGCCTGTACCGCGCCATTGGTTTGTGGTCTATATGGCGAGGAGTGGTGATGCTTGATTTTGTACTTGGCTAGCAATTGTTCAGTCTCAGCTTGGAAATGTGACCCATTGTCACTGATGATCTCATGTGGGCAACCATATCGACAAACGATATTGGTTTGTATGAACTTTGCCACGTTCTTGGCCGTGAGACTGGTGTTGGAAGCCGCTTCTACCCATTTGGTGAAATAATTTATTGCTACTAGGATGAAACAGTGATCTCCTGTTCCGGCTGGAGTGATCTTGCCGATGATGTCAATTCCCCAAGTAGAAAATGGTCAGGGAGATGTCATGGTGTAAAGCAATGAGGGAGGAACATGTTGCACATTCCCGAAGATCTGACAATTATGGCAATGTCTCACATATTTGATGCAATCAGATTCCATCTTGGTCCAATAATATCCTAAACGTGTGATTTTCTTTGCCATCATGGGAGGCTAGCAAACGGATAGCGCGTTGTCCCCTTTTGTCCATTTGTGGTGGATAGGTGCCGTTGAGTTTAGGATTGCTTGGAACCAAGGCTCTTCTGTAATTTCCTCTTCATCGGTGATTTGGTGCACATAAGCTGGCTCTGATCGTCGTTCGATGCATAAAGGCATTTCTACCGTACTATCCGGCATGCTAATCAAAGATGCGAGTTTTGCAAGAGCATCCGCAAATTGATTTTCTTCTCGAGGTAGATGTAAGTAGGTTACTTGATCGAAGAATTGGGCGACTTGGTCTATTCTGGCTTGATAAGGTGCCAGGCTTTCGCTTCGGATTTTCCAAGATCCCGTAATTTGATTGATGATCAAAGAGGAATCCCCATGTACTCGAAGATTCTTGATGCCTAAACTTACTGCCGCTTGCAATCCAATGAGACAGGCTTCATATTCCGTAGCATTATTTGTCACCTCGAAGTCGAGTTTGACAGAGATTGGTGTATGCTCACCTTCAGGAGAAATGAGCAACACTCATATTCCAAATCCTCTTAAGTTCGATGCTCCATCAAAATAGAGGTCCCAGGTGTCTACATCTGTTTGGAGTATATCCTCATCCGGAAATGACCAAGTGTCTATTGTTTGTGTATCATTGATGGGGTTTTATGCGAAGAATTCGGCAACGGCGCGCCCTTTTATGACTTTCAAAGGCACATACTTAAGATCGAACTCAGAGAGCATCAAGGTCCATCTCGCTAGACGTCCATTGAAAACGGGTTTCTTGAAAAGGTATTTGACAGGATCCATTTTGGAGAATATCTTGACGGAGTAGCTAAGCATGTAGTGGCGTAGCTTCTTCGTTGCCCACACAAGAGCGAGGCATGTCTTTTCGAGCGGTGTGTATTTGCACTCGTACTCCAAGAACTTCTTACTAAGGTAGTAGATGGCTCTTTCTTCTTTTCCTATGGTTTGAGCTAGCATGGCGCCCATGGCCGTTTCAGTTACTGTGGGATATAAACCAAGAGGTTGATCTTGTTAGGGTGGCATGAGCACTGGCAGTTTGGCTAGTATTTCCTTGATTCGGTCGAAAGCCTTCTGACAGTCATCATCCCACATGGTGTGATCTGTTTTCTTTAACTTTTTGAATATGGGTTCGCAGATCATGGTGAGTTTTGATATGAATCGACTTATGTATTGTACCTTGCCCAGGAATCCCCTAACTTCTTTCTCTGTTTGAGGTTGCGGCATTTCGATTAAAGCTTTGATCTTTGAAGGGTATTTTTTATACCTCGTTGGCTAACCACGTATCCCAGGAGTTTGCCAGATGTTACTCCGAATGCGTATTTCTGAGGATTGAGCCTCATGTTGTACTTCCGTAGCCTCGAGAAGAATTTGCGAAGGTTCGCAATATGTCCCTCTCTTTCCTTGGACTTGACAATCATATCATCTACGTATACCTCAACTTCTTTATGCATCATGTCGTGTAAGAGTGTAGTTGCGGTGCGTTGGTATGTAGCTCCGGCGTTGATTAACCCAAACGGCATAACCGTGTAGCAGTAGGTTCCCCATTGAGTGACAAAGGCGGTCTTATGCATGTCCTCTAAGGCCATCTTGATCTGGTTATATCCCGCGTATCCGTCCATGAAGGATAGTAACGCGTGATCTGCCGTATTATCCACTAATATGTCGATATGTGGTAGAGGAAAGTCATACTTAGGGCTTGCTTTGTTTAAGTCTCTAAAATCAACACAAACACGGATTCTCCCATCCTTTTTGGGTACGGGTACTATGTTACCTACCCAGTCTGAGTACTCGGAAACTTTGATGAACCCAGCTTTGAATTGTTTATCGACTTCTTCTTTGATCTTGAGAGCCCATTCTGTCCTCATTCGACGAAGCTTCTGTTTCACGGGTTTAAAACCTGGTTTGATTGGGATTCTATGCTCTACAATGTCCATGTCGATCCCTGGCATATCTTTGTAGGACCAAGCAAAAACGTCTTTGAACTCGTGTAGGAGGTCTATGAAATTGGCCCTTTCGGTGGGGCTCAGGGTTGTCCCTATCCTAAGTTCTTGGGGTTCTAGTTCAGTTCCTACATTGATGGGTTCAGTATCTTCTATCACTAGTCCCCCTTCCTCTTCTTGTAGTATTTCTTTGGCCATGTAGGGAGGTATTTCTATTGAGTCAGGGTCTGGGTCATTCTCATTATCATCATAAATAGAATTGCATTCAAGATAACACGAAGAGTAAGCAGAACCTGATTTATTCATTTTAAGATTTGAGAAAAGTTGAAACAAAGAAGCCATCGATCTGTGGTCATTGGAGTGGCGGTAAAGGACAAATGGTTGGGACATTTCCCGAACTACTGTTGCTATTCGACACTAAGCTAGGAGAAACGAGGGGAGTGGGAATGACGATAGGAGGAGACTCTCTAGGAACTTCTCTAGACTCTGACTCTGACTCCGACTCTGACTCTGACTCAAATTCGTCGTCTTCTGGTTCTCCTTTGAACATCTCTCATTCTCCAGTAGTGAGCTTGAAGAGTCTTCCTTGATTGTTTGTCCACTTGATCGATTTTATCCATCCTTTCTGCTGATTGGTGTTGATTTCTGTGTCCATTGTGGCAATGATCTCATCTATAATGCTTTCGGCGCTCTTGATTAAGGGAAGATCTTGGAGGTAGACATCTTCCTCGCTATCCGTCCATATCCCATTGATCACCTCCTCTTTTGGGGAGATAAGATGTGGACAATCTAAGGTAGATTCATCACTTGTGATCATCAGAACTCCAAGAGAATTCTTAGTGTTGTTAGGCTTACCTCCAGGTGGTATTGGTAGGCGACCGTCTTCAATCATATCTTGAAGTACATTTTTCAATTTGTAGCATTTCTCTGTATCGTGTCCCTTACCTCTATGGTATTCGCAGTACGAATTCTCATCCCAGAACTTGGATTTCTTTTCTGGTTCGGGTGTAGGGCCTATGGGTTGAAGTTTGCCCAGTTTCATCAATCTTTTCAGAGCGTTGGAGTACGTGTCCCCTAGGTTTGTGAATTTCCTTGGAGGGGTACTCTTCTTAGATGGCTCAAGGAGGTTAACTTCATCAGTCTTGTTAGTAGAGCCGTAAGAACGACTTGTTGAGCCTTGATATCCACGACCTATCGTTTTGGACAAGAGCCCTTTACGAATGTCATCTTCGATCCTTGTCCCTAGTACGGTCAAATCTTTGAAAGTCTTGATGTTTTAATACCTCAAATGATTTGCGTCGATGGGCTTTAGGTTGTCCACAAATTTCTCCACAAGGGTGGCTTCATCCGGGCATTCAACAAGTTGAGTACTAGTCTTCCTCCACCGACTTAGGAAATCGGTGAAACCTTCTTTGTCATTTTGGGTAAAAACCTCTAAAGTGCGCATGTTGACTTGGATTTCAGCATTATCCGCATATTATTTAGCAAACTCGATTGCGGCATCGTCCCAAGTAGCGATTTTCTTGTATTCTAGCGAGTAGAACCATTGTTTTGGGATGGTGTCAAGAGATGAAGGAAAGATCCTTAAGAACATCTCGGGTTTAATGCCTTTGATAGACATATAATCCTTGAAGGCACGGATATGGTTCAAAGCGTTTTCATGCCCCTTGAATTTAGGGATATCCGTCATGTTGAAGTTAGTTGGCAACTTGGAACTCACAGCCTCATATTTGCGATTATTTTCCCTATAAATGTCATCCCCTTTGAGATATATCAATTGCTCCTCTAAGTATTGGAGTCGTTTCTCGGCTGTAGTTATACCCATGGGAGGGTTTTCGTCCCCGAAGTCATTCACGAAGCCATCGGCGATCTCACTTTCTCGAGGAGGCATCCTCGTTTCCACGGCATATATTCGGCCCTCAATGGTGTAAAGGCGATCATACACTTGGTCTTGAGTAAATTGGATACGAGCTAGCGCGGCTAAGATTTGATCATTACCATTCTGGAGTTGGTTGAAGTTCGCGTCGCTTGTTTCAGGCATCTTGGAAACTGAATAAGAGATCGACGATGAATCAAAACACGATCGACCACTCTAGCACACTTACTCGAAAAGAAATATTTTGACTCGTGAAGTGGGAGTGTGCCACTTGTGTTAAGTGAGTTTTGAAGAAATGACAGTTTTAAAAATGTTGGTCCTAGTCAACTTTAGTGTAGTTGTAGGAGTGGACTCGAAGTGAGGTTTTGAAATGGGATTTGAGGCCCGAATTTTGACTCGACAATTGGACAGAGTTTCGGCTTGTTTTGCGCTAATATTAGGCCCAAGTTCGAAATTTTTCATTTTAAATAAGGATTTTGAATTTACAAAAATCGTCGTGGTTTTGTTTAGAAAAAGGTGATCACGTATGGTACAAACAATATACAAGCATTATAACGGGATGCTGAGTGCATTTAAAAGGGTTTTGGTTTAAAGGGTGGGTTGCCATACCGAACAATCAAACCCGAAGTCTTTGGAGAGGCTCGTACCAAACAAGAGTAAGGCCGATTCCTAGTCCATTTCCTCAAGTAGTGAAAGTCCTTGATACAAACAAGAGTAAGTACCATGGTATGGATGACGTCAATCGCTATCCATCCTTAGGCCCAAATAAGAATTAGGACCGTTTAGACGGGACGATTGGTCAAATGGGTTGGGTTGGGCCTAGGAAGGCCGAATGAAACGATCTTAGAAGACCGAGTTATGAAAACCGACAATTGTCTTGTACAAACTATTCCCTAACCTTGTTCAAGTTTCACCCTTATGGCTACACGTAAGTGTATTATCCCCAGCGGAGTCGCCAAACTGTGGACATGGGCCCACGGGGGCGCTTGGGAACAAGCGTTTGCATGTGTGGAGTCGCCACCAATTTATTGTGGAAAATTGGAAACCGTTCGAATACCTCGTGCCATGTCAAGACACAAAGTAGTGACATGAACACCAAGAACTCGTTACCCTTAGCATTCTATGTCTAGAATGACTCTCGTGGATGCCAATGAACACGGATGTTCACAGAGATCTGGAGTAAGGGGTGAGGGTACGTATTAGGAATCTCTTTTGATCGAACACCTAATCCCGCCCGCCTCGATAGCGGCCTCTACTAATGATTAGGGAAGTTATCTATACTCGATATATTGTCGATTATATGCATGCAATGCAACATCCATTAGATTAATCCTAACATGTGAGAATTAATACTAAGTCGCTGAACAAGTAATTTAACATACAATTGGGTCAAAGTAGGATTTAAGTTCAATTACATGTGAAGGCATACAAGCAATACGATAAAAGAAATACAATAAAAATACAATAAAGAAAATTACAATAATTACATCGGATTTAATGATTTATGTCGAAAATACTTTTAAAACGGATAATTTGGGAAAAAGAATAAATAAACAAATAAACGAACAGGATTTAGGCGATAATACGAGTAATAGTTGTAGATACCCAGTATCTGCTGAGACTCCAACAAACACCCGATGATTATCGGACTACAACATGTTTTGGGATCGCAACGTTTGATCGACAGTTTGTGTACAACTTTACGTCGGAAAACTTAAAACGATTTCGAAAACAAAACATTTCAAAACATTTCAAAAATACTTGGAGTGTTTAATGCACGACGACGGGGTCGCAATGACACTAACTAGAGTCAAAACCGACGCCGGACCAAAAACCGACTCGAAAATTCAAATGTCGACTCCAACAACGAGTCAAACCGAGTCAACCACAAATAAAAAAAATATCTTCAAGCCTTCTATGCTAAGTTTTCCCGGATTCATGTTGGTCTAGTACCAAACATGTGACTACAAAACCTAGGATAGAACAAATCAAGATTGCGTTTGTTGTGATAGTGACAACACAACTCGAAGTGCCGCGACGTGGCTCGCGCCTCTTTGAGCAGCCCAGGTGGCCACGTCGCTCAAAACTCACACAACCACTCATTCTCCTATAAATACCCCTCAAATGCCACCCATTTGAGACTTACGCGAGTGTCCGCCCCCTCTTTTCTCCCTTAAAATTCTCGACTCGACTTCTAAAGTCACAATCCGACGCGTATTTACGACCTACCGATCGTAAATACAAGCCATACACATTTTTTGGTACCGTCATCGTGCATTAAATCACTTGTCCGACCACTTTGACCACTACACCATCACTAAACTTTTAAAACACTCTTCTACTTACCAAAACGGTTTTAAACCGAGTTTTTTCCGATCAAACGAGTTATTACACTTACGTCGGTCACAAGCCATAACCAAACATGTAAGTATGAGGGTGTAAAAATCCTCTTTTATTATGTTTTCATTTGTTTCATGACTTTAACATGCTAAAACATGCATAACATGAACCAAAACATGGGATAAACGAGCCAAAACTGATTTTTGGTCTGAGGCAGAAGCCCCTTAGGTCGCCAACAGGCTCGCGCCTAAATTGGGTACTCAGACCAGAGATCAACCGTGTTTGTTCTCGTCATTTCCCTTAATCCATTTTTCATATTTGTAATCGGTTTTTACCATTCCAAGTATTTTCGAAACCTTTTTGTTTCATTTCACATGTTTTAACCATAAAACATTTTTCACCCTTGGTTCTTCATACCATGACGGTTGAATCCGTGTTTCGGTGATAATATTTGGTTAATGACATTTAAGAGGTATTTTAAAGTCTTTTATTTCATTTCTTTACATTTTTTTCAAACAAACATATTAGTCACCAACACAAAGTCATCCTTGGTTATACATACCATGCCGGATTTTAACCCGGGTACGATGATGAGTACCGACTAATTACATTCAAAATGGACTTAAAACAATTAGTCCATAATCATTTTCAAAACTATTCATGTCAAGTTTGTCAAACCGAACCCGACACCGAATATTATCAAATAATGATGATTATTCGAGTCTAGTTCTTCAAATCGACAAATGCGGTCTAAACGACCCTTTCAAAATCAAACCAGGTTCAAATACCCATTTTTAACACGTTTTATAACGTTTTCTAAAAGTCAGAACACGGCATACAACCGTTGGCTAACCCGCGCCTCAAGCAGGCCTTTTCCTTCTCATTTTCAAAACCAGAGGGAGGCCCCTTACACCGCCGGCTGGCTCGCGCCTCTTATAGCCGTCTGTGCAGTAGGCCTTTTTCCTTCCAAAGATTAGTCTAGGACGATCCCGACTCCGGTTAACCCGGATATAGGACGGATCAGATGACTATTCGTTTGTTCAAAACCATATTTGCAAAATGCCTTACTAAGACAAATGGATCGTGTTATACACCCAAAACTTAATACGGTAAATGGATATTTAATTTCCGTCTTGCATGCAAATAAATCATTAATCCAACTCGACATATTATACTTGATACTTGGATTAAATCAACCGTCTTAGAAAGCTCTCACATGTTAGGTTTAAATCATTGGATGCGCATTCATGCATTTAAACCGTTTTTTCAACTTTTGCATTCAACCAACCAAGATCGATCAGTAGAGGCCGCTAAACGCGGGCGGGATTGGGTGTCTAATTAAAGGGCTTCCCAATACGTACCTTCACCTCTTACTCAGAAACTTTGGATAGTGGACGACCTTATCCAGGGCGTACGAGAGTCATTCTAGAGATAGGATGCTAAAGAGGGACGATTTCCTTATCTTTAGTACCTATGTCAAACGCTGCTTTGTGCTTCGATTTGACCGAGGTATAAAGTGGAATTCGAACGGGTTCCAGGCATCCCACAAATGCTTGGTGGTGACTCCGAACATCTTTAATCGTTTCGAGACCCTTACCGAGACGAAACCGACCGATCTAAAGCGATCCGGTCGAAGGCATTTTTACGCCGCCGAGCGTGGCTTTCATAAAGACCGTTGTATGTCCACAGATCGGCTGGCTTTGCAGGTGGGCCATGTCCACAGATTGGCGACTCCGCTGGGGAAAACTAGGACACTTACGTCTTTGTGATCCCTAGATGGTGAGACTCGAACGAGGTCTTGGTTGGAATGCATTAATTGATATTACGGTCACGGTCGGGTTCCTTGTCCGAGCCCACAACCTAACCCTTTTCGACCAATTGGCTCGTCCCGTCGGCGTGAGTTTTCTCATCCCCGCGTTTCGAATCCCGATTGAGTCAAGCATACCATTGACGTTACACATTTCTGTTTCGTCAAAGAGCTTTCATCACTTTCGAGCACGAGGCTAGGGCACCCTCCTTACACATTTTGTTTGGGTTGGTATCCCTCTCGCAAATCGGGGTTTGATTGTTTGGTGTGTAACCCACCCTTTTAAGCCAAAACCCGTGTCAGCATGATGCATAATATAATGAAACTGTGAGTGCTTATGTGCTACTTGATCATAAGTCCTTCCGTGTCATTTCAAACTTTCAAAACAACTTTTTACGCCGTTATAATGGCCATTTCAAACCTCGGTCTTTCACCAACCGATGCACGCCTTTCTAGGCCGTCGTAATGACGATTTTCAAACTCGATTTTGTATAACCATTTCAACACGCCTTTCTAGGCCGTCGTAATGACGATTTTCAAACTCGGTTTTGTATAACCATTTCAACACGCCTTTCTAGGCCGTCGTAATGACGATTTTAAAACTCGGTTTTGTATAACCATTTCAACACGCCTTTCTAGGCCGTCGTAATGACGATTTTCAAACCTGGTTTTGTATAACCGTTTCAAATCACCTTTTTACGCCGTTATAATCGCCGCGTCTAGACAACGGATTTTAACCCGTTTCGCGCCGACAATGGCTCTTTCAAAACCCGAGAAAAGCACACACCCTTTTCTGGAGACACTTTCGGGATCCCGAGGACCATGCACCGTCCCCGAGACCTTTTCAAACATTTCAAACTCGATTTTTAAAACATACAATTTTGAATTTCAAAACCGTCTTGGGAAACAATACACTGTTTTCCGAGCCGACTTAAACTCAAACCGTCTTTTGCAAATAAACTTAAGACAACCCTTTTCAACTGATCGACTTGCGGAGATTTCTATCTTCGGAAGCCGCCCACTAAAGCGACAAATGAATCTTTTTGAAAATTTCTATTTTCGAAAACTTTAGTCCACCATTCCAATTCCGCCTCGTGTCTATCGAGTCAAAGCAAACGTACTTATGGGTCTTTAATTATGAGTCGTCTCACCACGAGACCCATCCAATGGCGTCACGCCGTCATGATTGGACTCGTGTCAAAGGTTCGGTCAATCACCGTCACGTCATAAATCGAGTCGGCACCGAGGTACCACACACGGTCACCCCGTCTTATTGAGTCGATCTTGGTCTCGTCCTCTGTGTTGTCTGCGTTCAGTCTTGGAACCGTGTCGGATTGAGTTGTAATGTGAACCGTTTTTCTGCCTCAGAGCCATGGCCCCGTCTTCAGCTTCGTCCAACAACAACAATGATAACAACGAGAGATGTCACAACCGATCAGCTAGCCACCGCTTACCGCTCTTAAGGTCACCCTGATCGCGTCGAGACCCGTATCGACGCCCTGGAGAACAAGGAAATTGGGAAACATAATACCCCACCTCTCGACCGAGACCGAAAAGAGGTCGAAACTCTTGGAAGAACAACTCCTAGCCCTGGGTAACAACATCCACCTTGAAAATAACCGAAGGTTCGAACTGTTGGGGACCAAGTTACCGACAACTTCACCCCCGACGATGTGCCTAAGTTCAAGGGAGTGGAGGACCCACTCAACCACATCCGTGCTTTCAAAGACTACATGGCCATTAAGGGGGTCAAACAGGAACTTTTTACCCAGATCTTCCCATCCTCTTTGGAGCCGATTCCTCGCCAATGGTACTACTCCTTGGACCCGAAAAACCTTACCACCTGGGATGAGATCGCAGTTGAGTTTCCAAACAGTATACCAACAATGTCGAGATCCAGGCTAACACCCGTACTCTCGAGGTGTTAACCCAAAACGACAAGGAAGGATTCACTGAGTTCCTAACCCGTTGGAGGAGGGTGAGTACTCGGTGGTCGAGAAGCCGAGTGAGTCAACTCGGTAGAAAAATTTATCAACAACCTCCGCCCGTTTATGCCAACCCGCCGAGGTATCAGAATATCAAAACTTTTCAAGATCTGCAGATTCTGGGGACACGTATTGAGGACGATCTCCGAAAGGGTGTCTTAGCAAAGACCACCGGCAGGGGTTATCAAGGATCCACCTCAACCGGATCTCGCCCTTACGGTCAGACAAACAAGATTGATGAGGTTAACCTCGTCGAACCATCTGCCAAGAAGATTGAACGCCCCCAGAGAGTGTTCACCAACATAGGGTCAACTTATGCAAGTGCCCTGAAAAGGCTCATGGACCAAGGGAAGCTACAACTGATCGAGCCCACCCCGGACCCGGCCGACGCCAAGAAATCCCGATTTTGGAACCCCAACGCCTACTGCCAGTATCATCAAGGGAAAGGGCATGATACCGAAAATTGCTTCAAACTCAAGCACCTCATTCAAGACATGATTGAGAAGGTAGATTTGCCTATACCCCCACCAACTAAGCCGAACAACAAGATGAATCCTCTGGGAATTCACGCCATCTCTGACGATGAGCCGACCCTAGACTGCTCTCATCTCATCTTGCCAATTGACGACGAGGTGAATGTTCTGGAAAAGGATCCTTCAGACGGAGTGTTTGTGTTCAGTGCTGCCACTATGCTCACTATGTTTCGGCAAGTTGAGGAGGCCATCTTCAATCCCCCGGCACCACGACCGAGGGAGAATTCCCCAAGCATTCAAAACTACCCACCCCAGGATGGATTGCTCCCGCGACCATTCTGGTATAGACCCCACGAAAATCACCTTCAAAATAACCACCTTCACGAGAATTACCCTCAAAATAACTACCCTCAAAATAACTACTCTCACAAAAATCGCCCTCACAAAAATATCCCCCACAAGAACTACCCACCGAGGAATACCCCTCCAAGGTATCCTCGAGACCCTGAAATTAACGGCATATGGCGGGATGATGTTGATGATGTCTATGTCATCCCGGGGAAGGAAAAGCGGACGAAGGAAATCGGACATCTCACCCGGTCCGGACGCCCCTATCAAAATTTGATCAACCCAACGGTCATTCCAACAACGAATGACCAAATCATCCCAGAGGTGGACACTCAACCAAAGGCTCCCGAGAACTCAATCCTGAGACAGCTCCAGAAAGCAAAGGCCGAAATCTCAATTTGGCAACTGATCGCAACGTCTTTTGAGCATCGACAGGCCTTACTACAGGTCTTGGGGAAATTAACCGTGCCCTCCACCTCTTCCCCAGAAGAATTAGTGGCACACATGACGAGAGACGCCCCTGATCTGAGTAACCCGGTCGTCTTCTCCGACGAGGATATCCATCTGTTCGGAGCCAATCATAACCTGGCCCTGTATATCACCGTACAATGCCTCCAGAAAAATATACCGATGGTCCTCGTGGATGAAGGCTCCGCCGTGAATGTCATTCCTCTCAAAACTGCCCACAGGCTGGGCATTAAGGAATCTGATTTAATCCCAACGAATCAAGGAGTACGCGCCTACGACGACACTCGTCGCAAGGTCGTCGGGCTAGTCACCTTGGCCGTCGCAACCGGGCTACTAGAAAGACAAACCAGTTTTCAAGTGGTCGACATCGACGCGTCCTTCAACATGCTCCTGAGACGTCCCTGGATTCACACCGTCAAGGCGGTCACCTCAACGCTCCACCAAAAGATCAGGGTCCCCTTCAACGGGAAAACGATCACGATCCCCGCTTCCCCAATCAAAGCAGTTATGAGAAGAGGCGTAGCCTCCCAAGCCATTGAGGAGGACGACAATGAAATGTGGGGTTTCCAGGCTGTAAACGCCGTAACTGATGAATCGGCAACCTCTGATGGTGACCCGTTCACCAACCTCACGATCAACCGTATCATGATGCGTTAGGGTTATTTCCCGGGTTTGCCACTCAATCCACTAAAGGACCCTTTGCCTCCCTTGAACAGGCTAAGGTCCCCAACATTCCCTTTGGGCTGGGGTACGAACCTACTTACGAAGACATCCAGGAGATGAACCTCCTAGTCCGAAAACGCAAGAAGCATGGAGTCATCCTCCGTCCATACCACCTAACCCTCAAACGGATACTTCGTCCCTGAGGGAGAGTCTGAACTCTACCACGGATTTCCGGAGCCAATCTATGACTCTGTGGCCAGGGCTAGATACCCGGGAGTGGAAGTCTTCCAGGACTGCTACTTTATCCCCGACAACATCGAAGCTGCATCAACTGAGTCCAAACCGTCACCATGCCTCGACGGACAAGCTGTCACACTACTCTTTGGGGAAGATAACGTCAAACGCCTCGACTATGAGGACATCATCAACATCGCCCTGAAAGACAATCAGTTTGATCCAACCGCCTTGATCTCCGATATCGACCCGGAGAAAGCCACCCAGTGGCCGGAGGAAGACCATCAAGTGGACCGATCGTCAAGGCCGCATTCTCAAGATCACAACTGGAGAAGGCCCTATGTTCAAGGAGGAAAGTGAAGAAGGATCTGAGTCAGAGTCTGAGTCGGAGTCAGAGTCTGTTATAGCTCCTAACACTCCGGAAGTCCCAGTCAAGGTCCCCTTCCCACAATTTTATCACAAAGTCGTGGCTGATTCAGAGGCTGAGAGTACTAAGGTCACCCCCACTCCCATGAAAGGTGACAACCTGGAGCCTGTTCCAAGGGCCACTTCTTCTATCATGTCGCCTTTGACTGACACGAGATGTCTGTCCTCTCCGAACTTTTCGCTCGTGTCAACTTAATGAACGCTAAGTTTGATTATGACTCGTCTCAATTTAACTGCAATGCGATTCTGAATGATTATGAGGAATTTGACTTGAGTGACTACCCACCTCACTTAGCCAAAGAACTTGACAAACGGGAAACCAGAACCCCCATCATTGAGGAAACCGAGCCTATTAACGTAGGAACCGACAATACACCTCAAGAACTTAGGATATGGACAACCCTAGACCCCTCGGAAAGACAACAGTTCATTGACCTCCTCCACGAATACAAGGACGTGTTCACCTGGTCTTATAGAGACATGCCTGGGATTGACAGAGAAATTGCAGAGCACCGGATACCCATCAAACCTGGGCTAAACCTCAGAAATGTGCTACGCCGGATGCGTCCTGAGTGGGCCTTAAAAATCAAAGAAGAAGTGGACAAACAGTTCAAGGCTGGGTTCATCAAAGTGTCTGAATACTCGGATTGGGTGGCCAACATTGTGCCTGTGCCAAAGAAAGACGGAAGAATTCGGGTTTGCGTCGACTTCAGGGATCTGAACAAGGCAAGTCCAAAAGACGACTTCCCTTTACCACATGTTGACATTATGGTGGACAACACTGCCGAACATGCTCTCCTATCATTCATGGACGGGTATGCCGGGTACAACTAGATTAAAATGGCTGAGGAAGACATGCACAAAACTGCGTTCACTACACTGTGAGGTACATATTGCTACACAGTCATGCCTTTCGGCCTCATCAACGCCGGAGCAACCTATCAGAGAACCACTACCACTCTCTTACATGATATGATGCACAAGGAGGTAGAGGTATATGTCGATGACATGATTGTCAAATCAAAAGAACGGGACGACCACATCAATGCCCTCCGGAAATTCTTCACTCGTCTGCGGAAATATAACATGAGACTAAATCCTCAGAAGTGTGCATTCGGGGTCACCTCCGGAAAACTCTTGGGACATGTCGTCAGCAAAAGAGGCATTGAGATTGATCCAACCAAAATCAAAGCCCTTCAACAAATGCCTCGACCTAAGAACGAGAAGGAGATTCGGGGATTTCTCGGTCAGGTCCAGTACATCAGCCGTTTCATTGCCAAGCTCACTATGATTTGTGAACCAATATTCAAGAAGCTTAGTGCCTCCGATCACACCGATTGGGACGACGACTGTCAGAAGGCATTCGACGGGATAAAGGAAATCCTATCCAAACCTCCTGTCCTCATGCCACCTCAACCGGGGATTCCTCTATCCCTGTACCTGACTGTTACCGACACAACCATGGGAGCAATGCTAGCACAAACAGTTGGCAACGAGGAGCAAGCCATCTACTACATCAGCAAAAAGTTCATTGAGTATGAGACGAGGTATACCCAACTGGAAAAGACATGCCTTGCCCGAGTATGGTCAACAAAGAAGCTGCGGCATTACATGCTCAGCTACTCGGTCCACATCTACTCCAAGATGGACCCGGTCAAATAAATCTTCGAAAAACCCGTGCTAAACGGAAGGCTGTCTAGGTGGACACTCATGCTGTCTGAATTCGATCTCAAGTTTGTACCCCTCAAGGTTATCAAGGGAAGAGCAGTCGCTGATTTCCTAGCAGAAAATCCCGTCAACGAGGATCCAACGACCGACACATGGTTAATTCCTGACGAAGACATCCTTTGTGCCGACTCCGACGCATGGGACCTATACTTTGATGGTGCATCTAATCTGAGAGGCTTCGGGGTAGGAATCCTTCTAATTTCACCAGAGGGAGAACATGTTCCGATCTCGGTCAAGCTAGACTTCGCCGTCACCAACAATGCCGCTGAATATGAAGCATGCCTCATCGGACTACAAGCAGCCATCACACTTGGCATCAAGAGATTGAGGGTCCATGTCGATTCCTCACTCATCATCAATCAGGTGTCCAGATCATGGAAAATCCGATCTGACAGCTTGGCTCCCTACCAAGCGAAGATCAGTCAAGAGGCCGAGTTCTTCGACCAAATCGACTACTTCCACTTGACACGAGAGGAAAATCAATTTGCTGATGCCCTGGCAAAGCTTGCCGCGCTCGTCAACATACTGACGACATGACATCGATGCCCCTATGTGTCGAGAGAAGGAGCGAGCCAGCTCACATTTGTGCCATTATCAACGACGAGGAAAGCCATGATGAACCTTGGTACCAAGCCATCCTCAATTATAAAACCAAAAACGAATTCCCTCCCAACTCTGATCAAAGAGGACAAAGAGCCATCCGTTTACTTGCATCACAATTCGTGATAAACCAAAATCAACTCTACAAAAGAACGCCCCAAGGAATTCTCCTCCTTTGCATTGACCATCACAAAGCAAAAAAAGTCATGGGAGAGGTTCACGACGGAGAATGTGGCCCTCACATGAGTGCAATGATGCTTACACGGAAAATCATGCGGCTAAGTTACTACTGGACAACCATGGAAGCCGATTGCAGTAACTACGTCAAACATTACCACAATTGCCAAATCTTCGCCAACATACAACACATACCACCATCCCTTTTATACACCATGACATCACCCTGGCCATTCTCAACCTGGGGCATCGACATCATCGTAAAAGTCAACCCGATAGGCACCAAGGGACATTGCTTCGTCCTCGTCGCTATCGACTACTTCACCAAATGGGTGGAAGCACAGTCATATGCAGTCTTGACCGCCAAACAAGTGGCCAAGTTCATTCAAAACAACATCATCTGCCGATATGGGGTACCCCATGAAATCATCAGCGATCAAGGCTCTCACTTCCGGCGGAAACTCAAAGCTTTGCTTTGACAAATACAAGATCAAATGACATCGATCATCCCCCTACCGTCCCCAAACTAACGGAGCGGTGGAGGCAGTGAACAAAACTCTTGTTACCATTATCAAGAAAATGCAAGACAACTACCGTGATTGGCCGAGCAAACTCCCATTCGCACTCTGGGGATACCGAACCTCCATTCGAACACCGACAGGCGCCACACCCTTCTACCTAGCATACGGTATGGAGGTGGTTCAACCGGTGGAGTTAGAGGTCCCATCTCTACACATCCTACTGGTGTAGATACCTCATTTCTGCACCTCTCGCAAACCACCCGGTGATGATTGGGCCGCATGTTTACTACGCGGAACGATTTGTGACAGTTCGTAAGTTTATCATCAAGTGATTGCTCAAATACTAATGTCTACCTCTTAGTTGTCACCTACGTGCCGATACGGTCGTTTTGACAGTAATTAGAGTACATTTGGAGTCCGGGCCTAAAACCGTCTTCATTTTCTGATAACCGTTAAATCCCGAGTCAGAATGTTCTGGAACGTTCCAGATATTTCTATTCCATATTTTATAAATATTTCACAATCTTTATCCTTTGGTAAACAATATCCCGTAATATTAACATAAAATATTAAGGAAAACCAAATTATTCCGTCCTTCCATAACTTAAACACGGAAATCTTTCTTCCACAGGAGGAAACCACTTGGGAACAGACGCAGCAGGTGCTGCGCCTCTTCCAAGAGACGCAGTGGCTGCTGCGCCTCTTCCCAGGTCCTTTTCTGCGTAATTTTCGTATCTTTTTCATATCTTTCCGAGATTCACTTCCAAAGACTCTCCGAAACCCTAATTCCTTCACGTGATTAGTATAAATAGGAGCCTTCGCTCCTCATATTTCTCACGCGAGTGTCCGCCCTTCTCTTCTCCCTTTGCATTCTAGACCTTTATTCTTACTTTTTGGCGTCTACGTGCTTGAACATTCGACCACGTAAGCTCGAATCCTTCTGAGTACCAGCCTCGTTTGCATGACCGACCAATTTGACCAACTCCACATCAATCAACTTTAATCAACTTAATCGTTTTCCTCTTACGAGGGCACTTTCGTCTACATTCGAGTCGAGCATCACTAATCGATAACTTAGTTCATCTCGTTTCGTCAAACATGTAAGTCTGAGGGTGTAAATCCTCTTTTACTTATTGTTATTTATTTTTTGTATAGTCACTATTGTAAGGTTTATGTCGAGAATACCTCTTAAAACCGATTTCTAAAACCGTGCTTTAAAACCCTTTTTACGGATTTCCAGAAGACAAACCGTCGAGAAAGGACGCAGCAACTGCTGCGCCTCTTCGAAGGAGCGCATTTCCTGCTGCGCCTCTTCGTGAGGCTGACGCAGTTCCTGCTTCCTTTTTTCTTCCTTCGTCCTCTGTAATTCGTTCGTCAAAATTTGTTTCGTTTGTTTCCTGTTAATTCTTTGACATAATAGCTTATCATCTCACATGTATATTTTTCATCATCATTCACGTGTTTAATTCGTCATTAAATTCGACTTAAATCCCTTATAATCCGATATTTGCGGGTTTTCGTCATTAAATTCAATCCGGGTTGTAGGAATTCGATTTGTTCATATCAGGTTTCTGGAATTCGATCCTTGATATATTTTCCATCTGTTATTCATGATATTCGTCATTAATTCGTCATTTATTCATCATGTTTAGTCTATTTTTTTCACCTATATCACTAATCAATCATTCTTCCATGTAAATAATTCATTCGTATCCGTCTCATCCATGTTTATTGCTTTTATGACCATTAATCACATGTAATTAATCAATTAAATCACTTCCATCCGAGTAAATATTATTAACCATTAAAATCATCAACTAATATTAACGATTTGCAGTTCCGACTTCACAGTCAGAACTCACCCTTGGAACAGACGCAGCAACTGCTGCGCCTCTTCCAAAGGGCGCAGTCCTGCTGCGCCTGTTCCAGGTTGAGTTCTGTCTCGAACTCCGTTGTTGCCTAACCTAGTTTAATTAGCTTACGTATAATTGACTATTATCCGTATTATCGCCTTCTGATTTGTTCGTTAATTCATTCTTTTATTCTTTTTCTCAAATTATCCGTTTAAAAGGTATTTTCGACATAAATCGCCTAATCCATTGTAATTATTGTAATTTTCATTATCGTAATTTTCTTATTGTATTTATCATTGAATTTTGTATTATTTGTATGTTTTCACATGTAATTGAGCATTAAATTCCTACTTCAACCCAATTGTATTTAAATTACGTGTCTCACCGACTTAGCCTAATTTTCACATGTTAGGATTAAAACTTGGATGTTGCATTGCATGCATATAATCGACGATATATCAAGTATAAATGATGTCCCTAATCATTAGTAGAAGCCGCTATCGAGGCGGGCGGGATTAGGTGTTCGATCAAAAGAGCTTCCTAATACGTACCCTCACCCCTTACTCCAGATCTCTGTGAACATCCGTGTTCATTGGCATCCACGAGAGTCATTCTAGACATAGAATGATAAGGGTAATGATTGCTTAGTGTTCATGTCACTACTTTGTGTCTTGACATGACACGAGGTATTCGAGTGGTTCCAATTTCCCATAAAAATTGGTGGCGACTCCAACAAAAATGCAAACGCTTGTTCTCTTCCTCCCAAGCGCCCCCGTGGGCCCCCCGCTGTCCACAGTTTGGCGACTCTGCTGGGGATAATACACGTACGTGTAGCCAAGGGTGAAACTTGAACAAGGTTAGGGAATAATTTGTACAAGACAATTGTCGGTTTTCTTAACTCGGTCTTCCTAGACCGCTTTATTCGGCCTTCCTAGGCCCAACCTAACCCATTAGACCAATCGTCCCGTCTAAACGGTCCTAATTCCTATTTGGGCCTAAGGATGGATAGCGTTTGACGTCATCCATACCATGATGCATACTCTTGTTTGTATCAAGGGCCTTCACAACTTGAGGAAATGGACTAGGAATCGGCCTTACTCTTGTTTGGTACGAGCCTCTCCACAGACTTCGGGTTTGATGGTTCGGTATGACAACCCACCCTTTAAACCAAAACCCTTTTAAATGCACTCAGCATCCCGTTATAATGCTTGTATAAATGTTTGTACCTTACGTGATCACTATTTCTAAACGAAACCATGACGATCTTTGTAAAAATCAAAATCCTTTTTTTAATCAAAATTTCGAAAAAGGCCATTTGATTAGCGCAAAACCCAAATAAAACTCCCATTTGTCGAGTCAAAATTCGGGTCACAAGCCCATTTCAAAACCTCACTTCGAGTCCACTCCTACAACTACACTATAGTTGACTAGGATACACATTTTCAAAATTCTTATCCTTTCTTCAAAGCTCACTCAACACAAGTGGCACACACCCACTTTACGAGTCAAAACATTTCTTCTTTTAGCAAGTGTGTTAGTGATGTGTGTCTTTTATATGATGTTTTACATCCTATTTTCCACGTATTTCAGAGCTCATTTGTGTAGTTTAAGCTACCATTTCCCCTATTTCCGTCTATTTTCGTGTTTTCGTACATTATTGCAGAAATGTGAAGAATTCAACGGAAATTGAGCTAAATCCATCCCCGAGTATCCTGCATTGCATTTTGACGTGAAGTATTTACTTAAGGAACGAGCTTGGTGCGCAATTCAAGGCCCAAAAGACAAATACACGAGAAATTGGAAGTCAAGTGTCAGCTACTTCAGTCGATCGACCACTGCCTTCAGTCGATCGACCTACTTGCGGGTTCCAGAAGCTATTGTACACTGCTGCTCAGTCGATTGACCGCCACTCTTAGTCGATCGACCAAACCGCTATCCCAGACGAGAATTAAAAGATCGAGGAAACGCAAGCCCATTGTGTTTAGGTTTTAATAATAAGGGTTATGTATATTTGCTATATAACGTAACCTAGTTTCCAGAGATTTTCATTCAGAAATTTATCCAGTTTCTACTAGTTCTTTAGCCAGTTTTCCAACATTCAATAATTAGGGTTTTTAATACTATTTCGTACAATTACTTTTGCATTCGGTTTCTGGATCTCTTGCTGCAATTCCAATCGGTATTCTTCTGCTAATAATTCTGTTTGCTTTATTATTGCTTTGTAGGATAAAATTGCTAGTTAGTTTCCCAAAACCGATTCATCGTTTATGTTAATTGTTTGTTCTATTATTTCAAGCATGAATTCTTCTGTCTATTTTATTAGTTTTGTTGTTGTTATCGTCCTTAGTATGAGTAGCTAAATAGTTTGTGCTAGGATGTAGGGGAATTATAGTATAGGCGGCAATAGAATGAATACGGCCTGAATCGCGTGTCAGTCGATCGACTGCCATACCTGGTCGATCGACTGACCACGTGAGGTTTCCCCTCGTTTTAATTGATTTTAATGTTGTGTTTGACGAATCGAATGCATGCGACTAGTTGAATGCTTAATTTTTGACTGACCCATTAGATCGAAAGATAGGGACAGTTGTTAGATCACCAATTAAAATGTCTAAACTATGCTGAGATCGAAAGATAGGTAAAGTTTAGACCGTTAGTCACTCTTCAGGACGAAAGTTAGTATTAGTGATATTAGGGACTTATAGCGAGATCGAAAGATGCTATTTGTTAAGATTGGACCGAGAGGACCTCTTTATTTCCCGCCTCATGTGTTTGATTTAAACCTGTTTAGTATGCTGCCGCCGAAACTATAACGAACCGACCATCCTAGTACCCCTTCTTTTATCTGTTTTATCCGTTTATTTAGTTTATCGTCTTTTATTACTATTAGTATAGACCAAATCAATTCAACCCCCACTTTCGTTACCTTAGACTAAATTAGACAAATAGAAATTACATTCACCTCCTTGTGGTTCGACCTTGTTACCACTAGCCTAGGTTAGTTTTAATAGGAAATTATAAATCTTATTTTTGGTACTTACAACGACGGGTATCAAATTTTGGCGCCGTTGCCGGGGAGGCAATTGTTCTAATTTTTAGTTGTTTTATTTAATCTTCCTTTAGTTTAAGGGACTTCCGTTCCTTAAACTTTTCTTATATTCTTTTTGTAGTTTCTTCTTATGCGCAGGTCACAGGGTGGTGAACTAGTACCATTCAATCCTGAGATCGAGAAATCCTTGCGCGAGTTGAGACGATCACAAAGGGTATTACCGACAGAGGAAGAGCTGAGTACTCTGTCAAGTTACTACGAGAACGCTCTGTTCGAAGAAGATCCACCTACATCTCTTGCGTCTACTTCTTCAGCTGAGACAGTCACTTCTCCAGAAATTCCAAATCATGGTCAAGAAGCAACTATTGCTAGTCACTCGAGAGTCGAAAGTGCGAACCTCTACAAAGGATTCGAACTACCTGGGGAGGCGAGAAAATTCGAGCTGAAGCCTTCTTATATTAACCTGGTTGAGAGAAACCAGTTCGGGGGAGCTGCAAATGAAGATGCAGCCAAGCATATGGAGATTTTTATTGATTATTGCTGCTCTATACCCTCGCCGACCGGTGTGACCCAAGACCAGATCAAGGAGAACATGTTCATTTTCTCCCTTCGTGATGCTGCAAGGGAGTGGTATAGAGATCTGGATCGAGCCGCTCATGGGATCACCGACTGGAATTCATTGGCCTTGGCATTCTACAAGAAATACTTCTCTGCCTCGAAGACAAATGCCATTAGAGCTCAGATCACGAGCTTTAAACAGGGGCCTGATGAGAACTTTCATGAAGCATGGGTCCGTTTCAAGAAACTGGTGCGAACCATACCGCACCATGGGTTCGAAAAATGGAGTCTTTGCAATCAGTTCTATAATGGGCTGTATGACGATCAGAGGGCTATTTTGGATGCTGCAGCCAATGGCCGATTTGCTGAGAATATGGGAGAGACTAAGGGGTGGAAGATCATTGATGACTTAGCCACCCATAAAGCTGAATATGGGAATTCCAGAGGCAATCAAAGGAGAGCTGCTGAATCTTCCTCTGTTGCTGCACTAGAAGCTCTCACTGCAAGGTTTGACAAATATGAGTTGGGAGGAGCTTCTAAAGGAGGGATGTACCATGTTAATGCTGTTTCAGACGGTCCTTTCGTCAGAGAAGATGTGGAGCCGAGGGGCATGTCTCGAAAATTGTTCTCCCCCTTTGAGTCTTGCGCTGCCTTTCAACATTATAGGCAGACAAACACGTACTATGAGCCGAATGTCCACCCCAACTTGAGGTGGAGTAGCCAGAATGTCCTGAATCCGACTCAACCTCCACAACAGCAGCAGCAGCAAGCCTATGTGCCTCCACATAAGCAGCCATATCAAAAGCCTCCGTATGTTCCTCGGCGCAAGAACAATCCCAAAATTCCGAGTTCACCGAGTTGAAGAACTTATTGCTGAAGGAGTCCCAAGCTAGAGAGGCCGGGATGAAGATGCTAGAGAGTCAAATTGCTCAATTGGCTAGCAAGAATACCACTCGAGCTCCGGGACACTTACCGACTCAAACCGACCAAAAGGAGACCCTTAATGCCATCACGTTGAGGAGTGGGTCCACCCTGGAGGGGTCTGCTATGGTCGAGGATGATGCTGCAAAAGATGAGGCGAAACCGAGTCAAAACAAAGCTGGAACGAGCAAAGGAAAGAAAAAGGCGTCTACCAGGTATATCAGTCGATGGACTGACATACCTGTCCGATCGATCAAGTGCGAGTTATCAAGCTTCGGTCTGTTCAACTCAGTCGATCGACTGACATCACTGGTCGATCGACTGAGATCGCTGCTGATAGTGAGATTTTTCGTCCTCCGATGCCCGACAACTTGAGGGATCATTTGTTTCGGGGTACGACAGTCCCGAAAATATTGGGGAAAGACCCGAGTGCTGATGGGTCAGTCCCGGCTCCGAAGTACGACCCGATTTCGATCAATGGTTCACATTTGAGACGGTCTGAAGAGGGTTCAAGCTTCAACAAGGAGAAAGTAGTGGACTTTCAGCCTAAGTCCACGGATGCCGGTATGCGCGATTTAGAGGAGAGGGCTAAGCTACTTCTTACAGCCCCGTATCCAGAGAGACTAGTGCCGACAAAGGAACAGGTATCTTTCAGTAAATTTGAAAATGTTGTTCGTAGTCTTAACGTACAAGTGCCTTTCCTTGAATTAGTGAATCAAGTGCCCGCTTATATGAAGTTCATGAAGCAATTGCTTTCTAAAAAGAGGTCACTTGAAACCGTGCATACTGTTGCACTAACTGAGGGAACTTGCTCTTACTTGACTCACACTGCACCCCATAAGCTAGAGGACCTGGGTAGCTTTTCCGTTCCTTATAATATAGGTACCTTCTCTATTGAGAAGGCATTATGTGACCTAGGAGCTAGCATTAGCATCATGCCCTTGAATCTTGCTAGGAAGCTAAAATTGACTAGGTTTGCAGTCACAGACATGACAGTACAGATTGCTGACCGATCTGCGGTCCAGCCAATAGGAGTCTTAGAGGACATCCTCGTGCAAATAGGGAAGTTTTTCTTCCCTGTTGACTTCGTGGTGCTTGACATGCCTGAGGATGCCCACATACCTATCATTCTAGGTAGGCCATTTCTGCACACTACTGGTGCAGTTATTGATGTTGGTTCTGGAACCCTGACCTTTAAAGTGGGGAAGCATTCTATTGTCTTCGCCCAAACAGCTAGGAAGAAGGACCCCATGTGGCCTGTCACCTGTAACAAAGTTTCTGAAAAGAAATCATACTTTGTGCTTCCTGATATGCCTGTCTCTACTCCTATTCCTGTCATAACCCCTCCGCCCCAGATTGGGAGCAAATTGGAGGAAGATTTGTCTATTTCTGATATTGTAGGAGATGGGTTGGGGAAGGAAGAGCCGCAAGTCGCTCCAGCTGTGAAGAAGCCGATCATTCAAAGAGGAGGTCTTGGTTGCCTTAGCTATGGCACTGATGAGGAAGTTGATGACGAGCCGGTCAAAGTGAGAGAGTCCGATTTAGATTCTGATGAGTCCGAAGAGATCATTGATTGGGGAGATATAGAAGCTGTTGATCCGTTGAGTTCGGCGGATGTTGAAGCTAAGAAGGGTGCGGCTAAGAAGATGAGCATCGTTGAGGCTACCCCTAGTAGACAGAAGCCGACGAAGTGGGCCATACCATGGCCATTCTTGATCAACTATTAGTTGATCAAATGCTTTATCAAGCATTTACTTTATTGCTTTTAAGACTATTTACCGTATTTTGTGTGCGCAAGACTTCGCATTTTATTTTGCTTGTTTAGGATTTTATACGCTTTAGACTTTACTTTGGGTTTTGCGCAATTTTGGGCGCGTATTATTGTGCATTTGCAGGTTTTTAGACCTCATTAGCTCAAGTAATTGAGCAAATACGAAGAAATCTGAAGTACAGCAGTATTTTCAGTCGATCGACTGGGCTATATAGTCGATCGACTGGTCTGCAGTTTCCAGGAGCTACTGTTCCTTTCACCTCGGTCGATCGACTGAGTGATGTGGTCGATCGACCGACCTGCACTGCTGTACCTGTTTACGACCTCTCTCCTGCTATGTTTGGTCGATTTGCGGAACTAAGGGAGTTTTCTACTCCACTTTATCTTCCGTCACTATTTATTTCTTCCATTTTTCTCAATTTTGCACATAATACCGCTTCATCATTGTTTTCTCGATTTTATGCGTGGTACTTTGCTTGTCTTTTCAGGTACTTATTAGTAGCACTGCTGGCTACTGAAACCTCCTAGCTCACGCTGGTTTGGGGAGGTTTCCTTTGCTGCGCTTAAAGTTTTGTGAGTTTCCAAGTCTTTACTTCATGTTTTATTTATTTAATTTTTTCGCAAATTCCCGTTTCTCTTTTCTTCATTACATGATTTTGCACAATGGGGACATTGTGCGATTTGGTTTGGGGAAGGGTTTTGCGTCGCATATCATTTGCTTGCATTCACATTTACATTCTGTTTTGCATTGTTTATTTCATTTTATATATGTATACCAAAAATTCAAAAAAAATTGAAAAATTTCAAAAATTCAAAAAAATTGCATGTTTATTTTAGCATATAGGTTGAGTCGGAACGGTAGTATTTCAAGGATGACATTGCATTTGCACTTGTATATGCCTAAGCCGTGCTTAATTGACATGTTATAGTAGAATCATATATGCATAGTCTACGAGTTTTCGTTAAATTTCTTGCTGGACTTGAGACTTGACTTTGATTTTTGGCAAACTACTTATATATTCTGAGTTATTAGGGCCTATAACTGGTGACATCTATGACCGGTTTATTTACGAATGTGAGTAGTACTCCTTATGAGACATGTTACATCAATGTGCATAAATATGAACTTAATCTGCTTAATACCTGTATGCATTCGGTTTGTGGTTTGTTGACACATGTGGTAGAGGTTTCCCTTTATTCGTTTTGCCCATAAGCTTCACACTGCCAGAAATAGTCTTTTTGTCCCATTACTACATCCTACATTTAGCCTGTCCTTTGTCAAGCTAGTAGTCTTAGTTGTTGGGATTGTTACTTCGTTTTTGGTGGTATATGCTCTTATTGAGATTTAGTTGGATAAAAAGAATGAAGGAGGAAAAGGAAAGAAAGAAAAAAAACTGAAAAAGTTGAAAAAAAAAGAAAAGAAAAATGATTCGAGAAAGAGAGGTTCTGTACTGTTCAAAGCAGTCGATCGACTGCCAATTATGGTCGATCGACTGGAGTTCGAAAGAAAAAGAAAGAATCAATTCGCATAATTCAAACCTTTATCTTATGGCGATTTTTGCTCCCATGTATTATTCATATCTTATGGGGAGTTAGTTGATTACTTTTATACCTGGAGATTGTGAGATTTGTGCTTGCTATAGCACCGTTTCGTTTGATTTTGAGCAAGAAGAAGGATGTTGCCATATGGTTCCGTTTTGGTACTAGCTTGATCACCTGTGCCTCCACTTTTCCATAAATGTTTTGCCTCTTCTTACCCATACCTCACATATCCACATATATACCTCGGCAGGTGTCATTGGTCTTTTGTTGGTTGGAATGCATATGTACAGTTGTAGAGATTGTTTTCATATTATATTGCAGGCATGTTCTTATAGGTCGTAGTTAGGTGAGAGTCTGTACAAAATGAATTCTTTCTATCCTCTTATATATTCACCTGTACTTATGTGTGATATGAGGGACCCATGAGAGTCCAATTTGATAAGTCTCTATAGTTGACAGTTCAGCAATTTTCTAACGACTTCATAACTCGTTTGCATGATTCACATTACTAATTGATTGTTAGTTATTGCATTAAATTGGTTTAGGCTTTACATGTTGTAATTCGCTCTGAGATTGAACTCGTTCCATTAGGTCATTAGATCGAGTCTAGTTCTTGCTTGGGGACAAGCAAGGGTTTGGTTTGGGGAAGTTTGATGCGTGTCTTTTATATGATGTTTTACATCCTATTTTCCACGCATTTCAGATCTCATTTGTGTAGTTTAAGCTACCATTTCCCCTATTTCCGTTTATTTTCGTGTTTTCGTACATTATTGCAGAAATGTGAAGAATTCAACGGAAATTGAGCTAAATCCATCCCCGAGTATCCTGCATTGCATTTTGACGTGAAGTATTTACTTAAAGAACGAGCTTGGTGCGCAATTCAAGGCCCAAAAGACAAATACGCGAGAAATTGGAAGTCAAGTGTCAGCTACTTCAGTCGATCGACCACTGCCTTCAGTCGATCGACCTACTTGCGGGTTCCAGAAGCTACTGTACACTGCTGCTCAGTCGATCGACCGCCACTCTTAGTCGATCGACCAAGCCGCTATCCCAGACGAGAATTAAAAGATCGAGGAAACGCAAGCCCATTGTGTTTAGGTTTTAATAATAAGTGTTACGTATATTTGCTATATAACGTAACCTAGTTTCCAGAGATTTTCATTCAGAAATTTATCCAGTTTCTACTAGTTCTTTAGCCAGTTTTCCAACAATCAATAATTAGGGTTTTTAATACTATTTCGTACAATTACTTTTGCATTCGGTTTCTGGATCTCTTGCTGCAATTCCAATCGGTATTCTTCTGCTAATAATTCTGTTTGCTTTATTATTGCTTTGTAGGATAGAATTGCTAGTTAGTTTCCCAAAACCGATTCATCGTTTATGTTAATTGTTTGTTCTATTATTTCAAGCATGAATTCTTCTGTCTATTTTATTAGTTTTATTGTTGTTATCGTCCTTAGTATGAGTAGCTAAATAGTTTGTGCTAGGATGTAGGGGAATTATAGTATAGGCGGCAATAGAATGAATACGGCCTGAATCGCGTGTCAGTCGATCGACTGCCATACCTGGTCGATCGACTGACCACGTGAGGTTTCCCCTCGTTTTAATTGATTTAAATGTTGTGTTTGACGAATCGAATGCATGCGACTAGTTGAATGCTTAATTTTTGACTGACCCATTAGATCGAAAGATAGGGACAATTGTTAGATCACCAATTAAAATGACTAAACTATGCTGAGATCGAAAGATAGGTAAAGTTTAGACCGTTAGTCACTCTTCAGGACGAAAGTTAGTATTAGTGATATTAGGGACTTATAGCGAGATCGAAAGATGCTATTTGTTAAGAGTGGACCGAGAGGACCTCTTTATTTCCCGCCTCATGTGTTTGATTTAGACCTGTTTAGTATGCTGCCGCCGAAACTATAACGAACCGACCATCCTAGTACCCCTTCTTTTATCTGTTTTATCCGTTTATTTTGTTTATTGTCTTTTATTGCTATTAGTATAGACCAAATCAATTCAACCCCCACTTTCGTTACCTTAGACTAAATTAGACAATTAGAAATTACATTCGCCTCCTTGTGGTTCGACCCTGTTACCACTAGCCTAGGTTAGTTTTAATAGGAAATTATAAATCTTATTTTTGGTACTCAGAACGACGGGTATCAGTTAGTTTGGTCGATCATGTTTTGATTCGTCATCGATCTCTTATCCAGTTTTCAAGATGCCTGGATCCAGCGAAACAAACCTCCACCAACTTCAAGATGGTAATGATCGAATCCTAGCTGCGCTAGCCCAAATCCAAGTTACCCAAGACCAAGTCCATGATCGCCTTGAGATCATCGAGGGTCGGATCTATGCCGTAGAGGGGAGGTTGCCTCCTCATGAAAGTGAAGTAATAGGTTAGTCCGCGGATGAATCCAGGGATGAAAATCCTCCCATGGGACTAACTGTAGCCGAGAAAAGACTCCAATACTTACAGGAGCAATTGATGTAACTTTAAGGGGATGACATTTATAGGGAGAATAACCGCAAGTATGAGGCCGTCAATTCCAAATTGCCAACCAACTTCAATATGACGGATATCCCTAAATTCAAGGGGCACGAAAACCCTTTGAACCACATCTGTGCCTTCAAGGATTACATGTCTATCAAAGGCATCAAACCCGAGATGTTCTTAAGGATCTTTCCTTCATCTCTTGACACCATCCCGAAGCAATGGTTCTACTCCTTAGAACACAAGAAGGTCGCTACTTGGGAAGATGCCGCAATCGAGTTTGCTAAGCAATATGCGGATAATGCCGAGATCCAAGTTAACATGCGCACTCTAGAGGTTCTTACCCAAAATGACAAAGAAGGATTCACCGACTTCCTAAGTAGGTGGAGGAAGACTAGTACCCAACTAGTTGAACGCCCGGATGAGGCTACCCTTGTGGAGAAGTTTGTGGATAATCTCAAACCCATTTATGCCAACCATTTGAGATACCAAAACATCAAGACTTTCAAGGACTTAACCGTACTAGGAACAAGGATTGAAGATGACATCCGTAAAGGGCTCTTGTCCAAAATGGTAGGTCGAGGATATCAAGGCTCAACAAGTCATTCATACGGCTCCACTAGCAAGACCGATGAAGTTAACCTTCTCGAGCCATCCAAGAAAAGTACCCCACCAAGGAAATTCACAAATCTTGGGGACGCTTACTCCAACGCTCTAAAAAGGTTAATGAAGCAAGGCAAACTCTTCAACCCATTGGACCTACTCCAGAACCCGAAAGGAAATCCAAGTTCTGGGACGAGAACTCATACTGTGAATACCATAGGGGCAAAGGGCATGACACAGAGAAATGCTACAAATTGAAAAATGTGCTTCAAGACATGATCGAAGATGGCCGACTACCAATACCGCCGGGAGGTAAACCCAACAACACTCAGAATCCTCTTGGAGTTCTAGTGATTACAAGTGACGAATCCACCTTAGATTGTTCACACCTCATTTCTCCAATTGAAGATGAAATCCATGCAATCGAGAATGAAGGGTTCTACTCTACTATCTCCCCTACCATTTCCGACTTCATCACATGGGCAAGGAGTGTGGATAGACAAGTTTGGGAATTAGAAAATGTGGTGACAACTTTACGTGATCCCAACGCAACACCCAAGGAGCATGTGCCACTAATCTTCTCTCAAAACGCTACTATGCAAGAAATAGTCGCCGTGGTTGATAAACTAGTCAACCAAATCATACGACTAGAAGATGAAATCATGAGAATGAGGGAACTAGCTACAATCAATGGAGTTTGGGCCGACGATGATGAGGACGAGTATCTCATTGAGAACTCCCTAGTCAAGGAAATAGTCCAAAATGGTGAAGACCAAGATGTGGACCACCTAACTCGTTCGGGACGTCCATATCAAAGCACTACTCAAAATGGTCCAACCAACGTTGTCACACCAAATGATAACGAAGAGGACTCCACTGACCATTTGCTCAGGCTTACAGAAGACAAAGGCTGATCTTTCAGTCTGGCAATTGGTAGCGAGCTCATTCCCACATCGCCAAGCTTTACTTTATGAGCTTTGGCCAAATTAAATGTAGCACATAACTCGACACCCGAAGATGTAGTCAACTTGGTCTTCCAAGAATCACCAAAGCTAAGTAATCCTATTACTTTCTCGATTTAAGATTTGCCACCTTTCGGCGCTAGTCACAATTTAGCTCTTTACATCACCGTCATTTGTCTAAAGAAGAATGTGTCAATGACCTTGGTAGATGATGGCTCTGCGGTCAACGTCATACCCCTCAAAACGGCATACAAATTAGGCATGAAAGAGTCGGATTGGACCCCTGCCAATCAAGGTGTGCGTGCATACGATGGTACACGACGAAAGGTGGTAGGACTTGTTAACCTAACCATAGCCACAGGGCCAATTGAGCGAAAGGTTAAATTCCAAATAGTGGACATCGAAGCTTCCTTCAACATACTCCTAGGAAGACCTTGGATTCACGCTTCCAAAGCGGTAACATCCACCCTTCATCAAAAGATCAAGATCCCACTAAATGGCAAAGTGGTGACGATCACTTCGTCACCCATCAAGGCAATAATCGAAAAGAAGTCGAACAATCAAATCCTTGCAGATCCCGTATATGAACTTGGGGGCTTCCAAAGCATAAGTGTCATAGAAAGCGAATTGGAACCCTTATACGATGATCCCTACTCCAACTTGCTGGTCAACCACATACTCAAAACCCAGGGATACTTCCCTGGAATGCCTTTGAACCCTACTCGAAGAAACACCTTCGCACCATACAAGGAAGGCAACTCAAAGAGGATACCACTTGGACTAGGGTACAAACCCACTAAAGAAGAGGTTCTCGAGATGCTCGCTCAAGTCCAAAACCGTAAGCATGTAGGAGTCCAAATGCGACCCTATCTCCCTACCCTAAATGGGTACTTTGTTGAAGAAGGAAGTCTAGAACTCTTTCACGGCTTTCCCGAGCCTTGGCATTATCTCGAGAGGAAGCTAGCCGGAATTGAGATCTTTCACGATTGCTACTTCATCTCTCCATAAACGGTTCCTACCGTCAAAACCCGTCAAACACCTTGCTTAGACAAACAAGCTGTTAGTCTATTGTTCGGAGAAGATCGATTTGTTAGGGCCGCGCATGATGAGATCATTACCATGATACTTCAAGACGATCGCTTCAGCCCCACCGCGTTAATCACAGAAACCAACGCAAGTCAGCAGAAAGGATGGAGAAAATCAATCAAGTGGACCAACAATCAAGGAAGACTCTTCAAGCTCACCACTGGAGAAGGAGAGATATTCAAAGGAGAACCAGAAGACGATGAATTCGAGTCAGAGTCGGAGTCAGAGTCGGAGTCTAGAGAAGTCATTAGGGAGTCTCCTCCTGTCGTCATCCCCATTTCCTCTGTTTCTCCTAGCTTAGCCTCGAGTAGTCACAGTAGTTCGGGAAATGTCCCAACCACTGTCCCTTTGCCGCCACTAACCATGGATCAGATGGCTTCTTTGTTTCAACTTTACTCAAACCTTAATATGAATAAATCAGGTTCTGCTTACTCTTTGTGTTATCTTGAGTGCAATTCTGTTTACGATGATACTGAGGATGACCAAGACCCAGACTCAATCGAAATACCTCCCTACATAGCCAAAGAAATACTACAGGAAGGGGAAGGGGGACCAGTAATAGAGGACATCGAACCCATCAACGTAGGAACCGAACTAGGACCCCAAGAACTTAGGATAGGGACTACCTTGAGCTCTACCGAAAGGGCCGATTTCATAGACCTCCTACACGAGTTCAAAGACGTTTTCGCTTGGTCCTACAAAGACATGCCAGGGATCGACAGGGATATCGCCCAACATAGAATCCCGATTAAGCCGGGTTTCAAACTCAGAAAACGAAGCTTCGACGAATGAGAACGGAATGGGCTCTCAAAATTAAGGAAGAAGTTGACAAGCAATTCAAAGCCGGGTTCATCAAAGTTTCCGAGTATTCTGACTGGGTAGCCAACATAGTACCTGTACCCAAAAAGGATGGGAGAATCCGGGTTTGTGTTGATTTTAGGGACTTAAACAAAGCAAGTCCTAAAGATGACTTTCCTCTACCACACATCGACATATTGGTGGACAATACTGCAGACCACGCATTACTATCCTTCATGGATGGGTACGCGGGTTATAACCAAATTAAGATGGCCATAGAAGACATGCATAAGACCGCCTTTGTCACTCAATGGGGAACCTATTGCTATACGGTCTGTTGGGAAATGTGTCCTCAACAATAGTGCGATCATATGATTTAAATATCATTATTAAATCTCATTTTAAAGAATACAATTGGGAAGTATTTTTACTATCAACTGGTCAACATATACCGGTAATGATTGGCTGACTAGAGTTTGACATTACTGTCGTGTGACGGTGGTGATCAGTTGACCCCCTAGGTCATACCTATAGGGCAACACTCTTAATTGATCATTTAATTAATCGTATAATGTTACGAGTTAATTAAATTACTTGAAAAATTGACGGACGATTTTGGAAGTAAAATTTACGTATCAAATTGAAATGTGATTAAATGAGATACGGTCTGAGTAATCGAATTGTATCATTACTCGGATGAAATTATTGTTTAAAGAAACGATTGGATTTGAATGAATTATTATTATAAATGCGATTTATAAAGGGTAAAATATTTTGGTACAAGTAATTATGAATTACTAAGTCGATTTTGTATATGACGTATTTTTATTAATACGTTGATTTTTAATATGATAAAAATACATAAACAATTTATGTTACATATGACATGTGACATATTGACATTTGACAAAAATAATATGGAATCCATATTACAACATGGACCGAAATATTGGGCATAATTAACATATTGTGTTAATTTAGATTAGTGGAATTCATCATTATTTCTCTAATTTAGGCATGCACACCTAGTGTCTTTTGTGTAAGAGCACAAAGACCATGCATTGGCCATCTCCCTTCACCCTACCCGGTTCTACATAGAAAAGAACAAGGGTTCTTTTACTTATTAATTTATCATTCACTATATGGAGGAGTGTGTGAAAAATTATTATTCATTCTTATCATAAAATTATTTTTAGTGAGACAAAATAATTCCTCTTCCTCTCCTCTTCTCTCAACCGGTTTTGAGAGCCTAATACCAAACTTTTGGTTCAATTTTTCACAAGATTAATATTATACTAGATCAAATAATATTAATTAGATTAAGGGTTAGCTTTGGGTATTATTCCTAAGGAGAGATCCTACACTTGGATCTTGTTCTTCCATTAAAGGAAAGCTCAAGAACAAAAGAAAAGGAGATTTCTTTTGTGCCCATTTGAACCGAAATTTCAATGTAAGGATATGATTTCTTCTCTATTTTATTATATTGTTTGCATGCATAAAATCCACATTTAATTTTATGACAAATTAATTTCGACATATATGAGTATGTTAGTATGTATATGAATCTACATTTCCTTCAATCGGTATCAAGAGCCACGGTTGTTTGCATGCAAATCGGTTAAAAGTTTTTCCGAGTTATAAGAATAACAAATAAAACTTGTAAAATTTGTGTTATTATGAGATATCAAGAAATTAATCCATGCATGTTAATATTTCTGGTCCTAAAATGTTTTAGGATATTTTGGTTAATTTTACGAATTTTTATTGTTCATATTTTACAATAATGGCATTTAAATATGATTTTATGAGTAAAAATGTCATTTTTGGTCTAAAATTAGCTATACTTCGAATTTTCACTTGGTTTTTGGATATGTTGTCACATATATTATTTTGAGATAACCTGTAAATTTTCATAATTTTTGGACTTGTTATGCTCGAAAACTGAATTTTTCTTTATTAAATTCGGATTTAAGTGAAAAATAGGTTAATATGAGTTAAATTTCGAATCTGGTCATAGAAAATTAATATGTTGTCACATGAAATTTTACAAGATGTGTGTAAAATAATTGGCTATAAAGAAGTTTTTTTGCATGATTTATGGATTTTTGAAGAAAAATAGCATAAATAGTGACATTATTAGTGGAAAATTAATAAAACATAATCTATCACTTAGGAAAAACGTCTAATGTTGCATTTTATTATCTTTTTCAGATCTAAAATTGAAAAGTTAGTGAAAATAATTTTTCCATGTTTTTATGATTATTTTATTAAAAATCGATAAACCGCAACATTGTTTTTCCGGGAAAATTTCGAAATTTTTAACCTAAGATTTTGAACATTATGAGTGTCATGGTAATTTTCCAGAATGTTCATGAGTTTAAATTTCAAATTTTGAATTTATTTGAAATTTTGTGATTTATTTGAAGTTTAATAGCTTATTTTTGTAATTTTTGGTCCATTTATGAACAATTTTGTTAATATGGGTTAATTATGGTCAAATTATTAGTGAAGACTAAATTTTGAGTCCTAAGAGGTTAGGGTAATTAACTTATGCATAAATATGAGTTTATGTATTTTTGAGATTATAAAATGTTGAAATCACGCAAATCCGTAAAAACCGAGTAATATACGATATTGGCTATTTAAAGGCGATTTAGCATAAAATTGAGCATGTTCATACATATTATAATGCTGCATTTTTCTTTATGATTGTCATAATTTTAATTTATGTAATTTTTAATTTATGTAATTTTACTTAGTATGGCCTTAGATTTTAATTGGTATTTCCTGAAATGTATGGGAATATCGATTCGGTTGTAATTTTTATTGTGATCTCGTATCACCGTTTTGTAATTTAATAGATTTATTTTATTTTAGTTACAAATGTATAATAGGAAATTATGTAATTTATTATGTAATTTTATTCATTCCGGAGTTCCCAAAGACGGATTCCTTCAAGAATGGCGATACATAAAGACGGTGTTACCTCGAGATGGGTGCCACAACCGAAGTTCAAGGGACCAATGGAGTTGGTTTCCGAATATGTAATAGATAAATAGTTTTTCTATTTTAGGAAAGGCCATACTAGGATTTATTTATTTTTATGCTTGCATTTTATTTTATGTCACATGCATCGCTAAATCGCCATAACTAAAACATGCATCCTTATTTCATCGAGTTTTTCGACCGTGTCAATTAAAATTATCGTAGTTCACCGCTTTAGTTCACTTAAAACGTGATAGATAATAAATTGACATGACCTCTCGCTAAAACAATTAATTGAGACATAGCCTTACCAAATAGTAGAAACCATGAAAACCTATTTCGCGAGGGAGTGCGCTCGGCCCCACCGGGGTACAAACCTTGTTACGTAGGGGAAGTGGGTGATGAATGTTAATCCACCGAATTCATGTTGATAAGGGATGTATCGGCCACACCGTGCCCAAGTTAATGTGGGTTTGGATCATGGACACATTTATTCAAAATTTGGATTGAACTCAACAAAAGTATTTGATAAGGGATGTATCGGCCCCACCGTGCCCTTGTCGATGTGTTTTGGGCTATAGATAATTGTTAATGTAATGTTATCGACCAAGAGTTCTAAAAGTAGAATCGATTAAACGTTAATCCACCGAGTTATATTGATAAAGGATGTATCGGCCCCACCGTGCCTAAGTCGATATGAATTTGGATCTTGGAATCATTTATTATAGTTGGGTAGAGGTCACTATATAAATGTTCATATCTTGTTAAATTTGCAAGTATGATTTAAAAAGACAAATGTTAATATTTCCTTTTCCTCCATATTTGTAGTTCTTTACAATGAATCCATCAAATGCTACCGCACCGATAACTATTGAGTCATATCACAATGTTCTTGACGACGTTTGCTCCAACAATAATTTCGATACAACTAGAGAACTTCATTTCGGGATAGGTTCGGATGGAAACCTTAACTTCATCACCTCTTCTAAACCACCCACTTCTACTAGACCTCGTGTGAGTCCGTCTCAGGAAGACTGCCTCATGCGATCTATAGAGTCTTTGTCTCTGGAAGATAAAGATGCCAAAGCTAGTGGGAGCTCTAGCAATCAAGTTCTTGCTTCAAAGGGCAAGAGGTTCAAGAAGAAAGGAAAGAAAATCAAAAACTTCAAGCAAGTTAATGATGAGTGCCATTATTGCTATGGCATGGGACATTGGCTTAGGAATTGTCCCATGTATTTGCGAAATATAAGGGAAGGACTCATTACTCCAAAAGGTACAATTCCTAAAGAAATTTATGTTATTGATATAAATTATACTTCCACTACAACATGGGTACTAGATACCGGTTGTGGTTCTCACCTTTGTAATCATTTACGGGGTTTAAGAGATGTGGAGAGGCTTAGCAAAGGAGATGTGGATCTACGCCTTGGAAATGGAGCTCGGGTAGCGGCCGAATCCAAGGGAACTTATGTTTTAGCTTTGCCAAATGGATTTGAGTTGTATTTGCATAATTGTTTTTATGTGCCTACGCTCTCTAAAAACATTATTTCAATCGCCATGCTAGACATGGACGGTTTTTGTTTTGTCATTAAGAACAATCGTTGTACTATTTCTAGGAATGATTTGGTTATTGGCCAAGCTTCTTCCATTAATGGCATATACATTTTAGAGACCTCAAATCCAACGAATGATATTTATAACATTCAATCAAAGAAACTCAAATCAAGTGACCCAAGTGAAGCGTTCATTTGGCATTGTCGATTAGGTCACATAAACGAGAATCGCATCAAAAGATTAATTCCAACTAATGTGATTACACCATTTGATTATCAATCATTTGGTACATGCGAATATTGCCTACTTGGCAAAATGACTCGTAATCCTTTTAGTGGTAAAGGGACACGAGCTAGTGAGCTATTGGGACTCATACACACCGATGTATGCGGACCAATGAGTATCACCGCTCGTGGTAATTATGACTACTTTATAACCTTCACCGATGACTTGAGTAGATATGGGTATATCTATTTAATAAGACACAAGAGTGAAGCGTTTGAGAAATTCAAGGAATTTCAAAACGAAGTAGAGAACCAATTGAACAAAAGGATTAAGGCACTACGATCCGATCGTGGTGGTGAATACCTTAGCCTTGAATTTGATTCACACTTGAAAGGTTGTGGTATTATATCACAACTTACTCCACCCGGAACACCACAACTCAATGGTGTTGCCGAAAGGAGGAATCGAACCCTACTTGATATGGTTCGCTCCATGATGAGTCAAACCGAGTTACCGAACTCGTTTTGGGGATTTGCGATTCAAACCGCAATTCGATCTTTGAATAATAGTCCCACTAAGTCCACCGAAAAGACTCCATATGAGATGTGGACGGGAAAAATTCCCAATATATCCTATATGAAGATTTGGGGATGTGATGCTTACGTCAAAACTAAGAACGACAACAAGCTTGCCCCAAGATCCGAAAAATGCATCTTTGTAGGTTACCCCTCGACCTCTCGAGGATATTACTTCTACAAACCTCAAGATCATAAAGTGTTTGTGTCTTGTGAGGCTGTCTTCTTAGAAAGAGAATTTATTTCTAAGAGACATAGTGGGAGAAATTTTGAACTTGATGAAGTTCAAGAGCCACAAACCGAGATAGAGACGCAAGAAGATGTTCCTTCGTCGTCTAACGCGGTTGTACCTCCTCCACTAAGAAGGACGGGCCGAGTAATTCGCCATCCAGATCGATATGTGGGACTTATCGAGGAAGATGGAACACTCGATGTGTTACTTATGGAAAGTGACGAGCCCGCCACCTACAAGGCCGCAATCTCTAGTCCAAATTCCTCCTTATGGCTTGAAGCCATGAAGTCCGAAATGGATTCTATGCATGAAAACCAAGTTTGGGACTTGGTAGATTTGCCTAAAGGGGCAAGACCCCTTCAATGCAAATGGATATTCAAAATCAAGAATGGCATAGAAGGACATGATGATGTCTACAAAGCTAGGCTAGTTGCAAAAGGATTTACCCAAGTCCAAGGTCTCCATTATGATGAGACATTCGCCCCCGTAGCCATGCTAAGATCCATACGGATTTTGTTAGCGATCGCCGCATTTCATGATTATGAAATATGGCAAATGGATGTCAAAACCGCTTTTCTAAATGGGCATTTAGAAGAGGAGGTGTACATGATACAACCCGAAGGTTTTGTTGATTCTAAAAATCCTAACAAAGTGTGCAAGCTTAAGAGATCCATTTATGGTCTTAAGCAAGCATCTAAAAGTTGGAATCATCGATTCGATCATGTGATAAAGGAAAATGGTTTCACTCGAAGTGTTGAGGAACCATGTTTATACATGAAATTCAGTGGGAGCAATGTTGTGTTCCTAATCTTGTATGTCGATGACATACTACTCATTGGAAATGATATTCCAATGTTGTCTTCTGTTAAGAAGTGGTTAGGTAACCACTTCCAAATGAAGGATTTAGGAGAGGCACAACGCATATTAGGTATCCGAATCTATAGAGATAGATCCAAGAGGATATTGGCACTAAGTCAAGAGTCTTATGTTGATAAGATTCTTCGACGGTTCAAAGATGGACAAATCCAAAAGGGGTTTGGTACCTATGGTAACCGGGACGATATTGAGCAAGACTCAATGTCCCTCCGAACCCCATGATGTTGAACGCATGAAGTTGATCCCTTACGCTTCCGCTGTTGGATCAATCATGTATGCCATGATATGCACACGTCCTGATGTCTCGTATGCCTTGAGCATGACGAGTAGATATCAAGGAAATCCAGGTGAGAGTCACTGGATTGCTGTCAAGAACATCCTTAAGTACTTGAGAAGAACTAAGGATTCTATCCTTGTGTTTGGAGGAGACACTGAGTTGCGTGTTAAGGGATACACGGACTCAAGTTTTCAAACAGATAGAGATGACTTGAAATCACAAGCTGGTTTCGTGTTCATGCTCAATGGTGGTGCCGTAAGCTGGAGAAGCTTCAAGGAAGTTGTAACCGCGGATTCGACAACGGAGGCTGAGTACATAGCAGCATCAGAAGCTGCCAAGGAAGCTATGTGGATCAAGCAATTCACGGAAGGTCTAAAAGTAGTACCTACCGCCAATGATCCCATCACTCTCTATTGTGATAATAGTGGGACGATCTTCCAAGCTAAGGAGCCAAAGTCTAGTAATAGATCTAGACATGTACTTAGAAAATATCATGTAATAAGAGATTTCATTGAAAGAAAGGAAATTGCGATTTGTAAGGTTGGGATGGATGACAACATAGCCGATCCGCTCACCAAGCCTTTATCGCAGGCTAAGCATGATGGACATGTTACGTCCATGGGACTTAAACGTGTACCAAGTTTTTGTTAGATTTTGAAATGAAATAAAAGTGTTGTTTTTGTTCATGTTCATAATCACATTTGTCTTTTATCTTTAATTTATACATTGTTACATCCAAACGGGTTGTAGAGACAATTGAACCCCGTTAAAGTGAACACGGATTAACATAGTATTTGCCCATAGTCACTTGTATGAGGTGACGTCTCGAAGTGACTAGAATGTGAGGCGATTGATGGCAAGTTCAAGTGCCATAGAGTCATGTAAGATGACTAGTCGATCACATAGGCAGACTGTTAGGAACATTTTTGTCGGGCCTTATGACCGCTTATAGAGTTCTGGCAAATTTATATAGCCTGGTCGTGGCGAGAGCTACTATAGTATTCAAATGAGTCGATTCTTTTGACTAAAGACTATTCGCCTAAGATGGCACGATTTCGATTAACTTTGATTTGTGTTACTACGACCTTCGTAAATGGGGTCAAATGGGCATATTTTGGGTTATGATGGCTGTGGCTAGTCGAAGGGAATGAGTGCGATAGGAATTGTCCACCCCTAGTCAGGGTTATAACAATATCTCAGGGCTACTCGAGGAGTAATGAACTGGAAATGCGTGGCCACGCTCGGAAGGTATCTATGGTAGATAATTCCGGTCAATCAGTTATTCTTCGGATCGAGGAAACCACTCTCGATATGATCACTTGCAAGTACGACCGAAAGACACCTTGCATTGAGTGGGAGATAGTAATAGGACAAGAGAATTGGTGACGCACACTTGTCGAGGACAAGTGGGAGATTGTTGGGAAATGTGTCCTCAACAATAGTGCGATCATATGATTTAAATATCATTATTAAATCTCATTTTAAAGAATACAATTGGGAAGTATTTTCTTATCACAATGGTCAACATATACCGGTAATGATTGGCTGACTAGAGTTTGACATTACTGTCGTGTGACGGTGGTGATCAGTTGACCCCCTAGGTCATACCTATAGGGCAACACTCTTAATTGATCATTTAATTAATCGTATAATGTTACGAGTTAATTAAATTACTTGAAAAAAATTGACGGACGATTTTGGAAGTAAAATTTACGTATCAAATTGAAATGTGATTAAATGAGATACGGTCTGAGTAATCGAATTGTATCATTACTCGGATGAAATTATTGTTTAAAGAAACGATTGGATTTGAATGAATTATTATTATAAATGCGATTTATAAAGGGTAAAATATTTTGGTACAAGTAATTATGAATTACTAAGTCGATTTTGTATATGACGTATTTTTATTAATACGTTGATTTTTAATATGATAAAAATACATAAACAATTTATGTTACATATGACATGTGACATATTGACATTTGACAAAAATAATATGGAATCCATATTACAACATGGACCGAAATATTGGGCATAATTAACATATTGTGTTAATTTAGATTAGTGGAATTCATCATTATTTCTCTAATTTAGGCATGCACACCTAGTGTCTTTTGTGTAAGAGCACAAAGACCATGCATTGGCCATCTCCCTTCACCCTACCCGGTTCTACATAGAAAAGAACAAGGGTTCTTTTACTTATTAATTTATCATTCACTATATGGAGGAGTGTGTGAAAAATTATTATTCATTCTTATCATAAAATTATTTTTAGTGAGACAAAATAATTCCTCTTCCTCTCCTCTTCTCTCAACCGGTTTTGAGAGCCTAATACCAAACTTTTGGTTCAATTTTTCACAAGATTAATATTATACTAGATCAAATAATATTAATTAGATTAAGGGTTAGCTTTGGGTATTATTCCTAAGGAGAGATCCTACACTTGGATCTTGTTCTTCCATTAAAGGAAAGCTCAAGAACAAAAGAAAAGGAGATTTCTTTTGTGCCCATTTGAACCGAAATTTCAATGTAAGGATATGATTTCTTCTCTATTTTATTATATTGTTTGCATGCATAAAATCCACATTTAATTTTATGACAAATTAATTTCGACATATATGAGTATGTTAGTATGTATATGAATCTACATTTCCTTCACGGTCATGCCGTTTGGATTAATCAACGCCGGAGCTACATATCAACGCACCGCAACTACACTCTTACATGACATGATGCACAAAGAAGTTGAGGTATACGTAGACGACATGATTGTCAAATCCAAGGATAGAGAAGGGCATATTGCGAACCTTCGCAAATTTTTCGCAAGGCTACGAAAATACAACATGAGGCTCAATCCTCATAAATGCACATTCGGAGTAACATCTGGCAAACTCCTGGGATACGTCGTTAGCCAACGAGGTATAGAAATAAACCCTTCCAAGATCAAGGCTCTGATCGAAATGCCACAACCTCAAACAGAAAAAGAAGTCAGAGGATTCCTGGGAAAAGTGCAATATATAAGTCGATTCATATCAAAACTCACCATGATTTGCGAGCCTATCTTCAAGAAGCTTAAGAAAACAGACCACATCATGTGGGATGATGATTGTCAAAAGGCATTCGACCGAATCAAAGAAATATTGGCTAAACCACCAGTGCTCATGCCACCTCAACGAGATCAACCTCTTGGTTTATATCTCACAGTAACTGAAACAGCCATGGGTGCCATGCTAGCTCAGACCGTAGGAAGTGAAGAAAGGGCTATCTACTACCTTAGTAAGAAGTTCTTGGAGTACCAGTGCAAATACTCACAACTCGAAAAGACATGCCTCGCTCTTGTGTGGGCGACGAAGAAGCTACGCCATTACATGCTTAGCTACTCCGTCAAAATATACTCCAAAATGGATCCAGTCAAATACCTCTTCGAGAAACCGGTCCTCAACGGACGCCTAGCAAGATTGACTTTGATGCTCTCAGAATTTGACCTCAAATACGTGCCTCCAAAAGTTATAAAAGGGCGCGCCGTTGCCGAATTCTTCGCATAAAATCCCATCAATGATGCACAAACAATAGACACTTGGTCATTTCCGGACGAGGATATACTCCAAACTGATGTAGACTCCTAGGATCTTTACTTTGAAGGGGCATCAAACTTAAGAGGATTTGGATAAGGAGTGTTGCTCATTTCTTCTGAAGGCGAGCACACACCAATCACTGTCAAAATCGACTTCGAGGTGACAAACAATGCTGCCGAATACGAAGCTTGTCTCATCGGATTACAAGCGGCAGTGAGCTTAGGCATTAAAAACCTCCGAGTACATGGGGATTCATCACTGATCATCAACCAAGTTACAGGATCTTAGAAAATTCGAAGCGAAAGCCTAGCACCTTATCAAGCCAGAATAGACCAAGTTGCCCAATTCTTTGATCACGTGACATATCTACACCTACCTCGGGAAGAAAATCAGTTTGCAGATGCTCTTGCAAAACTTGCATCCTTGATTAATATGCCAGATAACATGATGGAAATGCCTTTGTGCATCGAACGATGGTCAGAGCCGGCTTATGTACACCAAATCACCGATGAAGAGGAAATCGCACAGGAACCCTGGTTCCAAGCAATCCTGAATTTCAAGCTCAACGGTACCTATCCACCCGATATGGACAAGAGGGGACAACGTGCTATACGCCTACTAGCTTCCCAATACATTCTCATGCAAGGAGAGTTATACAAAAGAACACCTCTTGGTGTAATCCTACGTTGCCTTGATCATTCACAGGCACGAAAGGTGATGGAAGAAGTCCACGATGGAGAATGCGGTCCTCACATGAGTGGGCCCATGATGGCAAAGAAAATCACACGTCTGGGGTATTATTGGACCACAATGGAATCCGATTTCATCAAATACGTAAGACATTGCCATAATTGCCAAATCTTCGGGAATATACAACACGTCCCTCCTTCATTGCTCTATACGATGACATCTCCTTGGCCATTTTCTGCTTGGGGAATCGACATAATCGGGAAGATAACCCCAGCCGGAACAGGGGGTCACTGTTTCATCCTAATAGCAATCGACTATTTCACCAAATGGGTAGAAGCGGCTTCCTACACTAGTCTTACGGCTAAAAATGTGGCAAAGTTCATACAAAACAACATCATCTGTCGATACGGTTGCCCACATGAGATCATTAGTGATAATGGATCACATTTCCAAGCTGACACTGAGAAATTGCTAGCCAAATACAAGATTAGGCATCACCACTCTTCGCCCTATAGACCACAGATCATTAGTGATAATGGATCACATTTCCAAGTTGTCACAATTCTCAAGAAAATGATTGACAACTATCGAGATTGGCCGAGCAAGATACCCTTTTCTTTATGGGGATATCGTACATCTATTAGGACGCCCACTGGGGCTACCCCTTTCTATTTGACTTACGGCATGGAAGCTGTACAACCAGTCGAGCTAGAGATACCATCCTTGCGTATTCTACTCGAAAGTCAAATCCCAGAAGCCGATTGGAAGAGGGATAGATATGAAGAACTCATCCTCCTGGATGAACGTAGGCTACGCGCCTTGCATAATGTCCAAACATATCAAGCACGTATCAAACGAGCTTTCAACAAAAGGGTTAGGCCATGAAACATCAAGGAAGGAGACTTAGTACTCAAATCGGTTAGAGCTCTTCTACCTGTTGACCCACGGGGAAAATTCAAACCTAATTGGGCCGGACCATTTTTAGTCAAGTCCATACTTCCAGGGGGTGCGGTTAGAATCACAGACCTAGACGGGAATGAGTTTTCCAATCCAACAAACCTCGACCAACTAAAACGGTACTATGCCTAGAATAGGAACAAAAAACGCGCCTCGCGTAACCTCACGTGTCGCTCTTGCGGCACTAAATAAACGGCCCCTGGCCAAGCTGAAATAAGCTAATGTCACTTTGCTCTTGAACTTTGACAATTTTTGTCGTCCTCATATCATCAAATAAACTAAATTTGCACCTTCAGAGTAAGCAAAAGCTCATGCTTATTTTCTATGTTCACTACAAGCTGTTGCTTAGAACAATTATTCTTTTACATTTACTCGAACTACGTGCAAGGGTTTGATTTCATTTTTTAAGTGAATACGTAGGCAATCCTTTACAGGATACAACCCACTATTTTTAAAAAAATGTAAATAGAAGGACATTTGCATTGCATTTGGAATTCGACAAGAATAATAAATAGAAAATCACAACGGTTTCATAACCATTTAACCTTTTTTTATTTCATTCATTTTCTAGTAATAGTACGCTACATAATAAAAATAGAATAGGCTAGGATTCTAAAAACCCCACCTTTTTACTACAACAATAATAATAATAAATAATATATAAAGACTCGGTCTATTCTTCCATCTTCCCTTTGCCCTTGTCATTCTTGTCATATTTCTTGTCACGACCTCGAGCCGGACGCTCTTGCGCCACTTCGGACCTAATCACCAAAGGTATTTCTCGAGGCCTAGACTTCCCATTCTTGCCAATTACCATCTCTACGATAGGAGAAGTCTTCGGTTTCTTCGAAGGACGAACAACTCGAAACCCGGCTTCTTCCTCTCCCTCAGTCAAATGCTTTTCTTTCTCTTTCTCCACCTCGCGCGCCTTATAGTCAACGGGTTCGCGCTTCCTCAATCTCTCGCGCTCTTCCGGAGTAGTAGCTTTCCTCCATCGCAGATAAGAATCCGACACCCATAAGGCATTAGCAGAAGAGTTCAAGAACCATACATTTCTTTGAGCCCATTTAATGGCCCACTCCCTTCGGCTCTCTTTAGTCAGCGCCACAACAGTCTGCGAGACGGTATCAAGCTTCGGGATTGTCTGTTTTAGTCCAACTTGTCTCATCAGCCTTTCCGGGAAAATTCACACCAAAATTCCAGGCCAGGAATGCGCACGGACCGAGTAGCATCCAAAGAAGACACTCCAGTGACAGATTTGAGATGCCACCACGGCACAATCCACCTAATCAATGGGTCATCGTCACTCTTCAGTTTGTTCTCCCAATAATTGCAGACTCGGGTGAAATCCACCATGTAAAGCCTGGTCCTCATGGCAATTGAACGAGCATGATAAGAAGGAACATGAACTGGGGGCTCGATCAATCGAAGCCGTTCCATAAGCCAAACCTACCAAAAGTGAGTATTAGACATCAGAAAAAAAAACAAAAAAAAAACAAAAACAAACGGAAAAAAAAAAGAAAAAAAAACAAACGAAAAAAAAGAAAGGAAAAGAAAAAAGAAAGAAATGTTCTTTTATCTGCAGAATGACGGGACTTCCCAAATACGGTAGGTCACGATTGGCTCTCCTATTATCCAAGCCCAACAGGATCTCTCCTAAGCATAAACAAGCTGGGCTCCTGCGCAGCTCCATTTGCTCAACAAGGCCCAGAAGACGGGGATCACCTCTCAAGTCTTCATCAACATGCCCTTGGAAGACATACACATGCAACAAGCAAAACCCAAATGCCCTTTGCCTGGCAACATAAGAAACGGTGGGGTCAGCCCTGTTAATAAATCGGTCAATGAAGTCCAACATTCGCACTCCCTTCAAGGTCACTAGACGGTCCACCCCGAGTCTAGTCAACCCAAGCAAGTCTCTAAATTTGCTCTTGTACCCTCGCGAAGTAGAAGGAATGGCAGGCAAGTGTTCAGGGTCCCACCCACCAATCGCATCAATTTCTTCAGGAAATGGGCAAGTATCGCCTCCAGGGAACGCAAAAACATGGTAATTCGGGTCCCAATAATCAAGACAAGCATCCAAGAACGGTTTGACAACCTTGATAAGCTTCAAACTCAGCAGTGATCCAAGATTATAGGCGCCCATATCATATTTCTCCATGTTGGAAAATTCGTTGGTCCATTCTTTTACGCGAACCTCTAAAGTATTCATGACGAAGGATTATTTTGAGAGTTTTAAGTAATAAGACGAAGAAGAGACGGAAGAATTGTGTGAATAAAAGCTCCATCGACGTCTCTATTTATACTAATTTCTGTTTCCAAAAATCCGCCAGAACAGAACAACCTGGGAACAGACGCAAAGACTGCTGCTGCGCCTCTTCAAAGGGACGCACTCATGCTTTGCGCCTCTTCCTCAGCTTAACTTCTGTGATTTTCCGCGTTGGATCTTTCCTAATTCCATGACGAATAATTTCCTATTCTTACGGGTTATTATTTTGGTAAATACGTGGAGGTTACCATATTTCGGGTTACCTAACTTCCGCGGGCACGCATTTCGAGACGACATCGACATTTTCGTCATTTCACCACACTCGTACAAATTCATTTTAGGAAATAATTCTCATTTGGATATAATTCATTTTAAGAAATAATTCTCATTATAATTCATTTCAAAATTTAAATTTATTTCATTTCTTTTTTTAATCATCTCATTTCTAACTTATAGATTTCTTTTTTTTTCTTTTTTTAGGGGGTAACCCTCCCTACCGTCCGGTCATTTCCGGCAAAATTTTTGCATTTTTGCATTCTTTTGAGCCACTCGTTTTGCGCTAATCAAGGCCATATGTATGTTTTGCGTGATTTCTATGTAAATTTCGGCGGCATGACGGCGTAAACCGTCATCTACCAAACATGTTCAAAGTTAACTGCGATACAAGCAAAGACAACCATTCTCAAAGAACAAAGGCACTCAGGCCATCTTATATACAACCAAAAAGGGGAAATGTACAACAAACTGGGGGCTCGTGCCCCAAACAAAGTCCAGAATGTTCAAAATGAAGGTCCAAAATGTACAACTGTGCAAAATACAGCCAACAAACAAACAAAAACTAAAACAAAACTACTGCTGGTTCCCCTCCAGCTCTGCAACCCTTGCCGCAAGAGCAGCAATCTCGGCGTCTCGAACCTCGAGCTCCCTCAACAAGCGAGCCGTCTCCTCCCGAGACTGGGTCAACTCTCGCTCCAACTCGCGGTCCCCCTGTAAACAACAAAATTGGCTCATGTCAAGCAATTACAAGAAAAGTTGGAAATCAAAAGTAAAAAATGAAACAGGCACAAGGTTCATACCTGAAGGCCTCGACCACCGACAAGTGCCTCGACGGCAGTAGCTCGCAGTCGGTTGGCCACCCTCCATAACGCCACGAACCGAGACGGTGCAACCTGCATTTTCATAAAAATAAGTCCTCAATAATTGAATAAACTCAATCAAATGTGTTCTTACACAAAAATCACACAAAATTAGAGGTTTACCCTCCGAATCAGATGCTGACAGTCGTCCAGGCCAGCATCTGTCACAGCCACGACAAAGTTGCGTAGCTCGGAGATCGTCGTCCTCCCGGTCGCGTCAGTGTACTCAAGGGTCTCGGGGTACTCTGGGGGCTCGATGCCCGCCGCCTCAACCTCCTGCAAAACCAAATGTTTCTCATTAATCGGTGATCTTTCATCGTAGTTTCAAAAAATCAAGTAAAGAGGAAGAGTAAAGATGCTCACCACTACCGGCCAGTACGCCAACCTCCCGTAGAGGAACGCCGAGTAGTCCTCGCCAGGAAGAAGGAGGGCGTCACCACTAGCGCCAGCCAAGTCCACCTCCCTCTCAGCCTCAGAAGGCTCCCTGAACATCGTCCTGGGAGGATCGACGGGAACCGTCAACACGTCCCGACAGCACTGACGAGCTAAGCGCTCATCCAAGTACCACACATGACCCATCGACGTCCTCAACAGCAGCCGGCTCGAGCTCCTAGGTCGAAGGACCTCAGCCACAAAAGGAGGCGCGTCAGTGTACTCTGCCCAAGGCCTGGGCACCCACTGGGACAAGATAAACAAATGAGTCATTCTTATGATCAATTTAAAGGCAATATAGAAGCAAATGAATATAAGTGAAATGCTTACGCTGTCTAGCTGAAGAGCGTTCACGCCCCGCCGGTAGACACCGTGAGAAGAACGTTTGCTCTTCGTCCTACACATCACCCAATCCCTAACCACGGGATAGGCCTTCTCCAGCGGCTCCGTCCTCTTGGGCGCGAGGCCCGGAAAGTAGGAGTACCCCCATGCCTGTAAAGCAAGATAGTCAATAACGATCTTTCGTGTTTGGATAAAGAAAGGAATTGATTTTGGTCTAAATGAAGGTTCATACCTCCAGCAGTAGTCCAGGTCCGACAGCGCCAGGAGAAGTCCCCTTCTCCATCAACTCCAGACGAACCATGGCCCTCATGAAGTGGATGAGGACCGCAAAACCAGCAGTGACCCAGTCCCAACGACCTAGGGAGCTCAGGTCAGAAAGGAAGGGAAGAAGCTTGTTGACAGCCTTTCTCCCTTGTCTTCGAGGTAGATCGAAGACAGAAACCACCAGAGCCACAAACAAACCCTCTGCTCAGCTGTACAGGGAGGAGGAGCCATCTCCCTCCCGTCAATCGTCACCAGCGCCGGGATCTTTCCCGCAAAGTAGTCTCGAACGTATGAGCTAGGCACCAAACCCAGCACTGTGACAGCCCTTGGCGACAAGTTCCAGCCGATCAACCTCCTAGCCTCGGCCGAGTCCACCCTCATGGCAGTCTCCGGCCACTCCACAGCCACAGTCCCGCACGGCAGACCAGAAATCATGTCGTAGTCCTCCAGAGTGACTCCCACCTCACCAAAAGGCATGTGAAGCATGGAAGTCGTATCCCAGAATCGGTCCAAGAAAGCGCGGACCAGGCTAAGGTTAGCCCGCAGCATCCTCTTCGCGATATCCCTCCAGGCCTGCACCAAGGCACCGAACGCTCCACGCTCGATCATGGCGCGCTCCTCCGTCGACAGCCGCTCGTTGCACTCCATCGCTGTCGTGTAACCCGAGAACGACCTGATGTTCCCAGCCTCCTATTATGATTTGAAACAAAAGCTATCTTTAGGTTTTTGAAAAAAATTGGAAGAGATATGAACAAATGAATGAAAGAAGATGGGTGATGAGTAGTGAATTCCTATTTACCAAGCTCTTCACCGTCCTGTAGGACAGATGACCCTCTGCGGCCCACAACAAGTGCCTACTCTCCCAAGTCTCAGCCCACGCGGGTGCTCCCCTCAGCTGACGACCTCCTCGTCCAACGTTGGCCCGTCTCGGGGCCTCCTCCTCCTCAACAGCCTCCTCCTCATGGACCTCGTCCCCAGCAGCCATCACCGCGGAGGTGAAGGCCTGCTCTAAAGCCTCCTCGATCACAGCAGTGTCTATCTCCATGGGAGTCCTCCCAGAAGTAGAAGCCTCATCACCTGCAACATTAAAGCAAATTTAGGCCGCGTCACGTCACGACGAGCCTTGGTTAAGGGATTTTCGAGCCTTTGGAAGCCCTGAAACCGCTCTTTTCTCGTCATCTTTGGCCATATTATCACAAACCCGATCGCTCATGTGGTAATTTGGGTCAAGTCAAGCCTAATTTGAAGCCTAGTCTTGGGTTCAAGTCGAAATTTCGGCAGCATTTCGTTATAACAGCGATTATGCCCTAGAAAAGTGTCCTGAAAAAGCCGTCACAAACCAAAATTCCGAGATGGTAGGAAGTTTACCCATCATCCAAGGATCCCAAATATCAAGTTTCATCGCAAATGGACAATCCTAAGGCTATTTTCGAAACAATTTACGGTTTAGCTGTGAAACCGTCTCAAATTCACTCAAAGGCTCAAAACTCAACGAAAATTCGAAACAAATACATGGTTATGTTCCTTATACTACCAATTACCCGTTTCTAATGTCAATTTCACAAGGCAAATGCATTTGGGGGAAAAGCCCCAAATTTTCGATTAATTGGGTCATAAACCCTAATTTTTTTGATCCAAAATTGGACAAATACAGAAGATTAATGCAAGAATGAAATACATACCTCGATTAGTCATGATTAATGCAAGATTTTGGATCAAACCTTGGCGGAAATGGTTAGGATTTGAGAGAGAAAGAGAGGATTTATGTTTCGAACAAATGAACACAACCCCTCTGTTTATCGCGTTTTTTACGCAGAAAAGCCGTCTTCAGGAATAGACGCAGCAGGCGCTGCGCCTCTTCCTGGTGTTCCCTCCATACGAGTTTTCAAAAATTCGTTACGAGTTCGGTATTTGTGGGCCCATCTTTGGTGCGCCTCTTCCCGATCTTTGTTTTATCCTTTTGTCCGTTTGACGATTATCTTTCGTTCGCCCGTTTTCCAAGCCGACAGAGACTATTGCATATTATTTATTGCTTCCAAGACCCTTGCTTGTCGCAACGAGCATTTATTCCTTCACAGGTGTTTCGACACGCCTTCATTATATTTCCCCAACGAGAGTAAGCGGATATACTTTCCCTCTCGAGACATGGAGATTAATTCCCGATTATGTTCCCCAACGAGAGTAAGCGGATATACTTTCCCTCTCGAGACATGGAGGTAAACATCAACCCCTATTCCTTTCCGAAGTTTGTTCGAAGCTGAACGCGAACGGATTTCTCCCAGCATTTCCCGCCTGTGTCCTGCTACTCACAACATTTCTTGCTTCCCCTCAGAGTGCGAAGAAGGTGTCGTTCTCCATAAGTTCCCAAACCAATAGAGTTCCTACACTCAAACCTAGGTTACCCCTTTAGTTTAAACTTATATTCGGGCCTCCTTCCCACCGATGCTTTCCTTTAGGGCCCCACACCCTAGCACAACCCTCATATATCTTTTAGGTCTTAACCTTAGCTCCCATGCACCTCCGGAAACGTCTTGAGGAAGAAGTCTCAGGTATGGTCTCTTCTTATGGCTGGCGAGCCTCCTTAAGTAGTCTAATGGACTTTAAACGACCCTCCCCGATAGTCGACAGACTCTAAAATGTTCCCGACGACAGGTCCTTGGTTCATACCCCTTGAGCCGCCTCGCGTCGCCATAGTCGTCAGGTTGTAATCTTCGATTGACCTGATGGCTATACTTTGACTTTCGCCTTGTCCAAGCCTCAGTCAAAGTGGGGGCTCTGTAGATACCTCATTTCTGCACCTCTCGCAAACCATCCGGTGATGATTGGGCCGCATGTTTACTACGCGGAATGATTTGTGACAGTTCGTAAGTTTATCGTCAAGTGATTTCTTAAATACTAATGTCTACCTCTTAGTTGTCACCTACGTGCCGATACGGTCGTTTTGACAGTAATTAGAGTACATTTGGAGTCCGGGCCTAAAACCGTCTTCATTTTCTGATAACCGTTAAATCCCGAGTCAGAATGTTCTGGAACGTTCCGGATATTTCTATTCCATATTTTATAAATATTTCACAATCTTTATCCTTTGGTAAACAATTTCCCGTAATATTCACATAAAATATTAAGGAAAACCAAATTATTTCGCCCTTCCATAACTTAAACACGGAAATCTTTCTTCCGCAGGAAGAAACCACTTGGGAACAGACGCAGCAGGTGCTGCGCCTCTTCCAAGAGACGCAGTGGCTGTTGCGCCTCTTCCCAGGTCCTTTTCTGCGTAATTTTCGTATCTTTTTCATATCTTTCCGAGATTCACTTCCAAAGACTCTCCGAAACCCTAATTCCTTCACGTGATTAGTATAAATAGGAGCCTTCGCTCCTCATATTTCTCACGCGAGTGTCGGCCCTTCTCTTCTCCCTTTGCATTCTAGACCTTTGTTCTTAGTTTTTGGCGTCTACGTGCTTGAACTTTCGACCACTTAAGCTCGGATCCTTCTGAGTACCAGCCTCGTTTGCATGACCAACCAATTTGACCAACTTCACATCAATCAACTTAATTAATCTTAATCGTTTTCCTCTTACAAGGGCACTTTCGTCTACATTTGAGTCGAGCATCACTAATCGATAACTTAGTTCTTCTCGTTTCGTCAAACATGTAAGTCTGAGGGTGTAAATCTCTCTTTTACTTATTGTTATTTACTTTTTGTATAATCACTATTGTAAGGTTTATGTCGAAAATACCTCTTAAAACCGATTTCTAAAACTGTGCTTTAAAACCCCTTTTTTACGGATTTCCAGAAGACAGACCGTCGAGAAAGGACGCAGCAACTGCTGCGCCTCTTCGAAGGGACGCAGCACCTGCTGCGCCTCTTCGTGAGGCTGCCGCAGTTCCTGCTTCCTTTCTTCTTCCTTCGTCCTCTGTAATTCGTTCGTCAAAATTTGTTTCGTTTGTTTCCTGTTAATTCTTTGACATAATAGCTTATCATCTCACATGTATATTTTTCATCATCATTCACGTGTTTAATTCGTCATTAAATTCGACTTAAATCCCTTATAATCCGATATTTGCGGGTTTTCGTCATTAAATTCAATCCGGGTTGTAGGAATTCGATTTGTTCATATCGGGTTTCTGGAATTCGATCCTTGATATATTTTCCATCTGTTATTCATTAATTCGTCATTAATTCATCATGTTTAGTCTATTTTGTTCACCTATGTCACTAATCAATCATTCTTCCATGTAAATAATTCATTCGTATCCGTCTCATCCATGTTTATTGCTTTCATGACCATTAATCACATGTAATTAATCAATTAAATCACTTCCATCCGAGTAAATATTATTAACCATTAAAATCATCAACTAATATTAACGATTTACAGTTCCGGCTTCACAGCCAGAACTCACCCTTGGAACAGACGCAGCAACTGCTGCGCCTCTTCCAAAGGGCGCAGTCCTGCTGCGCCTGTTCCAGGTTGAGTTCTGTCTCTGAACTCCGTTGTTGCCTCACCTAGTTTAATTAGCTTACGTATAATTGACTATTATCCGTATTATCGCCTTCTGATTTGTTCGTTAATTCATTCTTTTATTCTTTTTCTCAAATTATCCGTTTAAAAGGTATTTTCGACATAAATCGCCTAATCCATTATAATTATTGTAATTTTCATTATCGTAATTTTCCTATTGTATTTATCATTGAATTTTGTATCATTTGTATGTTTTCACATGTAATTGAGCATTAAATTCCTACTTCGACCCAATTGTATGTTAAATTACGTGTCTCACCGACTTAGCCTAATTTTCACATGTTAGGATTAAAACTTGGATGTTGCATTGCATGCATATAATCGACGATATATCAAGTATAAATGATGTCCCTAATCATTAGTAGAGGCCGCTATCGAGGCGGGCGGGATTAGGTGTTCGATCAAAAGAGCTTCCTAATACGTACCCTCACCCCTTACTCCAGATCTCTGTGAACATCCGTGTTCATTGGCATCCACGAGAGTCATTCTAGACATAGAATGATAAGGGTAACGATTGCTTAGTGTTCATGTCACTACTTTGTGTCTTGACATGACACGAGGTATTCGAACGGTTCCAATTTCCCATAAAAATTGGTGGCGACTCCAACAAAAATGTAAACGCTTGTTCTCTTCCTCCCAAGCGCCCCCGTGGGCCACCCGCTGTCCACAATTGGAGAGTCAAGTCCCTGAGGCGGAATGGACCCGTCGAAGGTACGAACAGCTCACTCTTCTAGATGAACGGCGACTCAACGCCTTGCACAACGTCCAGCTATACCAACGACGTATACAACGGGCATTCAACAAAAAGGTTAAACCCAGAAACATCCAGGAGGGCGACTTGGTCCTCAAGTCAGTTCGAGCACCATTACCCGTCAATCCGAGGGGAAAATTCAAACCCAACTGGGCCGGGCCACACCTGGTCAAGAAAATACTTTCGGGGGGCGCAGTGAGACTGAGTGACCTAGATGGGGAGGACTTTACAAACCCGACCAACCTAGACCAACTCAAGAAGTACTACCCTTGAACCCTATTAACCAACAACCCAGCCTAGTTTTGCAACTAGCATCGACCTCAACCCTTTTCAAGTCAAGTTCCTCAATATGTTCTGATTTGAAATTGCATGTTTTATCGAGTCTAAGCTGCGGCACCTTGCCCGTTTCGAATGTCCTTTGATCCGTCAAAGGCAACGTCCATTTGCACTACAAAAACAAACCCCCTGAACTACGAGCATGGTTTGATTTCACCTCTTCAGGTGAATATGTAGGCAGTCCCTCTTATGCCTGAGGGATACAACCACAAAACCAATTCAAATTCACAAAACATTTCGAACTACGATCATGGTTTGATTTCACCTTTTCAGGTGGATACGTAGGTAGTCCTTTCTTACACAAGAAGGATACAACCATCCCCACAATAAAAAAAAACATCCCCATCAAAAAAAAGAAAGGGAAAACCATTCCCTTTCCCACCAAATACAAAAATGAGCCTTTCTCCCTTTCCACAAAATACCACTTTCCCAAGTGCAAACGTTTAAGATGATTCAAATCGAATTGCCTTCATAAAATGGATGGAAGAAACAAGCGTTCACAATTTTCGACACGAGCAATCCTCTTATTTAATTAATAATGGGAGGAATTACAATTTCAACAACAAATAAAGCACGACGAGTCTACAACTTGTCAAAACTAAGGTGTCCACTAACACACCTCACATAGTAAAACTAGCACAAAACACACAACAACTAGCTAGTACAACATAATACAAACTCACAACAATAATACAACATAATAATAAAGTGGGTAATGGAGGTCTTCACTCTTCCATTCTACCCTTGCCTTTTCCTTCGAGGTACATCTTCCCCTTGTTCTTCTTGTTGGCCCGCTTAGCATGGACTTCCTCCTCGGAACGGATCCTCAACGGATCTAAGACGGTGATGGCCTCCGGTCTAGCACAAGACCCCGTATTCGACCCAAGACGAGCCAATGCATGGCCCACCATATTCTTGGGGCCGGAACTCCTCCTCTTCGGTGGTCTCATCACATCGGGAGTAGCTCCATCAACATACTCCTCAAAGAAGGCACGGTTGGCCTTGCCAACCTCTCGATACTTCAAGTCGACAACCTCGTCCTTACGGAATTTGGATCTCTCTTCCAAGGACGGAGCACGTGACCACTTGACATAAGCGGGAGTCACCCATGTCGTGGCAACGGGGTTTGGTACCTCCCAAAGCGGCCGAGTGGCCCACCACCTTTCGAAGAATTCCACAAGCTCGGAGTTCCGAAACACATTCTCTTGGACAAGAGTATCTTGAGCGGGCACCTGTTGTTGACGTCCCATTTGCCTCATGAGCCTTTCGGGATAAATGAAGGAAACAACCTTCAAGCCCACCACCATCAAAGAACGAGGACTAGCACCCGAAGCGGGCAACCCCGTGAAGGACCTCAAGTGCCACCACGGCACCACCCAACGGATATGAGGACCACCCTCCTCCGCCAATCTTGCGGCCCAATAGGCCTCGGTGGAAGCAAAACTATCCGGGTACAACTTCTTCCTCATGGTAAGGTGACGGAAGGAGTAAGAAGAAAGATTAACCGGAGGCTCTACATACCTTAGCCTCTCCAATAGCCACACTTGGAGGATCCTTGGCGATCCGAAAGAGGGAGCTTCTCCACAAGAGCCTTCCTTGTCCAAAGCTTGGATAATCTCTCCAAGCACCAACCATGATGGATCTCTACCATGCTCCATTTGCTCAATCACATGGATAAGGGTCATGCTACCATGACATCTTGGCCCCTCCTTCTTCAAGACATCAACAAAGAGGTACACATGGACAAGGCAAAATGCAAGAGCCCTTCTCCTAGCCACCTCCGAGACATTAGCATCTAACCGATTCGAGAAGATGTTGATAAGAGCCAACATATCCACACCATATGGAGCAAGAAGAAAGTTGACTTGGCTTGTTGACAAACCCAACATGGAACGGAATTTCTCCTTGTAGCACAACCGAGTCGGAGGAAGCACCGGAGCACAACCCGGCCACCCACCAATGGCTCCAACTTCTTCGGCAAGAGGACAAATTTCACCTTTCGGGAAAACGAAAACATGATGTTTCGAATCCCAAAACCGAGAACATGCTTCGAGAAACGAAGGTTGCACCTTGACTTAACGAAGCACCAACAATTGACCAACTCCCATGCAATCGAGTTGATACTTCTCGGGAGGCGACAAATCTCGGCACCATTGTCGCAATGCGTTCTCAAAAGCATCCATGAAATATTTTTGTGGAAGAAGAAGAGGTTTTGTAGAGATGTTTTTGTGTTTCGGATGATGAAACAAGGAAGCGCAAACGTCCCTATTTATACAAAATGATCAGCGCGTTTTTTCAGAAAAAGAGGAGAGCCGGCTTCCATCGCCGAGCAGCTCGCGCCTCTTTGAGGCTTCTCCAGGATTCCCGCTGTTGACTTGTCTCTTTCAACATGTGCTTTCTCCTGACACCTCAAACCTCCCGCCAGGAACCTCGCGCCTCTTCGGGATGATCCGGGAAATTTTGTGTTTCTTCACACTCACATTTCCTTGTTTTCGCGTTTTACGAAATCCGACACGGTTTCCATGACGCAGCTTTAAACATACGGATTTTTCTTTCTTTTTTTAAGGGGGGGAAAGGCTAGTCGCCCCGATCCGCGATGGATCGTTTCCATATCAGTTGAAATTCCGAAAATTTTTCGCTTTTTCGCAAAACAAAAATCAAAATCGAAAATTGATAACACGACATCAATTTTCCTCAAAAATTCAAGCACTCACAAATTCGAGTCTTCACTCAAAAGCCAAATATACTCGCAAAAATCCTTTTCTAAAAATTCTTTCCTGACGGTCTGAGTTTGAATTTTTCGAGTCAATTTTCAATAATTTCGATGCAATTTAATTCACGACACGAGTTAATTGCTCAAATTTTCAAATCAATTCCTTTTGAATTCCAAACGCGACGATTTGTCACGGAATTTTCAAAATTTCAATTTTAACTTCAAGTCATCTTGGTTAATTTTTGTTTTTCAATCAAATGCTTTTACGTGTTTACGTTTATGCGTATATGCTATCTGTTGCCTGTTCTCTACACTAACGATGCAGGAACTGGTGCAAAGCAAAAGGAGAATAAACAGCCGACAGCGCTCCTCCGAAACACAACACAAAAAAGCCGAAAATCACAAAACAAACCACAATCCAAAGACACATATATACAAACCGCCTTACGCAAAATACATCAACAAACGTCTATCATACAGACACTGGCCTAAAACAAACGTCTATCATACAGACACTGGCCTAAAACAAACGTCTCATCATACGGACATCGGCCTAAAACAAACGTCTATCATACGGACATCGGCCTAAAACAAACGTCTATCATACGACACGGCCTAAGACAACGAATCGGGGCTAACCGCCACCTACCGAACTAAGCACTCTCTATCCTCTCAAACGGAAAAGAAAGAGAGCAACAGGGGAAATAGAGGAGCAACAGCGTAAGCAGAGGAGGTTACCATGACGATAACCCTCCGCTCTCGCTCCATGACAAAAAAGAAGACAGTGTCTTGCAGACTTCGGATGATGAGGAGGCCAAGAACCATGATGCGATGCACCATTCCGATACTAAACCCCACTCATCAGCCACCCTGTCTATGAGCCACAACGAAAAGGACAAACCGGCCATATCAGCCGCTTATCCTCCTCTACGGAAGCATCCTCCACCACCGCCTCGAATACAGCAGCCTCCTCGGCCGCTACATCCCCTCCAGGATCGACTTCCTCCTCCAAAGCCTCGACAACGGATCCCATAGGACCCAAATGATATCCTACAATAAAAAAACAACAAGAAAACGTCAGCCAAAATTTCGGCATTACGACGGCATGAAATGGATAAACCCAAAAACAACAAAAAACAACCTGCAATACAAAAAGCAAGGGGCAATCCCGCCCCCAAACGGTTCACAAAAAAACACAAAAACGACTCGCCCCTCTTTTTAAGCAAAAGACGAGTCAAAATCACAAAAACGACATTTCAAGACCCATACAAGGTCCGCCAACAACCCAAAATACGGTTCAAAAAGGCAATTCATACGCTAATTTGAGCCCAAACCGGTCAAAAATTCAAAAACGACCGCAAAAAGGCAAACGTGACTTTATCACGCCTCAAGGTGACCTAAAATACCAATAAAGTCCATTTCAAGACAAACTGACTCAATTCAAACCCAAACAGGCGCTTATTTGGTCAGACGTAAGACCGTCGCAAAAGGCAAAAATTCACTTTTGCCCACAAACATCCAACGAAGGTCCTTAAATGGCAAATACGGGTTTTCCCAACTACAATGCAACCTAGTGGGACCCACTACCCAAGCAAATAAACTTGGCATTGTGAAATGAGACGGTTTCTCGCCTCAATCACGTTTTTCGAGCCTAGGGAACGGGGACCAAAATGCAAACTAAAAGCACCCCTATACTCCTAAACAGGTTCCTAACCTAATGCAAACATCAATTTCACTCGAAATTGGCTCAATCAAAAACGCCCAATTCGATTTTTTAGGGCAAAATCCGCCCTAATTCAACTAAGCTAACAATCGACAAATTTGAATGGATTCAAGAGGAAATACTTACCTTGAGATGACATTTGTTGACAATGGCACAAGTGAAAGCAAGCTTGAAGGTCCTTTAATGGCGATTTTGCGGGATTTTGAGGTTGAAGATGAATAATCATCCGCAGCTCAACCTCGCGTCTTTTTAACAAGAAATAGGGAAGCCGGCTTGCATCGCCAGGTGGCTCGCGCCTAAACCAGGCCTCCCCTTTTCTTTTTCAGCGAAATTTGGGCTTTGGCCCAATTCCCCACAACAAACTTCAAAATTTTCGTTGACGATATGAATGTCGTCATTTCCTCGAAAACAAACAAAACAAATAGTGAAAATTTAAAACTCACTATTTTCAAGCAAACGGCGATCAAAACCGCCAACTTCAAAAAATAATAGCAAAACTCAAATTTGCTATTTTTCTCCAAATTTCAAGCAAACGGCGATCAAAACCGCCAATTTCAAAAATAATGGCGAAATCAAAATTCACCATTTTCCTTCAAATTATCCAAAACAACAGCGAAAATTCAAAAAACGCTATTTTTCATGCAACGGCGGCACATAAACCGTCACTTCAATTAATAGTGAAGATTCCAAATTCACTATTTCTTTCAAAATGTCAACGGCGGCACATAAACCGTCACTTCAATTAATAGTGAAGATTCCAAATTCACTATTTCTTTCAAAATGTCAACGGCGGCACATAAACCGTCACTACGATCAATAGTGAAGATTCCAAATTCACTATTTCTGTCAAATGTCAACGGCGGCACATAAACCGTCACTTCAAACGCTATAGCAAACTCAATTTCGCTATTTTCCTTCAAAATTAGAGCAAATGGCGATCAAAACCGCCACTGCAAATTCAAGCCGACGAATGGTGAAAATTCCAAATTCACTATTCCTTCAAATACAAGCAGGGGGCTTCCTCGCGAAACCCACTCATTCCAAAAATAGTGGTAATGAAAATCCATACCCATTATTTCCCCAGCGGCATCACGAGTTCGCTACTTTCAAAACAAGCTCATTTGGCGCGGCTACTCCCATGTGTAGATACCTCATTTCTGCACCTCTCGCAAACCACCCGGTGATGATTGGGCCGCATGTTTGCTACGCGGAACGATCTGTGACAGTTCGTAAGTTTATCGTCAAGTGATTGCTCAAATACTAATGTCTACCTCTTAGTTGTCATCTACGTGCCGATACGGTCGTTTTGACAGTAATTAGAGTACATTTGGAGTCCGGGCCTAAAACCGTCTTCATTTTCTGATAACCGTTAAATCCCGAGTCAGAATGTTTTGGAACGTTCCGGATATTTCTATTCCATATTTTATAAATATTTCACAATCTTTATCCTTTGGTAAACAATTTCCCGTAATATTCACATAAAATATTAAGGAAAACCAAATTATTCCGTCCTTCCATAACTTAAACACGGAAATCTTTCTTCCGCAGGAGGAAACCACTTGGGAACAGACGCAGCAGGTGTTGCGCCTCTTCCAAGAGATGCAGTGGCTGCTGCGCCTCTTCCCAGGTCCTTTTCTGCGTAATTTTCGTATCTTTTTCATATCTTTCCGAGATTCACTTCCAAAGACCCTCTGAAACCCTAATTCCTTCACGTGATTAGTATAAATAGGAGTCTTCGCTCCTCATATTTCTCACGCGAGTGTCCACCCTTCTCTTCTCCCTTTGCATTCTAGACCTTTGTTCTTACTTTTTGGCGTCTGCGTGCTTGAATATTCGACCACGTAAGCTCGGATCCTTCTGAGTACCAGCCTCGTTTGCATGACCGACCAATTTGACCAACTCCACAATCAATCAACATAATTAAACTAATCGTTTTCCTCTTACGAGGGCACTTTCGTCTACATTTGAGTCGAGCATCACTAATCGATAACTTAGTTCATCTCGTTTCGTCAAACATGTAAGTCTGAGGGTGTAAATCCTCTTTTACTTATCGTTATTTACCTTTTGTATCATCATTAATGTAAGGTTTATGTCGAAAATACCTTTTAAAACCGATTTCTAAAACCATGCTTAAAAACCTCTTTTTGCGGATTTCCAGAAGACAAACCGTCGAGAAAGGACGCAGCAACTGCTGCGCCTCTTCGAAGGAGCGCAGTACCTGTTGCGCCTCTTCGTGAGGCTGCCGCAGTTCCTGCTTCCTTTCTTCTTCCTTCGTCCTCTGTAATTCGTCAAGCTTTGTTTGTTTTCGTTTGTTTTCTTTAATTCTTCGATACAATCATAATAATTTCATCTGCATATTATTCATCATTAACATGTTTTAATTCATCATTAAATCCGACTTAAATCCCTTATAATCTCATATTTGCGGGTTTTCGTCATTAAACTCAGCCCGGGTTGTAGAAATTCGATTTGTTCATATTGAGTTTCTGGAATTCGATCTTTGATATATTTTCATCTGTCTATTGTCATATTCGTCATTAATTTGTCATTAATCCGTCATATCTAACCTAATTAGTTCATCAATTTGTTAATAATCCGTATTAATCTTGTATATAATTCGTTTTAATTAGTTTCATCCATGTTTATTGCTTTTATGACCATTAATCACATGTAATTAATCAATTAAATCACTTCCATCCGAGTAAATATTATTAACCATTAAAATCATCAACTAATATTAACGATTTGCAGTTCCGGCTTCACAGCCAGAACCCACCCTTGGAACAGACGCAGCAACTGCTGCGCCTCTTCCATAGGGCGCAGTCCTGCTGCGCCTGTTCCAGGATGAGTTCTGTCTCTGAACTCCGTTCCTGCTTGACCTAGTTTATTTAGCTTATGTATTAATGAACTATTATTCATATTATCGCCTTCTGATTTGTTCGTTAATTCATTCTTTTATTCTTTTTCTCAAATTATCCGTTTTAAAGGTATTTTCGACATAAATCGCCTAATCCATTGTAATTATTGTAATTTCCATTATCGTAATTTTCCTATTGCATTTATCATTGTATCTTGTATCATTTGTATGTTTTCACATGTAATTGAGCATTAAATTCCTACTTCGACCCAATTGTTTGCTAATTACGTGTCTCACCGACTTAGCCTAATTTTCACATGTTAGGATTAAAACTTGGATGTTGCATTGCATGCATATAATCGACGATATATCAAGTATAAATGATGTCCCTAATCATTAGTAAAGGCCGCTATCTAGGCGGGCGGGATTAGGTGTTCGATCAAAAGAGCTTCCTAATACGTACCCTCGCCCCTTACTCCAGATCTCTGTGAACATCCGTGTTCATTGGCATCCACGAGAGTCATTCTAGACATAGAATGCTAAGGGTAACGATTGCTTAGTGTTCATGTCACTACTTTGTGTCTTGACATGACACGAGGTATTCGAACGGTTCCAATTTCCCATAAAAATTGGTGGCGACTCCAACAAAAATACAAACGCTTGTTCTTTTCCTCCCAAGCGCCCCCGTGGGCCCCCCCTGTCCACAGTTTGGCGACTCCGGTGGGGATAATACACTTACGTGTAGCCAAGGGTGAAACTTGAATAAGGTTAGGGAATAATTTGTACAAGACAATTGTCGGTTTTCATAACTCGGTCTTCCTAGACCGTTTTATTCGGCCTTCCTAGGCCCAACCTAACCCATTCGACCAATCGTCCCGTCTAAATGGTCCTAATTCTTATTTAGGCCTAAGGATGGATAGCGATTGACGTCATCCATACCATGATGCTTACTCTTGTTTGTATCAAGGGCCTTCACTACTTGAGGAAATGGACTAGGAATCGGCCTTACTCTTGTTTGGTACGAGCCTCTCCACAGACTTCGGGTTTGATAGTTCGGTATGGCAACCCACCCTTTAAACCAAAACCCTTTTAAATGCACTCAGCATCCTGTTATAATGCTTGTATAAATGTTTGTACCTTACGTGATCTCCATTTCTAAACGAAACCATGACGATTTTTTGTAAAAATCAAAAACCTTTTTTATCAAAATTTCGAAAAAGGCCATTTGATTAGCGCAAAACCCAGTCGAAACTCTGTCCATTTGTCGAATCAAAATCCGGGTCACAAGCCCATTTCGAGACCTCACTTCGAGTCCACTCCTACAACTACACTATAGTTGACTAGGATACACATTTTCAAAATTCTTGTCCTTTATTCAAAGCTCACTCAACACAAGTGGCACACACCCACTTTACGAGTCAAAACATTTCTTCTTTTAGCAAGTGTGTTAGATTGGTCGATCGTGTTTTGATTCGTCATCGATCTCTTATCCAGTTTTCAAGATGCCTGGATCCAGCGAAACAAACCTCCACCAACTTCAAGATGGTAATGATCGAATCCTAGCCGCGCTAGCCCAAATCCAAGTTACCCAAGACCAAGTCCATGATCGCCTTGAGATCATCGAGGGCCGGATCTATGTCGTAGAGGGGAGGTTGCCTCCTCATGAAATTAAAGTAATAGGTGACTCCGCGGATGAATCCAGGGATGAAAATCCTCCCATGGGACTAACTGTAGCCGAGAAAAGACTCCAATACTTAGAGGAGCAATTGATGTACCTTAAAGGGGATGACATTTATATGGAGAATAACCGCAAGTATGAGGCCGTCAATTCCAAATTGCCAACCAACTTCAATATGACGGATATCCCTAAATTCAAGGGGCACGAAAACCCTTTGAACCACATCCGTGCCTTCAAGGATTACATGTCTATCAAAGGCATCAAACCCGAGATGTTCTTAAGGATCTTTCCTTCATCTCTTGACACCATCCCAAAGCAATGGTTCTACTCCTTAGAACACAAGAAGGTCGCTACTTGGGAAGATGCCGCAATCGAGTTTGCTAAGCAATATGCGGATAATGCCGAGATCCAAGTTAACATGCGCACTCTAGAGGTTCTTACCCAAAATGACAAAGAAGGATTCACCGACTTCCTAAGTAGGTGGAGGAAGACTAGTACCCAACAAGTTGAACGCCCGGATGAGGCTACCCTTGTGGAGAAGTTTGTGGATAATCTCAAACCCATTTATGCCAACCATTTGAGATACCAAAACATCAAGACTTTCAAGGACTTAACCGTACTAGGGACAAGGATTGAAGATGACATCCGTAAAGGGCTCTTGTCCAAAACGGTAGGTCGAGGATATCAAGGCTCAACAAGTCGTTCATACGGCTCCACTAGCAAGACCGATGAAGTTAACCTTCTCGAGCCATCCAAGAAAAGTACCCCACCAAGGAAATTCACAAATCTTGGGGACACTTACTCCAACGCTCTAAAAAGGTTAATGAAGCAAGGCAAACTTCAACCCATTGGACCTACTCCAGAACCCGAAAGGAAATCCAAGTTCTGGGACGAGAACTCGTACTGTGAATACCATAGGGGCAAACGGCATGACACAGAGAAATGCTACAAATTGAAAAATGTGCTTCAAGACATGATCGAAGATGGCCGACTACCAATACCGCCGGGAGGTAAACCCAACAACACTCAGAATCCTCTTGGAGTTCTAGTGATTACAAGTGACGAATCTACCTTATATTGTTCACACCTCATTTCTCCAATTGAAGATGAAATCCATGCATTCGAGAATGAAGGGTTCTACTCTACTATCTCCCCTACCATTTCCGACTTCATCACATGGGCAAGGAGTGTGGATAGACAAGTTTGGGAATTAGAAAATGTGGTGACAACTTTACGTGATCCCAACGCAACACCCAAGGAGCATGTGCCACTAATCTTCTCTCAAAACGCTACTATGCAAGAAATAGTCGCCGTGGTTGATAAACTAGTCAACCAAATCATACGACTAGAAGATGAAATCATGAGAATGAGGGAACTAGCTACAATCAATGGAGTTTGGGCCGACGATGATGAGGACGAGTATCTCATTGAGAACTCCTTAGTCAAGGAAATAGTCCAAAATGGTGAAGACCAAAATGTGGACCACCTAACTCGTTCTGGACGTCCATATCAAAGCACTACTCAAAATGGTCCAACCAACGTTGTCACACCAAATGATAACGAAGAGGACTCCACTGACCATTTGCTCAAGCTTACAGAAGACAAAGGCTGATCTTTCAGTCTGGCAATTGGTAGCGAGCTCATTCCCACATCGCCAAGCTTTACTGCAAGCTTTGGCCAAATTAAATGTAGCACATAACTCGACACCCGAAGATGTAGTCAACTTGGTCTTCCAAGAATCACCAAAGCTAAGTAATCCTATTACTTTCTCAGACGAAGATTTGCCACCTTTCGGCGCTAGTCACAATTTAGCTCTTTACATCACCGTCATTTATCTAAAGAAGAATGTGCCAATGACCTTGGTAGATGATGGCTCTGCGATCAACGTCATACCCCTCAAAACGGCATACAAATTAGGCATGAAAGAGTCGGATTGGACCCCTGCCAATCAAGGTGTGCGTGCATACGATGGTACACGACGAAAGGTGGTAGGACTTGTTAACCTAACCATAGCCACAGGGCCAATTGAGCGAAAGGTTAAATTCCAAATAGTGGACATCGAAGCTTCCTTCAACATACTCCTAGGAAGACCTTGGATTCACGCTTCCAAAGCGGTAACATCCACCCTTCATCAAAAGATCAAGATCCCACTAAATGGCAAAGTGGTGACGATCACTTCGTCACCCATCAAGGCAATAATCGAAAAGAAGTCGAACAATCAAATCCTTGCAGATCCCGTATACGAACTTGGGGGCTTCCAAAGCATAAGTGTCATAGAAAGCGAATTGGCACCCTTATACTATGATCCCTACTCCAACTTGCTGGTCAACCACATACTCAAAACCCAGGGATACTTCCCTGGAATGCCTTTGAACCCTACTCGAAGAAACACCATCGCACCATACAAGGAAGGCAACTCAAAGAGGATACCACTTGGACTAGGGTACAAACCCACTAAAGAAGAGGTTCTCGAGATGCTCGCTCAAGTCCAAAATCGTAAGCATGAAGGAGTCCAAATGCGACCCTATCTCCCTACCCTAAATGGGTACTTTGTTGAAGAAGGAAGTCTAGAACTCTTTCACGGCTTTCCCGAGCCTTGGCATTATCTCGAGAGGAAGCTAGCCGGAATTGAGATCTTTCACGATTGCTACTTCATCTCTCCATAAACGGTTCCTACCGTCAAAACCCGTCAAACACCTTGCTTAGACGAACAAGCTGTTAGTCTATTGTTCAGAGAAGATCGATTTGTTAGGGCCGCGCAGGATGAGATCATTACCATGATACTTCAAGACGATCGCTTCAACCCCACCGCGTTAATCACAGAAACCAACGCAAGTCAGCAGAAAGGATGGAGAAAATCAATCAAGTGGACCAACAATCAAGGAAGACTCTTCAACCTCACCACTGGAGAAGGAGATATGTTTAAAGGAGAACGAGAAGACGATAAATTCGAGTCAGAGTCGGAGTCAGAGTCGGAGTCTAGAGAAGTCATTAGGGAGTCTCCTCCTGTCGTCATCCCCATTCCCTCTGTTTCTCCTAGCTTAGCCTCGAGTAGTCACGAGTTCGGAAATGTCCCAACCACTGTCCCTTTGCCACCACTGACCATGGATCAGATGGCTTCTTTGTTTCAACTTTACTCAAACCTTAATATGAATAAATCAGGTTCTGCTTACTCTTTGTGTTATCTTGAGTGCAATTCTGTTTACGATGATACTGAGGATGACCAAGACCCAGACTCAATCGAAATACCTCCCTACATAGCCAAAGAAATACTACAGGAAGGGGAAGAGGGACCAGTAATAGAGGACACCGAACCCATCAACGTAGGAACCGAACTAGAACCCCAAGAACTTAGGATAGGGACTACCTTGAGCTCTACCGAAAGGGCCAATTTCATAGACCTCCTACACGAGTTCAAAGACGTTTTCGCTTGGTCCTACAAAGACATGCCAGGGATCGACAGGGATATCGCCGAACATAGAATCCCGATTAAGCCAGGTTTCAAACCTGTAAAACAGAAGTTTCGACGAATGAAAACGGAATGGGCTCTCAAAATTAAGTAAGAAGTTGACAAGCAATTCAAAGTCGGGTTCATCAAAGTTTCCGAGTATTCTGACTGGGTAGCCAACATAGTACCTGTACCCAAAAAGGATGGGAGAATCCGGGTTTGTGTTGATTTTAGGGACTTAAACAAATCCAGTCCTAAAGATGACTTTCCTCTACCACACATCGACATATTGGTGGACAATACTGCAGACCACGCATTACTATCCTTCATGGATGGGTACGCGGGTTATAACCAAATCAAGATGGCCATAGAAGACATGCATAAGACCGCCTTGTTCACTCAATGGGGAACCTATTGCTATACGGTCATGCCGTTTGGATTAATCAACGCCGGAGCTACATATCAACGCACCGCAACTACACTCTTACATGACATGATGCACAAAGAAGTTGAGGTATACATAGACGACATGATTGTCAAATCCAAGGATAGAGAAGGGCATATTGCGAACCTTCGCAAATTTTTCGCAAGGCTACGAAAATACAACATGAGGCTCCATCCTCAAAAATGCACATTCGGAGTAACATCTGGCAAACTCCTGGGATACGTCGTTAGCCAACGAGGTATAGAAATAGACCCTTCCAAGATCAAGGCTCTGATCGAAATACCACAACCTCAAACAGAAAAAGAAGTCAGAGGATTCCTGGGAAAAGTGCAATATATAAGTCGATTCATATCAAAACTCACCATGATTTGCGAGCCTATCTTCAAGAAGCTCAAGAAAACAGACCACACCATGTGGGATGATGATTGTCAAAAGGCATTCGACCGAATCAAATTAATATTGGCTAAACCACCAGTGCTCATGCCACCTCAACGAGATCAACCTCTTGGTTTATATCTCACAGTAACTGAAACAACCATGGGTGCCATGCTAGCTCAGACCGTAGGAAGTGAAGAAAGGGCTATCTACTACCTTAGTAAGAAGTTCTTGGAGTACGAGTGCAAATACTCACAACTCGAAAAGACATGCCTCGCTCTTGTGTGGGCGACGAAGAAGCTACGCCATTACATGCTTAGCTACTCCATCAAAATATACTCCAAAATGGATCCAGTCAAATACCTCTTCGAGAAACCCGTCCTCAACGGACGCCTAGCAAGATGGACTTTGATGCTCTCAGAATTTGACCTCAAATACGTGCCTCTAAAAGTTATAAAAGGGTGCGCCGTTGCCGAATTCTTCGCAGAAAATCCCATCAATGATGCACAAACAATAGACACTTGGTCATTTCCGGACGAGGATATACTCCAAACTGATGTAGACGCCTAGGATCTTTACTTTGATGGGGCATCAAACTTAAGAGGATTTGGAATAGGAGTGTTGCTCATCTCTCCTGAAGGCGAGCACACACCAATCGCTGTCAAACTCGACTTCGAGGTGACAAACAATGCTACCGAATACGAAGCTTGTCTCATCGGATTACAAGCGGTAGTGAGCTCAGGCATTAAAAACCTCCGAGTACATGGGGATTCATCACTGATCATCAACCAAGTTACAGGATCTTGGAAAATTCGAAGCGAAAGCCTAGCACCTTATCAAGCCAGAATAGACCAAGTTGCCCAATTCTTTGATCACGTGACATATCTACACCTACCTCGGGAAGAAAATCAGTTTGCAGATGCTCTTGCAAAACTTGCATCCTTGATTAATATGCCAGATGACATGATGGAAATGCCTTTGTGCATCGAACGACGGTCAGAGCCGGCTTATGTACACCAAATCACCGATGAAGAGGAAATCGCACAGGAACCCTGGTTCCAAACAATCCAGAATTTCAAGCTCAACGGTACCTATCCACCCGATATGGACAAGAGGGGACAACGTGCTATACGCCTACTAGCTTCCCAATACGTTCTCATGCAAGGAGAGTTATACAAAAGAACACCTCTTGGTGTAATCCTATGTTACCTCGATCATTCACAGGCACGAAAGGTGATGGAAGAAGTCCACGATGGAGAATGCGGTCCTCACATGAGTGGGCCCATGATGGCAAAGAAAATCACACGTCTGGGGTATTATTGGACCACAATGGAATCCGATTGCATCAAATACGTAAGACATTGCCACAATTGCCAAATCTTCGGGAATGTACAACACGTCCCTCCTTCATTGCTCTATACGATGACATCTCCTTGGCCATTTTCTGCTTGGGGAATCGACATAATCGGGAAGATAACCCCAGCCGGAACAGGAGGTCACTGTTTCATCCTAGTGGCAATCGACTATTTCACCAAATGGGTAGAAGCGGCTTCCTACAATAGTCTTACGGCTAAAAATGTGGCAAAGTTCATACAAAACAACATCATCTGTCGATACGGTTGCCCACATGAGATCATTAGTGATAATGGATCACATTTCCAAGCTGAGACTGAGTAATTTATAGCCAAATACAAGATTAGGCATCACCACTCTTCGCCCTATAGACCACAGACTAACGGCGCGGTAGAAGCAGCAAACAAGAACGTTGTCACAATTCTCAAGAAAATGATTGACAACTATCGAGATTGGCCGAGCAAGATACCCTTTGATTTATGGGGATATCGTACATCTGTTAGGACGCCCACTGGGGCTACCCCTTTATATTTAACTTACGGCATGGAAGTTGTACAACCAGTCGAGCTAGAGATACCATCCTTGCGTATTCTACTCGAAAGTCAAATCCCAGAAGCCGATTGGAAGAGGGATAGATATGAAGAACTCATCCTCCTGGATGAACGTAGGCTACGCGCCTTGCATAATGTCCAAACATATCAAGCACGTATCAAACGAGCTTTCAACAAAAGGGTTAGGCCAAGAAACATCAAGGAAGGAGACTTAGTACTCAAATCGGTTAGAGCTCTTCTACCTGTTGACCCACGGGGAAAATTCAAACCTAATTGGGCCGGACCATTTTTAGTCAAGTCCATACTTCCAGGGGGTGCGGTTAGAATCACAGACCTAGACGGGAATGAGTTTTCCAACCCAACAAACCTCGACCAACTAAAACGGTACTATGCCTAGAATAGGAACAAAAAACGTGCCTCGCGTAACCTCACGTGTCGCTCTTGCTGCACTAAATAAACGGCCCCTGGCCAAGCTGAAATAAACTAATGTCACTTTGCTCTTGCACTTTGACAATTTTTGTCGTCCTCATATCATCAAATAAACTAAATTTGCACCTTCAGAGTAAGCAAAAGCTCATGCTTATTTTCTAAGTTCACTACAAGCTCTTGCTTAGAACAATTATTCTTTTACATTTACTCGAACTACGCGCAAGAGTTTGATTTCATTTTTTAAGTGAATACGTAGGCAATCCTTTATAGGATACAACCCACTATTTTTAAAAAAATGTAAATAGAAGGACATTTGCATTGCATTTGGAATTCGACAAGAATAATAAATAGAAAATCACAACGGTTTCATAACCATTTAACCTTTTTTATTTCATTCATTTTCTAATAGTAATAGTACGCTACATAATAAAAATAGAATAGGCTAGGATTCTAAAAACCCCACCTTTTTATTACAACAATAATAATAATAATAATAATAATAATAATAATAATAAATATATAAAGACTCGGGCTATTCTTCCATCTTCCCTTTGCCCTTGTCATTCTTGTCATATTTCTTGTCACGACCTCGAGCCGGACGCTCTTGCGCCACTTCGGACCTAATCACCAAAGGTCTTTCTCGAGGCCGAGACTTCTCATTCTTGCCAATCACCATCTCTACGACAGGAGAAGTCTTCGGTTTCTTCGAAGGATGAACAACTCGAAACCCGACTTCTTCCTCTCCCTCAGTCAAATGCTTTTCTTTCTCTTTCTCCACCTCGCGCACCTTATAGTCAACGGGTTCGCGCTTTCTCAATCTCTCGCGCTCTTCCGGAGTAGTAGCTTTCCTCCATCGCAGAAAAGAATCCGACACCCATAAGGCATTAGCAGAAGAGTTCAAGAACCATACATTTCTTTGAGCCCATTTAATGGCCCACTCCCTTCGGCTCTCTGCGCCATATGAGTCTGCGAGATAGTATCAAGCTTCGGGATTGTCTGTTTTAGTCCAACTTGTCTCATCAGCCTTTTCGGGAAAATGCACACCATAAATTCCAGGCCAGGAATGCGCACGGACCGAGTAGGATCCAAAGAAGACACTCCAATGACAGATTTGAGATGCCACCATGGCACAATCCACCTAATCAACGGGCCATCGTCACTCTTCAGTTTGTTCTCCCAATAATTGCAGACTCGGGTGAAATCCACCATGTAAAGCCTGGTCCTCATCGCAATTGAACGAGGATGATAAGAAGGAACATGAACTGGGGGTTCGATCAATCGAAGCCGTTCCATAAGCCAAACCTACCAAAAGCGGGTATTAGACATAAAAAAAAAACAAAAAAAAAAACAAAAACAAACGAAAAAAAAAAAGAAAAAAAAACAAACGAAAAAAAACAGAAAGGAAAAGGAAAAAAGAAAGAAATGTTCTTTTACCTGCAGAATGACGGGACTTCCCAAATACGGTAGGTCACGATTGGCTCTCCTATTATCTAAGCCCAACAAGATCTCTCCTAAGCATAAACAAGCTGGGCTCCTGCGCAACTCCATTTGCTCAACAAGGCCCAGAAGACGGGGATCACCTCTCAAGTCTTCATCAACATGCCCTTGGAAGACATACACATGCAACAAGCAAAACCCAAATGCCCTTCGCCTGGCAACATAAGAAACGGTGTGGTCAGCCCGTTAATAAATCGGTCAATGAAGTCCAACATTCGCACTCCCTTCGAGGTCACTAGACGGTCCACCTCGAGTCTAGTCAACCCAAGCAAGTCTCTAAATTTGCCCTTGTACCCTTGCGAAGTAGAAGGAATGGCAGGCAAGTGTTCAGGGTCCCACCCACCAATCGCAGCAATTTCTTCAGAAAATGGGCAAATATCGCTTCAGGGAACGCAAAAACATGGTAATTCGGGTCCCAATAATCAAGACAAGCATCCAAGAACGGTTTGACAACCTTGATAAGCTTCAAACTCAGCAGTGATCCAAGATTATAGGCGCCCATATCATATTTCTCTATGTTGGAAAAGTCGTTGGTCCATTCTTTTACGCGAACCTCTAAAGTATTCATGACGAAGGATTATTTTGAGAGTTTTATGTAATAAGACGAAGAAGAGACGGAAGAATTGTGTGAATAAAAGCTCCATCGACGTCTTTATTTATACTAATTTCTGTTTCCAAAAATCCGCCAGAACGAACAACACAGGAACAGGCGCAAAGACTGCCGCGCCTCTTCAAAGGGACGCAGCTCATGCTGCGCCTCTTCCTCAGCTTAACTTCTGAGATTTTCCGCGTTGGATCTTTCCTAATTCCATGATGAATAATTTCCTATTCCTACGGGTTATTATTTTGGCAAATACGTGGAGGTTACCATATTTCGGGTTTCCTAACTTCCGCGGGCACGCATCTCGAGATGACATCGACATTTTCGTCATTTCACCACACTCGTACAAATTCATTTTAGGAAATAATTCTCATTTGGATATAATTCATTTTAAGAAATAATTCTCATTATAATTCATTTCAAAATTTAAATTTATTTCATTTCTTTCATTTCTTTTTTTAATCATCTCATTTCTAACTTATAGATTTCTATTTTTTCTTTTTTTAGGGGGTAACCCTCCCTACCGTCCGGTCATTTCCGGCAAAATTTTTGCATTTTTGCATTCTTTTGAGTCACTCGTTTTGCGCTAATCAAGGCCATATGTATGTCTTGCGTGATTTCTATGTAAATTTCGGCGGCATGACGGCGTATACCGTCATCTACCAAACCTGTTCAAAGCTAACCTGCAGATACAAGCAACATAGCCCAGCAACAAAGGCACTCAGGCCATCTTATATACAACCAAAAAGGGGAAATGTATAACAAACTGGGGGCTCGAGCCCCAAACAAAGTCCAGAATGTTCAAAATGAAGGTCCAAAATGTACAACTGTGCAAAATACAGCCAACAAACAAACAAAAACTAAAACAAAACTACTGCTGGTCGCCCTCCAGCTCGGCAACCCTTGCCGCAAGAGCAGCAATCTCGGCGTCTCGAACCTCGAGCTCCCTCAACAAGCTAGTTGTCTCCTCCCGAGACTGGGTCAACTCTCGCTCCAACTCGCGGTCCCCCTGTAAACAACAAAATTGGCTCATGTCAAGCAATTACAAGAAAAGTTGGAAATCAAAAGTCAAAAATGAAATAGGCACAAGGTTCATACCTGACGGCCTCGACCACCGGCAAGTGCCCCGACGACAGTAGCTCGCAGCCGGTTGGCCACCCTCCATAACGCCACGAACCGAGACGGTGCAACCTGCATTTTCAAAAGGAAGTCCTCAATAATTGAATAAACTCAATCAAAGGTATTCTTATACAAAAATCACACAAAATTAGAGGTTTACCCTCTGAATCAGATGCTGCCAGTCGTCCAAGCCAGCATCTGTCGCAGCCACGTCAAAGTCGCGTAGCTCAGAGATCGTCGTCCTCCCGGTCGCGTCATTGTACTCAAGGGTCTCGGGGTACTCTGGGGGCTCGATGCCCGCCGCCTCAACCTCCTACAAAACCAAATGTTTCTCATTAATCGATGATCTTTCATCGTAGTTTTAAAAAATCAAGTAAAGAGGAAGAGTAAAGATGCTCACCACTACCGGCCAGTACGCCAACCTCCCGTAGAGGAACGCCGAGTAGTCCTCGCCAGGAAGAAGGAGGGAGTCACCACTAGCGCCAGCCAAGTCCACCTCCCTCTCAGCCTCAGAAGGCTCCCTGAACAACGTCCTAGGAGGATCAACGGGAACCGTCAACACATCCCGACAGCACTGAGGAGCCAAGCGCTCGCCCAAGTACCACACAGGACCCATCGACGTCCTCAACAGCAGCCGGCTCGAGCTCCTAGGTCGAAGGACCTCAGCCACAAAAGGAGGCGCATCAGCGTACTCCGCCCAAGGTCTGGGCACCCACTGGGACAAGATAAACAAAGGAATCATTCTTATGATCAATTTAAAGGCAATATAGAAGCAAATGAATATAAGTGAAATGCTTACGCTGTCTAGCTGAAGAGCGTTCACGTCCCGCCGGTAGACACCGTGAGAAGAACGCTTGCTCTTCGTCCTGCACATCACCCAATCCGTCACCACGGGATAGGCCTTCTCCAGCGGCTCCGTCCTCTTGGGCGCGAGGCCCGGAAAGTAGGAATACACCCACGCCTTTAAAGAAAGATAGTCAATAACGATCTTTCGTGTTTGGATAAAGAAAGGAATTGATTTTGGTCTAAATGAAGGTTCATACCTCCAGCAGTAGTCCAGGTCCGACAGCGCCAGGAGAAGTCCCCTTCTCCATCAACTCCGGACGAACCATGGCCCTCATGAAGCGGATGAGGACCGCAAAACCAAGAAGATGACCCGGTCCCCAACGCCGTAGGGAGCTCAGGTCAGAAAGGAAGGGAAGAAGCTTCGTCGACAGCCTCTCTCCCTTGTCTCCGAGGTAGATCGAAGACAGAAACCACCAGAGTCACAAACGAACCCTCTGCTCAGCTGTACAGGGAGGAGGAGCCGTCTCCCTCCCGTCAATCGTCACCAGCGCCGGGATCTTTCCCGCAAAGTAGTCTCGAACGTAGGAGCTGGGCACCAAACCCGGCACTGTGACAGCCCTCGGCGACAAGTTCCAGCCGATCAACCTCCTAGCCTCGGCCGAGTCCACCCTCATGGCATTCTCCGGCCACTCCACAGCCTCAGTCCCGCACGGCAAACCAGAAATCATGCAGTAGTCCTCCAGAGTGACTCCCACCTCACCAAAAGACATGTGAAACGTGGAAGTCGTGTCCCAGAATCGGTCCAAGAAAGCGCGGACCAGGCTAAGGTTAGCCCGCAGCTTCCTCTTCGCGATATCCCTCCAGGCCTGCACCAAGGCACCGAACGCTCCACGCTCGATCATGGCGCGCTCCTCCGCCGACAGCCGCTCGTAGCACTCCATCGCTGTCCTGTAACCCGAGAACGACCTGATGTTCCTGGCCTCCTATTATGATTTGAACAAAAGCTATCTTTAGTTTTTTGAAAAAAATTGGAAGAGATGTGAACAAATGAATGAAAGAAGATGGGTGATGAGTAGTGAATTCCTATTTACCAAGCTCTTCACCGTCCTGTAGGACAGATGACCCTCTGCGGCCCACAGCAAGTGCCTACTCTCCCAGGTCTCAGCCCACGCGGGTGCTCCCCTCAGCTGACGACCTCCTCGTCCAACGTTGGCCTGTCTCGGGGCCTCCCCCTCCTAAACAGCCTCCTCCTCATGGACCTCGTCCCCAGCAGCCATCACCGCGGCGGTGAAGGCCTGCTCTAAAGCCTCCTCGATCACAGCAGTGTCTATCTCCATGGGAGTCCTCCCAGAAGTAGAAGCCTTATCACCTGCAACATTAAAGCAAATTTAGGTCGCGTCACGTGACGACGAGCCTTGGTTAAGGGATTTCCGAGCCTTTGGAAGCCCTGAAACCGCTCTTTTCTCGTCATCTTTGGCCATATTCTCACAAACTCGATCGCTCATGTGGGAATTTGGGTCAAGTCAAGCCTAATTTAAAGCCTAGTCTTGGGTTCAAGTCGAAATTTCGGCAGCATTTCGTTATAACAGCGATTATGCCCTAGAAAAGTGTCCTGAAAAAGCCGTCGCAAACCAAAATTCCGAGATGGTAGGAAGTTTACCCATCATCCAAGGATCCCAAATATCAAGTTTCATCGCAAATGGACAATCCTAAGGCTATTTTCGAAACAATCTACGGTTTAGCTGTGAAACCGTCTCAAATTCACTCAAAGGCTCAAAACTCAACGAAAATTCGAAACAAATACATGGTTATGTTCCTTATACTACCAATTACCCGTTTCTAATGTCAATTTCACAAGGCAAATGCATTTGGGGGAAAAGCCCCAAATTTTCGATTAATTGGGTCATAAACCCTAATTTTTTCGATCCAAAATTGGACAAATACAGAAGATTAATGCAAGAATGAAACACATACCTCGATTAGTCATGATTAATGCAAGCTTTTGGATCAAACCTTGGCGGAAATGGTTAGGATTTGAGAGAGAAAGAGAGGATTTATGTTTCGAACAAATGAACACAACCCCTCTGATTATCGCGTTTTTTACGCAGAAAAGCCGCCTTCAGGAATAGACGCAGCAGGCGCTGCGCCTCTTCCAAGAGACGCAGATCTTGCTGCGCCTCTTCCTGGTGTTCCCTCCATACGAGTTTTCAAAAATTCGTTACGAGTTTGTTATTTGTGGGCCCATCTTTGGTGCGCCTCTTCCCCGATGCTGTTTTATCCTTTTGGTCCGTTTGACGATTATCTTTCGTTCCAGCCCGCATTTTCCAAGCCAGCAGCAGACTATTGCATATTATTTATTGCTTCTAAGACCCTTGCTTGTCGCAACGAGCATTTATTCCTTCACAGGTGTTTCGACACGCCTTCATTATATTTCCCCAACGAGAGTAAGCGGATATACTTTCCCTCTCGAGACATGGAGGTCAACATCAACCCCTGTTCCTTTCCGAAGTTTGTTCGAAGCTGAATGCGAACGGATTTCTCCCAGCAGTTCCCGCCTGTGTCCTGCTACTCACAACATTTCTTGCTTCCCCTCGGAGTGCGACGAAGGTGTCGTTCTCCATAAGTTCCCAAACCAATAGAGTTCCTACACTCAAACCTTGAAACCTAGGTTACCCCTTAAGTTGAACCTATATTCGGGCCTCCTTCCCACCGATGCTTTCCTTTAGGGCCCCACACCCTAGCACAACCCTCATATATCTTTTAGGTCTTAACCTTAGCTCCCATGCACCTCCTCAAAGCATCTCGAGAAGAAGTCTCAGGTATGGTCTCTTCTTATGGCTGGCGAGCCTCCTTACGTAGTCTAATGGACTTTAAACGACCCTCCCCGATAGTCGACAGACTCTAAAATGTTCCCGACGACAGGTCCTTGGTTCAGACCCCTTGAGCCGCCTCGCGTCGCCATAGTCGTCAGGTTGTAATCTTCGATTGACCTGATGGCTATACTTTGACTTTCGCTTGTCCAAGCCTCAGTCAAAGTGGGGGCTCTGTAAATACCTCATTTCTGCACCTCCCGCAAACCACCCGGTGATGATTGGGCCGCATGTTTGCTACGCGGAACGATTTGTGACAGTTCGTAAGTTTATCGTCAAGTGATTGCTCAAATACTAATGTCTACCTCTTAGTTGTCATCTACGTGCCGATACGGTCGTTTTGACAGTAATTAGAGTACATTTGGAGTCCGGGCCTAAAACCGTCTTAATTTTCTGATAACTGTTAAATCCCGAGTCAGAATGTTCTGGAATGTTCCGAATATTTTTATTCCATATTTTATAAATATTTTACAATCTTTATCCTTTGGTAAACAATTTCCCGTAATATTCACATAAAATATTAAGGAAAACCAAATTATTCCGTCCTTCCATAACTTAAACACGGAAATCTGTCTTCCGCAGGAGGAAACCACTTGGGAACAGATGCAGCAGGTGATGCGCCTCTTCCAAGAGACGCAGTGGCTGCTGCGCCTCTTCCTATAGATACCTCATTTTTGCACCTCTCGTAAACCACCCGGTGATGATTGGGCCGCATGTTTGCTACGCGGAACGATTTGTGACAGTTCGTAAGTTTATCGTCAAGTGATTGCTCAAATACTAATGTCTACCTCTTAGTTGTCATCTACGTGCCGATACGGTCGTTTTGACAGTAATTAGAGTACATTTGGAGTCCGGGCCTAAAACCGTCTTCATTTTCTGATAACCGTTAAATCCCGAGTCAGAATGTTCTGGAATGTTCCGGATATTTCTATTCCATATTTTATAAATATTTCACAATCTTTATCCTTTGGTAAGCATTTCCCGTAATATTCACATAAAATATTAAGGAAAACCAAATTATTCCGTCCTACCATAACTTAAACACGGAAATCTTTCTTCCGCAGGAGAAAACCACTTGGGAACAGACGCAGCAGGTGCTGCGCCTCTTCCAAGAGACGCGGTGGCTGCTACGGCTCTTCCCAGGTCCTTTTCTGCGTAATTTTCGTATCTTTTTCATATCTTTCCGAGATTCACTTCCAAAGACTCTCTGAAACCCTAATTCCTTCACGTGATTAGTATAAATAGGAGCCTTCGCTCCTCATATTTCTCACGCGAGTGTCCGCCCTTCTCTTCTCCCTTTGCATTCTAGACCTTTGTTCTTACTTTTTGGCGTCTACGTGCTTGAACTTTCGACCACGTAAGCTCGGATCCTTCTGAGTACCAGCCTCGTTTGCATGACCGACCAATTTGACCAACTCCACATCAATCAACTTAATTAATCTTAATCGTTTTCCTCTTACGAGGGCACTTTCTTTACATTCGAGTCGAGCATCACTAATCGATAACTTAGTTCTTCTCGTTTCGTCAAACATGTAAGTCTGAGGGTGTAAATCTCTCTTTTATTTATTGTTATTTACTTTTTGTATCATTAATGTAAGGTTTATGTCGAAAATACCTCTTAAAACCGATTTATAAAACCGTGCTTTAAAATCCCTTTTTTACGGATTTTCAGAAGACAGACCGTCGAGAAAGGACGCAGCAACTGCTGCGCCTCTTTGAAGGGACGCAGCACCTGCTGCGCCTCTTCGTGAGGTTGCCGCAGTTCCTGCTTCCTTTCTTCTTCCTTCGTCCTCTGAAATTCGTTCTTTTCTTATTTGTTTTCGTTTGTTTCCGTTAATTTTTGACATAACAACTTGTTAATTTCACATGTTTATCATTCATCATTAATATGTTTTAATTCATCTTTAAATTTGACTTAAATCCCTTATAATCTCATATTTGCGGGTTTTCGTCATTAAATTCAATCCGGGTTGTAGAAATTTGATTTGTTCATATCGGGTTTCTGGAATTCGACCTTTGGCATATTTTCATCTGTTTATTGTCATATTCATCGCATGTTCGTCATCAATTCATCATGTTTAGTTTATTTCATTCACCTATGTCATTAATCAATCATTCATTCATGTAAATAATTAGTAATATTCCGTCTCATCCTTGTTTTATTGTTTTATGACCATTGATCACATGTAATTAACCTATTAATCACTTTCATCCGAGTAAATAATTTAATCAATCATTAAATTTACCGACGAGCATTAATAACACGCAATTCCGGCTTCACAGCCAGAATTCAGGTCAGGAACAGACGCAGCAACTGCTGCGCCTATTCCAAAGGACGCAGTTCTACTGCGCCTGTTCCAGGTTGAATTCTGCCTCTGAACTCCGTTGTTGTTTGACTTAATTTATTTAGTTTACGTATAATTGACTATTAACCGTATTATCACCTTCTGTCTGTTCGTTGATTTATTCTTTCATTCGTTTTCTCAAAATTATCCGTTTTAAAGGTATTTTCGACATAAATCGCCTATCCCAATGTAATTATTGTAATTTTCATTATCGTAATTTTCTTTTACTGTTTATCATATTTCTTGTATCATTTGTATGTTTTCACATGTAATTGAGCATTAAATCCTACTTCGACCCAATTGTATGTTAAACTAATTGTCCACCGACTTAGTCTAATTCTTCACATGCTAGGATTAAAACTTGGATGTTGCATTGCATGCATATAGCCGACGATATATCAAGTATAGATGATGTCCCTAATCATTAGTAGAGGCCGCTATCGAGGCGGGCGGGATTAGGTGTTCGATCAAAAGAGCTTCCTAATACGTACCCTCACCCCTTACTCCAGATCTCTGTGAACATCCGTGTTCATTGGCATCCACGAGAGTTATTCTAGACATAGAATACTAAGGGTAACGATTGTTTGGTGTTCATGTCTCTACTTTGTGTCTTGACATGGCACGAGGTATTCGAACGGTTCCAATTTCCCATAAAAATTGGTGACGACTCCAACAAAAATGCAAACGCTTGTTCTCTTCCTCCCAAGCGCCCCCGTGGGCCCCCCGTTGTCCACAGTTTGGCGACTCCGCTGGGGATAATACACTTACGTGTAGCCAAGGGTGAAACTTGAACAAGGTTAGGGAATAATTTGTACAAGACAATTGTCGGTTTTCATAACTCGGTCTTCCTAGATCGTTTTATTCGGCCTTCCTAGGCCCAACCCAACCCATTCGACCAATCGTCCCGTCTAAACGGTCCTAATTCTTATTTGGGCCTAAGGATGGATAGCGATTGACGTCATCCATACCATGATGCTTACTCTTGTTCGTATCAAGGGCCTTCACTACTTGAGGAAATGGACTAGGAATCGGCCTTACTCTTGTTTGGTACGAGCATCTCCACAGACTTCGGGTTTGATGGTTCGGTATGGCAACCCACCCTTTACACCAAAACCCTTTTAAATGCACTCAGCATCCCGTTATAATGCTTGTATAAATGTTTGTACCTTACGTGATCACCATTTCTAAACGAAACCATGACGATTTTTGTAAAAAAATCAAAATCCTTTTTAATCAAAATTTCGAAAAAGGCCATTTGATCAGCGCAAAACCCAGTCGAAACTCTGTCCATTTGTCGAGTCAAAGTTCGGGTCACAAGCCCATTTCAAAACTTCACTTCAAGTCCACTCCTACAACTACACTATAGTTGACTAGGATACACATTTTCAAAATCCTTGTCTTTCTTCAAAGCTCACTCAACACAAGTGGCACACACCCCCTTTACGAGTCAAAACATTTCTTCTTTTAGCAAGTGTGTTAGATTGGTCGATCGTGTTTTGATTCGTCGTCGGTCTCTTATCCAGTTTTCAAGATGCCTGGATCCAGCGAAACAAACCTCCACCAACTTCAAGATTGTAATGATCGAATCCTAGCCGCGCTAGCCCAAATCCAAGTTACCCAAGACCAAGTCCATGATCGCCTTGAGATCATCGAGGGCCGGATCTATGCCGTAGAGGGGAGGTTGCCTCCTCATGAAAGTGAAGTAATAGGTGACTCCGCTAATGAATCCAGGGATGAAAATCCTACATGGGACTAACTGTATCCGAGAAAAGACTCCAATACTTAGAGGAGCAATTGATGTACCTTAAAGGGGATGATATTTATAGGGAGAATAACCGCAAGTACGAGGCCGTCAATTCCAAATTGCCAACCAACTTCAACATGACGGATATCCCTAATTTCAAGGGGCACGAAAACCCTTTGAACCACATCCGTGCCTTCAAGGATTACATGTCTATCAAAGGCATCAAACCCGAGATGTTCTTAAGGATCTTTCCTTCATCTCTTGACACCATCCCGAAGCAATGGTTCTACTCCTTAGAACACAAGAAAGTCGCTACTTGGGAAGATGCTGCGATCGAGTTTTCTAAGCAATATGCGAATAATGCTGAGATCCAAGTTAACATGCGCACTCTAGAGGTTCTTACCCAAAATGACAAAGAAGGATTCACCGACTTCCTAAGTAGGTGGAGGAAGACTAGTACCCAACTAGTTGAACGCCCGGATGAGGCTACCCTTGTGGAGAAGTTTGTGGATAATGTCAAACCCATTTATGCCAATCATTTGAGATACCAAAACATCAAGACTTTCAAGGACTTAATCGTACTAGGGACAAGGATTGAAGATGACATCCGTAAAGGACTCTTGTCCGAAACGGTAGGTAGAGGATATCAAGGCTCAACAAGTCGTTCATACGGCTCCACTAGCAAGACCGATGAAGTTAACCTTCTCGAGCCATCCAAGAAAAGTACCCCACCAAGGAAATTCACAAATCTTGGGGACACTTACTCCAACGCTCTAAAAAGGTTAATGAAGCAAGGCAAACTTCAACCCATTGGACCTACTCCCGAGCCCGAAAGGAAATCCAAATTCTGGGACGAGAACTCGTACTGTGAATACCATAGGGGTAAGGGGCATGACACAGAAAAATGCTATAAGTTGAAAAATGTGCTTCAAGACATGATTGAAGATGGTCGACTACCAATACCGCCGGGAGGCAAAACCTAACAACACTCAGAATCCTCTTGAAGTTCTGGTGATTACAAGTGATGAATCTACCTTAGATTGTTCACATCTCATTTCTCCAGTCGAAGATAATATCCACGCAATAGAGAGTGAGGGGTTCTACTCTACTATCTCCCCTACCATTGCCGACTTCATCACATGGGCAAGGAGTGTGGATAGGCAAGTTTGGGAATTAGAAAATGTGGTGATAACTTTACGTGATCCCAACGCAACACCCAAGGAGCGTATGCCACTAATCTTCTCTCAAAATGCTACTATGCAAGAAATAGTCACCGTGGTTGATAAACTAGCTAGTCGACCAAATCATACGACTAGAAGATGAAATCATGAGAATGAGGGAACTAGCTACAATCAATGGAGTTTGGGCCGACGACGATGAGGACGAGTATCTCATTGAGAACTCCCTAGTCAAGGAAATAGTCCAAAATGGTGAAGACCAAGATGTGGACCACCTAACTCGTTCGGGACGTCTATATCAAAGCACTACTCAAAATGGTCCAACCAACGTTGTCACACCAAATGATAACGAAGAGGACTCCACTGACCATTTGCTCAAGCAATTACAAAAGACAAAGGCCGATCTTTCGGTCACCGCAATTAATAGCGAGCTCATTCCCACATCGCCAAGCTTTACTGCAAGCTTTGGCCAAACTAAATGTAGCACATAACTCGACACCCAAAGATGTAGTCAACTTGGTCTTCCAAGAATCACCAAAGTTACGTAATCCTATTACTTTCTCAGACGAAGATTTGCCGCCTTTTGGCGCTAGTCACAACTTAGCTCTTTACATCACTGTCATTTGTCTAAAGAAAAATGTGCCAATGACCTTGGTAGATGATGGCTCCGCGGTCAACGTCATACCCCTCAAAACGGCATACAAATTAGGCATGAAAGAATCGGATTGGACCCCTACCAATCAAGGTGTGCGTGCATACGATGGTACACGACGAAAGATGGTAGGACTTGTTAACCTAACCATAGCCACAGGGCCAATTGAGTGAAAGGTTAACTTCCAAATAGTGGACATCGAAGCTTCCTTCAACATACTCCTAGGAAGACCTTGGATTCACGCTTCCAAAGCGGTAACATCCACCCTTCATCAAAAGATCAAGATCCCACTAAATGGCAAAGTAGTGACGATCACTTCGTCACCCATCAAGGCAATAATCGAAAAGCAGTCGAACAATCAAGTCCTTGCGGATCCAGTATATGAACTTGGGGGCTTCCAAAGCATAAGTGTCATAGAAAGCGAATTGGCACCCTTATACTATGATCCCTACTCCAACTTGGTGGTCAACCACATACTCAAATCCCAGGGATACTTCCCTGGAATGCCTTTGAACCCTACCCGAAGAAACACCTTCGCACCATACAAGGAAGGTAACTCAAAGAGGATACCACTCGGACTAGGGTACAAACCCACTAAAGAAGAGGTTCTCGAAATGCTCGCTCAAGTCCAAAACCGTAAGCATGTAGGAGTCCAAATGCGACCCTATCTCCCTACCCTAAACGGGTACTTTGTTGAAAAAGGAAGTCTAGAACTCTTTCACGGATTTCCCGAGCCTTGGCATTATCTCGAGAAGAAGCTAGCCGGAATCGAGATCTTTCACGATTGCTACTTCATCCCTCCAGAAACGGTTCCTACCGTCAAAACCCGTCAAGCACCTTGCTTAGACGAACAAGCTGTTAGTCTATTGTTCGGAGAGGATCGATTTGTTAGAGCCGCGCAGGATGAGATCATTACCATGATACTTCAAGACGATCGCTTCAACCCCACCGCGTTAATCAGAGAAACCAACGCAAGTCAGCAGAATGGATGGAGAAAATCAATCAAGTGGACCAACAATCAAGGAAGGCTCTTCAAGCTCACCACCAGAGAAGGAGAGATGTTCAAAGGAGAACCAGAAGACGATGAGTTCGAGTCAGAGTCGGAGTCAGAGTCGGAGTCTAGAGAAGTCATTAGGGAGTCTCCTCCTGTCGTCATCCCCACTCCCTTTGTTTCTCCTAGCTTAGCCTCGAGTAGTCACAGTAGTTCGGGAAATGTCCCAACCATCGTCCCTTTGCCGCCACCGACCATGGATCGGATGGCTTCTTTATTTCAACTTTACTCAAACCTTAATATGAATAAATCGGGGTTACGCTTACTCTTTGTGTTATCTTGAGTGCAATTGCTTTACGATGATACTGAGGATGACCAAGACCCAGACTCGATCGAAATACCTCCCTACGTAGCCAAAGAAATACTACAGGAAGGGGAAGGGGGACCAGTAATAGAGGACACCGAACCCATCAATGTAGGAACCGAACTAGAACCCCAAGAACTTAGGATAGGGACTACCTTGAGCTCTACCGAAAGGGCCGATTTCATAGACCTCCTAAACGAGTTCAAAGACGTTTTCAGTTGGTCCTACAAAGACATGCCAGGGATCGACAGGGATATCGCCGAACATAGAATCCCGATTAAGCCGGGTTTCAAACCTGTAAAACAGAAGCTTCGACGAATGAGGACGGAATGGGCTCTCAAGATTAAAGAAGAAGTTGACAAACAATTCAAAGCCGGGTTCATCAAAGTTTCCGAATATTCTGACTGGGTAGCCAACATAGTACCTGTACCCAAAAAGGATGGGAGAATCCGTGTTTATGTTGATTTTAGGGACTTAAACAAAGCAAGCCCCAAAGATGACTTCCCTCTACCACACATCGACATATTGGTGGACAATACTGCAGACCACGCATTACTATCCTTCATGGATGGGTACGCGGGTTATAACCAAATCAAGATGGCCATAGAAGACATGCATAAGACCGCCTTTGTCACTCAATGGGGAACCTATTGTTATACGGTCATGCCATTTGGATTGATCAACACCGGAGCTACATATCAACGCACCGCAACTACACTCTTACATGACATGATGCACAAAGAAGTTGAGGTATACGTAGATGACATGATTGTCAAATCCAAGGAAAGAGAGGGGCATATTGCGAACCTTCGCAAATTTTCACAAGGCTACGAAAGCACAACATGAGGCTCAATCCTCAGAAATGCACATTCGGAGTAACATCTGGCAAACTCCTGGGATACGTCGTTAGCCAACGAGGTATAGAAATAGACCCTTCCAAGATCAAGGCTCTGATCGAAATGCCACAACCTCAAACAAGAAAAAGAAGTCAGAGGATTCCTGGGAAAAGTGCAATATATAAGTCGATTCATATCGAAACTCACCATGATTTGCGAGCCTATCTTCAAAAAGCTCAAGAAAACAGACCACACCATGTGGGATGATGATTGTCAAAAGGCATTCGACCGAATCAAAGAAATACTGGCTAAACCACCAGTGCTCATGCCACCTCAACGAGATCAACCTCTTGGTTTATATCTCACAGTAACCGAAACAGCCGTGGGTGCCATGCTAGCTCAGACCGTAGGAAGTGAAGAAAGGGATATCTACTACCTTAGTAAGAAGTTCTTGGAGTACGAGTGCAAATACTCACAACTCGAAAAGACATGCCTAGCTCTTGTGTGGGCGACGAAGAAGCTACGCCATTACATGCTTAGCTACTCCGTCAAAATATACTCCAAAATGGATCCAGTCAAATACCTCTTCGAAAAACCCGTCCTCAATGGACGCCTAGCAAGATGGACTTTGATGCTCTCAGAATTTGACCTCAAATACGTGCCTCTGAAAGTAATAAAAGGTCGTGCCGTTGCCGAATTCTTCGCAGAAAATCCCATCAATGATGCACAAACAATAGATACTTGGTCATTTCCGGATGAGGATATGCTCCAAACTGATGTAGACTCCTGGGACCTTTACTTTGATGGGGCATCAAACTTAAGAGGATTTGGAATAGGAGTGTTGCTCATTTCTCCTGAAGGTGAGCATACACCAATCGCTGTCAAACTCGACTTCGAGGTGACAAATAATGCTGCCGAATACGAAGCTTGTCTAATCGGATTACAAGCGGCGGTAAGCTTGGGCATTAAAAACCTCCGAGTACATGGGGATTCATCACTAATCATCAACCAAGTTACAGGATCTTGGAAGATTCGAAGCTAAAGCCTAGCACCTTATCAAGCCAGAATAGACCAAGTCGCCCAAGTCTTTGATCACGTGACATATCTACACCTACCTCGGGAAGAAAATCAATTTGCAGATGCTCTTGCAAAACTTGCATCTTTGATTAATATGCCAGATGACATGGTGGAAATGCCTTTGTGCATCGAACGACGGTCAGAGTCGGGTTATGTACACCAAATCACCGATGAAGAGGAGATCGCGCAGGAACCCTGGTTCCAAGCAATTCTAAATTTTAAGCTCAATGGTACTTATCCACCCGATATGGACAAGAGGGGATAACGTGTTATACGCCTATTAGCTTTCCAATACGTTCTCATGCAAGGAGAGTTATACAAAAGAACACCTCTTGGTGTAATCCTACGTTACCTTGATCATTCATAGGCATGAAAGGTGATGGAAGAAGTCCACGATGGAGAATGCGGTCCTCACATGAGTGGGCCCATGATGGCAAAGAAAATCACACGTTTAGGATATTATTGGACCACAATGGAATCCGATTGCATCAGATACGTAAGACATTGCCACAATTGCCAAATCTTCAGGAATGTACAACACGTCCCTCCTTCATTGCTCTATACGATGACCTCACCTTGGTCATTTTCTGCTTGAGGAATTGACATAATCGGGAAGATAACCCCAGCCGGAACAGGAGGTCACTGTTTCATCCTAGTGGCAATCGACTATTTCACCAAATGGGTAGAAGCGGCTTCCTACACTAGTCTCACGGCTAAAAATATGGCAAAGTTCATACAAAACAACATCATCTATCGATACGGTTGCCCACATGAGATCATTAGCGATAACGGATCACATTTCCAAGCTGAGACTGAGCAATTGCTAGCAAAGTATAAAATTAGGCATCACCACTCTTCGCCCTATAGGCCACAGACTAATGACGCGGTAGAGGCAGCAAACAAGAACGTTGTCACAATTTTCAAGAAGATGATTGACAACTATCGAGATTGGCCAAGCAAGATACCCTTTGCTTTGTGGGGATATCATACATCTGTTAGGACGCCCACTGGGGCTACTCCTTTCTATTTGACCTACGGCATGGAAGCTGTACAACCAGTCGAGCTAGAGATGCCATCCTTGCGTATTTTACTCGAAAGTCAAATCCCAGAAGCCGATTGGAAGAGGGATAGGTATGAAGAACTCATCCTCCTGGATGAACGTAGGCTACGCGCCTTGCATAATGTCCAAACATATCAAGCACGTATCAAACGAGCTTTCAACAAAAGGGTTAGGCCAAGAAACATCAAGGAAGGAGACTTAGTACTCAAATCGGTTAGAGCTCTTCTACCTGTTGACCCACGGGGAAAATTCAAACCTAATTGGGCCGGACCATTTCTAGTCAAATCCATACTTCCAGGGGGTGCGGTTAGAATCACAGACCTAGACGGGAATGAGTTTTCCAACCCAACAAACCTCGACCAACTAAAACGGTACTATGCCTAGAATAGGAACAAAAAACGCGCCTCGCGTAACCTCACGTATTGCTCTTGTGGCACTAAATAAACGACCCCCGGTCAAGCTGAAATAAGCTAATGTCACTTTGCTCTTGCACTTTGGCAATTTTTGTCATCCTCATATCATCAAATAAACTAAATTTGCACCTTCAGAGTAAGCAAAAGCTCATGCTTATTTTCTAAGTTCACTACAAGCTCTTGCTTAGAAAAATAATTCTTTTACATTTACTCGAACTACGCGCAAGGGTTTGATTTCATTTTTTTTAAGTGAATACGTAGGCAGTCCTTCACAGGATACAACCCACTACTTTTAAAATGTAAATAGAAGAACATTTGCATTGCATTTGGAATTCGACAAGAATAATAAATAGAACATCATAATGGTTTCATAACCATTTAACCTTTTTTATTTCATTCATTTTCTAATAATAATAGTACGCTACATAATAAAAATAAAATAGGCTAGGATTCTAAAAACCCCACCTTTTTATTACAACAATAAATAATAATAATAAATAATAAAATAAAGACTCGGGCTATTCTTCCATCTTCCCTTTGCCCTTGTCGTTCTTATCATATTTCTTGTCACGACCTCGAGCCGGACGCTCTTGCGCCACTTCGGACCTAATTACCAAAGGTCTTTCTCGAGGCCTAGACTTCCCATTTTTGCCAGTCACCATCTCTACGACAGGAGAAGTCTTCGGTTTCTTCGAAGGATGAACGACTCGAAACCCGACTTCTTCCTCTCCCTCAGTCAAATGCTTTTCTTTCTCTTTCTCCACCTCGCGCACCTTGTAGTCAACGGGCTCGCGCTTTCTCAGTCTCTCGCGCTCTTCCGGAGTAGTAGCTTTCCTCCATCGCAGAAAAGAATCTGACACCCATAAGGCATTTGCAGAAGAGTTCAAGGACCATACATTTCTTTGAGCCCACTTAATGGCCCACTCCCTTCGGCTCTCTGTAGTAAGCGCCACAGCAGTCTGCGGGACGGTATCAAGCTTCGGGATCGTTTGTTTTAGTCCAACTTGTCTCATCAGCCTTTCCGAGAAAATGCACACCATAAATTCCAAGTCAGGAATGCGCACGGATCGAGTAGGATCCAAAGAAGACACTCTAGTGACAGATTTGAGATACCACCACGGCACAATCCACCTAATCAACGGGCCATCATCACTCTTCAGTTTGTTCTCCCAATAATTGCATACTCGGGCGAAATCCACCATGTAAAGCCTGGTCCTCATCGCAATCGAACGAGCATGATAGGAAGGAACATGAACTGGGGGCTCGATCAATCGAAGCCGTTCCATAAGCCAAACCTACCAAAAGCGGGTATTAGACATCAAACAAAAAAAAACAAAAAAAAAAACAAAAAAAAAAAGAGAAAATGTTCTTTTACCTGCAGAATGACGGGACTTCCCAAATACGGTAGGTCGCGATTGGCTTTCCTATTATCCAAGCCCAAAAGGATCTCTCCTAAGCATAAACAAGCTGGGCTCCTGCGCAGCTCCATTTGCTCAACAAGGCCCAGAAGTCGGGGATCACCTCTCAAGTCTTCATCAACATGCCCTTGGAAAACATACACATGCAACAAGCAAGACCCAAATGCCCTTCGCCTGGCAACATGAGAAACGATGGGGTCAGCCCTGTTAATAAATCGGTCAATGAAGTCCAACATTCGCACTCCCTTCGAGGTCACTAGACGGTCCACCTCGAGTCTAGTCAACCAAAGCAGGTCTCTAAATTTGCTCTTGTACCCTTGCGAAGTAGAAGGAATGGCGGGCAAGTGTTCAGGGTCCCACCCACCAATAGCAGCAATTTCTTCTGGAAATGGGCAAATATCGCCTCCAGGGAACGCAAAAACATGGTAATTCGGGTCCCAATAGTCAAGACAAGCATCCAAGAACGGTTTAACAACCTTGATGAGCTTTAAACTCAACAATGATCCAAGATTATAGGCGCCCATATCATATTTCTCCATGTTTGAAAATTCGTTGGTCCATTCTTTCACGCGAACCTCCAAAGTATTCATGATGAAGGATTATTTTTGAGAATTTTATGTAATAGGACGAAGAAGAGACGGAAGAATTGTGTGAATAAAAGCTCCATCGACGTCTCTATTTATACTAATTTCTGTTTCCAAAAATCCGCCAGAACAGAACAACTTGGGAACAGGCACGGCACCTGCTGCGCCTCTTCAAAGGGACGCAGCTCATGCTGCGCCTCTTCCTCAGCTTAACTTCTGTGATTTTCCGCGTTGGATCTTTCCTAATTCCATGACGAATAATTTCCTATTCCTACGGGATATTATTTTGGTAAATACGTGAAAGTTACCATATTTCGGGTTTCCTAACTTCCGCGGGCACGCTTTCCGAGACGACATCGACATTTTCGTCATTTTCGCACACTTGTACATTTTCATTTTAGGAAATAATTTTCATTCTTTTTTTATATTTTTCATTTTAGGAAATAATTTTCATTTTTATAATTCATTTTAGGAAATAAACTCTAAATTTAAATTTGTTCCATTTATTTCATTCTTTTAATCATCTCATTTCTAATTTATAGATTTCTTTTTTTTTCTTTTTTTAGGGGGTAACCCTCCCTACCGTCCGGTCATTTCCAGAAAAATTTTTGCATTTTTGCATTCTTTTGAGTCACTCGTTTTGCGCTAATCAAGGCCATGTATATATACAAATGTTTTGCGTGATTTCTATGTAAATTTCGGCGGCATGACGGCGTAAACCATCATCTGCCAAACCTGTTCAAAGCTAACCTGCAGATACAAGCAGCACAGCCCAGCAACAAAGGCACTCAGGCCATCATATATACAACCAAAAACGGAAATGTACAACAAAATGGGGGCTCGAGCCCCAAACAAAGTCCAGAATGTTCAAAATGAAGGTCCAAATGTACAACTATGCGAAATACAGCCAACAAACAAACAAAAACTAAACAAAACTACTGTTGGTCGCCCTCCAGCTCCGCAACAATCGCCGCAAGAGCTGCAATCTCGGCGTCTCGAACCTCGAGCTCCCTCAACAAGCGAGCTGTCTCCTCCCGAGACTGGGTCAACTCTCGCTCCAGATCGCGGTCCCCCTGTAAACAACAAAATTGGCTCATGTCAATCATTTCAAGAAAAGTTGGAAAATCAAAATTCAAAAATGAAATAGGCACAAGGTTCATACCTGACGGCCTTGACCACCGACAACTGCCTCGACGGCAGTAGCTCGCAGCCGGTTGGCCACCCTCCAGAACGCCACGAACCGAGATGGCGCAACCTGCATTTTCAAAAAGAAGTTCTCAATAATTGAATAAACTCAATCAAATGTGTTCTTACACAAAAATTACACAAAATTAGAGGTTTACCCTCCGAATCAGATGCTGCCAATCGTCCAGGCCAGCATCTGTCACAGCCACGTCAAAGTCGCGTAGATCGGAGATCGTCGTCCTCCCGGTCGCGTCAGTGTACTCGAGGGTCTCGGGGTACTCTGGGGGCTCGATGCCCGCCGCCTCAACCTCCTGCAAAACCAAATATTTTTCATTAATCGATGATCTTTCACCATAGTTCTCAAAAAAATCAAGTAAAGAGGAAGAGTAAAGATGCTCACCACTACCGGCCAGTACGCCAACCTCCCGTAGAGGAACACCGAGTAGTCCTCGCCAAGAAGGAGGAGGGCGTCACCACTAGCGCTAGCCAAGTCAGCCTCCCTCTCTGCCTCAGAAGGCTCCCTGAACATCGTCTTAGGAGGATCGACGGGAACCGTCAACACGTCCCGATAGCACTGACGAGCCAAGCGCTCGCCCAAGTACCATACAGGACCCATCGACGTCCTCAACAACAGCCGGCTCGAGCTCCTAGGTCGAAGGACCTCAGCCAAAAAAGGAGGCGCGTCAGCGTACTCCACCCAAGGCCTGGGCACCCACTGGGACAAGATAAACAAACGAATCATTCTTATGATCAATTTAAGAGCAATATAGAAGCGAATGAATATAAGTAAAATGCTTACGCTGTCTAGCTGAAGAGCGTTCACGTCCCGCCGGTAGACACCGTGAGAAGAACGCTTGCTCTTCGTCCTGCACATCACCCAATCCCTCACCACGGGATAGGCCTTCTCCAGCGGCTCCGTCCTCTTGGGCGCAAGGCCCGGAAAGTAGGAGTACACCCACGCCTGTAAAGCAAGATAGTTAATAACGATCTTTCATGATTTGATAAAGAAAGGAATTGATTTTGGTCTAAATGAAGGTTCATACCTCCAAAGATAATCCGGTCCGACGGCGCGGGAGAAGTCCCCTTCTCCATCAACTCCGGACGAACCATGGCCCTCATGAAGCGGATGAGGACCGCAAAACCAAAGATGACCAGGTCCCAACGCCCTAGGGAGCTCAGGTCAGAAAGGAAGGGAAGAAGCTTCGTCGACAACCTCTCTCCCTTGTCTCCGAGGTAAATCGAAGACAGAAACCACCAGAGCCACAAACGGACCCTCTGCTCAGCCGTACAGGGAGGAGGAGCCGTCTCCCTCCCGTCAATCGTCACCAGCGCCGGGATCTTTCCCTCAAAGTAGTCTCGAACGTAGGAGCTGGGCACCAAACCCGGCACTGTGACGGCCCTCGGCGATAAGTTCCAGCCGATCAACCTCCTAGCCTCGGCCGAGTCCACCCTCATGGCAGTCTCCGGCCACTCCACAGCCTCAGACCCACACGGCAGACCAGAAATCATGCCGTAGTCCTCCAGAGTGACTCCCACCTCACCAAAAGGCATGTGAAACGTGGAAGTCGTATCCCAGAACCGGTCCAAGAAAGCGCGGACCAGGCTAAGGTTAGCCCGCAGCTTCCTCTTCGCGATATCCCTCCAGGCCTGCACCAAGGCACCGAACGCTCCGCGCTCGATCATGGCACGCTCCTCCGCCGACAGCCGCTCGTAACACTCCATCGCTGTCGTGTAGCCCGAGAACGACCTAATGTTCCCGGCCTCCTATTATGATTTGAAACAAAAGCTATCTTTAGTTTTTGAATGAAAATTGGAAGGGATATAAACAAATGAATGAAAGAAGACGAGTGATGAGTAGTGAATTCCTATTTACCAAGCTCTTCATCGTCCTGTAAGACAGGTGACCCTCTGCAGCCCACAGCAAGTGCCTACTCTCCCAGGTCTCAGCCCACGTAGGATCCCCTCTCAGCTGACGACCTCCTCGCCCAACGTTGTCCCGTCTCGGGGCCTCCTCCTCCTCAACAACCTCCTCCTCATGGATCTCGTCCCCAGCAGCCATCACCGCGGCGGTGAAGGTCTACTCTAAAGCCTCCTCAACAGTAGCAACGTCTATCTCCATGGGAGTCCTCCCAGAAGTAGAAGCCTCATCACCTGCAACATTAAAGCAAATTTAGGCCACGTCACGTGACGACGAGCCTTGGTTAAGGGATTTTCGAGCCTTTGGAAGCCCTGAAATCGCTCTTTTCTTGCCATCTTTGGCCATATTCTCACAAACCCAAACGCTCATGTGGTAATTTGGGTCAAGTAAAGCCTAACTTGAAGCCTAGTTCTGGGTTCAAGTCGAAATTTCGGCAGCATTTCGTTATAACGGCGATTATGCCCTAGAATAGTGTCCTGAAAAAGTTGTCACAAACCAAAATTCTGAGATGATAGGAAGTTTTCCCATTATCCAAGGATCCCAAATATCAAGTTTCATCGCAAATGGACAATCCTAAGGCTATTTTCGAAGCAATTTACGGTTCAGCTGTGAAACCGTCTCAAATTCACTCAAATGCTCAAAAACTCAACGAAAATTCGAGACAAATACATGGTTGTGTTCCTTATACTACCAATTATCCGTTTCTAATGTCAGTTTCACAAGGCAAATGCATTTAGGGGAAACGCCCCAAATTTTCGATCAAATAGGGTTGAAAACCCTAATTTTTCGATCCAAAATTAAGCCAATACAGAAGATTAATGCAAGAATGAAGCGCATACCTCGATTAGTCATGATTAATGCAAGCGTTTGGATCAAACCTTGGCGGAAATGGTGAAGATTTGAGAGAGAAATGTGTGAATTATGTTTCGAACAAATGAACACAAATCCTTCTGATTATCGCGTTTTTACACAGAAAATAAACTTTGGGGAATAGACGCAGCAAGCGCCGCGCCTCTTCCAAGAGACGCAGCTCTTGCTGCGCCTCTTCCTTGTGTTCCCTCCATACGAGTTTTCAAAAATTCGTTACGAGTTCGTTATTTGTGGGCCCATCCTTGGTGCGCCTCTTCCCTGATGCTATTTTATCCTTTTGATCCGTTTGACGATTTTCTTTCGTTCCGCCCGCATTTTCTAAGCCAGCAGCAGACTATTATACATTATTTATTGCTTCCAAGACCTTGCTTGTCGCAACGAGCAAGTATTTCTCGGCAGGTGTTTCGACACGCCTTCTCTTCATTATCTTGCCCCCAAGCGAGAGTAAGCAGATATACTTTCCCTCTCAAGGCACAGAGATAAAATCCCTGATTACGTTCCCCATACGAGAGTTCACGACCGACATGGAGATAAACATTGTTTTCTCTCAGCAGTTCCCGCCTGTGTTCTGCTACTCGCAATTATTTCTCGAAGACTACCCAAGCAATTTTCTCTCAGCAGTTCCCGCCTGTGTCCTGCTACTCGCAATTACTTCTCGAAGACTACCCAAGCAGTTTTCTCTCAGCAGTTCTCGCCTGTGTCCTGCTACTCGCAATTACTTCTCGAAGACTACCCAAGCAGTTTTCTCTCAGCAGTTCCCGCCTGCGTCCTGCTACTCGCCTTATTTAGCTCCCACGCTTGACCTTAGCTCCTATGCACCTCCGGAAGCGTCTCTCAAGAAGTTCCAGGTATGGTCTCTTCTTATGGCTGGAGAGCCTCCTTACGTAGTCTAATGGACTTTAAACGACCCTCCCCGATAGTCGACAGACTCTAAAATGTTCCCGGCGACAGGTCCTTGGCTCAGACCCCTTGAGCCGCCTCGCGTCGCCATAGTCGTCAGGTTGTAATCTTCTATTGACCTGATAGCTATACTTTGACTTTTGCCTTGTCCAAGCCTCAGTCAAAGTGGGGACTCTGTAGATACCTCATTTCTGCACCTCTCGCAAACCACCCGGTGATGATTGGGCCGCATGTTTGCTACGCGGAACGATTTGTGACAGTTCGTAAGTTTATTGTCAAGTGATTGCTCAAATACTAATGTCTACCTCTTAGTTGTCATCTACGTGCCGATACGGTCGTTTTGACAGTAATTAGAGTACATTTGGAGTCCGGGCCTAAAACCGTCTTCATTTTCTGATAACCGTTAAAACCCGAGTCAGAATGTACTGGAATGTTCCGGATATTTCTATTCCATATTTTATAAATATTTCACAATCTTTATTCTTTGGTAAGCAATTTCCCGTAATATTCACATAAAATATTAAGGAAAACCAAATTATTCCGTCCTACCATAACTTAAACACGGAAATCTTTCTTCCGCAGAGGAAACCACTTGGAAACAGACGCAGGCAGTGTCTGCGCCTCTTCCAAGAGACGCATGTACGCTGCGCCTCTTCCCAGTCCTTTTCTGCGTAATTTTCGTATCTTTTTCATATCTTTCCGAGATTCACTTCCAAAGACTCTCCGAAATCCTAATTCCTTCACGTGATTAGTATAAATAGGAGCTTTCGCTCCTCATATTTCTCACGCGAGTGTCCGCCCTTCTCTTCTCCCTTTGCATTCTAGACCTTTGTTCTTACTTTTTGGCGTCTACGTGCTTGAACTTTCGACCACGTAAGCTCGGATCCTTCTGAATACCAGCCTCGTTTGCATGACCGACCAATTTGACCAACTCCACATCAATCAACTTAATTAATCTTAATCGTTTTCCTCTTACGAGGGCACTTTCTTTACATTCGAGTCGAGCATCACTAATCGATAACTTAGTTCTTCTCGTTTCGTCAAACATGTAAGTCTGAGGGTGTAAATCTCTCTTTTATTTATTGTTATTTTCTTTTTGTATCATTAATGTAAGGTTTATGTCGAAAATACCTCTTAAAACCGATTTCTAAAACCGTGCTTTAAAACCCTTTTTTACGGATTTCCAGAAGACAGGCCGTCGAGAAACGACGCAAAGAATCGTCTTGCCTCTTCGAAGGGACGCAGCACCTGCTGCGCCTCTTCGTGAGGCTGCCGCAGTTCCTGCTTCCTTTCTTCTTCCTTCGTCCTCTATAATTCGTTCTTTTCTTATTTGTTTTCATTTGTTTCCGTTAATTTTTGACATAACAACTTGTTAATTTCACATGTTTATCATTCACCATTAATATGTTTTAATTCATCTTTAAATTCGACTTAAATCCCTATAATCTCATATTTGCGGGTTTTCGTCATTAAATTCAATCCGGGTTGTAGAAATTCGATTTGTTCATATCGGGTTTCTGGAATTCGACCTTTGGCATATTTTCATCTGTTTATTGTCATATTCATCGCATGTTCGTCATCAATTCATCATGTTTAGTTTATTTCATTCACCTATGTCATTAATCAATCATTCATTCATGTAAATAATTAGTAATATTCCGTCTCATCTATGTTTTATTGTTTTATGACCATTGATCACATGTAATTAACCTATTAATCACTTTCATCCGAGTAAATAATTTAATCAATCATTAAATTTACCGACGAGCATTAATAACACGCAATTCCGGCTTCACAGCCAGAATTCAGGTCAGGAACAGACGCAGCAACTGCTGCGCCTATTCCAAAGGACGCAGTTTTGCTGCGCCTGTTCCGGGTTGAATTCTGCCTCTGAACTCCGTTGTTGTTTGACTTAGTTTATTTAGTTTACGTATAATTGACTATTAACCGTATTATCACCTTCTGTCTGTTCGTTGATTTATTCTTTCATTCGTTTTCTCAAAATTATCCGTTTTAAAGGTATTTTCGACATAAATCGCCTATCCCAATGTAATTATTGTAATTTTCATTATCGTAATTTTCTTTTATTGTTTATCATATTTCTTGTATCATTTGTATGTTTTCACATGTAATTGAGCATTAAATCCTACTTCAACCCAATTGTATGTTAAACTAATTGTCCACCGACTTAGTCTAATTCTTCACATGTTAGGATTAAAACTTGGATGTTGCATTGCATGCATATAGCCGACGATATATCAAGTATAGATGATGTCCCTAATCATTAGTAGAGGCCGCTATCGAGGCGGGCGGGATTAGGTGTTCGATCAAAAGAGCTTCCTAATACGTACCCTCACCCCTTACTCCAGATCTCTGTGAACATCCGTGTTCATTGGCATCCACGAGAGTCATTCTAGACATAGAATGCTAAGGGTAATGATTGCTTGGTGTTCATGTCTCTACTTTGTGTCTTGACATGGCACGAGTTATTCGAACGGTTCCAATTTCCCATAAAAATTGGTGGCGACTCCAACAAAAATGCAAATGCTTGTTCTCTTCCTCCCAAGCGCCCCCGTGGGCCCCCCGCTGTCCACACTTCCCAGGTCCTTTTCTGCGTAATTTTCGTATCTTTTTAATATCTTTCCGAGATTCACATCCAAAAACTCTCCAAAACCCTAATTCCTTCACGTGATTAGTATAAATAGGAGTCTTCGCTCCTCATATTTCTTACGCGAGTGTCCGCCCTTCTCTTCTCCCTTTGCATTCTAGACCTTTGTTCTTACTTTTTGGCGTCTACGTGCTTTAATATTCGACCACGTAAGCTCGGATCCTTCTGAGTACCAGCCTCGTTTGCATGACTGACCAATTTGACCAACTCCACAATCAATCAACATAATTAAACTAATCGTTTTCCTCTTACGAGGGCACTTTCGTCTACATTCGAGTCGAGCATCACTAATCGATAACTTAGTTCATCTCGTTTCGTCAAACATGTAAGTCTGAGGGTGTAAATCCTCTTTTACTTATCGTTATTTACCTTTTGTATCATCATTAATGTAAGGTTTATGTCGAAAATACCTTTTAAAACCGATTTCTAAAACCATGCTTAAAAACCACTTTTTGCGGTTTTCCAGAAGACAAACCGTCGAGAAAGGACGCAGCAACTGTTGCGCCTCTTCGAAGGAGCGCAGTACCTGCTGCGCCTCTTCGTGAGGCTGCCGCAGTTCCTGCTTCCTTTCTTCTTCCTTCGTCCTCTGTAATTCGTCAAGCTTTGTTTGTTTTCGTTTGTTTTCTTTAATTCTTCGATACAATCATAATAATTTCATCTGCATATTATTCATCATTAACATGTTTTAATTCATCATTAAATCCGACTTAAATCCCTTATAATCTCATATTTGTGGGTTTTCGTCATTAAACTCAACCCGGGTTGTAGAAATTCGATTTGTTCATATTGAGTTTCTGGAATTCGATCTTTGATATATTTTCATCTGTCTATTGTCATATTCGTCATTAATTTGTCATTAATCCATCATATCTAACCTAATTAGTTCATCAATTTGTTAATAATCCTTATTAATCTTGTATATAATTCGTTTTAATTAGTTTCATCCATATTTATTGCTTTTATGACCATTAATCACATGTAATTAATCAATTAAATCACTTCCATCTGAGTAAATATTATTAACCATTAAAATCATCAACTAATATTAACGATTTGCGATTCGGCTTCAAATGACCGAACCCACCCTTGAACAGACGCAAAGAATCAATCGCCGCGCCTCTTCCAAAGGGCGCAATCTCTTTGTTCCAGGATGAGTTCTGTCTCTGAACTCCGTTGTTGCTTGACCTAGTTTATTTAGCTTATGTATTAATGAACTATTATCCATATTATCGCCTTCTGATTTGTTCGTTAATTCATTCTTTTATTCTTTTTCTCAAATTATCCGTTTTAAAGGTATTTTCGACATAAATCGCCTAATCCATTGTATTGTAATTTTCATTATCGTAATTTTCCTATTGCATTTATCATTGTATCTTGTATCATTTGTATGTTTTCACATGTAATTGAGCATTAAATTCCTACTTCGACCCAATTGTTTGCTAATTACGTGTCTCACCGACTTAGCCTAATTTTCACATGTTAGGATTAAAACTTGGATGTAGCATTGCATGCATATAATCGACGATATATCAAGTATAAATAATGTCCCTAATCATTAGTAGAGGCCGCTATCGAGGCGGACGGGATTAGGTGTTCGATCAAAAGAGCTTCCTAATACGTACCCTCACCCCTTACTCCAGATCTCTGTGTTCATGTCACTACTTTGCGTCATGACATGACACGAGGTATTCGAACGGTTCCAATTTCCCATAAAAATTGGTGGCGACTCCAACAAAAATGCAAACGCTTGTTCTCTTCCTCCCAAGCGCCCCCGTGAGCCCCCCCGCTGTCCACACCATGGTCCATTAACCGACCTTACCATGGCTGGCGAGCCTTTGTCCGCAACCTTTCAAGGACACATCCCAAAGATGCCTCGGGTACTTTTCCTTGTCTCGGCCGGCGAGCCTTACAACGCATCACGGCTGGCGAGCCCTCCTCACATACGCACTATGGCTGGCAAGCCTTTGTCCGCAACCTTTTAAGGACACATCCCGAAGATGCCTCGGGTACATTTCCTTGTCTCGGCTGGCGAGCCTTACAACGCATCTCGGCTGGCGAGCCTTACAACGCACCGCGGCTGGCGAGCCCTCCTCACATACGCACCATGGCTGGCGACCCTTTGTCCGCAACCTTTCAAGGACACATCCCAAAGATGCCTCGGGTACATTTCCTTGTCTCGGCTGGCGAGCCTTACAACGCATCTCGGCTGGCAAGCCTTAAAACGCATCGCGGCTGGCGAGCCCTCCTCACATACGCACCATGACTGGTAAGCCTTTGTCCGCAACCTTTCAAGGACACATCCCGAAGATGCCTCAGGTACATTTCCTTGTCTCGGCTGGCGAGCCTTACAACGCATCTTGGCTAGCGAGCCTTACAACGCATCGCGGCTGGCGAGCCCTCCTCACATACGCACCATGGCTGGCGAGCCTTTGTCCGCACCCTTCCAAGGACACATCCCGAAGATGCCTCGGGTACATTTCCTTGTCTTGGCTGGGGAGCCTTACAACGCATCGCGGCTGGCGAGCCCTCCTCACATACGCACCGCAGCTGGCGAGCATTTATCCGCAACCATGCAAGGACATATCCGAAGATGCCTCAGGTATGACTCCTTATGGCTGGCGAGCCTTCGTACGTAGTGTAATGGACTTTAAACGACCCGAACAGGACAGTCGACAGACTCTAAAATGTTCCCGACGACAGGTCTTTGACTCGTACCCTCGAGTCGCCTTAGCGTCGCCCTTCCCGACGGCAGGTCCTGGGCCCGAATCCTTTCAAGCCGCCTCGACGTCGCTTGGGTCTTCAGGTTGTAATCTTCGATTGACCTGGGGACTCTACTTTGACTTTCGCCCTGTCCAAGCCTCGGTAAAAGTGGGGGCTCAGAGATACCCAAGATATCTGCCGAGACTCCAACAACCACCCGATGATTATCGGACTACAACATGTTTTGGGATCGCAGCGTTTGATCGACAGTTTGTGTACAACTTTACGTCGGAAAACTTAAAACGATTTCGAAAACAAAACATTTCAAAACATTTCAAAAATACCTGGAGTGTTTAATGCACGACGACGGGGTCGCAATGACACTAACTAGAGTCAAAACCGACACCGGACCAAAAACCGACTCGAAAATTCAAATCCCGACTCCAACAACGAGTCAAACCGAGTCAACCACAAAAACAAAATATCTTCAAGCCTTCTATGCTAAGTTTTCCCGGATTCATGTTGGTCAAGTACCAAACATGTGACTACAAAACCTAGGATAGAACAAATCATGATTGCGTTTGTTGTGATAGTGACAACACAACTCGAAGTGTCGCGACGTGGCTCGCGCCTCTTTGAGCAGCCCAGGTGGCCACGTCGCTCAAAACTCACACAACCACTCATTCTTCTATAAATACCCCTCAAATGCCACCCATTTGAGACTTACGCGAGTGTCCGCCCCCTCTTTTCTCCCTTAAAATTCTCGACTCGACTTCTAAAGTCACAATCCGACGCGTATTAACGACCTACCGATCGTAAATACAAGCCTTACACATTGTTTGGTACCGTCATCGTGCATTAAATCACTTGTTCGACCACTTTGACCACTACACCATCACTAAACTTTTAAAACACTCTTCTACTTACCAAAACGGTTTTAAACCGAGTTTTTTCCGATCAAACGAGTTATTACACTTACGTCGGTCACTCGCCATAACCAAACATGTAAGTATGAGAGTGTAAAAATCCTCTTTTATTATGTTTTCATTTGTTTCATGACTTTAACATGCTAAAACATGCATAACATGAACCAAAACATGAGATAAACGAGCCAAAACTGATTTTGGTCTGAGGCAGAAGCCCCTTAGGTCGCCAACAGGCTCGCGCCTAAATGGGGTACTCAGACCAGAGATCAACCGTGTTTGTTCTCGTCATTTCCCTTAATCCATTTTTCATATTTGTAATCGGTTTTTACCATTTCAAGTATTTTCGAAACCTTTTTGTTTCATTTCACATGTTTTAACCATAAAACATTTTTCACCCTTGGTTCTTCATACCATGACGGTTGAATCCGTGTTTTGGTGATAATATTTGGTTAATGACATTTAAGAGGTATTTTAAAGCCTTTTATTTCATTTCTTTACATTTTTTTCAAACAAACATATTAGTCACCAACACAAAGTCATCCTTGGTTATACATACCATGCCGGATTTTAACCCGGGTACGATGATGAGTACCGACTAATTACATTCAAAATGGACTTAAAACAATTAGTCAATAATCATTTTCAAAACTATTCATGTCAAGTTTGTCAAACCGAACCCGACACCGAATATTATCAAATAATGATGATTATTCGAGTCTAGTTCTTCAAATCGACAAATGCGGTCTAAACGACCCTTTCAAAATCAAACCAGGTTCAAATAACCATTTTCAACACGTTTTATAACGTTTTCTAAAAGTCAGAACACGACATACAACCGTTGGCTAACCCGCGCCTCAAGCAGGCCTTTTCCTTCTCATTTTCAAAACCAGAGGGAGGCCCCTTACACCGCCGGCTGGCTCGCGCCTCTTATAGCCGTCTGGTACAGGGCCTGTTCCCTTCCAGCATTAGTCTAGGACGATCCCGACTCCGGTTAACCCGGATATAGGACGGATCAGATGATTATTCGTTTGTTCAAAACCATATTTGCAAAATGCCTTACTAAGACAAATGGATCGTGTTATGCACCCTAAACCTAATACGGTAAATGGATGTTTAATTTCCGTCTTGCATGCAAATCAATCATAAATCCAACTAGACATCTTATACTTGATACTTGGATTAAATCAACCGACTTAGAAAGCTCTCACATGTTAGGTTTAAATCATTGGATGCGCATTTATGCATTTAAACTGTTTTATCAACTTTTGCATTCAACCAACCAAGATCGATCAGTAGAGGCCGCTAAACGCGGGCGGGATTGGGTGTCTAATTAAAGGGCTTCCCAATACGTACCTTCACCTCTTACTCAGAAACTTTGGATAGTGGACGATCTTATCCAGGGCGTACGAGAGTCATTCTAGAGATAGGATGCTAAAGAGGGACGATTTCCTTATCTTTAGTACCTATGTCAAACGCTGCTTTGTGCTTCGATTTGACCGAGGTATAAAGTGGAATTCGAACGGGTTTCAGGCATCCCACAAATGCTTGGTGGCAACTCCGAACATCTCTAATCGTTTTGAGACCCTTACCGAGACGAAACCGACCGATCTAAAGCGATCCGGTCGAAGGCATTTTTACGCCGCCGAGCGTGGCTTTCAAAAAGACCGTTGTATGTCCACAGATCGGTTGGGCTTGCAGGTGGGCAATGTCCACAATAGTTAATTAAATACGTAATCAAATAAACTAAATCAAGGCAACACAGGAGTTCAGAGACAGAAATCAACCAGGAACAAGCGCATCAGAGCTGCGTCCTTTGGAAGAGGCGCAGCAGTCGCTGCGTCTGTTCCTTGGCTCAGTTCTAGCTGTGAAGCCGGAATTGCAAGTCGTTAATATCCATTGGTTAATTTAAGGCTTGATTAATAATATTTACTCGGATGGAAGTGATTAGTAGAATATTTACATATGATTAAGGGTCATGAAAGCGATAAACATGGATGAAACTAACTAGAACGAATTAATACAAGATTAATGAGCAAATCGATGAAATAATTAGGTTAAATATGATGAATTAATGATGAATATGATAATAAACAGATGAAAATATATCAAAGGTCGAATTCCAGAAATCCAATATGAACGAATCGAATTTCTACAACCCGGTTTGACTTTAATGACGAAAACCCGCAAATATTGGTTATTTGAGATTTAAGTCGGGATTTAATGATAAATTATATGTTAATGATGATGAACGATATGTTAAATTATCATGTGAACGAAATAAGAACAAACAAAGACGAAGGAATACAAAAGATGAAATCAACAGAAGACGAAAGAAGAAGAAGAGAAGCAGGAACGGCGGCAACCTCAGGAAGAGGCGCAGCAAGTGCTGCGTCCTTTCCAAGTGGCGCAGCAGTTCCTGCGTCCCTTCTCGACGTCTGTCTCCTGCTAATCCGTAAAAAGGGATTTAAACAAAGGGTTTTTAGAAATCGGTTTTAATTATATTTTCGACATAAACCTTACAATATTATTACAAAAATAAAGAACAATAAATAAAAGAGAGATTTACACCCTCAGACTTACATGTTTGACGAAACGAGATGAACTAAGTTTACGATTAGTGATGCTCGACTCGAATGTAACGAAAGTGCCCTCGTAAGAGGAAAATGATTAAGATTGATTAAAGTTGATTATGGTGGAGTTGGTCAAATTGGTCGGTCATGCAAAACGAGGCTGGTACTCAGAAGGATCCGAGCTTACGTGGTCGAAAGTTCAAGCATGTAGACGCCAAAAAGTAAGAACGTGGTCTAGAATGCAAAGGGAGAAGAAAAGGGCGGACACTCGCGTGAGAAATATGAGAGACCGAATGTCTCTATTTATACTAATCACACGGAGGAAGTAGGGTTTTTCGGAGAAACTAAGGAAGTGAATCTCGAAAAGATATGAAAAAGATACGAAAATACGCAGAAAAGAACTTGGGAAGAGGCGCAGCAGGCACTGCGTCTCTTGGAAGAGGCGCAGCACCTGCTGCGTCCTTTCCCAAGTGGTTTCCTCCTGCGGAAGAAATATTTCCGTGTTTGGTTTATGGAATAACGGAATAATTTGGTTTTCCTTAATATTTTGTGTGAATATTACAGGAAATTGTTTACCAAAGACTAAAAGATTTATAAAATATGGAATAGAAATATCCGGAAGATTCCAGAACATTCCGATTCGGCATTTCAGAAAATGAAGACGGTTTTAGGCTCGGACTCCAAATGTACTCTAATTACTGTCAAAACGACCGTATCGGCACGTAGATGACAATTAAGAGCTCAATGTTTAACTTGGGCCTAGGCCCTATGATGTACAAATGGTGGAGATTGGAGAACGGAACAGATAACATTCGCGAGTCATGGGTAGTACGTTGGAGAAGCATCGAGTCAAGACTTGAAGCCTTGAAGGTGGTCGTACATTGTAAGACATGAAACTCCAAGCTCGAGGTGGAGCCTTGACCCGTTCCAGGGCTAAATGGATAAAAGACGTCAGGGTCTTATGGGACAAAGATCGTTTGTGTACTAAAACTGTTAATCGGGTAGACCCTTATATATCAGGTTGGGTGCCACAGGTCTGGTGGATCCTTTCCAGGTTAGATGCTAGAGACTAATGTGTTTTAGGACTTCTGAAGTGGCGGACCCAGTCCAGGGGATATTGGATGCAGAGGCCAGAGGAAGTTCGATATGCAAGTGTAGCACAATCCCAAGAAGGACACATGGACATGAGAAAAACATGAAAATGTAGGACTACTAAAACAGGTAAGTCATATAAGATACTCACAAAAGATAAGGGTATTAAGTTTATATTTAAGCATGGCAAATAAATGAGATGGAACAAGATAGATAACATCAGCATAGTAAAGATTCAACTAATCCTGTGAGACAATTAAATAAGGGATCAACCAATGCAAATTACAAGAATAGAAACCGTAGCCATTATTCGGAAAACCACTTAGCAAACATTTCACGGGACGTGGCTACTAATGTCACATTCATACTTATGGCTTGCATCTCACCATAAGATGAACGGATGGGAACATCAATCCCGACGATCATATCGCAACTAGAGGGCTTATAGCTCACCCCTAGTATCCGATAGGACCAAGACAAACAACACAAGGCATAAATATTACCTTGAAAGATAAATACCAATATCTATAATCAAGCAAGACCTTTACTACTCATATATCAATACATAATTCCCCTGGTAGGACGACAATGGTACTCCCAAGACTCAGTCCTAGTCTAAATCTGGCCAGACTCTCGGGATAGAACGGTTCCCGATTCGACATGCGGCAGAACAGTCCGCACCCAAGAGTCGATCGACAGAACGGAAGTCGAGAACCCACAATCGGCAGAACAGTCCGAAAGAGGCGGAAAATATGAGCTAAACCCACAATCGGCAGAACAGTCCGAAAGAGGCGTAAAGATAAGTCAAGCAATACTGTATAGCATAAAGGCATTATCACCATAATACGATGTGAGCTAACCCACAATCGGCAGAACAGACCGAAAGGGGCGGGAAAAACATAAATCAACTAACTCCCGATAGAACGGCACGAGAGCGGCGTAAAGATATATCGTAAAATTACGACTCAACCAAGCGATACGAATCAACTTGGAATGAGACTAGTAATGTAATGGGCCGATGATAATCCAAACAAGACCTTTTATACCAAATTATATTCATAAGCATGGATAGGTAATTCATTTCTTCAATATTTGTCACTTGAATAAAAATGTAAACAAACGGAAATGAACCATTTATAATAAGCATGACAAGCATTCAATTATAAATGACTCAATTGTAAGATAAACCATTTACTACTCACAAGGCATGGATAATTACATTGGACTCATATTAAAATAGAAGCATGTCATTCAAATAAAATATAACGAGCGATAATGAATAATTTACGTCATGTGAGAATTACGGAATGCAAACAAGTCCAATACCAGTGACAAAATGAGTCCAATAAACAAATTATGAGAAACCCAATAATTGAATCATATTAAGCCCAACAAACAAGACATGTCAAACCCAACATTTAAATCATATAAAGTTCAACAAATAAATCATATGGAGTCCAATACATGAGATATAACAAGCCCTACGAATTGAACATAACAAGCCCAAGAAAAGAAATATAGTAAGCCCAACAAAATGACTATGTGAAAGAACGATATTAACAAATTATAGTTATATAAAATACGAGACGGTTATTTAATTATATTTTAAATGAACTAAACTAGCGCCAAAAGCATCCGTGAACACGACTCAAAGAACCATTGGGCAGCCCTATTCACGATCCAACAATTAGCCGCCTATATCACCCATTCCAGCCACGCTTTCCACCCCAAAACCGCCACCAACCAAGCCACAACCAGCTCCAACAACCATCTAAACAAGACTGTCATGTGTAGCCTAAGGACACCGTGGACAGCCCTCATTACAGTCCCTCAACTGCGTCAAACCCCCACTATTCCCTGCCCAAAACAGAGCCACAAAGCAGGCTACCAGACCCGCCAACACAGATTACACCGTGACAATTAGACACGATATTTACGAGTGAAAACCAGACTAAGCTTTCCCAATGAGACGAGTACTAGCAGGTGATTTTGGACATGTAAAAGCAACACAAAAATAGTACAAAGATGTAGTATACATCCGTTCTTAAGACTGTCCCAAAACAGAGGAGTAAACAGTCCATTTCCTGCTTAATTTCGAGACGGGACTCAACAAGCTCAGGGTACTGACAGCCCACACAAATCTCTTCTAAGAAGGCTAAGGGAGGGAATAAAACAGAAATAGTGATAGCACATAAACACGGGACACGCAGTGAACCCGACAACTCTTTCCCATATTCGATTCCAGCTTGAAACGAATTCAAGCTTCCCAAACAACCGCGCGAAATCACTACTAACACCACGAACTTAACCACAGGTAAGAGGAAAACAGAAAGGACTAAACTTTACACACACAAAGGTGAAAAACGAGTAGGAAGGGTGAAATATCGACATTTTGTCGAGTAACCTATCACCGTTACCTTATAACTTCTTTAATGGGCACGAATTCGATTCAAAAATCACACCGAGTTGTCAAAGCTTGCCCTAAACACGAAGATGAAAGAGATTAGTACGAGATTCGAGCCTTAAGGAGAAAGACAGTCGCGATTTTGGAAGAAAGCAGGGACCTTTCTTACCTCAAAAGATGGAGAATGAAAAGGGGAAGCTAATGGCGTAAAGATTAGTGGAAAAGGTTGAGAAATGAGAGAGAAATCTAGGATTTAAGGGAGGGATAACAATGGTGTATTGTGTTTGTTGCTACTGCTTGTTCATTCGAAAAAAAAGGAAGAAGAAGGAGTGAGGGAGGAGTGTCGGTAGAGTCACGTGAGGGTGAGGGTGAGGGTGAGTGAGACAAATAGATTAAATAAATGAGGTGTAAAAAGATCAATATGTGTTGTCGACATGAGGTTGGTCCGGATTTAACTTAGATTAAAAGTGACAAGTGACGGTCTTATGCTAGACGGGAATACGTCTCGAGTTTATTTCAACTTAAGACGGAAAACTATTATTATTATTATTATTATTATTATCACTATTATTACCATCCGACTAAAATATGTATCTTTATATAAATTAAGCTTTAAAATATTACTTTTATAAAAATCATGTTTAAAATAAAATTAAATAAATTGGATAATTCAAAAATAATAATAAATAAAATAAAATAAAATAAAGTAATCAAACGGTTTAATAAACTTTAAATGTCAAAATGGGAAATTCGCGGGTATTACAATAAGCATGTGAAAGCGCACTCACTTGACCAAGCGGTGACATGTGGTGCATACTTGGCTAGGTTACATGGTGTGTCGACTGAGGGAAGGTTAACAAGTGGTCATGCTTGGGGTGCCTAGAAATTGGTTGGGGTTTGCGGTGTGTGAGTTCTCCATGGAAGTCAAGGGCGAGTCAAGATGATGATCCTTGGTTTGAAGGGAGGATTGTTAGGGTGCAAACTCATATCCTACATCAGTAATGTAAAGATGGAAGATCATATTTATAAGGGACCACAAAATATAATAGCACAAGGTCTTTTGAGAAGGAGTCCAAGAGTAAATCCGTGAGGTTTTGACTCAAAGTGGACAATATTGTACAATTATGGACAGTGAATACTGGATACCGGTGCAACATACACCTAACACGAGTTATTCACGCTTCCGCACAACACACATGATTGATATGCTTATTTCATGTACATACCATATAGTGTACATGTCGATAATGCGATGTGGCATATGATGCAGACATATTATTTTGCGTGAATATGTTTACTTTTTTTTTTTTGGGTACGCAAGAGGGGTGGATGTGTTTACTCTTGACAATGGTAATAATATATGACAAATATCATGATGGAACCTTAACTTAACGGAATAAAATTTAGACACAAACAAATACAAAAATTGAGTATATAAATACTCCATTTTTTCATATGTTTTATTTAGTAGGACGAATTTATAGGAGAGTTACCAAACCTTGAAAGGCGAACATAGAATATTAACGGGCCAAAATGCATAGAGCAAAACCCAAAGAAAGTAGAAGGTCCAAAATGATGAAGAGACGAAGCCCAGATGATATTGATTAAAACCCTAGTTGAGTCTCACTCTCCTTGATTAGGGTTTTCATTATTCTTCATCCTTTCTCACTCTGTCTCTCTCCTTCATCGGCGATTACTTCCAATCTCTCAGAAATGGTAATTCGTGTTTCACTCTTGGATCGATCCACATTCTTTCATATGTTTTAATCAATTAATCGTCAAATTGTATGGTTTAATTGAAATTGTAAATAAAAAAATGCAGGCGTCGGAGAAGAAGTTAGCAAACCCAATGAGGGAAATCAAGGTACAGAAGTTGGTCCTCAACATCTCTGTTGGTGAATCTGGAGATCGTCTCACCAGAGCTGCCAAGGTCTCTCTTTTTTATGAATTCTTTCATTTATTATCTTCTCATTTTTTTTGTATCAGACCATTTAAATTAAAGTATAATATTTTTAATTGATTGTTTGATTAAATTGGGTTGGGTTGGTTTGATATGATTTGTAGGTGTTGGAACAACTTAGTGGACAAACCCCTGTTTTCTCCAAGGGTAAGCTCTTTTTAATTATGTTACTCTTAAAACTCTTTATCGTATCATTTCGAACATTCGATAATTTTGCTTACGATTCTGTAGATGCTTTTTTTCCCTTTGTTCAACCCATTCTTTCGTTGAGGACTTTTGATTTCTGAAATAGTACTTGGTTTATGCAAAATATGACCCTGTTTTTATTTTCATCTGGGAAAAAATCACCATTGTGTGCTTCGCACATTTCTAAGGCTGAATATTGATTGGTAAATATGTCGTCCAAGCTTCGACTTTAATGCTAGATGGCCTAATTACTATACCCGATTTGCTTCATAAACAAACAAAAGGCTCTTTGTTGGTGTTGTGTTGTTAGAGCTCTTAAGTATGCCATCTTTCTTGTTTCATGGATGAGCGACAATAATCTCGATTGCTTGTTTAGTGTTCTGTTGTGTTGTACTCTGTACATATTGACCAAAATTTAGTACTTTAGTCTAATTTTGCATGTTTTGCCCTATAATGAAGTGTCCAAGTCTCATTCTCATGTCTGAGGGATGAATGTCGAGAGTTGGTGTAACATAAATGGTAGTTACTTCTGGAAGTTGATCATCTATACAGTGTTGCATTATGTTTTGTTAACAGTTTATTTGAAACCATTATTTCTGAGTAGAAGCAGATATCAATTTAAATATCTTACAGTAGATTGATTTGTGTTTTACAGCTAGGTACACTGTGAGGTCTTTTGGTATCAGGCGTAATGAAAAGATAGCCTGCTATGTGACTGTAAGAGGTGAGAAGGCTATGCAGCTTCTTGAGAGTGGTTTGAAGGTCAAGGAGTATGAGCTGCTTAGAAGGAACTTCAGTGACACTGGTTGCTTTGGTTTTGGTATCCAAGAGCATATTGATCTTGGAATCAAGTAAGTGGTCTTGCTGCCTTGTGAAATGTTAAATTCATTTGTTATTTTGGACACTGTTTTTGCTTGTTCGGTCAAGTGTTAAATTCAATTTTTTCGTAGTGTCTTCGGACCTTAATATTAGTAAGGTGAGGTATAAAGTATTTAAAAGATTTGCTTGATGTCTAAATCATTATACGGAGTAGTAATTTTCTAGGGAGTTTGTCTATGTGAACCTTTTTGTTTATTTTTCTCTTGGTTATTGGATATTAATTTTCTTGCTTTCCCCCACAAGGTATGATCCTTCTACTGGTATTTATGGGATGGATTTCTTCGTTGTCCTTGAGCGACCTGGGTACCGTGTTGGACGTCGTAGAAGGTGCAAGGCCCGTGTTGGTATCCAGCACAGAGTGACAAAGGATGATGCCATGAAGTGGTTCCAAGTCAAATACGAGGGTGTTATCTTGAACAAGGCTCAAAACGTCGGTTCTTAGGTTAGCTGCATTTCTTCTTGTCAATTTAGTCTCTGGTGTTGTACCTCTGGTTCCTTGGGAAGGTAAAGACTGCACTAGTAGTTTAACTTATTTCTCGGAGATTTTGTAGTTTCTGTTTCCTTTTGTTATTTTGGATTTAACAGGATTAGAGTTTTCTTTATTGCTGTGTCTGATTATTGTTAATCTATTATTATATATTTTCCCAGCGAACTTTCTATCTACTTTTAATGTGATTTGACATCATTGAATGTTCCATACTTGATTTGTGAAAAGGTTTTCAACTGGCTGTACCAATATTCTCTGAGATGAGTAAGGCAGTGTAAGAATCGGTATTTGGTTGAGATGCCTATTTTTGCCCGATATTAGACTAAAACTGTCCCCTTTACTCACCATAATCGACTCTTTTCCCCCCCTAAAAACCCATTAATATGTTGAGTGTGATTTTCCAACGCAATAAAAACCCACAAGGAACCTTATCTAGGAGCTTCATTAGGCATCAGCGTTGCAGCTTTGCTGTCGATGTGGTATATGAATGACAAAAACACTCTTAAGAGTAGTGGTAGTGTTGTACTGGTGGAGGTATCATGTGAGAGGAGCAACGGGAGAGTGCGGTCATGATTTTCTTAATGTGGGAATCGGAGAGGGGTATTTTTTGTTGTTGTTATACTTAATGGAATTATTTATCTCCTCACCTTGGAGATTATTTGGGATTACGTTATTGTTACTAGGAAAGAAGTGGTGGGGGAACTTTTACTCCTGTATCGGCTACGAGGGAAATGCATGACCATCTTCCTCCTTGGAGACCAAAGAGTTGGCCAATTTATTCTGTTATGCCTGATATATGACATAGAATGAACACACAAGTTCATATCCCATACATTTGTGTTGACCTGCTCGATGTTCTAATAAATCACTGATATGATTGATCTACTATATTACTACCTTGGTCCTTGTATGACTGTTTTAACTTGAGACTTATTCCAACCTCCTTTTATTTCTACCTCTATTTTAATTGGGGGTGAGAGTCGTCTTAAGTGATGGTCTTAAACAAGAAAGGGTGATCTAATTTGTTGAGACACATTGTTGATGATACAATGGTTTAATCAGTTTTTTTGCATAGCGCACAGCTATTTGTAGCACATCTAGTTACGATTTCATAGGTTAAATATTTTCTCCACTACAATCATTAAGCTCCATTTGGCTTTCTTCATGAGGAAAACTACGAATAAGTGTGATTAATACGAGTATTAGCTTAAGATTTTAGAAAGTTATTGAAGGTAAATAATGTAAGACTTTGGACAGTGATTTTTAAGGAGAACTTGAAGTTGAGAATTGCTCAAATAAATGAGGTTATGTCTTCACGGTCATAGAACTGTGCCAGAAGTAATCAACTTTTAATTGAGTGAGCTGCTATTTATATCACCAGTTAATTTGAAATCTATGTTAATTGGATTCGTCTAGAGTCTATTTCCGTTGTTTGAATTAGGTTGTCGAGATAATCCGACTTTGTTTCCTTTGGTGGACAAGGGTTATACTTGAGGCCGAAGGAGGAGGTAACTAGAGATAATCAGACGTCATTGCTTCTAGTTATATGATTTTGCATTTTACAATATTTCACGTAAAACCGTCTTAGAAGTGATAACTCATATTATGATTTGGCAACAACCCAAGCCTGTGAATGAAATGAGAAGGAAAATTGGGAGAATAGGAGTGGTTTATTAAAGTTGTAGCCGGCAATGGCAAGCCTAAGAACATGTCAAATGGGGAGCCCATGAACTTCTATACCATAAAAACTACATCAGAGTAGTGTGAAAGATCAAATTATTCATCAAATGCAATCTTAAAATAGAAAGGATAAGAATTAACCGACATACCCGAAAATAGAATTGGACAACAAATGATCGGGGCGGAGGGAGTATATGAATAACGCAAGATCTGTTTGAAGTTGTCTAAGATATTTTGTGAGTATATCCCACGACACATTTGAGAATAATTATCACAGCTCATAAGGCGCCAACACTTCTTCAAACGCCCTTATCGCCAACATTATTATTACGGAGTATTTATCCTCATAAACACATTTAGTTATTTATTTATATTTCAAAATTTAAATTTTATATATTGTTTACACGTGAAAGAGTGACTGAGTGACCATGGCATCTCACTGTATACATTGTAATTGAAAATTAAGTTTAGTTTGGAATTAGTAAACCCTGAGATCCTTCTAAAACAGAATTGAGATTTGAGAAGCAGTCATAAGAAAGTGAAAGAGTTCATTTCCATAGTTTTTATTCAAGCAGGGGAGAAAATCTTGATAAACGTTATGGACATGGTATTATATATCTCGGATGTTGCATCATTTATAGGCCGTTTTGTAATATTTTCCGATATATACATGGTTGCCAAAACTAGTCGATATTTGCCTGACACGAGCTCATATTTGAGGATGTTTGATCAATCCATGGAGGATGCTAGATTGATACAACCATATGTACGACATACAAACAAGCGTGATAAACCCTGGCATTGGACACACACCACCGTATTATTGTATACAACAGCGATACCCAACTATGTCCATTTCCACCATTTTATGGTTACCCTTCAATATATCATCTGATCTTCAGATTTGAGGTATTATCGACAACAAGGTTTGGACCAACTAGACGTTTCAGATTGGGTTAACTCGAGTTTCAAAATCATCTATAAGCTGTTGTCTTCCCCTTTAATTCACATCTTGAGTCGGGATAAGTCCATTTGATAAGGTCTGGCTACCACAACAAGATCTTCATGAACAACTGTCTCATATATCCAAACTTTAAATGAATGAATTCCGAGAATTCAATATATTTTCCTACTTTTCAAACGCGCTGTTCATCTGATTTGTTATATTACAGTATAAAATAAAATTAAATGTCGTAATCGTAATAGCATGAGAACAAGTCAAGTTAAATTGTTTATAGATAAAATGAAGAGAAAAAGTCGTGATGAAGAATCAGTTATATTATGAATGTGGTAATGAAAGAAACAGGTCTATATAATGAATATGCAGGACAACAAAAAATAATTGAGCTAGTTTATATAGAGTATTATTGTAATTCTGTATGATAGCTAAGAGCCTAAGATGCTTTTAGTACTCCTGATGCAACAACACCAGTAGGTGTTCGTTTCGCCCACTAATTAATTAATAATCACCAACTCTTAATAATATTTTTTGATTTGATTTAATGACTACTTATATTAAAGAAGTTTTTTTTATCCGACCCTATTTCACAACTTCACATCCGATCTCGCCTTATCCTGCAATTTGTGGAAGCTATTAAGACACTCATGTAATGTCATTGTTGTTGTTGTTGTTGTTGTTGTTGTTGTTGTTGTTGTTGTTGTTTTTGTTGTTGTAACTCTTCAATTTTATTAGGAAGTTATATTATAGCTATTATTATGCGATTGTATTTCCTTATTCACGATATCTTAGCCTTGATTTACGGGTGATGCTATTAGCTTTGTATCTTATTTAAGCCACACTTTGGCTACCCTAATACAATCAAGCTTTCCCTAATATTTCCTTAACATGGTATCAGAATTCTCCTGTTTCACAAAAATAACCTAATTTTTTTCCTTCCACCACGAAAATCATACACTCCGCAGTCATGGCCGGAGACGATGCCTCTGCTGCCCATCCCACAATCGATCCTCTTAGCCCTTATTACCTTGGTTCACACGATGTTCCGGGTGCAAAAATATCTAATGTTGTTCTTCGTCGTGACAACTACGACGCTTGGCAAAAGTTTATGACGTTCTCCCTCAAGTCTCGCCGCAAGTTTGGATTCGTCGATGGGACAATTAAGAAACCTACAGACGCGTTCGAACTCGACAATTGGATGGTTGTTAATTGCACCATCATACAATGGATCAGAAATATGATTGATCCAAATTTGCTTGAAAACATATCCTACCCTGTTGATGCTTCTGAACTATGGTCGGAAATCAAAACACAATATGCGGTTATCGACGGTACGATGATTCATGGCCTTAAAACTCAACTAAATAATTGTAAACAAACTAAGGGCATGGATGTGACTACCTATTTCGGCAAACTAAAGTCCCTGTGGGATTCTCTCGCTACACATGAGCCTCTGTTCGCTTGTCGATGCGGTAAATGCGAATGCGGGATCGGACCAAAGGCAATCCAACGCCAAGATAATGAAAGGCTGCATCAATTCTTTATGGGACTCAATCCCACCCTATACGGTAATATCCGCTCCTCTCAGTTTCAATTGGATCCTCTGCCTGCCCTTAGTCGTGCTTATAATCTCGTTCTTCAAGAAGAGCGCTTGCGTGCTGAGACCGTACCCAATGTCTCTGATGTTGCTATTTTTGCTACCCCGCCTGCCAACACTGATTGGCGCACTCTTCGTGACAAAGAACGGAATGATAAACGAAGTCTATTCCGCTCCTCCTGTGAGACACGCGGTCATGAGGTCACTCGCTGTTTTTTTTTAAAACATTACGTTTTCCGGAATGGTGGGGCGATAGACCTCGTTCCCTAGCTGAGTATCGGGTTTATCGGGCTCGTGCTGCTGCTTCTCGCGGTTCTGGTGCATCTGCCGGTGCTAGTGGCTCAGGTGGTACCTCGGCTGGTACGCGTTCTGGCAACACGGCTGGTCTCGCTGCCAAGTCGGACGTTCGTGCAAATGCCCTTATCACGGATGCTACGGCTCATTCGCTGCTTTCCTCGGATCGACTAAGTGGTATGTTTAATTGGATCATTGATACGGGTGCCTCCAATCATGTCACTGGCACTCTGTCATGTTTGGAGGATCAAGTAAAAATTCTGGGACGAACTGTTGGGCTTCCTAATGGCCAGCAGGTCGTGTCTTCCGTAATGGGTTCGGTTTATATAAATGCACATCTTACTCTTCGCTGCGTTTTATTTGTTCCCACTTTACAATGCAATTTATTGTCCGTACCTCAACTTACAGTCGATAGTGCAATTTCTTTTGAATTTACTAAGAAATCATGTCTTATTCAGGACCTTTCTTCGAGGAAGACGATTGGAGCAGGTGAGCTTCGGGACTGACTATTTTGGATTCAAGTGGGGGGGCGACCATCGACGGTGCATACGGTGTCTGGGCACGAGAATTTTGATCTTTGGCACATGCGTTTAGGACATCCGTCAGATAAAGTGGTCAAGACTATTCCCTCTTTTCGCAGTTTATTTTGCAATAAAGACGTAATTTGTGATGCTTGTTTTTTGGCTAAACAACATCATGACAGTTTTATTTTGAATACTAAGCGTGCTTTGGACTATTTTGATTTAATTCATTGCGACCTATGGGGCCATATCGTATTGCTTCGCCTTGTGGTGCGAAATATTTTTTAACCATTGTCGATGATTATTCACGGCCAACTTGGGTTTATTTATTGCTCGATAAAACTGAGGTGACCGATATGTTTATGAGCTTTATTAACATGGTTCAGACTCAATTTTCTAAAACCATAAAAAGTGTCCGGAGCGATAACGGTACCGAATTCAATAGTGTGGCTGGTTTTTTCTTTCAGAATGGTATAAAATTTGAGACTTCTTGTGTGGGCACACCACAACAAAATGGGCGGGTAGAACGTAAGCATCGTCATATTTTGAATGTAGCACGTGCCCTTCGTTTTCAAGCCAATCTCCCTAAATCATTTTGGGGTGAATGTGTACTCTCAGCCGTGTATTTAATCAATCGGACACCGTCACCTTTGATTAATAATTCAACACCATATGAATGTCTTTACGGTGTTGCCCCTTCCTATGATAATTTACGGGTATTTGGTTGTCTAGCATATGCTCATAATCAAAATACTAATGGGGACAAGTTTTAGAAACGGAGTCGTCGTAGTGTTTTTATTGGTTATCCAAATAATAAGAAGGGATGGAAACTTTTCGATCTTGAAACTGAGTCTATATATGTCTCTCGCGATGTTGTGTTTCATGAGTCTACATTCCCATTTGCTGCTACCACTACTCCTCCCCATAATCTCTCTGCTTCTGACCCGATTATTCCTGATGAGCCATTTAATGGCACGGACACGGGGTCCATGTTTTCCCATGCTACTGATGGCCCTATTCCTTCGGCCCGTGACCCAAATGACAGGTCAGACTCGACTGCTGCTACAACTGACAATACAGCCGCCACCAATACCGGTTCAGTTACTCAAACTTCCGGGTTGGATACTGAAATGGGTAGAGGACGCCGTCTGAAATTTCCCAATTCCCGACTTTCTGGCTATGTTCTTGACACCGCTTCTGGTCCGTCCCCTTCTTCCAGCTCACCTAGCTCTCCAACGTCCTCCTCAGGTACTCCATACACTCTAGCTAATTATGTCAACTGTAATTCATTTTCCGTCAAACAACGAGAATTTCTTGCAGTTGTGACCGCCGGAATGGAACCACCGCCTTTTAAAGAGGCAATTAAAGATGCTGGTTGGTGCGATGCCATGAAACACGAAATTGACGCCTTGGAGCGTAACGATACTTGGAAATTGACGGAATTACCAACGGACAAAAAGGCTCTTGAGTGTAGATGGGTGTACAAGATTAAGTATAAATCGGATGGCACCGTTGAACGTCTCAAAGCCCGACTCGTGGTTTTCGGAAATCATCAAGTCGAAGGGATTGAATACGGAGAAACTTTTGCTCCGGTAGTGAAGATGGGTACCATTCGTGCTTTCCTTGCTGTGGCCGCCATAAATAAATGGGAATTACATCAAATGGATGTTCATAATGCTTTTTTACATGGCGACTTAAGTGAAGAAATCTATATGCGTCTTCCTCCTGGGTTCGGTCATGGGAAAGAAGGCAAAGTCTGCCGTCTCAAGAAGTCCTTATATGGTCTTCGACAAGCTCCCAGGTGTTGGTTCGCAAAACTTACTTCTGCTCTTAAGGCTTACGGGTTCACACAGTCTTAATCCGATTATTCTTTATTTTCTTACCTGCAAGGCGAGGTACGTCTCTTTATTCTTATTTATGTGGACAACTTAGTCATTGTTGGTAACGATTCTTCCGCTGTTACAAATTTCAAGGACTATTTAGGGACTTGCTTTCATATGAAGGATTTGGGGCCCTTGAAATATTTTTTGGGTCTCGAAGTTTCAAGGAGCATTGAAGGCATTTATATTTCCCAACGTAAATATGCCCTTGACATCATTTCTGAGACCGGTCTACTTGGGTCAAAACCCGCTGTTACACCAATTGAACAAAACCACAATTTAGAGAATGCAACTGGTGATGTTCTCCCCGATGCCGAACCTTATAGGCACTTGGTTGGTCGGTTGATCTATCTATCTGTTACCCGACCTGACTTTTCATATGCCGTGCACATTTTGTCTCGCTTCATGCATCAACCACGCCACGAACATATGGCCGCTGCATTACGAGTTGTTCGCTACCTAAAAGGTAGCCCAGGTCAGGGCATTCTTTTACGCGCTGATAGCTCTCTAACCGTCTCAGGATGGTGTGATTCGGATTGGGGTACCTGCTCCCTTTTACCCGATGCTCTATCACAGGGTGGTACATCTTCCTTGGCGACTCTCCTATTTCGTGGAAAACCCGTAAGCAACACACTGTTTCTTTGTCTTCTGCAGAAGCCGAATACCGAGCTATGGCTAATATTGTCTGTGAGTTAAAGTGGTTAAAGGGGCTTCTCTCGGATTTTGGGGTCGTATTGTCTCGGCCTATGCACGTTTTTTCCGATAGTCAATCCGCTCTTCAGCTTGCTAGCAACCCAGTCTTTCATGAACACACGAAACACATCGAGATTGATTGCCATTTCGTGCGTGACGCTATCATCGATGGACTCATTGTCACGTCTCATGTCTCGACCAAGGACCAGCTCGCTGATATACTTACCAAGGCTCTGGGGTCCTCCCAATTTCTTGCTCTTCTCCGCAAGTTGGGCATTCTTGATCTCCATGCTCTAGCTTGAGGGGGGGGGGGTATTAGGAAGTTATATTATAGCTATTATTATGCGATTGTATTTCCTTATTCACGATATCTTAGCCTTGATTTACGGGTAATGTTGTTAGCTTTGTATCCTATTTAAGCCACACTTTGGCTACCCTAATACAATCAAGCTTTCCTTAATATTTCCTTAACAAATTCGTTGTCAAAAGTAAATTTCTGTTAAATATGAGTCGGAATGAAATGCTGTATCTACTTCTCCCATTATGCTTACCATTTTCTGATCCCCTCAAAGTTTTTGTTGTATTAACACATTCCTTCACCAAAAGCTTAAACTAATGTTTGGAATTCCAAGATCGATCTTATACTCTAACACGCCCTCTCACACGAATGTCCGCTAGGCTTAAGGTGTGGATGCAAATGCAGGCCTCACATGACTCTGATATCATGTTATGAAACCATCTCAACTAAAAGTTTAAATTGATGGTTGAAGTTGCAAGACCGATTTTATACTCTTAACAATCCTTGAAATGACATAACAAATAAGGTAAAGAAGTGGAGAAAGGAAGAAGAAGCCCTACTACATTGAGTCATTGGCTGCTTAACAAGAGAAAAGATGAATAAAGGGAATAAATTCTGGAGTTATGTTAGCCTCACTAATTACAGTAGAATTTAGTAATTGCAGATAGAAATTCAGTTGTCAAAATTCATAATGCTTTTAAGTGATTAGCCTTGTGGTTCATATTTTTCTACAATTCTTTCCCCATCATTAACCAAGGGCCCGAGGAGTAGCACATTTCAATTTTCAAGAACAATCCCAAATGATTCCAGATGAAAAATTAGCCCTTGTTGGCCTTCTAAACCTAGAGGTGCCCACGAGATGGGTTCGGGCTTAATCGAGTTGTCCGGGCCCTAAACCCGCGCGTGGTAAGGGGCGGGCTAGCTCTCTCATGCATGGCCTTGAAACAACTTAAATAGGCTAGGTTGGGTACAAATTTTCATTTGTGACACGTCATAAACTTGTGACATCTTACAACGTTGTAAGTTCTGAAATGTTATAAATTACCTTTTGTCCCTAGGAAGAATAGGACAAGCTAGGTCGATTGGGATGAGATAGACCAAATTTATTATCACGAAGTATTTTCTGGAGTTTCTATATTGTATTCCGAGTTTTTCGTTTTTCCTATGTTGTAGCTCTACGTTTTGAAATGTCATAGTATACACTATTGAACGCCATATTTATTCTCTAAGAAAATCCTCTATCACCTCAACGATAATCTTTACCTCTCCAACACCTTCATTCAACTTCATTTTTTAGCAATTAAACTCAGAAAATCTTCTACATGAAAGCCGCTATAGAGAAAACACTTTTAACAAGGCTAATCACTTAGCTTTTACCTGAAGTGATGTTCATATATCCTATTAGTTAACTGCTATATCAACTCCTAATTTCAGTTACTTTTTTAGTTTCAACTAGCATAACTTTTCAAGTTTCAGTTAATTTTTCAACTATTTTATCAAACAGAACCCTTGTAGAATTTTGTGTATAATAAGACAAAAATAGCATATTTTTGAGGTAAACGTACGGTTACATGTTCATTTATCAATTACGGTATCATTTATCATCCATGCAACCTTAAATTTCCAGCTTCTCAATTGTATTACTCCGTAGTAGTTCATCGTTTATTTCAGTTTGTTTGCTTCGCTTTGATGCAGAACTCACATCACAGTATCACACAC